>NC_140934.1:158751740-159351740 GCF_014529385.1 Adiantum capillus-veneris | reverse complement strand
GTTGCCTGACTCTGCCAAACTCCGGACTTCAAACATCAAAGTCGTATAACTACGTGCAAATAGTCTTGAAAGCTTGCCAAGTCCTTGGAGCATGCGGTTGTGTCACGATTGAACTCCACTATTGCATAGCATTATCTTTACAAAATCCCGCTGCTCCAGAAATCTTGGATTCTTCTGTATAGTTCCCCAGAGCATAGATGTTGTCGAATTGTTGTAGGAACTGCAATGCTTTCTTGCAATCTTTCACCCCAGAAAAGGTGAAAAATTTGACTGTCGTGCCGCCATCTTTGAAATCTTTGGGTTGGTTAGGCGCATATCCCGGGTATGGACAATAAGGGTATCCATATAGGCTCCAACCATTGTAGCCTGGTGGCGGTGGTGGTGGTGGTGGTGGAGGTGGGCACAATGGCGGTGGCAAAGGCGATTGCACTGGATCAGGGTCAAATGGCTCGACCATATTCCTAAAGACTCCCTCGATCGGAACAGACGGCTGAGAAGGTTACCGGTTGAAAGCTCTCGTACTTTCTGATGCCGGAGGAGGAGGTACCACCTGGGGAATCAGAGGGGGTAACATGAAGTTCAAAAATTGTTGAAAACTTTGCAGCATCGAAAGATTCTGTTGAGGATGCCGCGGAAGAATGGCGTGACGCTCGTTGAGCAGAAACTGCAAATATTCTGTTGAGTCCATGAATTCCATGTCTAGGGTTCTTTATGGTTTATGCCATGTAAGACACAGCGATGAAGATGGGAGCGTCTCCGATGCGCGATGAGGTAAGGGTGGGAGTGGCTAATAAGTCCGGGGGTCGAGACCCGGAAGATACTTCAAGTAAAATTCCAATAGCTTCTTGTGATCTTTTGTAGGACCAGTATGCTTTTAAAAAAAGCACACGCTTGATGCTCTGATACCACTGTCACAAGACAGGCACCACGTAGCAACGCAAGTCTTTGTGTTGGTCCTCCTTTATTTTAATGTCTTTTATGTCACTAGGGCCCCATCGGACGGGGTCCCCATAAGTTGGTAGGACTTCTTCTCTTACTTGTTCTTCTTAGGGTTTAAGCCCCTCGGCCAGGATCTCCAAGTTGGCTATATTTTTCAAGGCTTTAACACGCCAACAGTTTGTGACAGATGCCCTCTTGGCCCCTTCCTATTCCTTTTCTATGCCGAGGCGATGAGTACATTCTTGGCATCACAGGAGGTTGGTTTGCGTGGTCTACAACTACCTATGCGGGGAGATGAGCTTTTGGAAGCTGAGATTGTTGATGACTCATGCATGTTTTCTTTCTGAAGGACCAGGAGGACAATTTGCACAAGTGTGAGCAGTCTCTTGAAGTGTTTTGTTGTGCTTCCAAAGCATTGATTAACTAGCGCAAGACAGTGGCTTTCTGGGTTGGTCATAATCCCACGCCCAATTGGTTCGCCCAGAGAGGACTTTAGGTGGAGCTATTATGTCCCGCTCATAAGAGGGGGGATCTAACCCACACGCCGTCGAGATGGGTGTCCAGTGTCCGCGCAGACATAGTGTGAACCCGGCCAGTGTGGCCCGCCATTATTATAAAAGGAAGGCCAAGGCCTCATTTGCAGTTATCGACCCCCACTGGCGTGAGGTCACCTCGAGGAGGTGAGGCCGGGTGGTATGGGACTCTTGGTCTTACAGGTGCACGCCTACGTCCTCGGACGCTGCCCTAGCACGGGGGAGCTGCCAGATGGTGGCTATGGTCGGGTGATTCGTCCGACGAGTCTCTGTAGGCCGTCCGTGTAGCCGGGAGAAACACTCCCTCTGTTCGTTTCATGGTCTCAAAGCTAGCTTGGCTCCACAAAGGACTGTGTGCACACCTACGGGCCGGTTAGAGTCGGAAAGTCACTGTTTCATGCAATTTTTTATGAGATAATTGTTTAATCGATTATTTTCTTCTCATGAGCATGTTTGCAGGTGAAATTTAATGTGCTTCTCGCTGATTTTTGATAAAATTCATCAATTTAGCAAGAGGAAGTGCTGAAAAGCCGTGGATTTTTATTGCTTTTGCTGATTTTTGATGAAAATCAGTGCTTATTCATTGAATTGCTGATTTTAAAGTAAATTCAGCACATTGCAACCTTTCTCTGTAATCTCCTCTACATCTGTGCGAAGCGTGCGCGCGCGCGCACACACACACACACAGAGTAGTCTGATGTTGTGAGTCTGCAGAGGAGGGAGTGTTGGCCTTGGCTGTAATCCAGCGTTAAAAAAAACCAAAGGAAACAGTTGCAGAGCGTTGCCAGCGTGGAGGTGATTGCTGCATTGGCATTTGAGGTAGACTACCTCTCGCATGAAGGCCACGGGCAAGCACACGAGAGGTAGTCGCTGCAACAGCGTTGATCGCTGATTTTATTTTCATGCCGTCGGTAGTCCTTTTCTTTGTGTTGATTTTTTTTTTACGCTACCCCCTTTATCAAGTGACCATTTTAATTTTTTTAAGTGGCCAGGCCTTTTGTGTGTGGACATTTTAAAACTTTTAAAGATAAGTATGAAACCTGCAGGCTATTACAAAAAACTCTTACAGAGAGTGAGTCTTTGTCAGAAGAACTCAGTTTTCAACCCTCTGCTTCTCTCCCACCGCTCCTCTCTCTCACCCGCTCGCGCTCCCGCCACCACCTACTCGCCTCCGGACGCGTACGCCGACGCGTAGCGCTCTTCGGAATTCAACTTTTTGCCATCGAAAAGTGCAGAAAAGGCCCAGTTTCGCGTGAAACTTCCAAGTTTCGCGTGAAACTTCCAGTTTTTCACGCACTTTGCCATGGATTCCTCTAGCTCGGATGTGCAATGTGACGACACGCTAGATAATGTTCAAATTCCGTTCACGCAACTCTATACACATGGATTGCAGGTACTTTCCATAACTTCGACCAGCGTGTTACAGCTCTAGAAAACACGAATGTTCGGACGAACATTCGCTTGGCCTCTCTCGAAGGGGTCGTGAAAGGGCTTAGTTCCCGGCTTACCGCTCTGGAACTTATGGCTCAGTCAACGACTGCACGTATTTTCGAAGGCGAAACCCATCTCCAGCAACTGCAGCCGCGGATTGTTGCTTTTGGGCATTCACAGGGTGGTCCAACTGCCACGATTCCGTACAAAACTACAAATTTCTCACGAAAGGAGAAAGAATGTACGGAATTGGTTGTAAATAAAAATTGGTTGCATTAGTGGACCACGTATTTTGACCTCCATGGAGAGCATGATGAACGGAGGATTCAGACGATTCCTCTCTACTTGCGCAGTAAGGCGCTTACCCGGTGGCACGACATGACAGAGAAGCCAAGGGCATGGACTGACTTTTGTGTGAAATTCAAGAGGGATTTCGCCAAAATGGATCCTTTGAAAGCTTACGCCAAATTGCAAAGTCTTTCGATGAAAGCTCTATCTTTTGATAAGTATAGGACAACTTTCAAAGAAGCGCTCACCTCCTGCAAGGTGGATTCCACGCACGTTGTGCACATTAGTTGCTAGAATTACATGAAGATTACCGTTGGGCCTTAATCAAGGACAAAGCCCCGACTGACATCGAGGATGAAGTGGCAAACACCATGACGTTCCATTTGATAAATGGAGCGAACTATGAGAAGAAAAGAACTTTAGACCATCACTCCGATGAGGGCACTTCGAGGAAGCAACCCCGATTCCAGCATAAGTCCAAATCACCACCGAGATCTTCTCAGGAGAAGAAGAAAGCCAAAAATGCTTCAGTTGCTGATGCAGTGAAGAAGGGGGCTTGCTTCGGATGTGGCCAGACAGATCACCAAATCAAGGATTGCCCCAAGAAGAAGAAGACAAAGAAACCGTAAGGTCGTCCTTCGGTTCAGATTCACGAGATCTCAGGTAACTCTGATGTCATTCAAGTTGAAATCCATCATTTAGCGCACAGTTCATGCACTAATTGTACTTTTAGCAGCAAAGTGTTTGATAAGCACGATCTTCTCGTTTTCCCAGAAAGATCAATAGTCACGACGTGACCGTACTCCTTGATAATGAAAGCTCACTCAATTTTTTTTTAATTTTTTTTTACTTTAGCGAGCCGGGGGGCCGCGCACCTACTCTCGCAAGGTGAAGCTTTTGTCAGTGATTTCAATCTCAATTAGAGACCTTAGACACCGCCTTGGGGATGGTTAGCCCGTTCAATCTTTTAGAACTTGCACCCTTGTTAGTTTATCCAAGGGATCCTTGGCAGACCCCGTTAGCGGCGTGACAACGCCCAAGAGCCCTGTAGGGATCCCGATAGTGCGAGACTTGGTTTCCCTCACTCGCCAAAACCTTGATCACCCCGGCGGGTTTTCGAGAGAAATTGCCATACCCAACTTGTGCGTCAGCTCGTAGGTGGAGTCCCGATCTGGCGACAATTAGAGTTTCCAACACTCCTCTTCACCATTGATGAGGCAACCCATGCATCAGTATCATCAAGTCATTCGGGTTAGCACATAGTTTCATAACTTTTTGCTATTAAGGAGAATTTCGTCCTTTCCCCCCTTCTAGATGTCGGAGGGATCTGATTCATCTCCGATTCATCCAATCGGTCCGCTAGGTTAACAACCTAGCGTGTAATGCTCTTTGATATTGTGGTATTGCCTCACCAAGGAAAGCTGCTACAAGGTGGTGCCCTGCAACTGCTCCCCTCGAATGCGGATGCGGGCTAACCCAATGGGTCAACCTGACTCCGCGAGCCTCCCCACCAAGGAGGATAATGGTAAATTCACCGTCACTTAGAGCAACACGCGCCGGGTCCTGAAGGTCCCGAATGGTATACAACAACCCGCACAGACGGTCAGCTCGAGCTCGGGTCAGGGCCGGGCAGTTCAGAAGAATGTGGTCAATTGATTGCCCGCCCTCCAAGTCATTGCAAAGGGGGCATGCACTCCCCCTCGGTAAGAATTTATCCGCAGTCTTAATCCTCCTACTCGGGCGAGCAGTAGGAGGCGCTCGCCGTCACGCTTCATACTCAGAGATAAGTTGCACCGAAAAAGGTACTTGCGCGTGATATTCATCCCACGGAGCTTATATTTGGCCCATTAGAGCCCTTTGGATTTCCGTACTCCCAGGTAATATTCCTTCCGTTTCATAATTGAAGGATTAAGGCTCAGATAGGCTAGAGCTACATGGTTTGCTAACCACCTCCAAAAGACTGCACAATCAGTCTCACTCGAGTCAGCATGTGTTCTGGCTTGAGAAAATGGAAATATCAAATAAAGCAAAATGTTTTGACTTAACCAATCCGGAGTATTAAATTCTATACGACGTTTATATTGCAAATTATTTTCCCGTCCAAATACAAGGTGTGCTGGATGCATTAGAGGAAAAAACTTCCAAGGGCAGGACTGCATGTAAGAGAGCATCTTCAGAAAGACATGGTCACGACCTATCTTTACTCGTATGGAGAATAATTAGCTTGAATCAGAGAAAGCACTTCCACAGGACTACCAATCTAGCGCACCTACTCTTTCTTGGTAGTTCTTGTTTTATATTGTGTTTCACAAAAAGGTATTGTAATCCTCTAATGGAAATTAGAAACAGCATACCATAACAGTCACCAAAAATCTGTTTCCCTGGCGAAAAGACTAAATCAACAAACCATATAAAAGACCGAGCACTGTCATGGTCTTTTGCAATACCTTAAGAGGGTTTGCAAGTGCAACCACCAAATGAGGAACTGCAGATTGAATATCTGCCTTTGGTAAGTTTGAAGATTCATCCCAATGAGATAAAAGGATCGTCAAGCTGTTGAGTTGAGCAGTGACAGGGACTGTCCCACCTGAATCAAGCACCAAAACGATCAGACAACCTCAAATCAACTAACCTGCCTCTATTAGCTCCATGAAAGAATGTCGGTGCATTATGATATTTCAATAAGAGAACTACAATAATTTAGAGACAAGAATTAGTCCCATTGTGATCTGTTTCATGATAGAGGTTGACCAAATTTAGCAGCTTTGTAAAAATCTTATCTAGCTCCACAACTTGTTGTCTGTCTTGCATTATGCCATTTAAACCAGGTAGCACGAGTATAGTAGAGGCTACCACAAAGAACTGACAAGAAAGTTGGACCAGACTATTGTTGATTTCAACAGTGACTGAATGCTTACCCTCCGCATTAAAAAATGAGGACAGAAAGATAACAGTCGGAAGCGGAAGTTTCTTCAATAGTAGTCTTGAGTGTTGCTCAAAAACTGTTCTTGAACGTGGCGAAGAAAATATCTCAAACATATCCTGAAGCACCCTATGAACTGTCTCATTGTACTCCTGCCAAAAGCAAACCGAAAAATCAAAAATAGTACAATACTAACATGGAAGTCCAGTCATTATAATTTCATTAGCACTAAATAAAAGCCACCAGCAATACCATTGTCCTGCTGCTTCTATCTGCTACTGGTATGCACTTTAGTGCTTTGTAGAAGCATGCCACCAGAAGAGACATTAGTGCAAGCTTTTGTTCTCGAAAGAGTAACTTGAAAAACTCAAAAGTGAAAATTTTCTCCCCCACGACATTCTTGTCATCGATCTGTTATCCAAATTGTCAACAAAAGGTTGCTCAAGACTCCACCAACACACAGGAGACTTGAGAAAATCCAGAAAACCCTTTCACAGTATCCAAAGAACTTCCAGCCCAGCATATTATATTAACTAGCCATTCCAAAAGAAACCTTCTTGCAATTATGCATATCATTGGCAAAAAAATACCTGAGACATTGGGAAATCTTCACTGGTTTCCACTGCTGTCCACTCCTGCCGTAAAAACCCCAAGTACTTGTTCACTGCTTCCCAATTTAGTCCTGCGTAGAAATGCAGAATTACGCTACATCAGCACAATCTCATAACACTTGGCAAGACAACAGTTATACTTTGATCATGAAATTGGTACACATATGGTGCAGCTGAATGTAAACATGCCCAGTTGTGTCAACAGAGAGGACATCAATTTTCACACATGCATCAAAGCTTCTGTTTTCTGAGGACCCTTGCAAGTCTGCGATCACTTCCGTTCTCTATTAACCAAGCTGCTTTCTAAAGGTACGATGAGAAGCACAATGAGATATGTGTCCTGCATGTATAGTCCATTTACATGTCACAAAAATTGTTGTGCCTGCATTTACAAAAGTACAAAATGGGCGTCTGCAGCTCCAGCCCTCCTGGAAGCTTCCAACCGAAAATGCTTATCCAATTTTTCCCTTTCTAACAGTTGCTAGTTTGGCCATTTTATTTCTCTTTCCAACAAAGTGGGCTCCAGCCTGCACTCCAGGTTTCTTTTGGATGTCTAAACTCTGGCTGCCATGCATGCCTAGTAAAGAAAGTCCATCCAAGGGTCAGCGGGCCCCACAATACTCAAGAAAGAGTGGTGTCTGCTCAATGTAAACATTACAATGAGTAACCGACAGAGGAAGATTGCAAGGGCAATCAACAGAGACCCATCACTGCAAGCTCACATGCAAAGATTTTTTGCACCCCAACAGCTGTATAATGCCAGATACGCCACCCTTTTATGCAAATTCAGAACCATTTTCTATCACACCATTATTACACATCAGTAAAATTAAGAAACTTCAATGCTTTGCAATCTTGTATCAGATCTTGAACTTCCATAAGGTAAGATAGTTAGCCATCCATTGTAAAAGCACAAGCACACCCAAAAGAAAAGGTTGGACAAATCATGCATGCTGTCATTCTTCAGCATTTTGATAAGAAAAATAATACTGTGGTCATAAGAGTCACACGTGTGTGCACGTGCGCACAAAATCCCCAGAATAAAGTGTACAAAATACACCAATAACCACAGGGATTTGATCCCAAAAATCATAAAATATACACTCGATCAAAATCAGTTTACTTTTTGGTTTTCAATCTCTCAGACCTTTCAAAATGGATACCAACAGGTGGAATGTTTCCTCATTACACGAACACCTAGAGCAACATCCACACTGTCTGAAGAACATGTAGGGACTGACAGTATGCTTAGGTGCCTTATCAGGTTCGGAAGAAACAGATGGTAAAGCTGCCGAGAGGTAGAAGCATCTAGAGGTGGACCCGTGGCTGAAGGACCCCTGAGCCTATATAGCTAAGTAATCCACCTGCCTTTGTCCTCTTTTTGCTTCCCTTTTCGTGACTCTCTCTTAATCTCCTCATACCTCTGTGCTCCTGCGGAGCATGTTGTCTCTCATGAACATCTGTCTACCGTCTATGCTTTGGGCGATCCACTCTACATGTGCATCTAGCTGCCGTATGACCTGCTCCACTACAAACATAGCACTGTCCTTGGAGGCTAATAAAGAAGACTTACTAAGGACTGTCCTTATCATGTAGTCTAGGGAGAGTGATGCATGGAGGATTCTTCACAAGAGGGCTGGACAAAAAGGTTGGGGTGTAAACACCATTGGACAGTGCCAGGAATACTCAAAACAACACAAACTATTACCAATCTCTAAAATAAAAGGCTAAAACTCCGGCAATAAGCCTAAAACTCAGACAGACTAGTAAGATTCATCCCTTGATCCCATCTACATAAATAACAACAAGCTATTCCATCTACATAAATAACAACAAATCCAAGGGATTCAGTGCAAGAACAAGAGTAGCCTTGACTGATGTCTCAAACTGGAACCTGAAAAAACCTCTCCCCAAGAGGGAGATAATCACAATCTTAGTAGTGGGACTGTTAAGAAAAGTAGCTTGTATCCCACTATCACAAACGGGAGCGCACACAAACAATTAATAGACTAAAGTAAATAGAATCTGAGAGAGAGAAAAGGGAGAAGATCAACACAGTACTGGAGACTAGAAGATGGTCCCATCCCCCCACACCAAGAATCGTTTAGAAGCACAACAAGCTCCTCCATTTTAGATCTCAGACTCGATGGTAGTTTCCTTCCCGCTCGGGAACTTAAGAGGCAAGGCTCTCTATTCAACAATCCTCCGGTTTTCTCTCAAACCACAAGCGCTCTGCAAATTCTGCTTCCGAAATTCCTCGAGCGTAGGCCAAAGCCTCCTTGGTCAAATCTCACAGGTAAGAGTACCTACAAAACCCAAACACAGAAGCAAACTCTGGTAGAACTCATGCACAGAGCTTCACCTTTTGCTCGAATCTGAGAAAGAGAAAAGGGAGAGGATCAACACAGTATTGGGGACTAGAAGATGGTCCCATCCCCCCACACCAAAAATCGTTTAGAAGCACAACAACCTCCTCCATTTTAGATCTCAGACTCGATGGTAGTTTCCTTCCCATTCGGGAACTCAAGAGGCAAGGCTCTCTACTCAACAATCCTCTGGTTTGCTCTCAAACCACAAGCACTCTGCAAATTCTACTTCCGGAATTCCTCGAGCGTAGGCCAAAGCCTCCTTGCTCAGATCTCACATATAAGAGTACCTACAAAACCCAAACACAGAAGCAAACTCTGGTAGAACTCATGCACAGAGCTTCACCTGTTGCTCCTCCCACGGAAAGCAACCTTCTATTGATAACTCGTTGAGTGAACTTACCGTTCCGCCGCGGTAGAATCTCCTCATTACCTTCTCACAGTAGGGGCACCTTGATTTTGGGACAGCAGATACCAGAAGTGGAGGCTCCAGCTTTGCTTTTATATGCTTCTGGACCCGCCGGAATAGGGCCAATAGGTGAAGTATTCTTACGAGAAAGAAGTATTTCTTCTCACATAATCACTCTTAATAGCTTAGCATAGCTTAGTAATTAGCATGGTAGAGGAGATGAGCATGCATTGGAGCTTGGCTCTTGGTTGGATTTGCATCACAAAGCCAAGAGTTGTAGGTGTAGGCCTCCCTTCTCACAAGCTTGGAGTAGATGATGAGCTTTCCATTAAAGCTTGAGAAGGAGATGGTCTTCTTTTCTTCACACATGAATGTGTGTGAGTGTGTGTGTGTGATAATGCCTTGCAAAAATCAGTCCGGCTCTCTCTCTTGGTCAACCCCTCTTGCTATTTCCTCTTGATGGCCCCTCATTGGCTCATGCCAAGCTTAGCCAATAGAAAATTAGAAGCATAATTGCTAGCCTTGTGACATGTGTCCCCCTTCCCCTTTTGTGAGAGCTTTAGGTATTGAAATAATTCAATTAAACTCTCATTGGACCTCTCAGTCTTCTGGCCAATAGGAATCAGGCAAGCCATTGTGCTGCCGAATGCTCATTGGACCCCTTGGTACACTGTCCAATAGTCTTCTAAAGAGCTTAATTTCTATTGGTTCTTTTATCAAGTGTTTTTAAATGAATTAAACTAAATTTACTCTGGCCTAATTCTCATTGGTCCACCTCGATGGCCATGCAATAGGATTTGAATGCACCTTGGGGACAGCTGGCCTAGGAGCCTGACATGTGTCCACTATGCCCTTTGTGTAAAGGGAGCTTCGAAGAGTGTGTGTATGTGTTTCTCTCCCTTACAAAAATGGCTCGCCCCCTCCTTGATATGGATGTGGGAAGACTTTTGAGTCTTCCCACAAGCATCCAAATTTCCCTAAGGCTTGACCGTTGAGCATTTCATTAATTTTGGAGCGTAAGCTTTTTGGAAGTCTTAATGGGATGAACCTTAGGGTCTTTGAAGCCCATTGATGCACATTTCTCTTTTGCAGATGGTCCCTCTTTGAGTCCCTATTTTCCCTCCTTTGAATCCCTACTGAGACCAGTCTGCTAGCCTTACCAATATTCTAGCTTTTTCTCCCCTAGTACTTCCCCATATTAAATGATCAGTTTAACATGAGAAAATCATTTAGAAGAATTAGATATTAGTTATTATGACATGGAGCATACGCGCTGACGCATCTACGAGCCCTTTGTGGTCATAAGTGTATCAAACGATGTCTGTTTTATGCCTGCAAGTAGTCATTAGAATCGTGGCGACTTAAGCTACGCATAGGATCCATCGATTTCAATTTGGGACACTTTTAGAATTTTGCTATGTCTTCATACGCATTTTTTGCAGATGGGTTTAGAGCAAGGATTTTGAGTGTAGAGGCTTAGGGACAGGTATATCCTAGTGACAAGATGATGTTCCTTAAGTTTTGTATGATTCTTGAATTATTTGGTGAGTTTTCTTCCGTTTGTGTGTATGTGGGTTGGATGGTGTAGTTGAGAGTAGTGAGATTCTAGATTGTGGTTTAGTTAGCCTTTCAACGTGTTGCATGCATAGGATGGTCTCAGCCTGACAAGCTAAAGAGATTTCCTTCGTGCACCTATCGTGTCATCTGTGTCCTTGATTGACATTATGTTGCTTTAGGTTGTGTTGCATGCACTTCATAGGTGTTGTAATTCGCTCCCGCAACATTGGTGCCATTGCCGGAGATACAAGGGCTTGAGTAGGTAATCCTATTAACGCTCGTGTGATGGTTGCTTGCTTAAGTTTCAGCTAAAGAGAGAATTTTTCTTTAGTGGATCCGGAAGACGTTATTCCTAGATCAAGTGGATAGCCAGGAAGCGTGTGTCTTGTGGAGGGTCTGCAACTAGATAGATTTAGTTAGGATTTGTACTATTAGATGTAGATTAAAGTAATTGTTGGTAGTCAAGTGATTTGTGAGGTGATAAAAGCGTTTGCTAGTCCGTGTGTGGAATTGAAGCATTTTTCTACTCATAAATGCAAAACCCATATGATGTGTAGGAGCAGCTTTAGGTAGAACATGCTGATTTTGATCTAGAGCTATTCATCACTGGTTTATTTGCTAAAGTGCTTGTTTGCATTTAGAATCTCTAAAAAGTCTGCTTTTGAGGATAAAAATGCAATAAGAACCTTCTTGTTGATATTTTTGCATGATTGATTGATGTTGTGCATATAAGAGGACACGTGCAAGGGTCTTGGAAACAAAAACAAAAATTCCGTAAACTTGGACATCATATGTGTATGGTGTCTCAAGAGGCATTTGAAGGCCAAATTTGAAAAATTTGACTGCACCAGAGTGTTCAAAAGAGGGGTTTTAACTTAAGTACACCTTGAGACTAGAGTTTGAACCAACTCTTGACACCCAACAGAAAAAAGACAGTGTCTGAAACGAAAAAAAGAGAAACTTGTGATTTTAAGCACATTTTTGCATGAAAATTGATAGAAGTGCTTGAAAACCAATGCTAAAGACTTGGGGATGCTTGTGAATGAATTCCGTCCAAAAATTCATCAGCAAACATCATATGCGTATGATGTCTGAAGGGTGATTCTGGCAGCAAAAATGAACTTTTGACATTATACACATCTTTTGCATGTTGTGTTGAGCACAAACACTAAATTTCATATCATTTGGGCTTATAGATTGAGAGTTGAGGGGATTTTACTCTTTCAGGGGATCTCCTTGTCAAAAACTGATGATTTTGTGCAATTTTGGCATCCAAAATTTGTTGTGATTAAATATTCTTGTTGTATACATCAAGGTGTACCTTGGATAGAAATATAAGTCAAATTGAGCCAAAAGACCATAGTTACAGGGGACAAGGGGGACGGGCCCTAGAGCCGAGGGACGCCCGAAACCGGGCCAGGGACGGAGGGTTTTTCGGCCGGACAGAGGGGTCGCAGGAAGCCGGACCGGGGACAGCAAGAAACAGACTAGGGACAGTCGGACGGCCGGGGACGGTCGGGAAATTAAAATTCTTGGCGCCCAAAAAAATTCAAAATTTGAAAAAAACGACCGTTTAAAACAGCCAATTGCAACCAACGACCATTTTTTTTTTTGGTGGGGGGGGGGGGGGGGAGGTTGGCCCTTGGGAGGCTATAAAATCCCCCTTGGACCTCTTATTCCCTCAAGCTCTCCTCTCTACTCAAGCTCTACGACTACGCCCCATACGGTCTACCTTCTAGAGGCTTCTAAGCCTTCTACACTCTACACTCTACCCTTGAGTCTCCACTCTTTCCCTCTTCTACCCTCTCAACTTTCAAGCTCTCCTCTACTCTCTCTGTCACAGAGTGATGACGTGGCGGACAGTAGAAACCCTAATTTCTGCCAGAAACCCTAAAATTCCTGCAAACCCTAATTTCTGCCAGAAACCCTAATTTCCGGAAATCGTGGAGGCGAAATATTTTATAAAAAAGGAAAAAAAAATTTTGGGGAAATTTTGGGCGACGCAAATCTCAGCTTTTCGCTTTGATTTGGGAGAAAGAAAGAGAAAAAGAAAACTTGCTTTTTACTGACTCTCATTGAGAGAGAGAGAGAATCTGCTTTTGCTTTCAAGCTTTTGGGGCTCTGCTCTTGGGCATCCCTTGTAACCTTTAAATTAGTGGTGAGGGCCTCACTTCTCAGAGCATCTGGACGCAGAGTGTGAGAGTGAAACCCGACCCACTCTCTTGTACTTTGAATTGATTTATACAAAAAGAAATACCGAAAGGGGCGCCAGTCTTTGGGGCCAATATCTCTAGGCACGGAACTCCGCCGAGCATGTGCAAATCTTTTGTGATCTGTGAATTGTTTTGAAGTGGTTATTTGGTGCTGTCGCGGTTGATTCTTGACTTGGAGTGTCCAAGTCTGTTACAGTGGTATCAGAGTACGGCTGATTTCTCTTCTACGGGAAATCCGATCCCCGGATTTTTTTTCGCTTTGATTTGGGAGAAAGAAAGAGAAAAAGAGAACTTGCTTTTTACTAACTCTCATTGAGAGAGAGAGAGAGAGAGAGAATCTGCTTTTGCTTTCAAGCTTTTGGGGCTCTGCTTTTGGGCATCCCTTGTAACCTTTAAATTAGTGGTGAGGGCCTCACTTCTCAGAGCATCTGGACGCAGAGTCTGAGAGTGAGACCCTAACCGCTCTCTTGTACTTTGATGATTAATTAATACAAAAAGAAATACCGAAAGGGGCGCCAGTCTTTGGGGCAAATATCTCTAGGCACGGAACTCCGCCGGGCCAGTGCAAATCTATTGTGATTTGTGAATTGTTTTGAAGTGGTTATTTGGTGCTGTCGCGGTTGATTCTTGACTTGGAGTGTCCAAGTCTGTTACAGTGGTATCAGAGCACTGCTGGTTTCTCTTCTACGGGAAATCCGATCCCCGGATTTTTTTTTCCGCGGCAACTATGGCTTCAGGCAATGATCAGTCGACTCCCTCTGCATCTGGAGATGCGGGCTGGGATCACAACGAAGATTCAAACAGAGAGTATGGCCCGCCTCGGCCTATTCAGGCAGAGCAAAGAGAGATGGAGCGTCGTCAATTGATTGGCGATGCAACAAAGATGAAACTCAATTTTGCCAAGGACCCGAAGATGGCAAAATATATGCCTCTTTGGAAGGTACAGATGGAGTGGCAAAGAACCACAACACCACTCCCGGACCCCGCTCTCAAGAAACCTTCTGCCTCCAAGAAATATACGGAGAAGGAACTAGAGACCGTGGTTGATGCACGGATTGCTCAGCTTTTCGACATGCAATAGAAAGGCAAAAAGCACGGAAAAAAACAGAAGAAAGGCACTGACTTCCCGGGATATTTGGGTTGTCGGTTGACATTTGACAAGGCAAAGAAACGGAAGAAGCGTGTTCGATTTGAAGGAGTACCCAGTTCTTCTTCTTCTTCTTCTGACAGTTCTTCTAGCTCCTCGGATTAGAGCGAAGAAGACAGAAAAAGCAAAAAGCGAAGCAAGACACAAAGCTTCGGAAAGGGCAAGAAAAAGGCAAAGAAGGCTACATCTCGCCCAGAGACTGACAGTTCTACTGAGGACTCGTCTACAGACACCTCAGATTCCGATGACGGAAAGTTTTATGCGAACAAGAAGAATTTTTACAAAACCAACCAGCATGACTTTCTCGAAGATAAAAGCAAGAAAGTCCGAGAGTTTAAGGAAGGTGGCTACTCGATCAGGTTTGATACTTTTCAAGATACTCAGATGCTTCAAAGGCTTTGTCTTTTATATAGCAGTTTGACATCGCCTTCGCGGGAGGACGCTATTCAGAGCACTCCAAGATTCGGAGAGCTACCTCTTACCTTAAGGGGAATGCT
Organism: Adiantum capillus-veneris; assembly: GCF_014529385.1. NCBI lineage: Eukaryota > Viridiplantae > Streptophyta > Polypodiopsida > Polypodiales > Pteridaceae > Adiantum > Adiantum capillus-veneris. The sequence continues at coordinate 159,336,826 of NC_140934.1, read as the reverse complement.
CGTACTTGGTGGTCCACGCTTCTTTTAAACAAGACTGCGCCAGTTAAATGGTTGAAATTTAAGAAGCTTTTTATTTCTTCTTGCTTGACGTAAGAATATGAACGAGATGTACGAGCTGCTTGGAACCATCTTCGGATAACCAAGAAAGATACAATCAATGTTTGTTGTGAAAGATTCTGGAGCTCTTTTCTACCCGCCTCTTCATTCAAGAAGATCTCATTCAGAGAACAGATTGAGAGGTTTACCTTGGGTCTACCTACAGAGATCCAAGACCACTGCTTGGAACAGAAGTCAGCTTCTATTCAGGAGTTGATGAGTCATGCGAAGCGGGGCTTTGCAATTCACTATGGCAGTCCGACCTACCCCACAGATAAGGCCATGACACAACGAGCCGAACAGACTTATGGGAATCAAAGTAGAAAGAAAAAGAGCAACCCAGAGAAAAAAAATGCACGACCCAAGCTTACTCCTGAGGAGAGAGCTCGCTTCATCAGAGAGGGGAAGTGCTTTGGATGCGGGGAACATGGACATATCTCCGCGAAGTGTCCTAAAAAGGCACAGAAAGAACAGAATGATAAAGACGACGACAGGTCTGAGAGTTCGAGAGCAGCTGAGGAATGTGGCAGAAAAGGCAGATAGAAAAGCAGAACTGGTACCACATGGCGTGGGACCTGTACCGAATCTAATGAATGAAAGTACAAACTTTGCCGCTTTTGGGGCAAAGTGAAGGATCAAGAAGCTCTTTTGAAGGAGCCAAGGCCAACTTCTTTTCACTTGGAATTCGCGGCTCAATTTGGAATTACGCCCAACAGACTGACGCCACAGGCGGAGGTAGTTCGACTGGCACCCGGATGGGATGTTGCCATTACACCGAGCATTGGCAAACTTCGTTTGCAATGACAGGGGTGTTCAAGGCACGCGAGTGACGTTCTACTCAGGATCCCTTGGTACCACAAGAACTACGCCGTGGTTGACTACCGGGCCGAGAAAGCGACTTTGATAAATGAAGGGCTTAGAGATTGTACTTAATGAACTTCAGTTTCTTACTCATTCTTTGGGAGAGAACTGAACGTTGGATAAAGGTTGAATATGTTTTCACCTGATCAAAAGAACGCCAAGATTTTTCTCCACACTCATGCCGATTGCTTTTCAGAGGGCCTAAAGATCAAACCATTGATCTGATACCTGGAAGCACGCCACCGAATCGGCCACCTTACCGTGTGAGCCGAGTACAGAATGAAAAGATTATGAACCCAGTGAAAGACCTCTTGGAAAAGGGTCTTGTCCAGCCTAGTACTTCACCATATTGCTCTCCAGTGTTGTTGGTTTTGAAGAAAGATGGATCTTGGAGAATGTGCATCGATTATAGCACTCTCACCGAAATCACCATCAAGAACAGATTTCCGATTCCTAGGATCGATGATATACTCGACAGGTTACACGGATCCTTGTGCTTTAGCACGATTGAATTGAAGAGTGGATATCATCAGATCAGGATAGCGCCAGGAGATGTCTACAAGACAGCTTTTCGGACGACTTTTGGGTTATTTGAGTTTCTGGTGATTCCTTTTGGCTTAACCAATGCTCCTGCGACATTTAACCGGATGATGGACAAGATTTTTCTTTTTTTCGAGAGTACACGCTATTTGTTGGCACTTTCTTTGACGACATCATTGTTTTCTCCAAGAATGAGGCAGAACACTGAGATCATTTGCTTCAAGTCTTTCAGGCATTACGAGATCACACGTTAGTGATTAATGCAAAGAAAAGTGAATTTTTCCTACCAGAGATACACTTTTTGGGACACATTGTGTCAACAGCAGCAGGAGTGCAAATGGACCCAGCCAAGATAGAGACTATCCGTGATTGGCCGGATTTGAGGAATGTCCATGAAGTTAGAAGCGTCTTGGGACTATGTTCGTACTACAGGCGGTTCATACGAAAGTTTGTAGAGGTTGCTTCCCCTTTGCATACCTTGACACAGAAAAGACTACCTTTTTCGTGGGGACCCACAGAGGTGACTGCCTTTCAGACATTGAAAGAGAAATTGACTACAGGACCAGATTTGACTTTGCCGGACTTGCAGAAGTCATTTGAAGTATTTTGTGATGCTTGTGGTCGTAGTCTGGGTGCGGTCTCGATGCAAGAAGACCATGGCATAGCTTACGAGAGCCGTTTGTTCTCTAGGCCGGAGATGATAGCACAGATATATGAGAAAGAGCTTTTGGCGGTTATCCATGCTCTTACTCAGTGGCGGCATTACCTACTCGGAGCGGATTTCACTGTCTTTACAGACCATCAGAGTTTACGCTACTTCTTGTCATAGAAGCAGCTTTCGGAAAAGCAGATGCGGTAGGCGAACATCTTGTCACAGTTCCACTTCCAGATTGTCCATGTGCAGGGACAGAAGAATGTGGTGGCGGATGCTTTGTCTCGGAAACCGTTGGTTCTGGCTATTTCCGCGATACATCATAGGAGCTTCGAGGATATGGTCCATCAGTATGCCACAGATACAGATTTTGCAGATATTTTCACAAGACTATGGGATGGGGAGACAGTAGCTGGATACTCCCTTCGGGAAGGCTACTTGATGAAAAAGACTATGTTGTGCGTTACACAGCCGTTGAGGAAGAAGGTTATGACTGAATGCCACTGTCCACTTTTTACGAGTCACCGCCGCATTGCTACCACCATGAAAGTGGTAGAGCGATATTTCTTTTGACCGAGACTCAAGAAAGATGTGGAAGAGTTTGTGCGCAGTTGCTTGGTATGCCAGAAGGTCAAGTTTGACAGGCATAAAGCACAGGGATTGTTACAGCCTTTACCCATACCCACCCGCCCCTGGAAAAGTATTGAAATGGATTTCATTTTTGATCTCCCAAGAACACAGAATGATCACGATGATTTTCCGATTACATGGCAGTCTGAGACGATTGTCTCCGACAAAGACCCCAGATTTATGAGTTTGTTTTGGAAGGCAATTTGGGAGAACATTGGCACGCAGTTGCAGTTCTCGTCATCGTTCCACTTGCAGACTGACGGGCAATTTGAGATTGCCAATTCGGTGATTTTAGATTTATTGAAGTCTTGTATCTCGGATCAGAAGACTCAATGGGAAACGAACTTACCTTTGGTAGAATTTGCCTACAATAACACGATACACTCTTCTACGGGGAAGATGCCATGTGAGATTGTTGAAAGTGCTTCGAAGGTTCCATCGTTCCTGAGCACGAAAGATTAGATATTTGAAGCGGATGAATATTCGCGAGATTTGAATACGGCTTTTGCCAAGGTTCAAGAGACTTTGCAGGAGTCTCAAGAACGACAGAAAAAGGCAACGGATCACCATCGTCGCGACTTGAAATTGAAGGAGGATGATTGGGTGCTCTTACTTTTGAGAAGGCATGCCTACGAAAGAAAAAGGGAAAGGAGAGGCTTTTTCCAAAGCTTAGTATGCGATACTATGGACCTTTCCAGATAACTGAAAAGATAAATGATGTCTCCTTCCGATTTAAACTGCCAGATACTTGGAGGATTCATAATGCATTGCATGTGAGTCTCTTGAACCCTGTTAAGGGTGATGTGCCTGATGATGGGGAGCCTGATGAGCAACCCGTAGTGGAAGAAAACGAGGAGATCCTTGTTCCTGAACAGATTTTGGCACATAATGATACGAAGAGAGGTAAAGTCCGAAGGCGGTTCTTGGTTTAGTTCAAGAACTTTCCTACATTTGATGCGAAGTGGATGGAGGAGGAGGACCTACCAGATACTCCTCGGATTGTGAAACTTTACCTCGATGTTTTGGTTTAGCATAGTCTACTCCAAACGGAACCCAGAAACTCAGCTTGGCCGAAGATCTGGTGCAGTGGGATGCACAAGAGGGGAGTTACTCCGCTCCTTTGTCAACAGATGCCTCGATTTTGATACTAAAGTCACTGATGTCTCTTTGAGCTTCAGGGATACTGAGAGCTGACAGTATTCTGCTGGATGACTTTATGAAATGGAATTCCTGATAATGATACAGATTTGTTCTTGACTTCTTTTGAGTGCAGGAACTGACAGACGAAATGACTGCAGCATTTTGGTCTGATTGATCTCGAATAGACATGGTTGCAATAGGGGTTAGTCTATCGGACATCGATGAGGTCCCGATTGGACCTAGATGTGATTGCTAGCTACATTGCCGATAAATCATGGTCTAAGATCTGAATGAATGTTGAATGTCATGTGATGTCCTGTGATGTCTGGTGATGTCCTGTGATGTCGTGTGATGTGACTATCGATTTTGTACATGTGCTAGATGTGTGTTCCTAGTACGTAGGTACTAACAGTCAGTGTCTCCTAAGACGGTTTATGGCTTTTGTCGGTTTTGCAAGTGTAATCGCGGTCGATTACAATGCTTTCAAGAAGGGGGTATGTCACAAAGTGATGACGTGGCGGACAGCAAAAACCCTAATTTCTGCCAGAAACCCTACTTTCCGAAAATCGCGGAGGCGAAATATTTTATTAAAAAAAGAAAAAAAAATTGGAAAATTTTGAGCGACGCAAATCTCAGCTTTTCGCTTTGATTTGGGAGAAAGAAAGAGAAAAAGAGACTTGCTTTTTATTGACTCTCATTGAGAGAGAGAGAGAGAATCTGCTTTTGCTTTCAAGCTTTTGGGGCTCTGCTTTTGGGCATCCCTTGTAACCTTTAAATTAGTGGTGAGGGCCTCACTTCTCAGAGCATCTGGACGCAGAGTCTGAGAGTGAAACCCTAACCGCTCTCTTGTACTTTGATGATTGATTAATACAAAAAGAAATACCGAAAGGGGCGCCAATCTTTGGGGCCAATATCTCTAGGCACGGAACTCCGCCGGGCCAGTGCAAATCTATTGTGATCTGTGAATTGTTTTGAAGTGGTTATTTGGTGCTGTCGCGGTTGATTCTTGACTTGGAGTGTCCAAGTCTGTTACACTCTCCACACAAGCTCTCCTCTAACTTCTAAGCTACTAGCTCCTCTAACTTCTAAGCTCTACTCTCTCTCCACCATCATGTCATCTCAAGCCAACTCCACTTCTCAAGCCGGCTCTTCTCGAAGGAGGCCCGCCGTGCAAACATGGTCGTGGTGGGATGAAGTCGACTTTAGCACGCATGGCAAAGGTGGCGGTGCAAGACAATGGACATGCAAACTATGTCCGTACAAGAGAACGGGTGGTTGAAACAAAGTGCAAGCCCATTTTCTTCATGAATACGGTCACGAGGTAAAGTTTTGCCCTCGAGTAACTCCCAAGAAGAGGTTGCATCTTCTTGAGAAGCTCACAATGTATGAGGTCGCGGAAGCGGCCAAGAGGGGCCGTTTTGTTGCCGTTGATCCCTCCACCACGGCGACACCGCGAGAGTAAAGGGAAGCCAACCTTGACGACATCTCTCAAGCCTTCAAGACAAATGCATCTACACTGTCCTCTTCCGTTGCGCATCGCCAAAGCACCCTCAACGAAAATTGGAATCCTAAATTGAAGGAAGAGGTGGATAGGTCGGTTGCCTGATTCTTCTTCCACGACCACATTGCCTTCCATGCTTCGCGGTGAGTTTCCCTTGGCATATACACATTGCAATCTTCCATTTTGTATTCATTATGGGTTCTAACTTCTCGACTCTCGACTCTCCATACTAACACAACATGCTCTCTTTTGTGTGGATAGGTCTCCATACTTTCGAACCATGGTTACGAAAACAGGGGAATATGGCTCCTCTTATGTGCCCCCTTCATCGGAGAGGCTTCGCACCACCCTCCTTGACAAAGAGAAGCTTGCCGTGGAGCAAGCGGCCCAAGCAACAAAGGAGTTGTGGGAGACCAATGGCGTCTCTCTCCTTGTAGATGGATGGAGCGACACCCGCAAGCAGTCCATCCACGGAGTGGTGGCCTACTCTCGGGGGGAGATGTACTTTGTGGAGTCACATGATGCATCCGATAGTGGCAAGGCCGTGGAGATGCTTGCTGCGGAGTGAACAAGCACCATAGTGATCACCGGCCCGGAGAATGTCCTTTGTATGGTTGCAAATGGAGAGGCGTCAAATAGGGCAGCCGGGGCTATCATTGAGGGCATGTATCCCAACATCCATGTCACATTTTGCATGGCGCATTGCCTCAATAACCTCCTCAAGGACATAGGGAACTTGTCATGGACTTCACCCACCATTGGTGACGCCTCTCGAATTGTCTCCTTTGTGCTCAACCATCAAAAAGTGTGCCATGAATTCTCAAAGAAAAGCCACTTGTCCTTGCTCAAATATTCAGAGACAAGATTTGCATTCAATTGGCTTATGCTAGGCCACTTGTCTACATGTGGCGGAGCCTTATGGGGCCTCTTTCTTAGTGATGAGTTCCACGCCATGCCGGAGTCTACATCAGCAACAGATTGAAATGCCGAGAATGGGCCGACGACGCCGCTTGGTGGGAGGAGGTGAAGACTCTTGACGCCATGGTCAAGCCTATTCTACACCTACTTCGAGTTGTGGATGGCTTGCAGCCATGCATTGGCAAAGTCTACGAAGCCATGGATCGGATGATAAGAGGTACTTGAGAAGCTTGTGCATGACCCTGTTCAGTACGCGGAGATTCATGGCTTGTGTGAGTCGAGGTGGAATGGATACTACTCTCCACTTCGTGCGGCAACTTATGTGCTTGACCCTGCGTTTCAGGGAAGGCGTCAAGAGACCGACAAGGAGGTGAGGAAAGGATGGCGGCTTGCATTGGAGCGCCTTGAGCCTAGCAGTGACACTAGGCGCAAGATTAGAGACGAGCTACTCAACAACAGGCAAAAGAAGGGCTCCTATGGATGTGTAGATGCACAGCTTGATCGCAACAAGATTGGCTCGGTTTTGTGGTGGGAGGACTATGGAGGAGATGGCCCACATTTGCAGCGCTTGGTCGAGAGGGCCAATGATTTGGTGTTTGTGAGCGCTAACTTGCGCATGCTTGCCAAGAGTGTCACACACAAGGCAGATTCCTTCACTAAGTGGGAGATGGCACAAGAGAATCCATCTATGGCCGATACACTTTTGGAGGAGCTAGAGGAGGACTTCGAGCCTCAATGTGAGCCTCCTGAGGCCTCATACGTCACTGACGACCTCGACTACGACGACGATATGGAGATTCAGCAGGCGCGCACTTCTTGTGTTTGATGATCATTGATCACTCTCGAGTCTAGATTCTTGAGTCTACGACTCTACCTACTACATAGCCCTTTGTACTTTTTGTTATCCTTGAGGCTTGTCCTAATTAGGCTTTTTGACTCTTGAGCCCTTGTGGCATGCACTTTTCATTTTGTATCCATCGATGTTTTATTAGCACATTCCACCTATATGACTCGTGTTCTTTGGCCTATTTAGTGGTCAAAGTGATGCTCTATGTGTGTGGCATGTGTGTAGGTCAAAAAATGCCAAAAAAACTCTCTTTTTTTTGTTGCCGTTCCAATCCCCGTCCTCGTTTCCTGACTTTTGCCGTCCCGTCCCCGACCCCGACCCCGACCCGCCGTCCCATGTAACTATGCAAAAGACATCATACACGTATGATGTCTTAGAGACCAGATTTGGTTCAAATCAAACATTTGAGTATACCCTAGTGTTCTAGCGCATAAAAAAGCCCCTAGCCAAAATTTCATTGCATTTGGAGCAAATTTGTGCTTAAAACTTTCAAAAGACAGAATTGGGCAAGATTCATGTTGTATTGGCCATAACTTGCTCAATAAGTGTTCAAATTTAATTCTGAAAGTTATTGAGAGTTGGTTGAGTGATAAAGATTCACTGGAATAAAAGTCGCTTCATTCTGCCACAAAAGACATCATACGCGTATAATGTCTCAAGTGCCAAATTTGAAGTCAAAAATTACATCTGAGCTCACATAAGTTTTTTCCATAACAAAATAGGCCTAGAGACCAAGTTTCATTCAATTTGGATTACTTTTGGCTTAGTAAACCTTCCCGACAAGTAAACCTTCCCGACAAGTTGCAAGCAACAAACAGAAAAAGGATTGATAGACATGTCTAAAAGTGTCAAAATCACAAACTAGAGTGGTTAGAGTACATCAAGGAGAGTCTACATTTAAAGTTTGGAGAAATTCCGAGTCAGTAGACATCATACACCTATGAAGTCTCCAGGCACAGATCAACTATTTTGGCCATAACTTGACCATCTAATATTGTATTCAAACAAATCTCTAGAGTAGCTCTACGAAATTTTGTGTCATCCCTGACCCCACAGGTCAATTATTGTTCGTCATCGTCCTAAAAAACATTGTGTAAGGCCTTAAAATTCATTTGGAAGTTAGGGGTGTCTAAAGCTCACAATTTGAGAAATTTGTGAGAAAACGATCACGATTTTGGACATACTTTCGACTATTCCCTAACAAAAGCACTTGAACACTTTGAAATAAGCCTTCTTACATCAAGCTAGAGCTGTTAAGTCCAAAGATCATGTTCTCTTTAGAGTCTAACTCAGCTTACACAAGCTTCCGAATCCCAACAATAGAGGAACATCCGCCCATAATGGATCTTCCAAACTTGTGATTGATAAAGACCAAGCATCTTTAAGAAGTTTGGATAACATGTCATGAGAGTGAAGGACTATATAGATAAGTTGATGGCAGTGAGGTCAACCTTTATAGGTGCTCAAAGCCATACCTAGAAGAGCTGACAGATTACAAGCTCTTATATGTCTATACATACAGAGTTGACTACCAATGGAAATCTATAGTTGTTGACAAGTATGGATGAGAATACAAAGTTGTAAAAAGCACAAACCCACACATTGCATTAGAAAGAGGTGGATATATGGTCAATGAAGGACCACAGATACCTCCACCAAATACAAGGATTCCTACAAAATTTTTGAAAAGGGAGCCACCTAGATTCCCTGCTAGAGCGATAACAAGTGATCACAGAGATGGCAGACATGCCTTCTCAAGGACCAATCTCAGTAGAAAGACTAATCCGTTCGAGGAAGAACCTAGCCATAGTAGAAGGCCTGAAGCGAGGGAAGGATTGGGAGAGTCTATGGTTAGACTTGTAGACACTCCGTCACTTAGACCATCCCAGATCCCGAAATGGGTAAACAGGAAATATGTTGGAGAGAAAGATTCGAGAGATCAAGTAGTGACTTTCAAAAGAGTAATTAGAGCAAAGGAAGTTTTGGATTTTGCAACACAGTTTGTGGGATTTGGACTGACTGTAGAAGATGACGTGGCTACATGGTTTGACTCAATGGAAAGATGTGATTTTGAGAGTCTAGACGAGCTATTTTAAGAATTCATCAAAGAATTCTTGCAGAAAGGCATAGCTGACAATACGGTCTCACAAATCCACAGATTCAAACAAAAAGAGGCTGAATCAGTACGCAAAGTAACATTACGGCTCAAGAGATATGTCAAGTTCTGTCCAAGAGCGGAACTTCTTATGCAAGCACGGTTAATGGTGATCTTTATCGAGGGAATGATACATGCGGGTCTTTAGAAGGATCTGCATATGATAAGGAGCATGACACTAAACAAATTGTTTAAAGAAGCACTTTATTTGGTGGATAACTGTGAGAAATATAAAGAAAAGGATTGTAAGAGACAAGAGGACGACACATCCTCTCAGCATAGAGATTCACAGATGAGTGAGTCCACTAAGAAACCAGCGGCACCTATCGATCAAAAAAAGTTTCTCAAAATGGTCAAGAGGAGGGGGCTGAAAATAGGGGCCAACTACCTGGCTGCTGCGAATAGAGAGGGAGGGTCAATTTATGTCAGATTTAGCCAGAAGGGGATGGCTGCCCGCACTTAATACAGCCGGCCACTTTTTAAAAACTCTAAACCTGTTCAAAACTTAATGAAACCTCAACAGTTAATAGGTATGCTTTCACAAACACACCGCAGGAGTCCCTGGATGCAGTCTCATGCACACATGTGTTGCAGACATAAACTCCTTTATGGGAACGAAGATCAGCTAGATACCAAGAGCACATGGATACAGCAGACACAGGAGTTGGGAACGAAGATGGACTTTTACAGAGAGCATCTGCTCCAACTCACGGAGGACGGTTTTGTGACTAGGCTTGCATACATGGATACCCACTTATCTCAGGGGAACAATGCGCTATTGGGCACATACGAACATCCTCACATCAGCTCCAGATCGAGATTGGCCGATTTCAAAGGGTGCTAGGAGGGGCAAGGATATGCGGCCGCTTCCACTGTCTGTTTACAGAGGGTTTCGGACCATTTTCTAGAGTCATGAGATACGAGGATCAGAGATGTCTCGGATTGTTCCTGCTAGAGATACGGAACCTCAGGGAGAGCTTGCTGAGGACATCAGGGGAGAGACACTCTCAGAGACGAATCACAGATTTCTTTACACAAGCCGGGGGAGAGGCAGAAGAGCAGTCACACAGTAGATCTCAAAGCCCGCCCACACTAGACGCATGTTGATTGAACGAGCCATGGAGCTAGCCAGATCCAGACACCCACAACCTCAAGGGGTCTCCCACCATCGACGAAGGCTGCAACAAAAGATACAGATCACTCTAGCTCGACATGCAAGACGCCCAACCAGAGTACTGACCATGGAGGATGTGGATGATTCGACGGCGACCAATGAGAGATTCCATTTGAACCCACCAACACCCCCCCCCACAATCAGCTTCAGATTTATTTCCTGAATGTTTCTAGTTTCTAGTGTTCGTTCTTTGTACTTTCCGTACTCAGACATGATATCAGATTCACCAATTGTAACTTTTTGGTCTCATAGGTCAATTTGGCCTTTTCAAGACGTGAATATAACATTTCATTTGCGAGAGTAGAGAGAGAAAGAGGATAGGAAGGGAAGAAAAGAGAGAGAGAGAGAGAGAGAGAGAGAGAGAGAGAGAGAGAGGAACAGGTGAATAGCGTAGAGAGAGAAAGGGTAGAGAGAGTCCTTGCCTCGTAAAGAGAGAGAATTATTATAAAATATATAAAAGAACCCCCACCCCACACCAACCATCATCAAGTTGACACTAGAAGAGGAGCAAAGGAGACGTGTGCGGGCCTTGCACGTAAGGATATGTGGCTTCAGAGACCAAGATAATGTGGATAAAGAGGTGAAAGAACTCATGACTCTAGAGGGGGTCAACAAGCAGAAGCATAAGAGGGCTTGGAGAGTGGGAACTAAGAAAAGTGGGAACAACGGAGAAACCTCGAAGGAAAGGGCACTCATTCTCCGCTTCCCCTCCATGGAAGCGGAGAAGGACTTCTTGAAGAAGAGACGGACTCTAAAGAAGACTGGCATCTTTCTTGGAGATGACCTCACCCTCTCGCAGATTGCTCATATGCAAGAAGTAATGCCGGAAATTAGAGGAGCAAGGGAAAAGGGGAAGATTGCTTTTTACAGGGATGGAAAGGTGGTGATATTGAAAAGACGCCCCGCATGACGGTGCGAGACCTATGTGACCACACTAAAGATGGAAACCTGGAATTGTAATGGGTCACTCCGTCTTAACATTGGGGCCTTTGAGGATAGCTTCACGGGGAGAGACATCATTTTCTACATTGAGACGCATCAAGCACCTCGGCAATCCATGCCACAGGTGAGCGGATATAGATGGGAGAGCCTGCAGACAAGAGACCAGACCGGAGCATCGACGATGGGGCTCAGGGGGAGTGGCAGTTCTATTCAAGGAGGAGTTGCAGCCACCGATACATATAGCACGCAACGATGAACAAGCTAGGTACATGTGGGTGAGGCTCAGGGCAGAGACAGGCAGATACCTCTACATTGCTAATTGTTACTTTCCTCCAAGTACGTCAGTATATGCATCACCTAGTGGGCAATCCCCCTTCTCTATTTTGGATAATGACATATAGGGGTTTTCCAAGGATGGTGATATTATCATACTAGGGGATTTCAATGCTAGGACTGCCCACCACCAGACAATATTTTATGATACTTCCGAGGAGATGCTTAGGGAGCTGGACGTCACAGACATGGGTCTATCCAAACTATCACAAGATGAGGAATACACTGAATATGGCTGATATCTGATAGATACAAGAACCGCACATAGATTGGCCATTGTCGATGGCCTACAAAGATTTTCGACAGCTGGAGGTTTTACTTGCTTTCCACACCAACATGGTGCCAGCACAATGGATTATGTTATGGCCCAGGCAGGTCTCATTCCATTCTTTCACGATTTCATGGTGGATACTAGGCCAGTTGGAGCAGCAGTTGATCATGCTATCTTGTCTTTCACCCTGACCTTTCAGTTTAGCACAGCTCCACCAGGACAGGTCCCCACACACACTCGGTATACCTTCATAAGGGAGACGGATTCTGTGTATATGGATGAGATATACAGACAGCTATGCAGCCAGGAACCGCGACGGCCGCTAGATGAACTCAGATGAATTAGATGCAGCATTAGAGGCATATCCCCACAACCAGCCCACACGGAGACGATCTGGAGCATGCCCCATAATAGTTGGTATGATGAGGAGTGTAGAGAGACGAGGATAAAATTACAGAGGGAACTGCTCATGCGTATTACCACACACAAACAGTCACGGATTATCTTTCACCGCCTAGTGCGACGAAAGAAAAGGGCTTATCTATCTTAGCTAAAGTGGGATCTGTATCAGTTATTTATAAGTCAGGACTCAGGCGAAGCATGGAGGCTATTCCACGAGCATTCACCACCACCAACGGTCACCTCCACTAAGACATGGGGGGAATATGCCACATCTCTCTATACAGCATCAGGACAACCACCTCAGCCGGACCCACTAGAGACATGCCCGGAGACGTGTTCTTTCTTTACTGCCGAGAAGGTAAGGAAAGCCATTGACAGGATGAAGACAAGGAGAGCACATGATCATGATGGTCTCGTAGCAGAGCACTTCATCCATGCCAGAGATATGCTTGCAGAGCTCCTGGCTATGATGTTTAATCGAGCAATGTATGAAGGCTTCACGGAGACTTGGAGTATGTCTATGATTGTGCCTATTTTCAAGTCAGGAGATCCTATGATTCCCGCGAATTATCGCACCATCATGGTTGGTCACACATTATCTAGGTTGTATGCATCCGTTCTTGACCAGGAGATGAGTAGATGGGCAAAGCGAGAGGGCATAAGAGCACTAGGGCAAGCAGGTTTCAGGAGAGGTTTCTCCACTCTTGCCCAGATTCTGACACTCAAAGGTATTATTGAGGAGGGTAGACACCTTGGCAAGAGGATCTATTGTAGCTTTGTGGTTTCTGCAAAGCTTTTGACACAGTGCCGAAAGCCAAACTTATACGCAGACTACATGACATGGGTGTGCCTACGGAGCTGATATGGGATATTTTGGCTCTATATGGGACAGTGATGGGGCGGCTACGCACCACTGAGGCAAAGTCTACATGATCCACTCCACTATTGGAGTAAAGCAGCGATGCCCCCTATCCCCGACTCTTTTTGGGATGTATGTGGATGAGTTTCCCGACTATGTAGAGCATCAAGGGGGCAGGGGGGCTCAGCTAGCAGAGACATGGATTCCGCTGTTACTATATGTTGATGATATTGTGTTGATTTTTGACTCTCCAGAGGGGATGCAGCGTCATTTGGATGCTCTGCATACATTTGCTCGTGACAGTGGATTGTCTGTCAGTCAAGGGAAAACCAAGGTAATGGTGTTCCACACCACACCACAATGGGTTAGGAGGTCGGCACCCACATTTAAGTATGGCCAAGAGCCTGTGGAATACACAGATGCATATACTTACCTTGGGGTAGTCTTCGGTGGACCGGTGTTCTCACTAAGGAGAGCATCAAAGACTAGACTGACGGGAGGATATGCAGCTCGGGGAGGACTGGAGAGGATGTGTTCGCAGGTTCAGTTTCAGGAACCGCGAAGAAAGCTTTGGCTTTTTGACACACTAGTGACTCCAGCTATGCTCTATGGAGTTCAGGTATGGGGACGCTCAGTGAACCACCATGGGAGATCTGGCAACACAAACGGATGGAGATGTATGGAGAGGCCTCTGGTCTCTAGGATTGCTCAGATGATCCGAGCAGAGCTAGCCCCCCCCCCCCCCCCCCCCCCCCCCCCCCCCTCGTGGTCCTTTATGCACGATCTATGGGATCTCCCCACGGACAGATATGCTCGGCTTGCCCTGGAGTCATCTCGACCACTGGCTCTACAAGGCGATACAGCATGTTGGTATGGACTAATGACAGATGCTTTCAGTCGCATGGTCTAAACATGGATAGATTACCTACGCTTCAATACTCCCTGGATGCACCCTCCCTGTCTCTCACACAGACAGAGATCACCAAACTCATACGTCAAGATCTAATTCAGCTAGATACCAGGAACACATGGATACAGCCGACACAGTAGTTGGGCATGAAGATGGCCTTCTACATAGTGTATCTTCTCCAACTCACGCAGGACGGATTTGTGACTAGGCCTGCATACATGGATACACACTTATCTCATGGGATAAGATGCGCTATTGGACAGATACGCACATCCTCACATCAGCTCCAGATCGAGACTGGACGATTTCGAGCGGTGTCGGCAAGAGCCAGGATATGTCACGTACGGTCCGAGATCACCAGGCTCCTCCGCGAGGACCTGACTCAGCTAGACAACAGGAGGACATGGATAGAGCCAGCACAGGAGTTGGCAACGTAGATGGCTTTCTACAGAGAGCATCTTCTCCAGCTTACAGAGGACGGTTTTGTGACGAGGCCCAGATACATGGACACCCACTTGTCTCATGGGATACAATGTGCAATTGGCCAGATACGCACATCTTCACACCAACTGCGGATTGACACTGGGAGATACAGTGGACTACCGGCAGAGGCCAAGACATCCCTCCTCCTGTGTGACATGGAGCCTGAGACAGAGTTGCACTACACATGCCACTGCCTTGTCTACTACGAGATACGTGGCCGCTTCCATTGCTTGTTCAGAGAGGGTTTCGGACCACTCTCCAGAGTCATGCGGTACGAGGATCAGAGATGCTTGGGTCTGTTTTTGCTCGAGCTACGCAGACACACAGAGAGCTTCATGAGAGGAGAGGCTAGCCAGGCTCAGAGAAGGATCACGGCTCTCTTTAGAGCAAACACCGGGCACCCGGAGGAGCTACTACCACAAAAGAGCTCATCGTCTCACACCAAAGGCACATTGATCGACCGAGCTAGGGAGATCCACACGCCCGAACTGCGGAGGACTACACAACATCGACGGAGGCTGCATCAGAGGTTTCGGATCACTTTGGCCCGACATGCACGACGCCCAATCAAGGCTATTGACCATGGAGGAGATTGATGAGATCCGCCAGTGATCGATGCTGGATCTTTTGTGATTTAGCCATCCCACATAGTTGCTTACCTCACACCAGTGGTTTAGGATTCCATAGTATTTTATTTTGTCATTTTTTGTTACTCTGACTTTGTATCAGATCCACCACATTGTTACTTTTTGGTCTCATAGGTCACTTTGGCCTTTTAAAGACGTTAATATAACATTTCATTTCATTTCATCTCTCTCTCTTTCATCTCTCTCTCTCTCTCTCTCTCTCTCTCTCTCTCTCTCTCTCTCTCTCTCTCTCTCTCTCTCTCTATATATATATATATATATATATATATATATATATATATATATATATATATATATATATCAGAGCACAGAGGACGAGGTTCAGGAGGAGGGCCAGTCTTATTCAGGGAGGAGCTATAGCCTCTGATACATATAGCTCGTCGAGATGAGCATGCTAGGTACATGTGGGTGAGACTGAAGGCAGAGACAAGCAAATATCTTTACATCGCTATTTGCTATGTCCCTCCTAGTACGTCAGTTTATGCATCACTTAGCGGACAATCCCCCTTCTCTATTTTAGATGATGATATATGGGAGTTTTCCAAAGATGGAGACATTATTATCTTGGGGGATTTCAATGCTAGGATTGCCCATCACCAGACAGTATTCTATGATACCTCAGAGGACTTGATGCGTGAGCTTGATATTACAGAAATGGGCCTGTCTAGATATCACAGGATGAAGAGCACACTGAGCATGGCAGATACTGGACTGATATGGGAACTGCACATGGATTGGCCATTTTGAATGGCTTACAGAGATTCCCTGCAGCTGGTGGTTTTACATGCTTTCCACACCGACATGGCGCTAGTAGGGTGGATTATGTTATGGCTCCGCTAGGACTCTTCCTTCCTTTCACGATTTTGTGTTGGGAACTAGGCCGGTTGGGATAACCGTCGATCATGATATCTTGTCTTTCACTTTATTGTTCCAGCTCAACACAGCTCCATTGGGAGAGGCCTCCACACATTCTCGGTATACCTTCACGAGCGAGACGGATCACGTGTACACTGATGAAATATACAGGCAGCTATGCACTCAAGTGCCTGGACGACCACTCGATAAGATCACCAAGATTCTGACAGAGACGCTACATGATGCAGCCTCAAAGGCATATCCCCAAAGCCAGCCTACACGCAAACGATCTCGGAGCATGCCTCAGAACAGTTGGTATGATGAAGAGTGTAGAGAGATAAGGATCAGATTACAGAGAGAGGTGCTCATTGGTACTACTACACAGACAATCACGGATTATCTTCCGCCGCCTAGTGCCACAAACGAAGAGGGCTTACCTATCTCAATTAGAGCATGAGTCTGTACCACCTGTTTATGAGTCAGCACTCTAGTGAAGCATATGGAGGCTTTTCAATGAGCACTCTCCACCGCCAGCCATCACTTCCACAGAGACATGGGGGGAGAATGCTACATCCCTCTACACAGCATCAGGGCAGCCACATTTGCCTGACCTCCAGAGGCACGCCCCGAAACATGTACTTTCTTTACTGCTGAGAGGATAAGGCAAGCCATTGACAAGATGAAGACAAGAAGAGCATAGGATCATGATGGTCTGGTAGCAGAGCACTTTATCCATGCCAGAGATATGCTTGCATAGCCTCTTGCTATGATGTTTAATAGAGCCATGTATGAGGGTTTCCCTAAGACCTGGAGTATGTTTACTAACGTGCCTATCTTCAAGTCGGGAGATTCTATGCTTCCCGGCAATTACCGAACCATCATGGTTGGTCACACTCTGGCTAGGCTATATGCATCAATTCTAGAGCATGAGCTAAGTGGATGGACAAAGAGGGAGGGCATACAGGCAGCAGGACAAGCAAGGTTCAGGAGAGGTTTCTCCACTCCTGGCCAGATTTTGACACTCAGAGCCATTATTCAGGAGGGTAGACACCATGGCAAGAGGATATATTGTAGCTTTGTGGATTTCTGCAAAGCCTTTCATACAGTACCACGAGCCAAACTCATACGCAGATTGCAAGACATGGGGGTGCCCACAGAGCTGATATGGGGGATCTTAGCTTTATACAGGACAGTGGTAGGAAAGGTACGCACTACTCAGGGCATGTCAGACATGGTTCACTCCACAATTGGGATGAAGCAGGGTTGTCCCCTATCTCCGACTCTCCTTGGGATATATGTAGATGAGTTTTCAGATTATGTACATACAGAGGGTGATAGAGGTGCCCAGCTTGCACGGACATGGATTCCGTTGCTATTATATGCTGATGATATTGTGTTGATCTCCTATTCTCCAGAGGGGAGGCAACGTCATTTGGATGCATTGCATGGATTTGCACTGGACAGTGGATTGTCTGTGAACCTTGGTAAGACCAAGGTAATGGTGTTTAACACCACAGCGCAGTGGGTAAGGAGGTCTGCTTTCACTTTTACATATAGTTGATAGACTAAGGAGTATGGAGATACACACACTTATCTTGGGGTGGTTTTTGGTGGTCCAGTATTTTCATTGAGGCGTGCAGCAGATACGCGATTGACCAGAGCCTATGCACCATTGGGGAGACTTGAGAGAATATATTCGCAAGTTCAGTTCCAGGAACCTCGGACAAAGTTTTGGCTCTTTGACACTTTGGTTACTTCGGCCATGCTGTCGGAGTGGAGATATGGGGCTCGTCAGTTGATCACCATAGCAAAGCTAGCAGTACTAATGGATGGAGATGTATGGAGAAGCCCTTGGTGTCTATGATTTCTCGGATGATTAGGGCCAAGGCCTCAGTACCACATGACATTGTTAAGGAGGAGCTCGCCGCTCCTCCATTCGTATTGGAGGCACTCACTCGATCAATTTCATTATGCATAGCACTTGGGCTCTCCACGGAGACAGATATGCTCCATTAGCACTAGAATCTTCGCGACAGCTGGCATTGCAGGGAGATAGATCATGTTAGTATGCAGAGATGGCATCTTCGTTTCAGTTAGATGGCTTTAGTAAGGATCGGCCACCCCCATTCAGTACTCTCTGCATACACCCTCCATATTTCTCACTAGGGCAGAGATTACTAGGCTCATCAGACAGGACTTGATTCAACTGGATACGAAGAGGACATGCATACAACCTACACATGAACTAGGTACGAAGATGACTTTCTATAGAGAGCATCTTCTCCAACTCACAAAGGATGGTTTTGTGATCAGACCAGGATACATGGACACTCCTCTATCCCACGGGATCCGATGTGCTTCACTGTCTATTCAGAGAGGGTTTTGGGCCACTTTCTAGAGTCATGAGATACCAGGATCAGAGATGCCTCGGATTATACTTACTGGAGATTCGCAAACACAGAGAGGACCTCTTGAAGAGGGGCACAATGAGAGAGATCCAGCATCACCGGAAGATTACAAATTTCTTTCAGTCAGGGACAGAGGAGTCCGAGCAGCCCCAACAACATAACAACACCAGAGGCACCAGAGGCATACTGCTTGATCGAGCGATAGATTTGGGACAGTCCCGTCACCCACGGATGAGGGGGCCCTGTCGACATCGACGCAGACTGGGATAAAGGATCTCTTCCATTGCGCGGCTTCGTTGAGAAACATTTGCAGAAGGTTGGCCTTCTCTTTCCACCATCCCTCCGTATCTGCTTTTCATTCTTTCATCTCCTTTTCAATTTGTGTTATCTGCTTGTTTGTAAGCACAAAGGTCGCCTTCGTATGAGGCTTACACACTAGTGAAGCGCTCATGACCTCCATCAAAAACACAATTTGCACTTCTGCAAGAGAGGCCAACCCACTATATCCAGATTACGCATACATCCATGTCCCGCATAATGCATACATATGTTTTCCTCATATCAATCATACATTTTCTAGTTTTCTGATTTTCCTTTTCTGTTAATTTCTGTCATTGTTGTTCTGTAATTCCCTGTAGAACCTGTGTGATGTACCCAAGAATGCAAGTCGATTTCTGCGTTCTCGATATGTAGCAGGAGATCGAGCGAAATAGATGGTCCTGATGCGTAGATTACAGCAGCTGGGAGTACCCACAGAGCTCATTTGGGGGGTCATGGCATTATACAGGTCAGTAGTGGCGAATGTACACACCTCAGAGGGTCTATCCACACCGGCTCACTCAACCATTGGAGTGAAGCAGGGTTGCCCGCTCTCTCCTACTCTATTTGGTATGTATGTGGATGAAGTTTTTGACTACATTGAGAGAGATGGTGATACAGGTGCACAGCTGGCAGGGACATAATTTCCACTATTGTTATATGCTGATGATATTGTGTTGATCTCAGACTCTCCGGAGGGGATGCAACGTCACTTGGATGCTTTGCATAGGTTTGCCCAGGAAAGTGGTTTGTCCGTCAACCTTGGTAAAACCAAGGTCATGATATTTAATCCCACCCCACAGTGGATCAGGAGCTCAGCGCCCGCATTCACATACGGCCAGGAGACAGTGGAGTATACAAATGCTTACACTTACCTTGGAGTGGTTTTAGTGGGCCAGCATTTTCATTGAGGAGGGCAGCATAGACTAGATTGACCAAAGCCCATGCAGTATTGGGTAGATTGGAAAGGATGTGTTCACAAGTTCAGTTTCAGGAGCCTCGGATGAAGCTCTAGCTCTTTGACACTTCGGTGGCTTCTGCATTGCTTTATAGAGCTGAGATTTGGGGACCTTCATTGGATCATCACGGCAGGACAGGCCGCATTGATGGATGGGGGGACATGGAGAAGCCTCTGGTCTCTATGATCTCGCGGCTCATTAGAGCTAAGGCTTCAGTACCACGTGCTATTGTCCGGGCAGAGCTAGCTGCCCCTCCACTAGTGGTTGAGGCGCTCACCAGATCTGTCTCCTTCATACACCGCATGTGGGAACTTCCCAGAGACAGATATCCCCGCCTTGTACTTGAGTCCTCTCAACACTTAGCCATGCAGGGAGATACAACATGCTGGTATGGGGAGATGACATCATGGTTTCAGGCGCATGGGTTCAGCATAGACAGATTGCCTCCCTTCCGGTACTCACTTGATGTACTCATTGGATGCACCCTCTCTGACTCTTACACAGTCCGAGATCACCAGCCTCATCCGCCAGGACCTCACTCAACTAGACACCAGGAGGACATAGATACAGCCAGGACAGGAGCTGGGCACGAAGATGGCTTTCTACAGAGACCATCTTCTCCAGCTTACAGAGGACGGTTTTGTGACGAGGCCCAGATACATGGACACCCACTTGTCTCATGGGATACGATGCGCTTTTGGCCAGATACGCACATCTTCACACCAGCTGCGGATCGAGACTGGGAGATACAACGGAGTACCAGCAGAGGCCAGGACATGCCCCCTGTGTGACATCGAGTCTAAGACAGAGTTGCACTACACATGCCACTGCCCCGTCTACTACCAGATACGAGGCCGCTTCCATTGCTTGTTCAGAGAGGGCTTTGGACCACTCTCCAGAGTCATGCGGTACGAGGATCAGAGATGCCTAGGTTTGTTTTTGCTCGAGCTGCGCAGACACAGAGAGAGTTTGATGAGAGGAGAGGCTAGCTTCAGAGAGGGCTTTGGACCACTCTCCAGAGTCATGCGGTACGAGGATCAGAGATGCCTAGGTTTGTTTTTGCTCAAGCTGCGCAGACACAGAGAGAGTTTGATGAGAGGAGAGGCTAGCCAGTCTCAGAGACAGATCACAGACTTCTTCAGAGCTGCCACTGGACATCCGGAGGAGCTACTACCGGAGCAGAGCTCGTCCGCTCACACCAGAGGCACACTGATCAACCGAGCGACCGAGCTGGGAGATCCAGATGCCCACGACTGCGGAGGACTACATAGCATCGACGGAGGCTGCATCAGAGGATTCGGATCACTTTGGCCCAACACGAACAACGCTCGGTCAGACTACTGACCGTGGAGGACATTGATGAGATCCGCAAGTGACCGATGCTGGATCTCTTGTCATCTAGCTATCCCAGCTAGCTGCTTAGTTCACACCTAGCAGTTTAGGTTTCCATAGTTTTTTATTTTGTCATTTTGTCATGTTGTTACTCTGACTTTGTATCAGATCCATCACATTGTAACTTTCTGGTCTCATAGGTCATTTTTGCCTTTTGAAGACGTTAATATAACATTTCATTTCATTTCAACTCTCTCTCTCTCTCTCTCTCTCTCTCTCTCTCTCTCTCTCTCTCTCTCTCTCTCTCTCTCTCTCTCTCTCTCTCTCTCTCTCTCTCTCTTTACCCAGACCTGGTATTAGATTCACCACATGTAACGTTTTGGTCTCATAGGTCATTTTGGCCTTTTGAAGACGTTAATATTACATGGCAGCACCATCAATCGTGCTTGAGGCCTTCTCTAGATCAATATCGTTTCTCCACAGTAAATTGGCACAGCCCTGAGATAGATATGCCCAACTTGCTCTTGAGTCTTCTGGGCAACTTACCATGGAGGGAGACGCATCATGCTGACATCATGGTTTGAGCTTCATGGGTTCGGCACAGGTGTACATAGATAATTCTTATAATGCAGTTTTCTATGACTTTTCACAAAATTAACAGCCTCCCTCCTTCATTTTGGGTTATCTGTCTCGCAGAACATGGCTTCTCTATCCCCAATGCCCCATTTGCTTCAGCTTTGTTTGTGCAACGCACACATGGTAAAAGAGCTGCACCCCCTCACATGAGACATTCCTCTTCACAGCTCAAATAAGTAGATAAAAGATCTTTTAAAGCCAAAGCAAGACCCCCAAAATATACATTACTTTTTACTTTTGACTTTGAGATGGTTACCTTCCGGAACTCTTGTCAAACTTTGTAGTAGTACAAGCACAATCAATGGTTTCGCACGCTCCAGATTGCTTGAGCAAACAGTAATGTCCATTGCAAGACATTCCATGTTCTCGGACAAACTAACGGCCAATGCTTCAATGACTCTTGTGTGCAACTCAAACAGCCAAAGTTTACGAGAGTCCTGTATATTGGAAAACAAATCCCAGCAAGAAATCAACCCATCTTATTTACATTACAGCTGCAAAACAAGACTAATTCTCAAACTAAGAAAGAAACAAAAAACACCCATTCAGCTTTGCAAATGGCTACCTCGATCTACGCCACCCAAAACATAAAAACTGTGGTAGTGTTACAATAACGTAAAAACTGAATGTTTAGACCAAGGAAGGATACAAAAAAACATTCATTGCAGAAGACCAGATTGGACTATAAGACCCAAACATAAAACCTCTTTAGTGTTCCACGTAGTGTCACAAAACCTACTCTGGCGATAAAATTACAAGAGTCATGTGGTAGCTGAAAAAACAAGCAGATCACAAGCTTTTCGACCTATCATAAACAGAAGTCCATCATCTCATCCCTCTGTGTTACCTTTCCATTTTTCTCGCTTGGCTGGAAAATCTCATCCTTAAGAGCTGGCAATGTTTTGAAGAGCATCCAATCAAAGTTTTTGGCTGTCTTCAAAGCTGCTAAGTTCAGCTTCCAACACTACATAGATAAACAGAAAACTCATGAGCACAAACCCAGTCTACAGAGATCTCTTGGGCTACCGTCGTGACAAGTACCTTACCTTTGGAGAAAGTAACATGTTGTTCAAGAGTACGAGCCCCACCCTTTGTGTATAATTTGGATGAGCTTCTACAAAGACAGACGACATGAACTTCAGGCAGTGTTTTCCAACTGAGACAGCTGCTGCTCTCGATGATGCAGGACCTGCAAGTAAAGTCTATCAGACCGCTCCACAATATTAATTGAAATTAACCAACAAGAATCCCAGTAAAACTTCCTTTGAGCCTCTAATGCAGCATAAAAAGAAAAACCCATTTCCTATGATGGTCACCTTTGAGAGTTCAAAGTCGGTTTGCAGCACATACCCCCCCATCATATGAACAACAAATATTCACTACGGTGTATTAATGAGAATTCTCACGTACCATTTTGTAGTAGCAAGACACATCGCTCGATGACTGAAGCTAGAGCAATGAACATATCCTCAGCATTCAGGAGGATTTCCAGACACTCCACAGATAAGACAGAATTAACCACAGACAAGTCCATATCACTGAGCCCAAGCAATAATGCTTCTGAGCATATTATTTTCATCTGCAAATAGAAAAATTAATCCACTTGAAAAGCCTTATCTGTGCATTTTTTATTAAATTCATCATGCCCAGATGCAATTTAGATGTTTCTGTGAAGAAAATCATTACAAAGGATAAGCAACTGGAAAAACTTCCGATTCTGTCTTAGAATTGTTCACTGGAAAGTAAATAAATTAGGTAGGTCTATCTGCTTCCGCTTACCTTGTTCATTCAAAAAACCTATGCAATCCTAAGTCCGAAGTTGTGAAAGTACGATTGTTACAGGGCTGACACGAGATCTTAGAGTACAAGATAATCTGAATGCACTACCACATGTATTCGATGCAATGTAATATGTGTCTTCTCCAGAAAAAGCAGACATGCAAAGATGTTTGCTTTGTTTCCAAACCAAGAAAAGGTCCTCATTGAAAAATACAAACCCAATAAGCAGATCTAATGATGTGAGAAGCCCAAATACAAGGACTGTCCACAAAACCAAGTGAATCCAAAGTCTCCTCAAACCAAGAAAGGACCTGACCTGAATCTGATTTAGTATACATAATCCATAATATTTTAACTAAGGCTATCCAGCTCATGACCAAGCTGCGATAGGAAAGGGGGAGCTGTCATCAACGTTGCAATGAAGCCCGTTTTGGATCAGTACAATACTTTGTGAAACGTTTCGATGGTATGAAACACGTTTCATAACTCTCAGCACTAAGTTTGCAAAATTAAGGTTTATAAAAAATCTTTTTCGATCAAACATGTACTCCGTATGCTCTCTCTCAGTAGAGGAGTGCACCACTTTACTGACTGAGACACTGCATGGTGCAGCATCAGAGGCATACCCACACACTCAGCTAGGTCGGAGGCGACATTCACGGAGGATGCCCCATAATAGTTGGTATGATGAGGAGTGCAGAAAGATGAGAGCCCAGCTCAAGAGAGATCTTTTAGGAGTCATCACTTACAAACAGTCTTGGATTGCTTCCCGGCGCCTTGTGCGACGGAAGAAACGAGCTTATTTGGCCCAGATGGAGCGAGACTTGTATCAGTTGTTCTTTAGTAGAGACTCAGGAGAGGCATGGCAATTCTATCATGAGCACTCCCCTCCCCCAGTGATTACTTCTCCTGACATGTGGGGCCAATATGCGACATCGTTATATACAGTTCCAGGACATGACCCCCTTCCGAATCCTTCAGAGCCATGCCCACCTACCAGCACCTTCTTTACCACTGAGATGGTAAAGAGAGCCATTGACAGGATGAGGACTAGCAGGGCATATGATCATGATGGTCTAGTAGCAAAGCACTTTATACATGCTAGAGGTATGTTGGTAGAGGTTCTTGCAGTGTTGTTAAATCGTGCGATGTGTAAGGGGTTACCTGAGACTTGGAGATTGTCTACTATTGTGCCTATCTTCAAGGCAGGTGATCCTACAGAGCATGCGAATTACCGCACTATTATGGTTGGGCACACATTGGCACGGTTGTATGCATCCATTCTTGAGCAGCAATTGAGTAATTGGGCAGAGGGTGAGGGTGGAAGAGCAAAGCGCCAGGCCGGTTTTAGGAGGGGTTTCTCCACTCTTAATCATATTCTGACACTCAGAGCCATCATTGAGAAGGGCACCTCCCATGGGAGACGGATTTATTGTAGCTTTGTGGATTTCCGCAATGCATTTGTCATGGTACCAAGAGCTCGATTGATGCGAAGACTGTAGGAGATGGGGGTGCCCATAGTGTTGATTGGGGGATTATGGCTCTGTACAGATCAGTGATGGGACATGTGCGCACCCCGGAGGGAATATCTGATTTAGTTCACTCCACCATTGGGTTGAAACAAGGTTGCCCATCGTCTCCTACTCTATGTGGTATGTATGTGGAAGAGGTGTCTGATTACATTGACGGAGAGGGTGATAGAGGTGCCCAGCTGGCAAGCACGTGGATCCCATTGTTGTTATATGCTGATGATATTGTGTTGTTCTCTGACTCACCAGAGGGTATGCAGCGACAATTGGATGCATTACAAAGTTTTGCAGAGGATAGTGGATTGTCTGTAAACCTTGGTAAAACCAAGGTTATGGTGTTTAACACCACACAACAGTGGATCAGGAGAGCAGCACCGACTTTCACATATGGTCAAGAGATTGTAGAGTATACAGATGCATACACTTACCTTGGGGTTGTCTTCATTGGGCCGAGGTTTTCTTTGGGGAGAGCAGCAGAGACTAGACTGACGAGAGCTTATGCGGTCTTGGGAGGCTTGGAGAGGATGTGTTCGTAGGTTCAGTTCCAGGAACCTCGGACAAAGTTATGGCTCTTTGATACTCTAGTAGCCTCAGCTCTGTTGTACGCGGTGCAAATATGGGGACCTTCCGTAGGCCAAGATGGTTGGAGACGTATGGAGAGGCCCTTGGTATCTATAATCTCTCGACTGATCAGAGCCAAGGCCTCCGTACCCCACGCTATCATTCGAGCAGAGCTAGCTGCCCCTCCTATGGAGATTGAGGCGCTTACCACATCAGTCTCCTTTGTGCACAGCTTGTGGGATACTACTAGAGACAGATATGCTAGACTGGCCCTTGAGTCTTCCAGACAGTTAGCTCTTCAGGGAGACACTTCATCCTGGTATGCACAGATGACATCATGGCATCTTCTCCACCTCACAGGAGATGGGTTTGTGATTCAGCCTAGCTACATGGATACACATATGTCTCGTGGTTTGCGGTGTGCCATTGGTCAGATAGGCACATCCTCACATCAGCTGGAGATTGAGACTCGTAATTCAAAGGGATACCAGCGGACAGCACAATATGCCGCTTATGCCAGCTAGAGCCAGAGACAGAGCTACATTACATATGTCATTGCACGGTGTACTATGAGATTTGGGGCCGTTTCCACTGCTTATTCAGAGAGGGTTTTGGTCCTTTCTCTAGGGTCATGAGTTTTGAGGATTAGAGATGTCTTGGGCTATATCTACGTGAGTGACACAGATATAGAGACACTTTACTAGGGAGAGCTAGAGAGAGACAGTCCCACAGACAGATTACAGATTTCTTTTCACATATGGCCAGGAGACGGTGGAATATACAGATGCTTACACTTACTTGGAGTGGTTTTAAATGGACCAGCATTTTCTTTGAGGAGAGCAGCAGAGACTAGATTGACCAGAGCCCATTCGGCATTGGGGAGACTGGAGAGGATGTGTTCATGGTTCAGTTTCAGGAGCCTCGGACGAAGCTCTAGCTCTTTGACACTTTGGTGGCTTCTGTATTGCTCTATGGAGCTGAGATATAGGGGCCTTCATTGGATCAACACGGGAGAAAATGTCTCAGTGATGGATGGGGGGCCATGGAGAAGTCTCTGGTCTCTATGGTCTTGCGGCTCATTAGAGCCAAGGCTTCAGTACCACGTGCCATTATCCGAGCAGAGCTAGCTGCCCCCCCACTAGTAGTTGAGGCGCTCACCACATCTATTTCCTTCATACACCGCTTATGGGAACTTCGCAGAGACAGATACGCCCACCTTGCACTTGAGTCCTCTCGAGAGTTAGCCAGGCAGGGAGAGATAGCATGTTGATATGGGGAGATGACGTCATGGTTCCAGGCACATGGGTTCAGTATAGACAGATTGTCCCCCTTCTAGTACTCACTGGATGCACCCTCTCTCACTCTTACACAGTCCAAGACCACCAAGCTCATCCGCCAGGACCTGACTCAGCTAGACACCAGGAGGACATGGGTACAACCAGCACAGGAGCTGGGTACGAAGATGGCTTTCTACAGAGAGCATCTTCTCCAGCTTACGAGGGACGGTTTTATGACGAGGCCCAGATCCATGGACACCCACTTGTCTCATGGGATACAGTGTGCTATTCGCAAGATACGCACGTCTTCACACCAGCTGCGGATCGAAACTGGGAGATACAGCAGAGTGCTAGCAGAGGCCAGGACATGCACCCTATGTGACATAGAGCCTGAAACAAAGTTACACGACACATGCTACTCCCCTTCTACTACGAGATACGAGGCCGCTTCCAATGCTTGTTCAGAGAGGGCTTTGGACCACTCTCCAGAGTCATGAGGTACGACGATCAAAAGATGCTTGGGTTTGTTTCTGCTCGAGCTGAGCAAACACAGAGAGAGCCTGATGAGAGGAGAGGCTAGCCAATCTCAGAGACACATCACAGACTTCTCTAGAGCAGACACTGGACACCCAAAGGAGCTACTACCACAGCAGAATTTGTCGCCTCACACCAGAGGCACACTAATCGATCGAGCGACTGAGCTGGGGAGATCCAGACGCCCTCGACTGCGGAGGACTACACAGCATCCACGGAGGCTACATCAGAGGATTCGGATCACTTTGGCCCGACATGCACGACGCTCGGACATACTTCTGTCCATGGAGGAGATTGATGAGATCCACCATCGACCGATGCTGGATTTCTTGTGACTTGTGATTTAGCTATCCAAGCTAGCTGCTTAGTTCACACCTACCAGTTTAGGATCCATAAGTTACTATGTCATTTCATTTTGTTACTCTGACTTTGTATCATAGGTCATTTTGGCCTTTTGAAGACGTTAATATAACATTTCATTTCATTTCTCTCTCTCTCTCTCTCTCTCTCTCTCTCTCTCTCTCTCTCTCTCTCTCTCTCTCTCTCTCTCTCTCTCTCTCTCTCTCTCTCTTTATTCTCTCTCTCTCTCTCTCTCTCTCTCTCTCTCTCTCTCTCTCTCTCTCTCTCTCTCTCTCTCTCTCTCTCTCATATAGGAGATAGCCAACGTTTGGGGATCATCATTCTCTAGCATTTTCTCTTTCTGTCTCTTGGGATAGTCTCTCTCTCTCTCTCTCTCTCTCTCTCTCTCTCTCTCTCTCTCTCTCTCTCTCTCTCTCTCTCTCTCTCTCTCTCTCTCTCTCTCTCTCTCTCTCTCTCTCTCTCTCTCTCTCTCTCTCATAGGTCACTTTGGCCTTTTGAAGACGTTAATATAACATTTCATTTCATTTCATTTCTCTTTTTTTTTGTTTTTGGGAAAAAGTCAGGGCTGTATATTATTGAGTACAATATAATCCCCAGCGGATGCCAAAATAGCCTATCACGTGGGGTGTACAAGCTGAATGTAAGGAGGAGAGCCACTATAGTGACAACTCGACTAAAACAATTTCATGGTGGTCGGTGTGATGAGTGGAGGAGAGACCACCGAGGAGGGGCATAATGCCACGTAATCAGTCCACCTGTAAGTGTGAAAAAGAGTGGGGATCGTGCCCAACGCCGAAGGAAGGCAAAATGGCGAGCCTCGGTTGCTCGAGATGCACCTGAGGAAGAATCCCACTGCCAAATCAGGGTGTGAATGATATCCAGCCAAATGGCAGTGAGGGTATCCTCAAGGAGCTGTGGAGCTGCACTGAGAATGTGGAGACAACGAGCTCTCTAAACATTCCATAGTGTAATACTAGTGATGACTGAAAAAACCTCATCACGTGTCTGAGAATCCCCCTGCCAAGCAATCTGTGGTAGCATAGCCAAAGTCCCTCGCTGATAACCAACCGAGGTAAGCATAAAGGCTGGATCTGTGTCTGAGCCCTCGTAAAAAAGATGGGGGCGGGCATCGGCATCAACCATGAGACAGATCCCCAAGTAAGAAATCCATGTTGAACACCTGCTCTGCTAAGTAGAAAGCAAACTGCAAGCCACACTACATGGGAAGCTGAGCATGACAAAAGACAGTGTGCAGGTGACTCAGGGAGTCGCAAAGGACGGCGAGTACATAACGGATCATGACCCATAGTAGCTAGCCAAGTCCCAACTGGGAGTCCCGCATGCGCAATCATCCACATGAAAAAAGAAATATGACGAGCCGCATGTAAATCCCAGATGGCGGACCAAAACTGCTGCAGATAGGCATGAGAGAGACCTGAATGTAACCAGAAACGCATACGAGTGGGCTGCTCTGGCTGCTGTCTCATCAATGCTAACCGTCCAATCCTGACAGTGTACTCAAAGAAGGATACAGGTGCACATGTAGAGTCAGAGTGAGGCCAATGCCACTCTCCTGGGTCCCAATATAGCTGAGATAGGGCACGACGCTCCCACACCCAAAGCCTCCAAATTGCAGCATCAACAGAAGCGAAACGAGGGTCAACACAACGACGCTTCCCGCGGGAGCCAACTACTCTGATGGCCTCCCATCGAGCTCCGGGAAGGATAGGGTGTGGAAAGGTGGCATCATATGTCAATCTAGCATGAATCCCCTCAGACTGGTCAGTACCAACTGTGAACAGCATGGTGTCTAAACGAACTAATAAGAGAGTGCTCTGAGCAAAGAGGCCTTCCCAACCACCATGGGGAGGCATCTAAACCGTGGCTCTCATGACTCCATCCCACTGTGAAGGAAGGGCAGTATCAATCTCAAGCAATCTATCTGCCACCCCACGACCAATGTCATAATGCTCTACCACAAAATCAGAATCTAGCATCCGTGTCTCATGAAACAACCGCATAGAGGCAGCAGGGCCTGCGTCCCAGGCAGCCCAATCAATGTGAGTCCGCTCTCCAAGCTGACGGGGTGATTCAACCGAAGAATCAAGAACTGCAGCATTCCAAATGAGAGGCTGGCGCTCAATCTCCTCAGGACATGAGGGAGGTGAGCGTATGATAGCCCGTCGCATGGAAACCCAAATCTGAAGGAGTGATCGGATGAAGGGGGAGACGGAGGTGGTGGACAAGGGGGCATCAATAAAGAGAAAACGATACCCTGTCTGCCAAGTATGACCATCTCTAGTGCCGAGTCGTGGAGTCACTGTGCAAAGAGCGCCTGAAGAAGCATCTTCCAAGGTTCTTGTCCAGGAAAAAGACCCCGAACAATAAGCTTGGTAAGAAGGGTGCGGCTCTGTAACTCTGGATCAATAATGCCAAGGCCTCCCTCTGACCTAGGACGAAAGATCGTGGGCCAGCGGACTCGAGCACGATATCAATAGTCCCGTCTGTGCCACTCCATAAAAAGTTCCGCACTAGGCGGCGGAGCGGAGCCATCACACCAGAATGTAACATCCAACAAGAAGCCGTATACCATACTGTAGCCAGAATGACATGATTGGCGACCAATGCACGGCCAGCCAACGACAGATGACGTGAAGACCAATGGCATAGCTTCCTGCGAATAGACTGTAGCACGGGTGCAAACAGCTGCTGTGAGGTAACATCTAATCCAGCCTGAAAGCCCAGATATCTACATGTCTGACCCGGTCGCAACCATGTGAAACCATCAGCTACCCCCCAAGTAGGTATGCCATCACTGCCAACTAGTAACCCATAGGATTTATGCCAGTTAATGCGTGCACCACTGGCAATGCAAAAAACCTCTAGGGCCTCCCGCATGGCATCAAGAGCAGCTAGCAAATAGCGTAACATGAGCATAGTATCATCAGCAAACTCCTGATCGATAAGGTATGGAGCTGTAGGTACTGCCATGGTCAAGCCACAAAATGCATGACTCTGAGCACGAAGAAAGTCGGACATAGTCTCTCCTACAAACAGATATAGATATGCTGCTAGAGGACATCCCTGGCGGACACATCGAGAAAGCTCAAAACTGCGACTGACACGACCACCAATAGTAAAAGCACTGCTGGCAGTCTTGAAGAGAGCGGAAATGCCTGAGATCCATCTCGAAGGGAAATTATGTTCCTTCGAGAAAGTCCCACTCAACACGATCGTTGGCTTTCTCGAAGTCAAGGATGAAAAAAGCGAGAGGCTCAGAAGATGATCTGGCCCACTCCATTGCCTCATAAAAAGTGAAGATATTATCCAGGATGCATCGATCCATGACAAAGCATGTCTAAGAAGTATGAATAATATCACGTAAGAACGGCCGCAAGCGATGGCTGATCATCAACGCTAATATCTTATAGACCGAAGGGAGTAGGGTAATAGGTCTCCACTGTCGGAGCTGAGTGGTGTCACCCCCCTTCCGAATAAGAGATATGAGACCTGAACAAAGATCCGGATGCATATATCCTGATGCAAAGATGTCCTGACAACCACGAAGCAGTGGTATGTGCAATACATCCCAATATGTCAAAAAGAAAGCTCTAGTGAGGCCATCCTCTCCTGGACAAGAGGATGGATCAAGACTCTCTATAGCAGCATGGAGCTCTGCAAGTGTGAAGGGTGCCAACAAAATCTCTGCCATAGGGTCTGTACAATGGTGTCGCGTGTGATGCCAGATCTGCTCACGTGCATGTAAAACCTCAGTAGTGCATACATCAGCAATGAACAATGTCTCAAAATAATCTGCAGTCATATCAAGTATAACATCAAGATGCATATGTAGTGTCCCCTGAGCATCGCACAAAGTCCGAAGGGTGGTGCCAAGAGGGTGCTCTTTATGCGCAACAAAGAAGTCTTTATTCATTCGATCAGCTTTAGCTATCCAATGAGATACCGAAGCATGATGAGTGAACTCAGACCTAGCCTCCTATACGCGACGAATCTCCTATGTGAGCTCTGTCTGTCTACCAGAAAGATAAGCATCCTGAGGCCACTCCTCGAGGAAGCGCTGAGTGGAACCAAGAGGGATGTGAAGATCAGACTCGCGTACCCTCAACTGACGATGAATAATAGCGGTCTGAGCACAGCAATAAATACTAGACTGAGTAATGCAATGAGCAAGAAACTCTCCAGGGGTCCACAATAAGAAGCATCCGTGGACCATAAGTCATGAATCTGTTGCTTCAATACCGGAGTGGTGAGAACACTGTTAGGGATGCGGCAGCCTCTCCTCTATGCAGAGGATCTAGTGAAGGAGATAAACAATGAGATGGGTAAATGATCTGAGAGGTTGGTCCCTCTCCATATAGTAGTGAATCCGCCTAGAGTTGTTGCCCAAGGGCCAATGTAAAAACGATCAAGACACTCTAATAATCTCCCCTGCTGTCTCTGAAACCCCCAAGAGTAATGAAGTGTAGCAGGGTGGTGACCAAAAGAGGGTATATGCCAGGCGTCAACGCCCTGAATAGCTAGAAGAAATCGATCCCAAGCTGGCTGCTCATCGGGAGAGATGGATGATAGAACTGGAGGTGTGGTGGCTCGCCAATCAGAATCGCTCTCAATGTTGTTGAAGTCGCCTCCAACAACCCAAGAGTCTACAACAGGTAGAACAGCAGCCAAAAAGGACCAAAATGTAGCCCTCTCCCGAGGAGTAGTGGGTGCGTAGACTGACATAAAACCAATGATAGATTCCTGAATCCGAATAGAAACATGAACTGCTCTGCCAGCGACAAGGGTGCCATGCTGCTGAACTGAGGCCAAGTAGCGTGGTCCCACTAAGATGCATACACCGCAACTCTGTCCATGAAGGCCCAGAGCAGGCTCCCAAAAAGTGCGGGCACCCGAGGGCATGAGATTGCCAAAGGGAGTGGCAATCTTATGCTCCTCTACTAGCAATATATCCACAGTGCCCACTACATGAGAGTGTAAATCTCTGCGAAGTAAAAGCTTACGGGAACCTTTTACCCGAGAAGTCTGTAAACCATTAGCATTCCAAGAAACTACATGTAAATCCATAGATTGCATGAAAGAGTGTGAATAGCATCTGACTAACTGCGCATCTTCTTGGAGGTAGCTGGGCCATCCAAGGGGTGGGCTTCAGGCTGTAGGAAAGCTACCCGCCAGCCCTCTCTAAGATATGGCGTCTCATTGCACCAACTGCGGACCTCAGCTTTTTTACATTGCATTAACGATGCTGCAGCTTTGACACCCCAAATGCGCATAGACATAGGAAGCACCACATCTGAGGATACATGAATGACCATAGGCAATGAATAGCAAGCATAAACATCACCCCACTCCATAGCACCAATACATGAAGGGTAGTGAGGAGACAAAACATCAGGAGCGGAAGGAGACAACCATAAATGAAGTTGACCCATAGTTTGTGAGTGCACAAAATGTAGAACCCTATCCTCGGACCATTCATGAGCAGCGTGGAATGGAAGGAAAAAGGAATGGGTAGGCTGAGAGCGACTGCCTACTAAAGAGGGAACACAACCTGTCTTGTGATGCAGAAGATAGAGCTGCACCCGCAATGGTCCTTCCGAGTCACCGCACATCTCAGCCCGATGAGTGCCCCAGGAAAGAGGGCAATAGCTGAGAAAACTGCATGAGACGTATGTATGAGCTGCTGAGGGAGGAGGAGGACCACGAGGCGGAGGAGGGAGAGTAAGGGCGAGAGGAAGAGGAGGAGGAGGGAGAGGAAGTAGCAGTGGATGATCCATTTGCATAGGAACAGGGACCTCGGGAAGAGGAGGAGCGGGCGAAGGAACTGCAGGTGAAGGAGGAGCTGCTAGCAGAGGCAAGTCGTCCTGCCACGAAGAAGAAGAATGGTGAGGAGATGCAG
Source organism: Adiantum capillus-veneris (assembly GCF_014529385.1). Taxonomy (NCBI): domain Eukaryota; kingdom Viridiplantae; phylum Streptophyta; class Polypodiopsida; order Polypodiales; family Pteridaceae; genus Adiantum; species Adiantum capillus-veneris. The sequence goes on along the minus strand of NC_140934.1, from coordinate 159,303,000 downwards.
GGGGTAAGGGGGTGGTGGAAACCTGAGAGGGAGCTGGAGAGGTAACACTGGGAGTTGGCTGCGCTGCTGGTTGCTGACGAGAACGGAAGGAATGATTACGACCCACTGTCTGCCTCAGTCTGAGCTGAAGCGGAGGGAGGAACAGGGGGGGCTGGAGCTCGAGGAGCGCCTGTAGACTGCTGAGGTGCTTGAGTAGTAGATGGGTGAGAAGGAGGAACCTGCTATTGACGCTGACCACGTGGCTGAGCATGACTGCCGTGGGCCGGCTGTTGCTGCCGCCGATGTCGTCGCTGGGTGGGGCAATCTCGCACCAAGTGTCCCATGTCGTGACAGCGTAAGCACTGTCCTAGGCGGCCAGTGACTACCATCCGGAGAGAGTAGTCTCGATCGCGCACAGCCACAGTAACTCTATCTGGTAATGAAGTATCCTCAAACACCAAGACCTAAATGCGAGGTGGGCCAGACGAGAAGATGCACGATCCTGGAACTACATTGCCAAAATGAGCAGGAATCATCTGGAGGAGATGATCATCGATAAAATGGAGAGGCATATCCGGGAAGGAGAGCGTCAAAGGGAATCTGGGAATAAGGTGTCGACCGTCAAACTCCTCGGTGGAAAATTCGGGATACCACCTCGTCAAGTATATCATCCTGCGATCAGAGAGTATCGGAGAGCGAGCCAGGAGAGCTGAGGCAGTGGCGCGATCTGAAAGACGTACCATGAATATGCCTCTGCCAAGGAGTGTAAGCTCCGAGATCCGTCCCTGAGTAGTGCCCAATGCAGTCTGACACCAATCACGTATAGAAGATCGAGGTGGAGACTGTCCAATCATCCGGCCAACTAAGGCATGCTGAGCCAAGTGTTGTACTTTGGAGTCAATGTGTGACAATAGGTCGCCAATGCAGTCCACACGACAAGCAAGTGGTGATGGAGTGCCGTGAGGAGCACTCGAGACCGGCATAGCCGCCATGTAGAATGGGCGAGACTGGCAAATGCTAAAAAACAAGACCCAAAGTGTAGCTTGGACTGAAGGGAGCAATGGAAAGATGGAGGCCGAGGTTGAAGGGCAGGAGGGAGGCACCTCGAGGAAGAAGAGTCGATGGAGTAATTGCAAGGTGCTGAGAAAACAGGGCAAGGGGACTGGCTGCTCTCAGCGAGGAACACTCCAAAGAACAAAGAAAGAGGTACTTCTGCTGGCGGGAGCAAACTGTCCGAGAAGGACAAGGTAACGAGGGTCTGCCACAACGATGTGACGCAGGTGGGGTAGTACCTTGCTCACACAGATGATCAGGCGTGAACACTAAAACCCTGTAAGGTCGAAGGAGAAACTGAGCGCAGGTGTCCTCGACTGCATCACGAACTGACAGCAGGCCTAGATGGCGGCGCTAAGAGCAGACCAGCTTCCACAATTGGTAGTGCAAGGTGTCGAGCAGGCACAACAGCATACCCACGAGTTGTGGCAGGACATGCGCGAGCAGGAGAAAGAGGCGCAAGTGAATAGTAGGAGCAGGGCGAAGGGAGAGCTGGGGCAGCCCTGGCTGCCTGTCAGACCACGCTGTCCTTGCACACAGTTCTTGCTCTCCTCTCCTCTCTCTCTCTCTCTCTCTCTCTCTCTCTCTTGGGTTTGGACTCTCTCTCACTGTTTTTAGGGTTTCGACACATCTTTTTTGCTGTTTTTAGGGTTTCATCATTGTTCTTTTTGCTGTTTTTACAGTTTCGAAACTGTTTTTAACAGTTTTTTAGGGTTTCGTCACTGTTTCTTGTTGTTTTTTAGGGTTTCGAACTGATTTTTACCGTTTTTTAGGATTTTGCCACTGTTTATTGCTGTTTTTTGGGGCTTCAAATATGTATTTTGCTCTTTTCAAAAGTTCAAAACTGCTTTTCTCCCTTTTCTAGGGTTTCACAAGCGTTTCTTGCTATTTTTTTGAGTTTCTTGTAATTTTTTAGTTGTTTGAGTCTCTCTCTCTCTCTAATGGTCTCCCTCCATTGGGCTACCCATTGACCCCCTTTCACATGGCCTCTCCAATGGCTATAGCCCGCCTCCCTCTCAACATGAAGTTCTCGATTACCAACAAGCGGATATCAACACTTGAAGTTGAAGTGAAGGAGTGGAAGAAAGAGATGGAGGCAACCTTTCTTCAAAAGATGGAGGAATGGAAAGAGGAGAAGAACCTATGCGAAAGGATTTCTTGCGTCGAAGAGCAAGCGGCCTCACAAGAAGCCACAATCCGAACTCCCCAAGGTGAACTTCTTGCAGCAAAAAGTGGGCGGCTCGTAGGAGGCGAAATTCAGCCATCTATGATAGAAGAATTGAATACCATGAGAGAAGAGATACGGGTTATCAAGAAAGATGCGGAGAAGAAGTCATAGGCCGTGGTCATCTCCGCAACACAAAAGAAAGTAGAAGAGGCCGAAAAATGGATTCAGGTCACCAAGAAAGGGAAAGGTAAGGAAGCTCCTTGTACACCCACTCTTATTAACATGAACATCTAAGAGGAACAAAGGAGGATACACGCTCTACATGTGAGGATAACCGGCCTCTAGGACATAAATAATGTGGAAAAAGAGGTCACAATCCTCACATCCATGATAGGGGTGGACAAGCCTTCACACACAAAGGCATGGAGAGTAGGCAAGAAGAGTGATGGCCCGGGAGAATCTTCAAAAGAGAGCTCTCATACTACGCTTCCCCTCCTTGGAAGAAGGAATTCCTGAAAAAGAGGCCTACTCTCAAGAAGACAGGTATTTTCCTCGGTGATGATCTCACTCTCTCACAACTTGCGCATATGAGAGAGGTGATGCCAGAGATTATGGCGGCAAGAGAGAAGGGAAAGAAGGCCTTTTACAGAGATGGTCGGGTAGTGATTGCAGAGCGGCACTCTACATGACGGTGTGAGACCTATGGGACCACACTTACTTGGAATTGTAATGAATCTATGAGGTTCGACGTTGGTGCTTTGAGGACAATTTCAAAGAGAGGGACATTGTTTTCTTCTCAGAGACTCATCAAGCTCCTGGATAGCTTATGCCACATGTGGTGGGATACAAATGGGAGACAGCCCACAGAACAGTCGCGAGATCTAAGCATGGGAATAGAGGTTCAGGAGGAATAGCAGTGCTATTTACGGAGGAGTTATAGCCACTACTACATATTGTACGGAGAGATGATCATGCTAGATACAAGTGGGTGAGGCTGAGAGTTGACACGGGCTGATTTCTATACATTGCCATATGCTACTACCCCCCCCCCCCAACCCCCCAGTATATGCTGCACCCAGAGGACAGTCGCCTTTCTCTATACTAGATGATGATGTACGGGAGTTTTCTAGGGATGGTGATATCATCCTCCTAGGGGACTTCAATGCCCAAACGGGAAACTCTCAGACAATCCTCTACGACACTTCAGATGTGATGCTTAGAGAGCTGGATGTGGGTAACTTGGGGCTTGACAGATGCTCACATGACAGAGGGCAGACGGAGTATGGGAGATAACTAACGGAGATGACAACCACACATGGGTTAGCCATACTTAAAATGGGAGATACCTCACGGAGATGACGACCACACATGGTTTAGCCATACTTCATGGCTTACAACGATTTCCTAGAGCAGCAAGTTTCACATGCTTTCTACACAGACACGGAGCCTTTACAATGGACTATATTATTTGCATAGCCAGGCTTTATTCCTTGTATTCAGGATTTCAAAGTGGGAGCGAGACCAGTGGGTGTAGCACTCGATCATGCTCTTTTGACATTGTCCGTTTTATTTCAGTAAAGTACAGCCCAGACATCAAAAGGCAGGTCACATACCCATTATGCATTTACACCAGACGCTGACTTGGTTTATACAGAGGAGATCTATAGCCTTCTATGCATAGCTAGTCCTAGCCTCTCAGTGGAGGAGTACACCACTTCAATGACGAAGACACTGCATGGTGCAGCATCAGAGGCATACCCACACTCAGCCAAGTCGGAGACGACATTCTGGAAGCACGCCCCATAATAATTGGTATGATGAGGAGTGCGGAGAGATGAGAGCCCAGCTCCAGAGAGATGTTCTTTTAGGAGTCATCACTTATAGACAGTTTTGGATTGCTTCCCGGCGCATTGAGCGACGGAAGAAACGAGCTTATTTGGCCCAAGATGGAGCGAGATTTGTATCAGTTGTTCTTTAGTAGAGACTCAGGAGAGGCATGGCGATTCTATCATGAGCACTCCCCTCCCCCAGTGATTACTTCTCCTGATGTGTGGGGCCAGTATGCTACATCGTTATATACAGTTCCTGGACAGGAACCCCTTCCAAATCATACAGAGCCATGCCCACCTACCAACACCTCCTTTACCACTGAGATGGTAAAGAGAGCCATTGACAGGATGAGGACCAACAAGGCATATGATCATGAAGATCTAGTAGCATAGCACTTTACACATGCTAGAGAAATGTTGGTAGAGGTTCTTGCCATGTTGTTCAATCGTGCCATGTGTGAGGGGTTACCAGAGACTTGGAGATTGTCTACTATTGTGCCTATCTTCAAGGCAGTTGAGCCTACAGAGCCTGGGAATTACCGCACTATTATGGTTGGGCACACATTTGCACGGTTGTATGCATCCATTCTTGAGCAACAATGGAGTAATTGGGCAGAGGGTGAGGGTGTACGAGCAAAGGGCCATGCATGTTTCAAAAGGGGTTTCTCTACTCTTGATCATATTCTGACACTAAGAGCCATCATTGAGGAGGGCACCTCACATGGGAGATGGATTTATTGTAGCTTTGTGAATTTCCACAAAGCATTCGACATGGTAACGAGAGCTCGATTGATGCGCAAACTACAGGAGATGGGGGTGCCCATCGTGTTGATTTGGGGGATTATGGCTCTATACAAATCAGTGATGGGACATGTACGCAATCCGGAGGGGATAAATGACTTAGTTCACTCCACCATTAGGGAGAAAAAGGTTTGCCCATTGTCTCCTACTCTCTTTGGTATGTATGTCGATGAGGTCTTTGATTACATTCACACAGAGGGTGATAGAGGTGCCCAGTTGGCAGGGACGTGGATCCCATTATTGTTATATGCTGATGATATTGTGTTGATCTCTGACTCACCAGAGGGTATGCAACTACAATTGGATGCATTACACAAATTTGCAGAGGATAGTGGATTGTCTGTAAACCTTCGTAAAACCAAGGTTATGGTGTTTAACACCACACCACAGTGAATCAGGCGATCAGCACCTACCACCGACTTCCAAATATGGTCAAGAGATTGTAGAGTATAGAAATGCGTACACTTACCTTGGGGTTGTCTTCACTGGGCCGAGGTTTTCTTTGGGGACAGCAGCAGACTCTAGACTCATTAGAGCTTTGCGGCCTTGGGAGGCTAGGAGAGGATGTGTTCGCAGGTTCAGTTCCAGCAACATCCGACAAAGTTATGGCTCTTTGAAACCTTAGTAGCCTCAGCTATGTTGTATGGGGTGCAGACATGGGAACCTTCTATAGGCCAAGATGGTTGGAGACGTATGGAGAGGCTCTTAGTATCTATGATCTCTCGACTGGTCAGAGCCAAGGCCTCCGTACCAAACACTATCATTCGAGCAGAGCTAGCTGCCCCTCCTTTGGAGATTGAGGCGCTTACCACATTAGTCTCCTTAGTGCACAGCTTGTGGGATACTACTAGAGACAGATATGCTAGACTAGCCCTTGAGTCTTCCATACAATTAGCTCTTTAGGGATACACTTCATGCTGGTATGCACAGATGACATCACGGTTTCAGACGCACGGTTTCACCATGGATAGGCTGCCCCCTTTCGAGTGCGCTCTTCAGGCTTCCTCGATGTCTCTTACACGGTTGGAGATTACTAGACTCATTCGTCAGGACCTGATCCGGCTGGATACCAGGAAGACATGGATAGAGCGGCCACAGGAGTTGGGCACGAAGATGGCTTTCTATAGAGAGCATCTTCTCCGCCTCATAGGAGATGGGTTTGTGATTCGACCCAGCTACATGGACACACATATGTCTCATGGTTGGCGGTGTGCCATTGGTCTGATACGCATATCCTCACATCAGCTGGAGATTGAGACTGGTAGATTCAAAGGGATACGAGCAGACAATAGGATATGCCACTTATGCCAGCTAGAGCCAGAGACAGAGCTACATTACATTTGTCATTGCACAGTGTACCATGAGATTCGGGGCCGTTTCCACTGCTTATTCAGAGAGGTTCGGTCCTTTCTCTCGGGTCATGAGTTATGAGGATCAAAGATGTCTTGGGCTATATCTACTTGAGTTACACAGATATAGAGACACTTTACTGGGGAAAGATAGAGAGAGACAGTCCCAGAGACGGATTATAGATTTCTTTTAACTAGATATGGGACATCCAAAGGAGCAGTCATCATTGCAGAGCTCGGCCCACACTCATTCGACCACTACCGGCACTCTCATCGACCGAGCACTGGAGCTACGAAGATCCAAACGGCCACGATTGAGGAGATGGGCTACACAGCATCGACGGAGACTACAGCAGAGTAATCGAGCCATACTCTCGATATCCAGAGTGCAGATGAGGATGGATTCTAGTAGTAGTATCTAGTTCTTTTGTACCCAACATGGTATTAGATTCACCATTTTGTAACTTTCTGGTCTCATAGGTCACTTTGGCCTTTTGAAGACGTTAATATAACAATTCATTTCATTTAATCATCATCATCTCTCTCTCTCTCTCTCTCTCTCTCTCTCTCTCTCTCTCTCTCTCTCTCTCTCTCTCTCTCTCTCTCTCTCTCTCTCTCTCTCTCTCTCTCTCTCTCTCTCTCTGTGTGTGTGTGGAGTAGCAAAGGGGCCTCCGAACTAAGCTATAGAGGCACTACAAATCAGTGACACCATGTCCACTCCGACGAACCGGCCCCTTGTCCACGCAAGAGCTTACTTGTCGTGGGAGAGGCTTCTCAGAAGGACCCTCTCGCCCGTGAAGAAGCTAAAATTACACCCTTGAGGCCCAGATCCACGAGCTCATTAGGGAGAATGCAGACCTCAAGCAAAGCTTACAGAAGCTTGAAAATCGTGTAGAAAGTGAAGAGTCAAGCTCTCCTTGCGAAAGCACAAAAGGTGGAAGCCTCACGAAGTCTGTCACGATGGTCCAAAAGGAAGTCCACAAGATAATACATGGCATGACGAAGAAGATCCAAGCTACAAGCGGCCCTTCAGGAACGTCAACTATGAGATTTAAAGTTAGGATCGTGGGACTCCCATCATCATGGTGTACAATCGAGGAAACTCTTGAGGAAGCAATCATCAAGCTCAATGACATACTCCAACGAGTCAACATCGAGCCCAGAAGAGTCTCTTAGATCAACGACATGAATAGGCACCTGTCACCCAAGCAATGCACCCTTACCTTCAAGGACAAAGAGGAGCGTGTAGAGCTGATATGCCAATCCTGCCTCCTCAAGGGAATGAAGCTCTAGATTGCTGAAGAATTAACGACAAACCAACTAAAAGACAAGGCAAGCAAGCTCAAGAAGATGCACGACTCCTGCAAACAAGGTAAATGGGTAGTCTACCGGAATGGACGAGCTATCAATTAGGATTTTCGAACTCCTAAGAAGCCCCGCTACAACTAGCCAAAGATACCCCCTTAGGACTCTCTTCTTATTTTACCCCCCGTATTCTCATCTTGGGTTAGTTGGCTTGTGCATCCTTCAATATAATTTCCCCCAAAGCTAGAATTTACAATCTCCAAATTATACCCCGCCCACTTGAGTTGTATTAGTCATATGGTGGAGTCACTTTGTAATGTTTATATTTGGTGCCATAGGTCATATTTGACCTCCGAGGGTCTCTCTCTCTCTCTCTCTCTCTCTCTCCTCTCTCTCTCTCTCTCTCTCTCTTCTCTCTCTCTCTCTCTCTCTTCTCTCTCTCTCTCTCTCTCTCTCTCTGTGTGTGAGAGAAAAGTGGGGCTTTGACCCATTGCATTACATAAAAACAAGGGGCCGGTCCACATACAAGAAAATGGGAACAACCTTAAAAGATATACAAAAAGATCATGGGGAAAAATCCCAAATCAAACCAAAGGATACAGCAAGGAATTGACATACTCTAAACAGGTGGTGAAATGTAGCTATTCGGTTGTGATCAAGTCTACACAAATCTGCCCAAAGCTCTGTCCACTGTCCACCTAGTGAAAACCACAAATTTCAGTGTTGTGTATCTGACCGATGTAAAGCACCCGCTGTAAAAAACCTCCTATAGCAACTCACAAAAGCCCAAGGACTGTGAAACCCTTAGGCCGTGGCTCCAAAATCATCCGCATTGATGATGTACCCCAAAAGGGATGCAAATCTACAGCACAGCAAAATTGTGAGAGAGGCAAGAGAGATCCACTCGTCTACTGCCTCAAAATCCAAGGGAAGGTACCGAGATGCACATCTCTCTGATCAAACCAACTTCTCAAAGGCCTCTCTAAGCTGACTCTTAAACAAGTCTGCAAACTGCTTACAAACTCTCTCTCTCTCTCTCTCTCTCTCTCTCTCTCTCTCTCTCTCTCTCTCTCTCTCTCTCTCTCTCTCTCTCTCTCTCTCTCTCTCTCTCTCTCTCTCTCTCTCTTTACCGCACTATTATGGTTGGACACACACTAGCACGATTGTATGCATCCATTATTGAGCAGCAGTTGAGTAACTGGGCAGAGGGTGAGGGTGTACGGGCAAAGGGATAGGCAGGTTTCAGGAGGGGTTTCTCCACTCTTGACCATATTCTGACACTCAGAGCTATCACTAGACTCATTCGTCAGGACCTGATCCAGCTCGACACCAGGAGGACATGGATAGAGCCGCCTCAGGAGTTGAGCACGAAGATGGCTTTCTATAGAGAGCATCTTCTCCACCTCACAGGAGATGGGTTTGTGATTCGACCCAGCTACATGGACACACATATGTCTCATGGTTTGCGTTGTGCCATTGGTCAGATACGCACATCCTCACATCAGCTCGAGATTGAGACTGGTAGATTCAGAGGGATACCAGCAGACAGCAGGATATGCCGATTATGCCAGAGAGAGCCAGAGACAGAGTTGCACTACATATGTCATTGCACAGTGTTCTATGAGATACGGGGGCGTTTCCACTGCTTATTCAGAGAGGGTTTTGGTCTTCTATCTAGGGTCATGAGTTATGAGGATCAGAGATGTCTTGGACTATATCTACTTGAGTTACACAGGTATAGAGACACTTTACTGGGGAGAGCTAGAGAGAGGCAGTCCCAGAGACACATTACAGATTTCTTTTCACTAGATATGGGACAGCCAGAGGAGCAGCCACCACTGCAGAGCTCGTCCCACACTCATTCGACCACTACTGGCACTCTCATCGACCGAGCATTGGAGCTACAGAGATACAGACGACCGCGACTGAGGAGAGGAGCTACACAGCATCGACGGAGACTACAACAGAAGATTCGAGCCATACTCTCTCGACATCCAGAGTGCAGATGAGGATGGATCCTCACCATTTCTTCCATCTTTGTTTCACACACTGTTACATCCAGTTTACCGGGTACCTATTGTATCAGCTGCTACACCCACGTAGTTTTAGATTGTAGTAGTAGTAGTAGTATTTTGTTCCACTTCTAGTTCTTTTCTAGTTCTTTTGTACCCAGACATGGTATTAGATTCACTATTTTGTAACTGATTGGTCTCATACGTCATTTTGGCCTTTTGAAGACGTTAATATAACATTTCATTTCATTTCTCTCTCTCTCTCTCTCAATCGAAGAGCACGAAGTCCTCTACGCATTGATGTAAAGACAGAAATTTTCAGAGTTATGGAAGGCGTTTCTGTAGCAGCATTTCCGAAGTGAACAGGTTCAACAAAATTGATTCTCATTTCCTATTTTACATACAATGTCTTCCGGCACTCGCAAGGGTCCTTCTTCTTCAACAAGGTCCACAACCATTGTGGAAAATGATCCAAAATCTCCGAAGTGTGGAGATAACAACACAACCACCCAACCAACGACATCGGAAACCATGATCATGGCGTACTTGGTATCATTGCAAGAGACCGTAAACAAACAAGGCGAAGACTTACGAGCACTTGCAATGGAGAATGGCACACTAAGGGTACTTGTGGTTGAGAATGAGAATCTCAAGAGAACACTTGAGATGCAAACAACACGTTTGATGCAACTTGAAGAGGAAGTCAAGGAATGTAAACACTCTCTTGTGGACTTGAATGCTTTGAAGGAGCGGATGAGCAAAGTAGAGCATGACCATGTATTGAAAGAGGAGAAATTTGACACTATGAGCCGGGATGTATGCGACATGAAAAATGTATGCACAAACAAGTCTTGGACTGATGTATGTGATAGCAATGTGGTTTCTAATTCCTCACTCATGCAAGCTATGGCTCAAACAAAGAATGTTGAGAATGTGGATGTGGAGGAGTTCAAAGAACGGGAGCGACGTTCCAAGAACATTGTTATTCGTGGAATTCCCGAAGAGAAGTTAGAGACACCTTCTTCTCTTGCCATTGTTATTGAAGATTTCTTCAAAACTCACTTTGGCATGTCCGGAGTTATGGTCTATGGAGCACATAGAGTGGGGAAGCAAGGAGCTCCTCGCTCGGGAGAACGGCCAATTGTATGCACCATGCCGGATGAGACCAAGCGAAAGATTATCCTTGATAATAGTTGGATCTATTTGAGGGATACAAAATGTTTTGTATGTGAAGATCGCACTATTAAGCAACAAAATATGCGTCGCAAGGCATATGAGGAAAAGAATAATAAAAACAAGGAGATCTCTCATGAAGAAAATGTGCCCTAGGAGGAAGCAAGTCTCTCAAGCAAATAGGGATGCGTGACCTATGAGACCAAGTTACAATTGAAAATATGCTTTTGGAATTGTAATGGATACCCATGGAATGCGGGGGTTGGCATTGATGAACTAACAAGCAAAGCCGATGTTGTACTTCTTGTTGAAACTTGGGAGCATGATACACAAAGGATTAACGGCTTGGAGGATTACAATGTACATTCATTGATGTGGTCAAAGAATCTCAAGCAACGAAGAGGACAAGGAGGGTTAGCATGTATGGTTAAGAAAGGATTGGAAGATTTTGTATCAATTGTGAAAGATGACAAGTACAAACGTTATGTATGGCTGAAAATTATGACACCAAAAAGAGCACCCATTTTTGTAGCCGGTTGCTACATTCCTCATCATGATTCTCCCTTTTATGCTTGCATGGATAGAGATCAACCATTTTCTGATTTGGAAGAGGACATTGCTTATTTCAAAGGTGAAGGTGATGTTATTGTATTTGGGGATATGAATGCTCGCACAAAAACATTGCAATATGATACTCAACAATTTGATATGCCATATATTTCAAGGGAGTTGGAGGAAGTTCACTTGTATGATCGTACTTCAATGGATGAGAAAGAGCCGGATCACTATGGAAAGTTACTTTTACACATGTGTAATAGCACGGGTATGCTCATTGCCAATGGTGTATCTTTGTGGAGTGGAACCAATGGATTTACATGTAGGAGACATAATGGGGATAGTGTGATTGACTATATGCTACTCTCTGAAGCCATCATGTATCGCATAAAGAGTTTTATGTTTGGTCAATGAACCCCGGAATCCGACCATCGCACCTTATGTATTGATCTTTCATGTGGAGAAGCAACTAAGCATGATAATCTCAGCCAAAGGAAAGAGAAGTTATCACTATGTATGGATTTCAAACGGGCACCAATGTACATTGAAATGGTTGAGCAAAAATTATGGATGACCAAGCTTCAATGTGATGCACCATTGGAAACTAAATGGGAAGCTTTCAAGAAAGCTATTTGTTCTTGTGCGGAAGAATGCTTTGCCATAAAGCATCTCCATGGTATCAACAAAGATAGATCACGCAAAAGGTGGTTTGATAAAGAATGTCAAGATGCTCGAAAGTCCTTGATAAAGCTTGATGCAACTATGGACAAAGACAACTATCAAAGTCATTTGCATACATACAAGGCATTGATTCAAAAGAAGAGAAGAAGATGGGAAGTAAAGCAACAAGAATTTCAAGTCCAAGAAAAGGCACATGCATGTGGAAGATTTTGGAGAAACTTGAAAGGCAAGCGGGTTGAGAATTTTGGTAACTTGAGTCTAGTGGATATGTACACACATTGTAGGCAATTATATGAGCAAGCAAATACTGAAAAAATGCCATTTTATGGTTCACTCCCATGTATGCCGTCTTTTTTTACTATTGAGGATGTATGCGGTGGGCTTGAAAAGTTGGCCACTCGCAAAGCGGGAGATCTTCAAGGTATCAAGCCGGAGATGATCAAATGGACGGAAGATTTTACCCATGAGTGGATGTGTGATATGTTCAACCTTGCACTTCAACATGGTATACCTTATGATTGGAGTACTAATAGGGTTAAGCCTTTGTATAAAGGAGGGGATGTAAAGAATGTAAGCAACTACCGGACTATAATGATTGGGTCGCTTATGGCAAAGTTGTTTGGATGCATAATGGAGATGAAATTGAGTGATTGGGCTGAAGAGAATGACAAGCGTGCAAAGGGACAAGCGAGTTTTCGTCGATACCATAGCACCATTGATCATTTTGTCACTCTTCATGTTCTTATGGAGGAAAGTCGGTTGAAAGGCAAGCGATTGTATTGTTGTTTTGTGGACTTTAAGAAAGCCTTTGATATGATTCCACGTAACAATTTGTGGAGAAGGATGGAAGAACTCCAAGTGTCAAGTGAGTTTATGCTTGCGGTTTCTCGAATCTATGAGAAGGTGATTTGTCAATTGCGCATGGGAAGAGAAATTTCAAAAAAAATTGTAAGCACTATTGGGGTTAAACAAGGATGTCCATTGTCACCAACTCTCTTTGGTCTATGCATCGATCAATTGGAACAAATGATACTTGACTTTATGCAAGAAGAAGGCATTGAAGAGGTCACTATTTGCAATGCGGTAATCATGCTTTTGTTGTATGTGGATGATGTAGTGCTTCTAGCACACACTTTAGAAGATACACAAAAGCTTATGGTTGTCCTTGAGAACTTTTGCTTGCATAGTGGGTTGATTGTAAATGAATCCAAAACAAAGGTTATGCTTGTGAAAACCAACCATAAGGAGAAGCCATGCATTGTGTACAACAACGAGACACTTGAAGTTGTTGAGAGCTTTAAGTACCTTGGCCTTGAGGTTCCATCCAATCACAAGTGGCACGAATGTGCTATGCGTCGTTTGTAAGCGGGAAAGAGAGCATATTATGCATTTGCGAACATGTGTAATGCGGGAAACATCAAGTGTTGGGTTCTCAAGAAGTATCTTTTTGATGCATTGGTGACACCGGTTCTTCTTTATGGAGTTGAAGTGTGGGGCGGGAGCATCTCAAAGTCTACTTGGAAAGAGTTTGAGAATGTCCAAAAGCGTTTTCTTACAAACTTTCTCCAAGTTAAGACACAAACACCATATATGCTCCTACTTCTTGAGTCGGGATCTCTTCCAATTGAGGTTATGGGCATGGAAATGGTTGTGGAGTACATGATAAAGATACGTCAAAACACCTCACATCGACTTCCTACAATTGCATGGGAAGCAAGCAAAAAAGTTCAAAAGACGAATAAAAGCAAGATCTTGAGCACTGGATGGATGCAAGACATAAAGAAGTGGTTTGGGACATGGGATGCATTACACTTGCTACATGATGCTTCAATTGACTCTCAAGTGAATGAAGCTTTTCTACAACGCCAATGTATTACGGCTTGGGAGAAATCCGGTGGGTCACGCTTCATACATTACACCACCTATATTGCCCCCAACTACAAAACCATGTTCTTCGCTGAGAGAGGAAACCGTACTCACACTTACATGCTTGAGCCTATTCCCTTGTCCGCGATACGCACTATCGCAGCAATTCGGCTTAGCTCCCATTTCCTTCGATGCGAGATAGGGCGTTGGGGCAATGGAGAAGAGTCAAATCGATTGTGCACATTAAGCTCACTGCAAGTTCGAGAGTCTAAGTACCACACACTACTAGAGTGCTCAGCTTTTGATCACATCCGAACTTGCTTCTCTCACATTTTCAGCCATAACTTAGACCTACACACTTTCCTCTCCCAGCCAAAGTGTGGGCTCTCCATTGCGACTCTCATCACTACAATTTTGGAGCATCGAGAGTCACTCATCAGCCATACACATACTACATCACATGTAACTTTGGTCCCATAGGTCATATTTGACCTCCGAGGACAATAATAAAATCTATCTCTCTCTCTCTCTCTCTCTCTCTCTCTCTCTCTCTCTCTCTCTCTCTCTCTCTCTCTCTCTCTCTCTCAGCCTCAGCACCACAGCGCGCAAGTTCTCAGCCTCAGCACCACAGCGCACAGGTTTCTAGCAGAGCATGGGCTCTTAGGGAAGCAGAGCGGTTGGGGTTGTTGAGCGTGCAGGAGTTGCTGAACGTGCAGGGCTGCAGAAACGCAGAGGGAGCAAGTCACTGGCGCACCCTCTCTCTCTCTCTCTCTCTCACGCAGCCTCTCTCTCTCTCTCTCTCTCTCTCTCTCTCTCTCTCTCTCTCTCTCTCTCTCTCTCTCTCTCTCTCTCTCTCTCACACACACACACACACACACACGGATACATAACCACACACACACTACACACATACACGCATACACACACGTACTCCCTCTCTTCCCCTTCTCCCCTCTTCTTCACAATATGAAGAGAGGGTAGTTACGAAGACAACCATGTCTTCCCCCATCATCAAGACGCCGACATCGACAATGAAGACAACCTTCATGCTCACGAACAAGAGGCTTGCACAATTGGAGAAGGACATGAAAGAATGGTGGATGGAGAGAGAGATATGGAGGGAGGAGAAAGCCACCTTCATCAAGCTATGGAACGAAGAGAAGGAGGACATGAGAGCGGAAATCCAAAATCTCAAAGAGGAGAAGGAGAGAAGGGAACGGGAGAACGAGAAGGAGACGGAGAGATGGAGGAAAGAGCAAGAAGGGATGAAGGCACAAATCGATCTCCTTCATGCTTCCATCACATCCCTCACCCCCGAGGAAGGAGAGATTAAAGAGGAGGCTAAGGAAGCCCTCAAGGAGGAGATCACCAAAGCCCTCACCGCAAGCATTGAGGACAAATTAGAGGCCACCAAAGAAGGATGGGTCGAAGTGGTCAAAAAGAATATCAAGAAGGTAGCAAGAGAGGAAGCCCAAAAAGATGAGGTACTCATCGTACACACAACCATCGAGGAGGAGAAGATGCGACAAGCTCGCCGTCTCAATGTGCGAGTAACCGGCATCAAAGAAGAAGAAGGGTCTACACCCGAGAGCGATGGGAAAGCTTTATGCAAGAAAGTGGGATACAAGGAAGAAGAGATCCCTTTCTCCAAAGTGTGGAGAGCCGGCAAAGATCCAAAGAAGAGAGCTCTCATCCTCCAATTCGCCTCCGAGGAGTCTCGAACTTCTTTCCTCCGAAAGAGGGTCATCTTGAGAGGGCTAGAAGGCCCCCCGATTTATCTTGATGATGACCTCACAAAGATGCAACAAGATCACCGTCGCGCGTGCATGCCTAGAGTCCACCAAGCCCGCAAAGAAGGGAAGAAGGCAGTATATCGAGATGGTAGGGTTATCATTGATGGCAAGACCATCGCATAGGGACTCGCGGCCTGTGGGACACACGAGGAGATTCATGTCACGGTTTGGAATTGCAATGGAGACCTATGGACACACCCAGAGAGACTTGAGGAGGTGATGAGAGGTCGAGACATCATTCTACTTACAGAGACACACGAGAGCCCAGAGAGAGGGTTACCACGGATACATGGATTCCAATGGGAGTCTCTACATCGGGGATGTATGCGCCAGCACACCATTCGCGGCTCAGGAGGAGTGGCCATACTCTTTAGACAGGGGCTTCACAGCAGACTACAGATTGTTGCCCGGGACCCACAGGCCCGCTACATGTGGATTCGCCTCGAGCTCTCACGAGACAGGATCGTCTACATTGCCCTTTGCTACTTTGCTCCCACAGGCTCCAGATTCGCCCCTATTGAGCAGGAGTCACCGTACGCATGCCTCACGGAGGAGATTATGGAGTACTCCACACTGGGTGAAGTCTTCCTTATGGGAGACTTCAATGCTCGTACGCGCAGTGAGCAGTGTGAGGCATATGACCACGAGGACCCAGAGGCACTACACACTCTAGATGAGGAGGCTACTATGAGAGATACAGCAGACAGAGCTCCAGTCACAGCCTACGGACGACATCTACTTCGACTTGGCTCCCAGCACTGTCTCGTTATTTATAACGGGATGGTCCAGTGGCCCACCTCAGGGGGCCTGACTTGTATGCCACATGGAGTTGCAGAGGGAGGGGGGAGTACAGTCGACTATATTCTGGGACCCAGGGAGGCTACACACCTTATCACATCCTTCACCATTCCACCCATACCCATCGGAGCCGACCACACATACCTCTCTTTCTCCATCACCGGAGATACCATCCCACACAGCTCCACAGCACACACTCCACACACCACCATCCATTTCACACATGAGCTAGCCTCTCTTTACTCGGCCGAGGTCGAGCATGGCCTATGCCTCCTCCACCCATCCACACCACTCTCAGTTCTCACATCACATGTCTCTTCCGTTCTCCACACTTCAGCTATTAGCTCTTTTCCACACACCACTCACACAGGACGCACTCCCCCCCCCCCCCCCCGGGACTATGCCTCAAAACCGCTGGTATGATGAGTGCAGAGAGCTATACCGACGCCTCCGTGCACGGCGAGCCTTAGGAGAGATCACAGAGAGAGAGCCCAGACGGCATATGAAGACGCTGACACGCCAAAAGCGGCGAGCATTCGAAGAGGCACAGGAGCTTGAGCTATACCGCCTATTCATGAGCATGGATAGCGCGACGGCATGGCGCACCGTGCGCGAGCCACGTGCGACTACAGCTATTGAGGATCCACAGATATGGCATGATTATGGAGAGCGACTTTATGAGGTGCCAGGGTCGCCTCCTATCCCGCAGCCACACGAGCCACGCCCCACGTGCTCCTCCTTCTTTACAGCAGAGATGGTAGAGAGGGCCATACGCCGCATGCAGCACAGACGATCAGCTGACCATACTGGATTACAGAGTGAGCACATCATTTATGCAGCCTCTACTATAGCCCCGTAGATTGCACATGTCTTCAACCGGGCTATAGGGGAGGGCTTCCTTGAGGAGTGGACACAGCACACCATAGTGCCTATCTACAAATCTAGCGACACCCTGGACCCACGGAACTACAGGACTATCATGATTGGCCACACGATGGCCAAGCTATATGGAGCAGTACTTGAGGCACAGCTCAGCTGCTACGCAGAGATCGAGGGTTTACGAGCTCCAGGCCAGGCAGGTTTCAGACGAGCTTTCTCCACCACCGATCACATCTTCGTTCTGTGCTGCCTCATTGATGGGGCAAAGGCGCGAAAGAAGAGGCTTTACTGCTGCTTTGTGGATTTCCGCAAGGCCTTTGACACAGTCCCACGCGATAGACTCTTCCAACGCCTTCACAGCATTGGGGTACCAACAGAGATGATTTGGGCCATATATGCTCTCTACGAGAGGGTGACGGGTCGGGTTCGTTGCCCAGGCGGTTTTTCAGAGACCATTGCTAGCACCATTGGTGTTAAGCAAGGATGCCCACTCTCCCCGACACTCTTTGGGCTCTACATCGACGAGATCTCCGACTACATACTGCGAGCAGGGGGAGAGGGGAGCGACTTGGCAGGTACTCCGGTCCACATCATGTTATATGCTGATGATATTGTGTTGATTTCAGAGTCACCCGAGGGCTTGCAACGCCATCTTGAGGCCTTGGACAAATTCAGCACACACAGGGGGTTGACTGTGAACCTTGGCAAAACCAAGGTTATGATCTTTCACACATCCAGTGCAGTGAGGAGCGCTGCCACCTTCACAGCAGCAGGAGGACAGGTTGATGTAGTCACCTCCTATGTCTACCTTGGCATCACATTCACCAGCCTACCAGGACCCTTCACTATGAGGCAGGCTGCTGCTGACAGGCTCACCCGAGGATATGCAGCTCTGACCATGCTAGAACGGAGATGCCACCAGGCACACTTTCAGGAGCCCCGCACGAAGGGGTGGCTTTTCGACACCTTAGTCACCCCGGCCTTGATGTACTCGGCGGCAGTATGGGCACCAGGATTGACAGCTGACCAGTGGACACAGCTTGAGAGGCCACAGGTATGTATGATCTCACGCTTGCTCCGCAGCAAGAAGACAGTGCCACATGACATTATTAGAGCCGAGCTCGCCACACCACCTATGGTTGTAGAGGCACTATTCCAGACAGTCTGCTTCATCCAGAGGATGAGAGAGCTACCTCCTGACAGACTTACTCGTAGAGCATTTGAGGCAGCTATACAGCTATCAGAGAGTGGGCATGAGAGAGCATGGTACTCACAGGTCAGAGCATGGTTTGAGGGACACGGTCTTGACATGGAGAGCCTACCACCATTCCAGTACGACCCCCACTCACCATATGTTCACCTCTCTCGCAGTGAGAGGAACTTGGTATTGAGACAGGATCTGTGGCAGCTATACACTAGGAGAGTCTGGGAGTCACCTGGCTTGGGGACGAGGATGTCAGATTACAGAGACCAGTTTCTCACCAGATTGTCTGGGGGGTTCATACAGAGACCACGCTACATGGACACATATATGCCACATAGCTCACGGGTGGCGATTGGTCAGCTGAGAGTGGCTTCACACTGGTTACAGATTGAGAGCGGGAGACATACTGGTGTTCCCAGGGAGGAGCGAGTCTGCAGAGCCTGCACAGAGGAGGTGGAGTGTGAGGAGCACTTTGTATGTAGATGCAGAGCATACACTGAGATTAGAGGCAAGTATATGAGGCCTTATTCAGAGGTCAGCCCACTCTCCGAGAGATCATGGACTCTCGAGATCAGAGACAGCTCGGACGTTTTTTACTAGAGATACAGAGCCATCGGGACACACTACTACAGCCACACACAGCTACACAGACAAAGGGGAGACAGTCGCAGCTTACAGACTTCTTTCCGAGGATTGCCGCCCCTCCCTCACCAGACACTCAGAGGGGAGTGACACTCCCACAGGCGGAGGTGAGCCGAGCTAGACGACGACCACGAGTCACAGGCTACAGGGGCGCGAGCTCCCACCACCGACAGATCGAGGAGATCCGAGCCCGGGAGCGTCGTGCCACTGAGGAGCGAGTGGCTCAGATGAGGGCCGACCCGACAGCTTTCATCCGAGTGGCCTTGGCACCAGACCCGCCCATGTACCACATCTTACATCCCCCCATTAGTACAGGATGGAGCTAGATAGCTTGATGCATTCTCATGATTGTACTATCTTGAGCATATAGACATGCATATACCCCCTAGAGATAGAGCTCCATCCCTCCTCAGATACTCCACTACCTACATTCAGTTCAGTTTTGTATCAGTTTTGTTTCATTTGTCTTTCCGATAGACGGATGACATACACACCATGTACATTTGATTTGTCTCATAGGCCGATTTC
The DNA here is from genome assembly GCF_014529385.1 of Adiantum capillus-veneris. Taxonomy (NCBI): domain Eukaryota; kingdom Viridiplantae; phylum Streptophyta; class Polypodiopsida; order Polypodiales; family Pteridaceae; genus Adiantum; species Adiantum capillus-veneris. The sequence continues at coordinate 159,283,385 of NC_140934.1, read as the reverse complement.
GGCCTGACATAGACGTTAAAAATCTTTCTTTCTTTCTCTCTCTCTCTCTCTCTCTCTCTCTCTCTCTCTCTCTCTCTCTCTCTCTCTCTCTCTCTCTCTCTCTCTCTCTCTCTCTCTCTCTCTCTCTCTCTCTCTCTCTCTCTCTCTCTCTCTCTCTCTCCGAACGCGGTAACCGAACCCATCCCTACATCCTTGAGCCTATCCCATTGAGTGCAATCCGCACCATTGCCTCCATTCGTCTTAGCTCCCATTCTCTACGCTGCGAGACAGGACGTTGGGGCATTGGGGAGGAGTCTCATCGACTTAGCACCTTATGACCTCGTCAAGTGCGAGAGAGTGAGTACCACACACTACTTGAGTGCTCAGCTTTCGACCACATTAGGTCCTCGTTTCCCCATATATTCAGCCAGGAGCTCTCCCTACATACCTTCCTCTCCCAACCACCATGTGGACTCTCTATTGCGACGCTCATTTCAACCATTTTTGAGCATCGAGAGCCACTTATGACCTCCACTCACACCACGTGACATGTTCATTTGGTCCCATAGGTCATATTTGACCTCCGAGGACGATAATAGAACTCTCTCTCTCTCTCTCTCTCTCTCTCTCTCTCTCTCTCTCTCTCTCTCTCTCTCTCTCTCTCTCTCTCTAAGTTGGGCTTTGACCCTTCGCATTACATAAAATCGACCATCGCTCCATATACAAGAAATATGGGAAAAACCATGAAAAATCTACATTGAAATCATGGGAAAAAACCCATAACAAACCACAGGGTCCATCTAGGGATAAAGATACTATAATCAGGTGGTGAAAAGTAGCTATCTAGATAGTGATCAAGCCTACACATATCTGCCTAAAGTATCAGGCTGATATAAAGCAACTTCTCGTAGAAGCTAACAAAAACCAAGGTACTATGAAACCCCTTGGCGAGGCCTCAAGAATCATCCATACCCACTCTAACAATTCTCGATGATGTACCCTACGGCACAACTAAATTGTAAGAGAGGTAGGAGGGACCCACTCACTGTCCACCTCAAAAGCAAGGGAAAGGTACCAAGATGCACATCTCTCTGACCAAACCACCTTCCCCAAAACCTCTCTAAATTGACTTTCAAACCATACAGTAATTGGTCTCAACCGTTGTCTTCTGTTGTATAATATCATAAACAGCCTTTCTTGTCCAAGAGTAGTCATCATGTGAAACCTGCACTCTTAATTTGATTACGGGAGCTCTCTCCAGACGAGGGAAAATGTGACGTGCTCCTACCAACTGTAGGAAAAACATGTCTGGCCCACTCGTCAAAGAAACAATTGGAGACCTCGATGGACCAACCACAAAGAACTGAGCAAGTAAGATCTCAGAAACCGGGACATCTGTTGGAAATGCGAAGCCTGCAAAATAGTCCGAGTCCTCTACAAATTTCTTGGACTCACTCCCCTCCTCCCCCCGAACAGTGCTTGATATGAGAGGCGCTTGCGCTTGAATCTCCACGAGATCCAAAGTTCGTTGGACTTCCCTATTCTAGGGCAACTATGGTGCTCCTGGACTACCATCAAGTGTTGGTCCTAGTCTATCCCTCTATCCAACTACCCTAGTACCTCCTCTCGCGATCCTGATCTGGTGTCCTCTCCTCTGAAGGTCTATCTCGGGGCTACTGCTTTGCCTTTGCCAAACTCCATCTCACTACCCATCCCAAGGCAAACTGCTCTGCCTCTACCAAGCTCTCACTCACTACCCGCCTGTTACGAGAATAAGTTGTGCACATACGTGTTTACCTTGTTGAGCCCTTTGCTATTGTTGACTTTGGGCAGGGCCTACAACTCTGCACAACTTTGTTGGGACTGTTGTGGTTGTGAGGGCTATCTCCTCCTTTTTTGTTTTGTTTTGTTTTAGGAATCGGGGATGGGTACCCTCTGTCGTCTCCTTAAAATAGAAGAGACGACAGAGACTTCAATTGCACCCAAGCTCCTACGGCAAACGCTTTTGTTACTAGTTTCCCTAGACCAATCTATCTTTGTCAAGGCAATCCCTCACCAAGTGCCCATCTCATGACATTCAAGGCACACTAGTTCGGTCCGCCCATAACCACAATCCTCTGTGAACATAGCACCCATATCCACTCAAGAGTGATAGTAATTGAAAAGACTGTGGTAGGGGCAGTAGTCACCTTCATAGATTGCACAAATGTCTAGATCTGCACAAAGATAGAACCCCTTTGCCTAAAATCTTTGGCGACCAAAATTGTGCAAGCAACTCTAGAAAGTATAAATAATCCTCGGAACAAGTGCAGGCCATCAAAGAAGGTGAGCAGCAACAAAAAGAAATGACGACCTCGTAGGTAGATGTCATCACAAAGACCCAACAAAAAGCTAGAAAAGGCCAAAAAATAGATCGAGATTGTCAAGAAAGGAAAGGGCAAGGAAATAACCCCCATCCCCACACCAACCATCATTAACCTGACACTAGGAGAGGAGCAATGGAGACGTGTGCGGGCCTTACACGTAAGGATATGTGGCCTCAGAGACCAGATTATGTGGATGAAGAGGTGAAAGAACTCATGACTCTGGTGGGGGTTAACGAGCAGACGCATACGAGGGCGTGGAGAGTGGGCAATAAGAAAAGTGGGAGCAATGGAGAAACCTCGAAAGAAAGGCCACTCATCCTCCGCTTCCCCTCCATAGAAGACTGGAATCTTTCTTGGAGACGGACTCTAAAGAAGACTGGAATCTTTCTTGGAGATGACCTCACCCTCTCGCAGATTGCTCACCCACTTCCTCTATCCATGCAATTAATGATAACACGAGTGTGCCCCAAGTTTCTCATGACCCTCCCATTGATGATTCTCTCATTAAATGTTATGGTCATATGACGGGGCAACGTTTTGTCATATTGTTTGACCCAGGTAGTATGCATGATGTGATCAGTCCCTCTCTTGTTGAGAGAGCCCGCCTAGAAGTTAGTCAGAGATCTCCTATCGAGCTCTCTGGCTTTGTTCCCGGTATGGACACTCATCATGGAGGAGTCCCTTGATGTGTTGTTTGCAATTCAAAACGCTTCCTTCACTAGAAGATTTGTTGTCTCTCCTCTCTCAGGATGTGATATGATTTTGGGCATTCGATGGTTTCGTAATGCTAACCCTCTCATTGATTGGGAGGCTAACACTTTCACTCTCAATGCCAAAAGTGATTCTCCCATTGTCATTCATGGAGAGGACATTGTTCATTCTCCATCTCTCATTGCTAATATGCAGGACAAGATTGAACGGATTCATGCGAAGGAGACTCTCTCAGTCTCTTTTTCTCCAATGCATGACACACACGATTTGCATGATTGTGAGCAGCATGATGATTTGATTGACAATAATCAGCATGATGATTTGGATGATAGAGACAAGCATGATGATTTGCATGATCAAGATGTGATTTCTCACGAGCATGATCAGTTGCATGAAGAAGATGTGATTGTTCAAGAGGATGATGTGTTAGTTGATGCTTTTTCTAGCGAAGCTAACCTCGTTGCAGATTCGATCAATCACGAAGGATCGATCTTGGCTCTCGAGCCTAGGTCCAAACAACCCTCACAGAAAGTATTCTGTTCGCATGATTGATACGCACGCATCGTACGAGTGTTTCATTCGTGATCGTTTCCTGTATTTTAGTCAGCGTCTTTATGTGATCCCTTTTCCTAGGCATGACATATTGTACGTTGAGCACGTTTCACTCATGAATGAGCACAAATGTATACGGATTGTTCATGAAAAGCTGAAAAGTATGCATTCACGGAAGTCACATTCCATGTCTCTTCCTTGGCACGACACAGTTGTAGAAAGAGCACATGAAAGTATGAGCATCAAGAGTGGGCATTTCCATTGGGTTTTCCCACAGTTGATTGATTTAGATCAGCATGACAAGATTCGATCTCATTGTTTGCATGTGTTTGATGAACGGTTTGTTACTCCGTCTCTTTGTTCATCTACATTGCATGCACAGTCTTTGAGGAAGACAAGATTTTTTCCACTCACTTTACATGGAATAGGTATGTTCATGGTTTTGTGTTGTAAGTGGTTTCACAAAATTTCAGCCATGGAAATTCTTGAAGAAGAAAGAAGCAGGATTCTAGACGAAGTTGAAGCATTGAAGGAGCCACAAAAGACTTTGTGTTGCTTTCGGCGCGGCCCAAAGAAGCAGGCATTGCAGACCTTTACGAAATTCAAGTACCGCACGATCCACACATCAGCGTGGGCCGGCCAAGAGTCCCTTCCAAGATTCCGAATGCTATTGGCGATCTCCCTCGATGCCATACAGTTCGGTACCAGTACCTCACTTTGAAAAGGAGGGGATGTCACTAGATTTAGAAGTGATCTGGCACTTTTGTGAGTCTATTCGTAGACCGTGCATGCCCAGTCACTTAGTGTAGATGTATATCCTTTGGTTGCACACAGCATGATCATCAGTATCTCCATCAGAATCCATTAGAATCGATTAGGGGATTTTCCCAATGCATTTAGCCTATTTTCCCTATTTTTGACATTTTTCACTTGTTAATTTAAGTGACTTCCCAACAAGAGTAGATAGGGCAATTTGGGTAAGAAAATATATAAGCAAACCAAAGTTCGCACTAAATGGCAGATGAGCCAAGAGTACAACAGGCCTTTGGCAACAGGTCATCCCCTCTCTCAGCAAGAACCCTCAAGCACCCATTTGCCTAGCGTTTCCACTCCCTAGCAGCCTGGCGGTTTTGGACCCAAGCATCATCGCCAGCAGCTTCAGCCGTAGCGTTTTGTAGCATCGCCAGCAACCCTTTTTGCCTTAGTGTTTTCCACAGGATTAGGACCACATTGCATCCTTTGCATCCAGCGTTTTCAGCAGCAAATAAACCTGCGTTTTCAGCCCTAAACACAGCAGACATCAGCGTTTTTATCAAGGGAAATTCAGCGTTTTTCAGCAGCACCAAAACAGCCCCGAAAATCAGCGTTTTACTTGCAGCAGATTTCAGCAGATCCTCAAGAACCCAAGAACCCAAGAACCCAAGACCCTCAAGAACCCAAGTTCCTCGTGAACTTAAGAACCAAAGATCATAGTGCATGGTCGTCACCTGAAACGGAATGGATACTTCGCATACAAGTGATGAGCATGAGAGAGGCGACGAAGAGTTCTCCCCACCAAGAGATTTTTCCGACCCTCCCCCTTCGCCATCTACGCCACGAGTTGGACCAACTTCTATGGAGGCGATGGTCAAGTCGATGTTGGACATGATGGCACAACAACAAGAAACGAATCGAGTTGCGTTAGCACAACTAGCAAGCAAAGTAGTACAACATGAAGCTAAGGACCGCGAGCGCGACGAAAGAAACGAAACAATTGCCGCACAAGGATGAACAGGCTAGGTACATGTGGGTGAGGCTCAAGGCAAAGACGGCAAGATACCTCTACATTGCTATCTATTACTTTCCTCCTAGTACGTCAGTATATTTATCACCTAGAGGACAGTCCCGCTTTGCTATTTTGGATAATGACATATGGGAGTTTTCCAAGGATGGTGACATTATCATACTAGGGGACTTCAATGCTAGGACTGCCCATCACGAGACAATATTTTATGATACTTCCGAGGAGATGCTTAGGGAGCTGGACATTACAGCGATGGGCCTATCCAAACTATCTCAAGATGAGGAATACACTGAGCATGGCAGATACTTGATAGATATGGAATACACTGCACATAGATTGGCCATTTTGAATGGCCTACAGAAATTTTCGACAGCTGGAGGTTTTACTTGCTTTCCACACCGACATGGTGCTAGCACAGTGGATTATGTTATGGCCCAGCCAAATCTCATTCCATTCGTTCAGGGGTAGCAGTTGATCATGCTATCTTGTCTTTCACCCTGACGTTTCAGTTCAGCACAACTCCATTAGGAGAGGTCCCCACACACACTCGGTATACCTTCATGAGGCACACGCATTCTGTGTATATGCACTCAGAAGCCGGGAAGGCCACTAGCTGAACTCACTCAAATACTGACAAAGATGCTCCATGATGCAGCATCAAGAGGCACACCCCCACAGCCAGCCTACACGGAGACGATCTGGGAGCATGCCCCAGAACAGTTGGTATGATGAGGAGTGTAGAGAGACGAGGATCAAATTACAGAGGGAAGTGCTCATGGGTATTACCACACATAGACAGTCACCGATTATCTTTCGCCGCCTAGTGTGACGAAAGAGAAGGGCTTATCTATCTCAGCTAGAGTGGGACTTGTATCAGCTATTTATGAGTCAAGACTCAGGCGAAGCATGGAGGCTATTCCATGAGCATTCACCACCACCAGCGGTCACCTCCACAGAGACATGGGGGGAATATGCCACATCTCTCTATACAGCATCAGGGCAACCACCTTTGCTGGACCCACCAGAGACATGCTCAGAGACATGTTCTTTCTTTAGTGCCGAGAGGGTAAGCAAAGCCATTGACAGGATGAAGACAAGGAGAGCACATGATCATGATGGTCTGGTAGCAAAGCACTTCGTCCATGCTAGAGATATGCTTGCAAAGCTCCTTGCTATGATGTTTAATCGAGCCATGTATGAAGGCTTCCCTGAGACTTGAAGTATGTTTACGATTGTTCCTATTTTCAAGTCGGGAGATCCCATGATTCCCGGGAAATATCGCACCATCATGGTTGGTCACACATTAGCTAGGCTGTATGTATCCGTTCTTGAGCAGAAGCTCAGTAGATGGGCAAAACGAGAGGGCATACGAGCACCAAGGCAAGAAGGATTCAGGAGAGGTTTCTCCACGCTTGACCAAATTCTGACACTCTGAGCTATTATTGAAGAGGGTAGACACCATGGCAAGAGGATCTATTGTAGCTTTGTGGATTTCCGCAAAGCTTTTGACAGAGTGCCTAGAGCCAGACTTGTACGCAGACTACAGGACATGGGTGTGCCTACAGAGCTGATATGGGGTATTCTGGCTTTATACAGGACTATGATGGGCCGGGTACGCACTACTGAGGGAATGTCTGACATGGTCCACTCCATTATTGGAGTAAAGCAGGGATGCCCCCTATCTCCGACTCTTTTTGGGATGTATGTGGATGAGTCTGCGGACTATGTAGAGCGTCAGGGAGACAGAGGGGCTCAGCTAGCAGGGATGTGGATTCCGTTGTTACTATATGCTGATGATATTGTGTTGATTTCTGACTCTCCAGAGGGGATGCACCGCCGTTTGGATGCTTTGCATACATTTGCTCATGACAGTGGATTGTCTGTCAACCTGGCGAAAACCAAGGTTATGGTGTTCAACACCACACCACAGTGGGTTAGGAGGTCAGCACCCACATTTACGTATGATCAGGAGATTGTGGAGTACAGAAATGCATGTACTTATCTTCGGGTAGTCTTCGGTGGACCGGTGTTTTCACTGAGGAGAGCATCACAGACTAGACTGATGGGAGCATATGCAGCCTTGGGAGGCGCAGGTTCACTTTCAAGAACCGCGAACAAAGCTCTGGCTTTTTGACACTCTAGTGACTGCAGCTATGCTCTATGCAGTACAGGTATGGGGACCCTCAGTAGACCACCATGGGAGGTCTGGCAACACAAATGGATGGATATGTATGGAGAGGCCTATGGTCTCTATGACCGCTCGGATGATTCGGGCTAAGGCCTCGGTGCCGCATGAGATTATCCGAGCCGAGCTAGCCCCCCCCCCCCCCCCCCCCCCCGATGATGGAGTCATTGACTAGATCAGTATCCTTTATACACGGTTTATGGGATCTCTCCAGGGACAGATACGCTTGACTTGCCCTAGAGCCATCTCGACAACTAGCGCTACAAGGCGATACAGCATGTACATATGGACAGATGACAACATGGTTTCAGTCACATGGTTTTAGCTTGGATAGATTGCCTCCATTTCAATACTCCCTGGATCCACCCTCCCTGTCTCTCACACGGACAAAGATCACCAGACTCATATGCAAGGATCTAATTCAGCTAGATACCAGGAGCACATGGATACAGCCGACACAGGAGTTGGGCACAAAGATAGCCTTCTACAGAGAGCATCTTCTCCAACTCACGGAGGACGGTTTTGTGATTAGGCATGCATAAATGGATACGCACTTATCTCATGGGATACGATGCGCTATTGGGCACATACGCACATCCTCACATCAGCTCCAGATCGAGACTGGCCGATTTTGAGGGGTGTCAACAGGGGCCAAGATATGTCACCTATGTAACTTCGAGCCAGAGACAGAGTTGCACTACACATGTCATTGCCCGACGTACTATGAGATACGCAGCCGCTTCCACTCCTTGTTCAGAGAAGGTTTCAGACCATTTTCTAGAGTCATGAGATACAAGGATCAGAGTTGTCTCGGATTGTTCCTGCTAGAGCTGCGCAGACTTAGGGAGAGCTTGCTGAGGACATCAGGGGAAAGACTCAGACATGATATAAGATTCACCAATTGTAATGGTCTCATAGGTCATTTTGGCCTTTCGAAGACGTTAATATAACATTTTATTTCATATCTCTCTCTCTCTCTCTCTCTCTCTCTCTCTCTCTCTCTCTCTCTCTCTCTCCAAAGGATTGGCAAAAGAACTAGATCAAAGCACTTTACAAAAAAGGAGCCTACCAACTACCGTACCATTATGGTAGGATCTTGCATGGCAAAGCTTTTGGGAAGAATCTTAGAACAAAGCATAAGCACATGGGCAGAGAAAAATGGAAAACGAGCAAAAGAACAAGCAGGTTTCCGAACCATTGATCACCTTGTTTCACTCAAGGTATTAATGGAAGAGAGTCGGCTAAAGGGAAAAACATTATACTGTTGCTTTGTAGATTTCACCAAAGCCTTCGATACGGTTCCGAGAATGGGTATATGGAAAAGGATGGAATGCATAAAAGTACCGATGCATCTCAGGAGTGCGGTAGCACGTCTCTATGACAGTGTCATATGTCAACTAAAAACGCACGAAGGGCTGTCCAAAGCTTTCTCGAGCAACATGGGGGTCAAACAAGGATGCCATCTCTCCCCTACTCTTTTTGGATTGTGCATTGATCAAATAGAAAGTTTCCTCCCTCAACTAGAGGGGGATGAACCAGCCATCGGGATGCTTACACTTCTCATGCTCATCTATGCAGACGATGTGGCTCTTTCCGCCCATGACATTATAGCTCTACAGAAATTGGTCAATGCGTTACATGCTTTTTGTGAAAATGTGGGTCTATCAATCAATGTAGACAAAACAAAGTTCATGATTGTAAAGACTCGTAAGATGGATATCCACGCCCCCCTCATGTATCGAGGGAAACAAATTGAGAAAGTCGACAGTTTCAAGTACTTGGGGATTGACATCCCGTGCAACTATGCTTGGGGACAATGCGCACATAATAGAATTGACATCGGCCATGCCAAGTACTATCAATTTGAAAACATGTGCACACAAAGGAGCATAAAAAGATGGGAGATAAAAGCGACCATCTTTGAGACATGCGTAGTGCAAGCCATCCTCTACGGAGTGGAAATCTGGGAAGCAAGCATTTCAGCCCACACATGGAATGAAATTGAAAAAATTCAGAAAAAGTTTCTATGTCGACACATGGGGGTCAAAAAGACGACACCATACTCCATGCTACTCTTAGAGACAGGCAAGAGACCACTAGAAATGAAAGCATTGCAAAAAATGTACACGTATATCATGAAGGTCAAAGCGATGCCTACTACTCGAATCCCCCGCATTGCATGGGAAACGGGATGTGCGCCACAAAAGACAAAAAGAAAAGTAAATTTCTGTCATCGAGCCTCATACAAGACATTAAATAATGGTTTGCTAAATGGAATGTACAAGCATATGTGGACATGCTTATTGAGGAGGGCAAGGAGGGAGAATACATGCTGAATTTTGAAATTGCATTACTAAATAGCCTCCACACCAAGTGGAAGACAACGCAACACCGCTCGAAATTTGAATACTATTGCAAGCATGTCAACACAAAGTATTGGGAAGGCTATAGCACAAACCCAATGGAAGCCCAGGCCCACATACGAACACCCATGCCCCACATGGCACGAAGAGCCATCTCTTTGATGCGCACAAGGTCACATATGCTCAAAATAGAAACAGAGGGCTGGCTGAAAATTGATGCTTCTAAACTGATATGCACATCATGTACAATGCAAGCTCCCGAAGATGAAGCACATGTGACATTGGAATGCCCAGAATACGCTCACATCCGGCTAATTTTCAACCACTTCTAAGCGGTTGTTCTACCTTTGCGGACCTATTATCCAAGACAGACCCCTCCCCTACAGCTCTCGGAACATACCTCACCCGCATACTTGAGCATCAAAAGACACTCATAGGAACACAAAAAGAGAATAACACACACTACACCATCCACCCCCGTGAGGGGAGACTATGTATCACTTTGAGGTCCCATGGGCCCCCCGCAGACGTTAATACCAAATCAAATCTCTCTAACCCTAGCTGTAGTAGGAGAGGTTCACCCACCTCCTCCTCCCTCTCGTCCGCCTCCCTGGGCCGAGGGGCAGCCCTGCCGGAGAGCACTTAGCACCCCACAACTCCGCCCCTACCCCCTTCTCCCAAGCTATACCCAATACCGACCGTGACCCCAACCCCTCTACACCACGGCTCTAGCGCGGAACTCGACCTCGACCTCGACGCCAACCTATTCAGCTTAGCGAACTCGACCTTGGCACCATCTTAACCTTGACTCACCGCCGTCGGCGGTAGTGTCTCATCAAGCCGTCGCTAACAAGGAAATATAGTGGCCCTAAAAACAAGGAGCCCTCCCCACAGGGAAGGCAGAGGCTCAAGTTCGACCTACACCTCAAGCAAGCAAACAAAGTAAAGTCCGGCCTACTCATCAAGCAAGCAAACAAGGCAGACCTTTCATCATGAACGGGGCTTCTCCTAGATACGATGCAACACGGCAGCTCCTTCTCCCGGTAAAGTGGACATGCCTTTTTGAGCCCACTCTTGTTGGATCTGATGGATCATCTTCAAGCTCAAATTTGAGAACTCAAGGACGAGAACGCAGAGCTCAAGGCGCGTCTTGTAGCCCCTGAGATGCGTTTTTCCTCCTTGAAGTATGAAAAACAAGCCCATAACGAGCACCTTCTCGCCAAGGCAAAGGAAGTGAAGCACACCCTCACCACAAGCGTGGACACCCTTGCCACTCAAGTACACGAAGCAATCATCATTGTCTCCTCCAAGGTAGAAGAGTGCATACAAGAACGTCGCCAACAGGAAGGAATGGCACTTTCGGTCCACATCGGAGGGCTGCCCTCTACTTGGTGGGGAGAGAGCGATGACTACACCTCGACACTAGTCAAGCTCAACCAAGCCATTCGCCCAACCGAGTTTGACCCTGACACGATAGCGTTTTAAAACGTTCTCTACTGCCAGTTGTGATTGCCCCTTGGATGACCCAACGTTTTAAAACGCTATGAGTCCACCTAGTGGTGGGCGGCATAGAGAGCGGCGCACGGCGGCAAAGGTTGACCATCTTGGTGACGTGGAAATAAAGGCTTTTGGAGCTTCCCTTTTACAGAATTTGGTGCGGCTTGGGAATTTATGTGGCCATTCCTTCGAGTGAGTAAGGAAGAAAATTTTCCACATCTTGCAACTTCAATATGCCCCCCCCGTCAAGCGCCAACGACAAACTGAACGGTGATAACTCCAGGCATTGGAACTTGATTATGCGACTCTAGTTCACGCGGAAAGGCTTATGGGACATAGTTGACGGCTCGAAGCCGCGTCCTATAAGGGATCCCAGCAACAAGTTTACCATCCTTCAAGATGACGAGTATCAAAAATCGTGTGTCGATTGGGATGCGAGTAATGCGAAGGCATGTTGGCCATTGCGAAATCTGTTACAAAGGAAATTTCTCCACCCATTCAAACTTTATGTGGGTTCAAGCTCGTTGGAATGTTTAACCGGGATTCCACGATGCGAGCAGTCACCCTAGCACCATCCTCAAACAAGACCAAGGCCTATTATGCTCTCCACAACCCTATAGGCTCATCATCTTGCTGCTGACCCTTTAAGGTGCATCCCCAAAGGGTCAGCAGCAAACACAAGTCCTACGTTCTTCTTTGCTTTCCTAGTCTTTGTTTTCCTCCTTGATCACACACTTGGCCGAAATATGGCCCTACTCACACATGAAACACTTGCCCTGTTTGAAACATTCCAATCTCTCCTCGGCTGAGAGTCTGAAGCTTTGTAGTTCTCTGACAAAACTTCCTCCTCGCAACCCCCTTCCTTTTGTTGCGTGCCTTCTACTCCTTGTCTGGTCTACCACAGGTTTGGACCCCTTGGCCAATGTCCAGCCAACTATGGACAGGTCAATATGAGTCTACAGAAATGGTGAAGTCGCGGAGCGGAGCGTGGGTCGACTCTCTCACACACACACACACAGTGAGCTTACACAGTACAGTACGCAGAGAACTATTAGAAGAGTTATCTCCCAATTCCTTAGTATTCACAAAGTATAAGTGAGTATATACAAAGAGTTAGAGGTAAGTGAGTCGCGGAGCGGAGCGTGGGTCGACTCTCTCACACACACACACAGTGAGCTTACACAGTGCAGTACGCAGAGAACTGTTAGAAGGGTTATCTCCCAATTCCTTAGTATTCACAAAGTATAAGTGAGTATATACAAAGAGTTAGAGGTAAGTGAGTTAGGCGGGCGGCCGGCCATATCCGCATAAGAGGCCACTTGGGCTTTAATCCCAACAACCTCCCACTTAAAGTCCAATGTGGCACTTTAAGTAATTGTAAATCTATGAACATAAATGTACAAAGATTTACATGGCTGCCATCTATCCAATGCCCAATAACTCACGACAATGCACAAAGCCCTCTCCTGGAAGTCCCTTTGTGAGTAGATCAGCAGGATTGTCCTTGGTGTGGATCTTCAGCAGTTGTATCTGCTTGTCTTCAAGTACTTCCCTAATGAAGTGATATTTGACATCAATATGCTTAGTCTTTGAATGGAACACTGGATTCTTTGCCAATTGTATAGCACTTTGACTATCACAATATAACTCTGGCATATCTACTTTGATTCCCAAGTCTGCAACCAATCTACCAAGCCAAATAGCTTCTTTGCATGCCTCATTTGCTGCAACATACTCAGCTTCTGTAGTAGACTGCGTAACACAATCTTGTAATCGAGATCGCCATGATATGGCACCTCCAGCCAATGTAAAGACATAGCCTGATGTAGATCTCCTCTTATCCAAGTCTCCTGCATAATCTGAGTCAGTGTATCCTCTAACACTCAAATCCTGACTACCATAGCATATGCGCATACTCTTTGTATGTTTTAAGTATCTCATGATACCTTTCACTGCCTCCCAATGTTTCTTGCCGGGATTTCACATATATCTGCTAACCACTCCCACTGCAAATGCAATATCCGGACGTGTAGCAATCATTGCATACATCAAACTACCCACTGCAGACGCATATGGAATCTTATCCATTTCAGCCTTTTCTTCCTCAGACACAGGACAATCTTGTTTGCTAAGTTTCACATATGGTGGCAATGGAACACTCAATGCCTTTCCCTTCTCCATATTGAAACGTTGCAAAACCTTGTCAATATACTCTGTTTGAGATAACCAAATCAACTTCTTTGATCTGTCTCTCTCAATGCGCATACCAAGTATATGACTTGCCTCACCCATGTCTTTCATGTCAAACGATTTTGCCATCTTTGACTTCAAAGCTGAAATTTCTTCCAAGTGTTTGCCAGCAATCAACATGTCATCCACATACAAAATAAGGATCAGCCAACTGCCATCCTTAGCCTGCTTTGTATATAGACAGTGATCAAACTCACTACGTTTGTAGCCTTGAGAAAGCATAAACTGGTGGAACTTATGGTACCATGCCCTCGGTGATTGTTTTAAGCCATAAAGACTCTTTAACAACTGGCATACCAAATGTTCCATGCCTTTCTCAACAAACCCTTCTGGCTGCTGCATGTAAATTTCCACATCTAAATCACCATGCAAGAACGCTGTCTTGACATCCATTTGGTGCAACACCAAATCCAATATAGCAACCAATGCAAGAAAGCATCTCAATGTAGTCATCTTGACCACTGGAGAGAAGACTTCATCAAAGTCAATGCCTTGTTCTTGCTTAAAGCCCTTGGCAACAAGCCTTGCTTTGTACTTTGGCTGACTATCATGAGCGGTGATCTTATACCTGTAAACCCATTTACAAGGTAGAGCCTTTTTGCCCTGTGGTAATTTAACCAACTTCCATGTCTTGTTTTTATGCAGAGCTGTCATCTCTGACTGCATGGCCAACTGCCATTTTTTCGAGTCAACCACTTGTAATGCTTCCTTGTAACAAGATGGTTCTCCGCAATCTGTGAGCATGACATAATTTAGAGATGACACATAACGATCAGGTGGTTTGGAGACACGCTCAGAACGTCTTACCACAACTGATTCTGACTCTCTAGCCACTATAGGCTGTTCCTGAGCCTGACCATGCTGTCTTGATGTGCTAGCACTAGGTCCATCTTCCCTGAAGACAACTCTTCTGATCTCCTCTGTCTTCTCTGGCTTAGCGTGAAACTTGGCTTCATTGAAATGCACATCATTGCTACGAATAAGCTTTCTGGACTCAGGATCCCAAAGCCGGTAACCCATCTCGCCCGATTCTCCGTAGCCAAGAAATATACACTTCTTGCTCTTTGGTTCTAACTTATTTCTGAACTCCTTAGGAATATGGCTATAAGCTTCACAACCAAAGACTCTGAGATGCTTATACGAAGGTGCCTTGCCTGTCCATAGCATCTCGGCCACTGCACTCTTATCCAGAACCTTACTAGGAGACGTGTTGATCAAATAGACTGCTGTAGCCACTGCTTCCGCCCAAAATCCATCAGGCAACTCAGCATTTGACAACATGCTTCTGACCTTCTCTTGTATGGTCCTATTCATACGTTCTGCAACCCCATTCTGTGAAGGATTATATGGTGGAGTAAGTTCCCGCTTCATCCCTTTTGCTTCACAAAAGTCTTGAAAAGCTTTGGAAACGTACTCTCCACCATTGTCAGTTCTCAAGCACTTCAGCTTCTGAGCACTCTGATTCTCCACCAGCTGCAAGAATGTCTTAAAGACCTTGAGCACCTCATCCTTGTGCTTCAAGAAGTAAACCCATACTTTGCGAGAATAGTCATCTATGAATGTACAAAAGTACGATGCTCCCCCTAGTGACAAACTAGGCATTGGTCCGCATAGATCACTGTGTACAAGAGCTAACCGTTCGTCCCTATGATTCCTCTTTGATCTGTGCGGTTCCTGTGTTTGCTTACCATAAACACAATGCTCACAAAACTCAAAATCTTGAAATGAAAAGCCAGGCAAATAACCATAATGAGAAAGTATTTCCATTCCTCTTTTTGACATATGTCCCAACCTACGATGCCACAGTGACACACTTGGCTGTTAAATCACATTAATTACATGGTTTTTAACCTCTGAAACATGTAAAGTGTACAGAGTTCCTGACTTGCTTCCATGTGCTACAGCCATCGAACCTTTGGAGATCTTCCAAGCGCTATTCCCAAAAACTGTCACATAACCCGCATCATCCAACTTCCCTGTACTAATCAAGCTCTTTCGGATTGCTGGAACATGTCTGACATTCTTGAGCCATAAAGAAGAGCCATTCTGAAACTTCAACTGCACATCTCCCACTCCAAGTATGTCACAAACCTGCTCATTGCCAAGTCTAACATAATCTTTAGTAGCCACATATGATGTAAACCACTCTTTGTGCGGAGAAACATGTAAAGATGCCCCTGAGTCGATAATCCAATCACTCATAGCATGTCCATCCTCTGCAGTCAAGAAAACAGAATCAAGATTGCTTGTAAGGAAGATGTCACCAGCTGCTATACCAGAATCACTGTCTGAACCAGATCCTGTGACATTCACCTCTTCAATCTTCACTGAACTCTTCTTTTCATCTTGCTCAGAACACTGTTTTTCCTTTTTCTTGTTTCCACTTCGTACAGTCTCGCTTCATGTGACCCTTCTTGCCACAATGGTAGCATTCTATGTCATCCTTTGACTTCGAATCACGAGACTTACTTCGGTTTTGTGCCTTCTTACCCTTCTTCTCTTTAAACTGTTGTCTCCCTCGAACGACCAAAGCACTATTGCCTTTGCCTTTGTCAATGTTCTTCCTGTTCACTTCCTCTATGAGCAAGCTGCCTTCTACATTGGCACTTGTAAGACCTTCTGGCACGACAGAATTACTTAACGCTGTACGAAAAGTATCCCAACTGTCTGGCAAAGTGATTAAGAGAAACATAGCCTTCACTGAATCTGGAAAGACTATCTCCTGTGCTGTTAACTGGCTGAAAATTGTGTGAAATTCATTCACATGATTTGACATGGCTGTCCCTTCCTTCATCTTCAAATCCACCAATTTCTTGAGCCAGTAAATCTGAGAAGCAGCACTTTGTTTCTCGTACATACCACATAGCTTTTGCCATACGCCATACGCTGTAGTCTCTTTTGCTACGTTGAAGTAAACATTTTCTGCCAGTGTCAGCATGATTGTGGAACAAGCTAACTCGTCAAGCTCTTCCCACTCATCTTCAGCCATACCTTCTGGTCTCTCTCCTATGAGCTTCAGTGGCTTCACTTGTTTTTTCTGCACCAAAACCTCCAAATCTGATTCTTCCAGAATGGAAAGTTTGTGCCATCCAGCTTCTTTATGTTGTAAAGAGTCTCACTTTGAGAAGATGCCATATCTGCCAAACTGTTTACTCCTGAGAAAAATCCGGCAGAGTTTCCCCTGTAAACTGGCCTCTGTACACAGTAAACAAGCTGTAATCAACAAGCTGAACACCTCTCCACAGAAACTGTCAGTATTTTGAAAATTTTTGACAGAGTCTCCCCTGTAAACTGAGCTCTGAGAACCAAAAGATAGCTCAAAAAACAATCATAAATAGCTGACCAGTGACAAATCTAAAAAATTTCTGTAATATGTTGTCCTGTAAGCATACACTGTCTCCTCTCTGGGCGATGACAGAACCTGTATCTGTCTCAAAACTGAACCCTGAACAATGCCTCAACGGCCTGACGCATAAGATGCAATCCAGTGTCTACACAAAGTCATACATCCTATGGGATAAAAGTCGCCGAAGAGGATGCGTGTAGAGGGGAACTCCAGCAACCTAATCCACCTCACACTGGGTAACCCAGCCCCCAGTGCTTGGCTTCAAAAAACCTCACACACAACCCTCTCAGATGGCTCAGCAAACTGCCCAGAACTAGCATACATCCTATAATAGACCAATCACTGTCCTATGACCGCTGCGACGGTCTGTCTGCTAGCGTGACTCACAACTAGCAGACCCACAATCACAGTACATCAATCTGCAATACATGCCAGTGGTGTCAAGCCGTCGTATGGCCACACCTCCCCTGGAACCTGGCAAGCACAAGAAGTAACAATGCAGACTGCAATATATATATCTGATGATATATATGTGTACCTGGTCTATAGGTGATGCTCTGAAGACTAATGAGTGATGTATGTCGATGCCAATATTGATGTCGGCCACCTCCTGCTTGCCAATCTACACAAGACGGATTTCTTTGCGGCTGAAATCTATCTTCTACTGTAGTGCTCAGAACGAAATTCTGAGGGCATAAACGGCTTCGAAAGGGGGGTAAAACCCCAGGTCGCCTCATGGAAACGCTCTCGGAACGCCGAGTGTGAATTTTCGAACTCCGGATCCAGAATCTGCCGGAAAAGTGCGCGCGCGCGCGATTGCACAAAACCGCACTGAACCAAGGCTCTGATACCAATTGAAGTCGCGGAGCGGAGCGTGGGTCGACTCTCTCACACACACACACAGTGAGCTTACACAGTACAGTACGCAGAGAACTGTTAGAAGGGTTATCTCCCAATTCCTTAGTATTCACAAAGTATAAGTGAATATATACAAAGAGTTAGAGGTAAGTGAGTTAGGCGGGCGGCCGGCCATATCCGCATAAGAGGCCACTTGGGCTTTAATCCCAACAAATGGGACTCCTACGGTTCGCTGGACAAGTTCATTCTCAGTGCTCCTACATTAGAGAGCTGCTGCCAGAGAGCTCAAACAAGATCAGGCTACGACGCCAACGTTTCGGCTGTATCAGTGTCTGAATGAGCTCTGGAAAGAGGTAAGCTTCATTGTTCCTCCAATTTCTGTTCATCTTTGATCTTGCAAGGGAAAAGCCTCACAGATTAGTGATCAGATTTTTGCACCCTAAGATATAAGTTATCCAATAAATGCCTAAGTTGTGATAATTCAGGGTTGCCAGGGGCAATTTCTATCTTTAGTAAGAACAAAGTAAACCCTCCCTCATACAGCCCTATTGTACGCGTGCTTTCCGTTACTAGGTGCTTGCCTATCTTGCCAAACCACCACCACTGGGATGCAGCCACAAACAGGAGCTGCTGGTACAGAAAAAGATGGTATTAGCTGTTGCACCATTGAAAATGAAAATGACCAGGAAGAGGATAAGAAAGTGGAACACGAGAATGAAGGACAGGATATGGTAGACGCTTCACAGCATCGAGACTTCAATGAAGAAGCTGAAGGGGCAAAAGGAGATGGCGCAGAAGCAGAAGAGAGAGGATAGAAGAACAAGATGAAGCACCGCAGCATGAACCAGGTCAAACAATTTGGAAGGGAAGCCGGTGGTCAGAGATAGAGAAACACACTGCTGAAGCAGATCTACAGTATCAGGATAGATGAAGGACTGGTCTTTTTTGAAGCTGTATATCTTACACAGAGGCCAAGCACCACTTGACAACCATCCCAAAGGTGGACCATCAACAAGACAATTTCCCAAGAACACCTGTTTTTAAAGGTTTGTGGATATCTTATGGAGTACTGCAAGTCTGCATGCATTTTAAGTTAAAAATTACTTGAGCTATAGAGACGGAATATGGTTTTCTTAGCTCTCTCTAGCCCAAGGCTCTTAACAACAGCACTTTTGCACGACTTGGCACACACACATACCCACAAAACACAACCACAAACAACCATACTACAAACATCAAGGAGTAAATTGCCCACGAATGAGGCAAAGATACACAAAAATAATAATATAATCTGCATCTAGAATAATATCATTTGTGTCTTTCGCAAATTCACTTACATAAACCTTACAGTGCAGGAGAATGAAACAATCATGCATGAGAGCACATTGAGCAGCATGATAAGTATTCATCATTATCAGTACCTTCGGATTGCTTTTTGTAAATGCTGCTGCCTGTTGAAGCGCTAGAATACGGATGTTAGCCTGCCAAGAGAGTACATTAATCTTCGAAATGATATAACTTAAGATAACACTATATAAACTGGCAGCACTACCAAAATCAACAATATTTTTTCAGAAAGAAGCTGATAAACACAGGTGCCGATAAATGTGAGTAAATGGAAGTAAAGACGCTTTCCATTAGAAGATTTCCTCTTTCATCTTGTAAGTGACTGCATATGCTCATCGAACGATCTTGCATTGTAACCGATTCCATACTACCCCTGGAACTTTGGGATGGACAGGCCTAGGGCTGCCCATTGAGCTCTTATGAGGACGCCATAACACTCTTCGTAAGGAAAGGGCAAGCGCCTGTTTGGTTGGTTCCATTCACAGGTTCTACAGTCACTGATAAAGTTGCAAAAACCTCGTCTAGTGCCGGTAGACTTACAGCTGGTAACAAACCTCCAGTGTGGCTTATCCTCACCCACATCCCGCAACTTATATATCCATTCAAGGTTACAAGAGCCAAGGTGGTGCGTGATTTCTCCCACATCTCTCCAGGTTTTCCTGTTTTCAGAGAGCCATGCTACACCACGCCAGATCTTTGCCTCCTCTCATGGTTACACATGTTTTTGCATCTATAGCATACGCCGCTGTCATCTCCAAATCACAGCAGACACTCATTTCACCTTTTCACTCGCCCTCTCATTCTTCATCCATATCACTCCTTTCATTTCGGCCCCCTCCTCTCCTGCCACCAACCCATCCATTTCTCTGCCATCACGTTCTGCTCAGACTGCTTGTAGCCATGGAGTTCCCTCCATTCAGTCATTGCCTACATCTTATGTCGCGATTTATGATGCAGTTATCCGACCTGCTAGACGTGCAATTGAGTACAGATGACTTGATCACAACCCACAAGTTGCACACTGGTGGAAAAGGACTATTTATACATTGTTTTCTTCAAAATGTAGGCGGGGTTTTTCCTTTTCCTCTTCCTCTCAACTAGAATTTTTGGAATCTCAAGGCGGCATGATTGTATGCTGAGAGACACTTTTCCTGAACACTGTTCAAAACATACTGCAATTATAGTTCCATACCCGTATGTGTTTGCTGTACGCAAACGCATATGAAAAACTATGACCCCAGCTACAGTGCTGCAGATGCAGTTGCATACAGTGGAACAAACCAGGCGGGCCTAGTCCTAACCTTGGACTAGTCTTGGACAAGCAATTTACTGGATGGTTGTGTGGACTAGTCCAAGACTCATCCAAGATTTATGGACCAAGTGGGGCTAGTCCTAGGCTTGGACGAGCATCTTGATGGAAGACGGTTGTGAGGCAGTCAGGCCATCTCCTACCTAACAATCCTCCACCATAGTAATCTATTCTTCTTATCCCTTCACTAAATATTTTTGCTCTGTGTGCACATTGCATTGAAAGGCACACACAGTCACAAAAGTACACTGAGCACGACACATTTTTCCTTCTACAATAGAGAAAATTCTTCAAAATGAGCATATTTTGGCAAACAAGGAAAAAGAAGGGAAAGCTAGTCCAAAATTGTTGGTCAAGTTTAGAAATTATCTTGCCTGGACTTGGAAGACCTTACCGTGAGGCTTTTGGATTTGTAGTCTACCAAGCCAAAAGCTCATACGATTCAGCAGTCAAGTATGGTGCGGTGCCCGTTGCACAGGGGAGAGGAGAGCCACACTACTCTCTTGCTAACAAATCAGCTAGGATTGTGACTAGAATCAAATAATGTCTTTAACATTTTCAGGGTTACTGAGCTGACGTTACTCTGCTGGATGACGTCTATATAATACATATAACAACGGTTGTTGCAAAAAAGTTATCAATTGGACTATGATCTGATTGGTGTGTGCGAGGTAGAATGTCTGCAGCGTTTTATCTTTGTTCAGCACTCTGGTGATGATGATGATTCTAGTGTCTCAAAAAATCTTTCTAGATGTCAATGCAACCTCCAAAAGCTGCCAACATGACACTGTAGCCCTGCTACAGGTTGCTCGCCACAAGACCACTCACCGTCCGGGTGAGACAAACACTAAAAAACTGACAACTGACAGAGAATACAGAAACTAGAGAGGGCACTGAAACTAGCAGAGGAAAATGTAGATCTACCACAGTGAAGAAGTTGCGTGTAGAGAAGATAATAAGTTGTGAGGGAAAGGTATGTAAGCAACTGTAGGAGATGATGAAGAAGTATAGATACTGCCAGCACGAGAGAGAATCTGCCAGAAGCAGAAACTGAAGAATGCCCCAGCATCAACAAAAGCCTGAAATTCACAAGGGGACTGTAAATGGGCCAAAAGGCCAACAGTTGGCTAGCAGAAGGCTTTGGGGCTTCGTTCACCACTGGAATTCGCAAAATTTTGTTTGGTATTCTTCAAGGCAGCTCAAAATCTGACTGGAATGCGCTGGTAAATTTATCAACTCCTTGTATGTTGTTGTTATTGGAGAGTGGAGGGGAGGGTAGGGGAAAAGTTTGGTGAGGACTCGGAAGGAGGGAAGGGGGTGGATAGGGGCCAGGGGAAGAGGGGGTGGGTAGGGGCTAGGGGAAGAGGGGGTGAGTAGTGGCTAGAGGGACTGGGTAGGGGCGAGGAGAGAGGAAGGGGGTGGGTAGGGGCGAGGGGGGGTGGGTATGGGCGAGGGGGTGAGGGTAGGGTATAGGGGGTGGGTAGGGGCGAGTGGGGGTGGGAGGGGATGGGCAGGGGCGAGAGGGTGAGAGGGGGTGGGTAGGGGCGAGTGAGAGAGGGTAGGGGCGAGAGGGGGAGTGAGGGGGTGGGTAGGGGCGAGGGGGTTGAGGGTAAGGGCAAGAGGGGGTGTGAGGGGGCAGGTAGAGAGGGTAAGGGCGAGGGGGGGTGTGAAGGGGTGGGTAGGGGCAAGGGGGGGTGAGGGTAGGGGCGAGGGGGGTGTGTGTGTAACAAATTGCAGACGTGTCAAAGCCCTAAAGAAGGGGGCCAACTTACAGAGGCCGGCCGAGGGGCCTAAACCCTAAGAGAACAAGTAGCAAGAAGTCCTACCAACTTATGGGGACCCTGTCCGATGGGGCCCCAAGTGACATAAAAGATTAAAATAAAGCAGGACCCGCACACACGCCCAAAAAAACAAAAAAAACAAAAAAAAAAGATGACGTGGCAGATTTCCGAAAATTGCGCTGGCATGATGACGTGGCAGGCTCTACAGATTTTCGCGTTTTGCGCTGGCTGATGACGTGGCAGGTTATACGGATTTCTGTAAGTTACGCTAGTAGCTTTTGGCATTGCTTTTTGGACTAGAAGATTTTGAGTTTTAAAGGCTTTTTATTGTAACTGCTTTTCAAGCCAAGGGCCTTTAAATATGAGGTTAGGGCTCTTTCTCTGGCATGCTTCCTAGAGAAGGTGCAGAGTCTGGAGTACCGGCTTGTACTGTGTTGATGCAATATAAAGAAATACCGAAAGGGGCGCCAAGGTTTGGGGCCAATACTCTCTGGGGTGGAATTCCACCACTCCATGTCGCATGTCGTCTCTTTCTCTCTCGCTCAGTTGTTATTGAAGTGCTAAAAGTCTGTTCAGTTTGTTCTTTTCTATTGGCACATGGTGCCCGTCTTGTGACAGTGGTATCAGAGCATCAAGCGTGTGCTTTTCTAAAAGCATACCGGTCCTACAAAAGAGCAGATTGAGGTATCTTCGCCCACTAACCCGGACTCAGCAGCCACTCCCACCCTTACTTCATCGCGCATCGGGCGCACTCCCGTCTTCACCGCTCATGTCTTACAAGGCATAAGCCATTAAGAACCCAAGACTTGGAATTCATGGATTCAACAGAATACTTGCAGTTTTTGCTCAACGAACTCCACGACATTCTTTCACGGCATCCTCAGCATAATCTTCTGATGCTGCAAAGTTTTCAACAATTTTTAAGGTACATGTTACCCCCTCTGATGCCCCAGGTGGTACCTCCTCCTCCTGCACCAGAAAGTACGAGAGCTTCCAACCGGCAAGCTTCTCAGCTGTCTGTTCCGATCGAGGGAGTCTTCAGGATTATGGTGCAGCCATCTGACCCTGATCCAGTGCAACCACCATTGCCCCCACCTCCACCACCACTACCACCACCAAGCTACAATGGTTGGAGCCCATATGGATACCCTTATTATCCGTACTCGGGATATGCGCCTAACCAACCCAAAGATTTCGAAGATGGTGGCACGACAGTCAAATTTTTCACTTTTTCCGGGGTGAAAGATCGCAAGAAAGCATTGCAGTTCCTACAGCAATTCGACATCATCTATGCTTTAGGGAACTATACAGAAGAATCCAAGATTTCTCGAGCAGCGGGATTTCTTAAAGATAATGCTATGCAATGGTGGAGTTCAATCACTAGTCTTCCCAATAGTTTTACACACCAGAGTTTTCCAAAATCAGTATTGATGGATCCTTTTGTAACCTTAAATGAGGCTAAACTTATCTTCTGTGACACAAACCATAGCAATCTGCTACAAGAGTCATAGAATTGTCTTCCTTTTACTGGGTCTCAAGATGACATTGCTAAAGGATTTCCTAGAGGTGAAGAGATTGATGCGTCAAGGAGCACTCATCACGCTTGAAATCAACATTTTGTTGTTGTATCCCACCTTGAGGAGCTCGGTGAAGGGAAGTTTGCTAGACACAGAGGAGAGCTTATTTTTGGTCAGAGAAGCAGACACCAATAGGGCTGATGATGAAGAGGGGGTGAACTCCTGTAGAGGAGATCTGTTTCCGCTACTATGAATCTTCGTAGGCTCACCCCATCCAAAGGCTTCCACCAAGGGCGCATGGTGAGTAGGTGCTATGATTTCCACCCTTAGAGCAAACTCGGGTGGCTCATTGGGTTTAAAACATTGGAAGATGATGTACCTTCAGGAAAAGATTGAATAGAGACTCCATAACAAGGCATAGATTTGGTAGCATCCAACCACTCCAGCAGATCTTCGTCTAACCCATCAGGTGGAGTAGGTTGTTCCAATTCAAAGCTGGTCTCTAGGGACAAAGAACTGTGTACAACGGGATCCATGCCTCCTTCTAGGCGAATGGGTTGCATTGGGGAACCAGGAGTATGTATCCACATAGCGTCGTTTTCCCAATCATGAAGTGCTTTAGTGTGTCGCAGCCATGGTCTACCGATGAGCAAGGGAAATCCGCCCTCAACCTGGGGAAGACGAGCCACAACAAAATCCAAGTTAAATGTGAAGTCTTGTGCTTGCACAGGCACCTTGTCCACTATGCCCATTGGGTAGACTGTCCTCTGGTCAGCCAATGTAACTGTGAAGGGAGCAGCAGGGGGGGTAGGCTGTAGATTTAAAGCCAACATAGTGAACTTTGGCATCAGGTTGATGCCAGATCCACCATCCACTATCACTCCTTAGAATTGCCACCCCAAGACGGACACAGTGAGAGGAGGGCTTCTATAATCAGTGAGGGGAGCAGCGGGATGGGATATCATATAGGACTTTGATGGTTGCACTCGGAGGTGCCCGCCACTAGGAACTGCTCCGGGGTAAAGTGATTGAATAACTGCAAGGGTGTCACTCCTAAAACTCGCATCTAGCCGCAGCATGTCATAGAGGGACACTTGTTGGAAGGTGTTCTTCAAAATTGTCTCTACTGTAAGCTTATCTTTTTCTACCAGTGGTTTCCCTGGTACCTTCATCTTCTGTAGATCCGAAACTACTTCGAAGAAGGCTTCAACATATACCTATACCTTGAACACTTTGACTTGGCTGAGGAATGGAGCTAACTATTATCAAATTAAGCTTGGGAAAGGTAAACTCATTCTGGCTTTGACTTGGGTTCGAACCCGTGGATGCACGAAGTTTAGGGCAATCCTTACTATAGTGATCCTTCGTTTCAGGGCAATGACGGCAGAGAGGGACCCTTCTGACAGAGGGCATTTGCTTTGTTTGTGTCCATAGTCTCCACATCTATAGCATAAAATAGGCCGATTCAATGGGCGAGTCGAAGGGCGAGGTGTTCCTTGCCCGCCCTAGTGCATGGAGTTAGAGGTGGAGGCGCAGAAGCTTTGAGGAGATGAGGGAGCCTGGGTACGATAAAAGCTCTGAGAGGAAAAAGTGCTCTGCATACCTTGCATATGAGGGGCTATCAGCAAGGGTGGCATGTGGTTTGGATGGAAACCATGTGGGATGCAGGTGGTTGCACTTGTTGAAGAGTAAGACCAAGACTTTGCTGTATTTGTCGCAATCCCTTGAGGTGGTAGCAATCCTTGTCCTCATGTCCAGACTTTTCACAGAAGTGGCAATAAGCCCAAAGGGGGCATTCTTGTTGAGGGTGCCTTGGAGAGCGGCATGAGCTACACTAGACCGTAGCCTTAGTCTCCTGCTGAGACCTAAGCTCCTCTAGCTCGCGCTTGATCTGGTCCAAAGCCTCATGATGTGGAGGCTTCTCCTGTCGAAGAGAGAAGGACTTCTCCTCTTGAAGAGCTCGCTGTAACTTTAGGGCTTCCAATTCCCTGCGTAAAGAGGTTAAAGGATCAGAGAGACTTTCTAAAAATACTGAAGTGGTCTCTACCTGAGGAGAGTCGGTGAACATCCTCCTAGCTCCTTCTATCCGAGTAGCCGCTGCGACGAATTCCTCCAGAGTGGCGTCAGGTTGGAGACTCTCTCGGAGTTTTTGCTGAGAGGTTTCGGGAAGAGCTTTCTCCACCCATTTCTTAACCATAAATTCACCTGATTGTTGAGGAAGCTTAGCGACCAGAGACTTGGTTCTAGTCATGAGTTCTGCAAAAGTCTCATTTGGCTGGAGCATCAGATTGGCTAATTCATCCAGAACCTTCTCTTGGAAGTCCCCTGGCCTGAAAGCTTCATAAAACTGTCGTCGTAACGTGGCCCAAGTTGTAAAGTGGTTCTCTGCAAACTGACTATACCATTTGTTGGCTAAGCCATCCAAGGTGGATGGAAAGAGTACTAAGTAGGCATCTTCTCGGTTGAGACCACGACCTCTACAGAGAGAGACAAACCTCCGGGCATGGTCGTCAGCATCCTCTGTGGAGAGACCCTTGAAAGTAGGAAACTTAATATTCACCTTAGCTTGAGAAGTTTATTGATGGGGGTGATTGGGGAGGTGTAGAACTGGTTGAAGGAGAAGGTAGGGGTAATGGGGCTGGTGGACTTCTGCTTGGCAAAAAGGGTTGACGCTTCCTGTGGTAGTACTTCAAAGGACTTAGTAGTGGACTTTGTCGCTCTTTTTGAGTGCCTTGTATGTGTCATGCAGTAACCAAAAGCCCCCGCCCCCCCAAGCTTTGGGCACGAAGACCCTTAACTTGCTGAAAACTGGTCCAATCACCACTAGACCAAGGCGAGAGAGAGAGAGACTGGACCACTTGGCTGGACCTGGACGAGAGAGACTAGACCAAGGCGAGTGACTGGACCACTCGGATGTACTTGGGCCGGAGAGACTAGACCAAGACGAGAGACTAGACCAATAGGTCTAGAACTAAGACTAAGCAAACCAAGTCGAGCCCAATAGGGCAAGACAGGTAAAGAGCTGAAACCAGCAGCTCCTCGACTTGACTCTACTCTCTACACGGAATGAGATTTCAGAAGAGGTCCCACCGGGCGTGCCAAAAATGAGAGCACCTGTAGCGAGGAAAAGGTGTCGTGCTCTCTAGAGTGGGTGCTCCTCAGTGCAGTATGCATGAAACCTCACTGTAATAGAAGAAACATCACACAGGAACATGACTCAAACAAAAAAGTGGAATATGACTCAAGACACGATACGACTCAAAACAAAACTGCAAACTCAACTCAATGAAACTCAACAAGCTCAAAGAACCATACAACTCTGGCTGGCAGCACACACAGCTCCAAGCTCAGGACTCAAGGTACAACGGGATGTCGAGGCTCCAGTGTGCAGGGAGAGTGCAAGTGGCGTGCAGAACTCTTGACTCAGGACTCGAGACAAGACCGCTAAACCATACAATATGGATGATGATGCGTCCCACGACGGGAACCAACCACTCACAAGTATCTCCTAAAGAGTCACCAACAGCTGGCAGATATCACAATCCAGCTAAGCCTATCTCCTAACTGAGGTGGTGGTGATAAACACTTGAGCGTGGTGCCCATGTTTTCAAATAAGCCTCTCCAAAACAGGCTCGTCATACAAGGATCACGATCACTGACAATAGACAATGGCATACCATGGTACTTGAAAACAAGAATCGTGCCATCTGATTAGATTTTATCTTCTTCCTGACAAGAATAAAATGGGCCTGCTTGCTGAACCTGAAATAACCTAAAGGCAAAAATCCAGTTGTTGAAAAGCAGAAAGGTTGGAAACAGCCTAAGAAGCCTCAATATCCATGAATTTTGTTTCGCAAGAAAACCTGTTGGGTAATTACTGGCTATGCTGCATGATAATAAATAGATTGCTTACGCTTGAATAAATTGATTTTTTTCCACTCATACAAGGATGTGTTGCTCAATCGGTCTATGAAGCATCCTATTACAATCCTTCTCTTATGCAATGAATCTGATTCGCACGAAACCGGAGACATGTGCGCTGCCTAGGCTATGTCCTCACACCACTAGCACCCACAAAGTAGAACAACACACGACAATGCCTTATTTCTGTTGGAATCATTTGGTTCGCAACTATTTCTGTAGGAACCATTTGGGTATGCAAATCTTGCCAACGGGCTCACAAAAATGCCAGACTAAGACTACCTAAGCTTTGGCTCTGTGGTCTTGGAAGCATATCCACATGGAACAAAACCAGTGTGAGCATCTATGAACATCATTCTCTTTAAAAGCGACCTCCAATTTCTTCACACGTTCGACCTCGTTCTGAAAATTACTCGCTTTAAAAAAGCAGAAATACTATGATCAAACCTCTAGCTTTTAAAAAACACAAACAAATGCGACTAAGTACCTGTGAATGCTGCAATGATCTGTAAATAGTTTGATTCGACTCAGGAAGAATGACATTAACGCTGTCCGTGAAACTTGTATTTAATAATTTCAATATCTCATCCTTGTTACCTCCATAAGACTGCAGGTTTTACAGAAATCTTACATGTCAAATAAATTGACTGACGCAAGTTGTTCATGATTTATACTAAACAGCCTCACACCTCAAGAAACTTGTTGATAGCAGACTCTACGCCTTCTGAAAAGGCTTCTTTGATTGTAACCAATAGCTTCACTAAATCATCTGTCAAGAAAATAAAAAGCCTCCAGCAAACTCCTTTCTACTGCAACCCAGAAGGGAGCAAACTGTAGTACATACATACGGGATGCAAACATTCATGGAGCTATGTAACACAACAGAATCATAAAACATCACATCACATCCTGAAAAAAAAATTATGGGCAAGAATACGTTTGAAAATGCAGAATCAATTTGTTTGCGTTGTTGGTAGCAGTGAATCACAAGCAACTACCACTTCATTACTGAATCAATACCGCTATCAAATTAAGGGGAATAATATGTTTTTAAATGCGGAATCAATCTGTCTGCATTGTTGGAAGCACTGTATCACAAGTAGCTATCACTTAATTATTTAATATTGATTATAGTTGTGACACTAAATTCATTCCCTTTGTTGAGAAGATCATTGAGCTAAAAAACGAAAGCTTTTTCACACACAATGACTTCTTGTTCTACTCTAGGCCGAACTCATACAGCTTATGCTAGCATTTACACAAACTTCCAAAACCTTCCCACAGGCAAGTTCCCTAAGATCAATGCATTAACAAGCGATACTGTTAACTCCGTTCCAGTGCACTAGCTTATAACAGGCTTGAACGCGTGTATTGCAACTAAAAGGGGTGTCACCCAAATGCAAAACATGTAAATTTGATGACAGAAAAGGTGTGCTTATCCATATATGTTAATGGCCAATACATTCTTTTGAACTCACTTGCTTTTACGGTTCCATTCGCAAGATCCTGTGACTTGAGACACTCGGTGATCAACCTCAGTAAACTGATTGTCATGGATTCTGCAACGGCCCTTGATGGAGCTGCCCTGACAAGTTCTTCGAACACCTGCTTATAATGACGATTTGACAAACTGCAAATACAGAGAAAAAATTAAAAATTCAACACTCCGGTCCCATATAAATTAAGCTTCACTACAGACAGAAACGCTTTCAGCATTTACCAATGTTTGATAAGACCTTCAGCAAGGCGTGTTAATGCAAACTCGGCATTGAAAGAAGCACATATTTTGGATAAGATTGTTGAAAGCTCTCTACATATAGAGAGATTAACGATCAGCCCAAGAAAGGCATGTAGAACAGATGGACATGAATCATGCCCATGCAACAATACTCTCAAACTGTAGACATATATACCTCGCTCTTGCTATAGCTCGCAAAGTTTTTACAGGGATATCATTGACAGACTGTGTCTGAAAAGCACATAAAATCAGATACACATTTCAAGCAGCCAAGACATTAGAAAGATTAAATAAAGACCCTGGCAAACCTGAACGATTTGAATGGTAACCATCACAGCCATCTCAAACAAAAGCCCATCTTCCTGCATATCTACCTCATTACCAATTGCATTCCCAATAAGATTGAGGAGCAATTCTACTGCTTCATCAGATAGTTTCACTCTATTGACCAAAGTTCCTATAATCATTAAGCCTCCCACCTGGCATTCATTTCAATGGAAAAGATAGTGTCAGACAAAGGCAGCTCTATCACACACAAAAAGTTTATCATTAAAAACAAGCCAAAACGCTCACAGAAACGGGACCAAAAAAGGCATCAGTTGCAACCTCTTCGCTAGTGAAACCGTGCACCATAAATCCGTCATGATCAGATCTTATAATGCTGAATCTCTTATGACAAATGGGAGAGCATAACCTACTGAATGGTGGCTCAAATGAAAGAAAGAGAGAGGTAGGCATCATTGGCTCCGATGGGGAAGGGTGGGATGGTGAAAGAGCTAATGAGATGTGTAGCCTCCAGAGGTGCCATAATAAAATCCACTCTACTCCCCCTCTCGTATGCGACTCCCACGCAACATGCATGTCAGACCTCCACACGTAGACCAAAGTGCCATCCCGTTATATATAACAAGACGGTGCAAGGAGCCCAACCTGAGTAAATGGCGTCCACAGGCAATGGGGTGGGCTGTGTCTGCTGAGACTCGGATGAGGTCCTCCTCTGTAGTATGTACTATCTCTTGGTCCTTGAAAGCATGTCTCACATTGGTGGCTGCATGTTTGGGCGTGGAAGTATGTTTGGGCGTGGAAGTCTCTCATTGCCACAACTTCACAAAGCGTAGAGAACTCCATAATCCCCTCCATCAAACATGTGTACAATGACTCAACTCCACCCTCATCCTACTCAATGGTAGCGTATCTGGAGCCTGTGGGTGCAAAGTAACATGGGGCGATGTATATAATCAGCTCCTGAGTAATCTCTAGGTGGATCCAATGAAACGGGCCTCTGGATCTCGTGCTACAATCTGTAGCCTACTCTGCCCTTCCTCTCTGAAGAGAACAGCCACTCCTTTAGACCCTCGAAAAGTATTTTGACGTGTGCACTTCCGATGAGTGGACTCCCACTGGAATCCACGGATCCTCGGTAGGCCCCTCTCTGAGCTCTCAAGTGTCTCTGTGAGCAGGACAACATCTCAATTTCTCACCACCTCCTCTAATCTCTCTCGATGTGTCCATAGATCACCATTGCGGTTCCAAACCGTAATGCGAAACTTCTCATGTTGTGTCCCATAGACCGTGAGTAGGGATGCAACGACCTTGCCATCAATGATGACCCGCTCATTGCGGTATGATGCCTTCTTTCCTTCTTCACATGCTTTGAGCACCCTAGGCATGCATGCCCGTCTATGTTCAACTTTCATTGGTGTAAGGTTGTCATCTAGGACCTTAGGTAGATGAGGGGCCTATAAGTTCTCGTAGAATCACTCTTTCTAATGAAAGTGGTACTTTTTCGAGGAGAGTTCGAGGATGAGGGCCCTCGCACTCATTCGGTCTTTGTCGACTCTCCAAATCTTGTTGAAGGGGGGTGGCTCTTGTTCTTTGTACCCAAGCTTGGTACATTACTTCTCTACCATCTTTTTTTTTTTTTTTTTTTTTTGGGGGGGAGGGGGGGGGGGGGGGGGGGGGGGGGATCTTTCTTCTCCCCTATGCCAATGACTCTTATGTTGAGTCGGCGGGCATGTGCACCTTCTCTTCCTCAAGGGTAATGTATACGAGAAGGGATTTCTTGCTACACCTACACCTCCTCCTCGACCACTTTAGCCTCTTCCTCCACCTCCTCCTTGACCTCTTTCTGGATGTTCCACTTCACTATCTCCACCCATCCTTCTATGGTGGCCTCCATCTTGCCATCAATACTCTCGATGATTGCTTTGTAAGCTTTGTCTTGATGGCTTCTTTGTTCACTTCGACAATCTCCCCTTCTTCACATGATGAGCGGCCCCGGAGGGAGGCAATCTCCCCCTTGAGTATGTCGATCTCTTCCTTCATTGTGTCTTTCTCTTTATTCCATTCCTCAATATCTTTCATCGACTCTTTCAGCACGGTCACCTTCTCGTTCCTCCATTCCTCTATCTCCTTCCTCCATTCTTTCACCTCCATCTCAAATGTGGCGAGAAGCTAGTTGGTGGCTGTAAGGATTCTAGTTCCTAATCCTTCATTAATTACTTAAACTCATGATTAAGACTTAAGAAACTTGAACTGAACTTAGAACAAGACTCAGAAGACTCTGTGTTGATTGATTGAATGTGTGATACAAGGCCTCCTTATATAGGAGACGAAGAGACACAAATGAAAAGACACGTCTCATTGTGAAAAGGCGCGACTTTAGACGTAAAGACACATCATTTCGGCGAAGAGCTGCAACCATTGGGCAAAGAGTCGCACCCGTAGAGCGAAGGGGTGTGACCACTCGTCGAAGGAATGTGGCTTTTGGCGAAGAGACTCGTCTTTTGGGCGAAGGGGTGTGACCATCCAAGCGTAGGGGTCCTCCTTGGCATGGCACTTCGTGTTTCTGCAAGTAGGAGTAGATGTAATACTGTCACATAGTCACAATCGAGACATTCCCCCCCATTTAAAATGAGAGCCCGTGTCAAAGAAATGACTTCTAATGTTGATAGAATTCTAGAAAAGCATTAAATCTTAGAAAATCTTCAATCTTTGAGTTATCTGAAACCTTTGTCTTCAATCTTTGCTTCTTGCAAAACCTTTTTTCTTTTACTGCTAAATCCCATGTCATTGCATTGTTCAAAGACTTTTTAGAGGAATCTAGCATAATGAGGTTGACTGCAACAAGAGATTGATCTTCAAAATTCTTAATGCGATGTAAGATTTCTGGTTCAAAATCTTCCAATAACTGCGAAATATTTGAGGAAGAGGAAATCTTCCCAAGGTACTCTTCAGATGGGGTAACTTAAGCTATATGAATCACTGGAGAGGATTTTGGATTGAGACTGTAATTATCTTCCAATAACGAATCCCAAAATTCTTCAAAATCGTCTTCAAAAACTGCCACTTCATGACTTGCAATTGGTATATCATCATCCAACAAAGAATCAAAGAAAGCATAGTTGTCTTCAGACTCAGAATCTGCAACAACTATGTCCTTATCTTTGTTCGGTAACGGAGTATCACTTGGGAAAACTTCTTGCTAGAAATCATCTTTGTCTTCAGCTATTGATTCAGGAGAAGCTAATGAATTCAAAAATTTATCAATTAGAATTTCTGCATCTGCATCGGAGATCATATTTGCTTCATAATCCACTGTATCATGTTGTTTGACTTGTACACGTGAGGCTTGAATCACTCGTTCCGCATGAGAAAGCCCGCGTAAAATCAATTCACGTCCATCTTTGAACAAGTTGATAGTATGTCCTCGAAAGCTGATTACGGGATCATATTGAAATAACCAATGCTGACCAAGAATCATATCGTAGTAAGACAAAAGGCATGACTTCGAAATCCAGTTCATCTGCATAAGTTTGAATCTAGAACTGCAACTGCCGAACTGTCTCATCACAAGTCAAATTTGATCCATTTGCTAATTCCACATCATATAAATGAGATGTCTTCTGAGTTGGTAAGCCAAGCTGTTTAACTATCTGAGTACTGACGAAATTATTAGAACATCCGCTGTCCACCAAAACATTGAAGGAACGACCGTTGACAGTTCCAAGAAGACTCAAAACTTGCTTTGAGAGAGGCTCCAAAACTGAAGAATTGCATTGAGCATGCTTCATAAGAATAGTCGTATCCTCTGAGACACGAATCGTATTGACCATTGATTTTCCTTTATCCTTAGCAGAATCTCGTTGTTCAACATTCGATAATGTTTCCACGTTGAAATTTCTTTTCAAATAAAACAGATTTGGTTTCTTTGGACATCGATACCATCCATGGTCACCACTGCAAATTGTACATAATCCTTCCTTCCTTTGTGCACATCGTCCTTTGGGTTGGGTTCGAATCCATCGATAAAGCTATGAAGTTTATCAGAGGGACTAAGGGTCTCTATCTCCAAAGTTAGCCTTTGGAACTCTGAGATGTACGCGGCCAAGGAACCTGTTTGGCTCAGGCGGCGAAGAGAGGACTGGGCATGAAAATCCGCATTGGCAGGTTCAAACGACTTGCGAATAGCACGCCGGAATTTATCCCAAGAAGGTGTGTGTTTACCATCAGCAACCTGTCATTGCCACCAAAGAAATATTGTGTCCTTGAGCAAAGGACTAGCAAGTGCAACTTTTTTACTTTCCACTAAGTCTGTGTTCGATAAGTAAAACTCCATTTTGAACAGCCATTGGTCCAGCACGCGCTTCTCGCGACGACCATTATACGGCTCGGGCAATTTAGCATCCAGCTTCTTCTTCTTTGCAGCATTAAAAAATTTATAAAGCAATTGAAGTTCGCGATTGTCTACCTCTTCAGTTGGATCTGGTTCGTTTAATTCGTCCACTGAAGCTTCGAAAGAAGGTGTTGAATCAGCATGTGTCGTACGAGAAGTTGTAGGACGATTCCGAGAATTGTTTTGCATCTGCATCTGATCCAAACGAGTGTGTAGTGATGCGAGACTTGTGGAAAGTGTGGCCATCTGCTCTTTGATGAGCGCGAGGACGTCTTCCGACTGTTCGACGCCGTCTCGTGATGTCGGCATGGTGACTCCTCAAAAGGAACTCTCGAACAGGGGTAAAGGCAGGTTCTGGGACGGGTACTCCGAAAACAAAAAGTCTTGTTGAAATAAGTTTGCGCTCTGGAGTTTAGGGAGTCGGGAATAAGTATAACGCCCGGCTCTGAGCAAGAGAATTGTAGAGTGAAATTGTCGGGCAAAATTTTGTCCGGGAATTTTTTTATTTTATTTTTCTAATAGGTTATCCAATTGCTCTCATTGGCGAAGGGTAATGCGCGCGAAGTGTGCACACCAAGTCAGCATTGGGAGGAGAAGCCAGAGGAGAAATTTCGAATAAAATAATGCATCGCTGGCTTTTTTGGCAATTTTTTAATAAGTTTAATTGAAGGGGTACTGTCACATGGGGCTTAAAAGAATTATAAGGGTGTTGTTCATATTGGGTTTTAATTTTGGGGTTAATCTGGGGGAAGGCCGGCCAGCCAATTTGAGGATTTTGATATTACAAGCCAAAATCGTAAGTGGCCTAGGCTGCCAGCGCAAAAATACTCTGTAGCGTAAGTTTTCAACCAGCGTAGAATATTTGATGAAAGGGCAGCCAGCCAGCGCGCGAAGAATTACTCCACCCAGCGTTTCATATATTCAGCCCAGTGTTTTGGTAATTTTAGCAACCATTGAAGACGTTTTCAGCAGCCAGCGCTGGGAAAGGGTGCCTTCCTTGGTGCCCTCTCACGAAGAGGTGCCCTTTGGATATGCAGTAGCCAACAAAGGGAATTCAGCCCCTTGCCGAGTAAACGGGCACACACGCGAAGAGACACACCCATATGCGAAAGGGTGCCAGCAGGGTGAAGAGGTGCCGTCCTTTCACATGAAGAGGTGCGAGCGCAATCTTGCAGGGACACCACCCGATGAACAGGCCGGGTACGTGGCACTCCCGCAACACCCACATCTACATCTCTGTCCTTTGTTCTATATGTATGTAATTGGAACAGAATAAATTTAAGTAAGCTCATGCTCATAGTTGTGTGTATACCACCTTTCTTCTACTTCCATACAACTCCAGGAAGGGGGGGAGAGGGTAGCAGTGAGGGTGAGAGGCTCACAACCTTCGGATCCCGGGAAAAAAATTTGCTCTGATACCACTATAAGGATTCTAGTTGCTAATCCTTCATTAATTACTTAAACTCATGATTAAGACTAAAGAAACTTGAACTGAACCCAGAAACAAGACTCAGAAGACTCTGTGTTAATTGAGTGAATGTGTGATACAAGGGCTCCTTATATAGGAGACGAAGAGAGGCGCGACTTTAGACGTAAAGACACATCCTTTCGGCGAAGAGCTGCAACCATTGGGCGAAGAGTCGCACCCGTAGAGCGAAGGGGTGTGACCGGTCGTCGAAAAAGTGTGGCTTTTAGCGAAGAGACACGTCTTTTGGGCGAAGGGACACGTGTGACCATCCAAGCGTAGGGGTCCTCCTTGGCATGGCATTTCGTGTATCTGCAACTAGGAGTAGATGTAATACTGTAACATAGTCACAATCGTGACAGTGGCCACAAATGTGGAGAGTGTTTGCCACAGGAGAATTCACATTGCTCATCATGGTGAACACAGGGGGGGGGGGGGGGGGGGGGGGGGGGGGGAGAGAGAGAGAGAGATGCAATAAAATATCTTATCTAGAGGCCAAAGTGATCTATGAAGCCGAAGAGTTACATCGTGGTGAATATGATACAAAGTCTGGATAAAGGACAGAGACTAAACTAAACAAGAACAATAATAAATCTATAAAAGGTGGGTAGCATGAGCCTGAGGGGTACATATACAAAAAGTGGGTAGTATCTCAAAATACATATGGTGGATATGTATGTATCAAAATCCGGTGATAGCTCACACTGGTCGATGCATGATTATGTAGATGTCCTCCATGGTGAGAGTCCGCACAAGGGGTCTCTCATGTCTCGCCAATATGAATCTCATCCTACATCCTAGGTTGCAACCTCCGACAGCGCTGGGAGCATCCCCTCATCCTCGGCCTCCTGTATCTCCCCAGCTCGGGATGTGGTGTTGTTGGTGGGGGTGGGGGAGAGAGAGAGAGAGAGAGAGAGAGAGAGAGAGAGAGAGAGAGAGAGAGAGAGAGAGAGAGAGAGAGAGAGAAAATGAAATGACATGTTATATTAACGTCTTCAAAAGGCCAAAATGACCTATGAACCCAAACTAATACAATCTTGGTGGATCAAATACAATGTCTGGATATAAAAAAAAAGTGAAGTAAAGTGAAAAACTAAAATATTAACTGCTAGATGTGAACTAAGCAACTAGCTGGAACTGTGTAGGAAATGAGTAGGGGGGTGAAAGTGGTGACTAGGGGCTAATACAACACAATGTGGGTGTGCGTGTGGGAATATAATGGGTAAGAGTTGATACAAAGGCTGATACAAGATGAGCAAGGTGTACAATCCTCAAAAGAGCTAAATCATAGGAGATCCATCATCACTCGCTGGCAAATCTCATCAATCTCCTCCATGGTCAATAGTCTGACTGAGCGTCGTGCATGTCGGGCCAAAGTGATTTGAATCCTCTGTTGCAACCTCCGTCCATGTTGTGTGGTCCTCTGTAGTTGTGGGCGTCTAGATCTCCCTAGCTTGGTCGCTCGATCGATCAACGTGCCTCTGGTGTGAGGAGAATGTAAGCTCTGTTGTGGTAGCTGCTCCTCTGGCTGCCCAGTGTCCACTCTAAAGAAGTCTGTGATCTATCTCTGAGACTCGCTAGCCTCGCCTCTCATCAAGCTCTCCCTGTGTCTACGTAGCTCGAGCAAAAACAGACCCAGACATCTCAGGTCCTCATACCCCATGACTCTAGAGAGTGGTCCAAAGCTTTCTCTAAATAGGCAATCAAGCCTCGTATCTCATAATAAACTGGGCAATGGCATGTGTAGTGCAACTCTGTCTTAGGCTCCATGTGGCATGGGGGACATGTCTTGGCCTCTACTCGTACTCCGTTGTATCTACCAGTCTCGATCCGAAGCTGGTGTGAACATGTGTGTATCTAGCCAATAGCACATCGTATACCATGAGATAAGTGGGTGTCCATGTATTTGGGCCTCGTCACAAAACCATCCTCAGTAAGCGGGAGAAGATGCTCCCTATAGAAAGCCATCTTCGTGCCCAACTCCTGTGCCGGCTGTAACCAAGTCCTCCTAGTATCTAGCTGAATCAGGTCTTGGTGGATGAGCCTGGTGATCTCCGACTGTGTAAGAGTCAAAGATGGTGCACCCAATGAGTACTGGAAGGGGGGCAATCTGTCCATGTTCAACCCATGTACCTGAAACCATGATATCATCTCCCCATACCAGTATTTGGGCTTTTGATTTTACAGCTTTTGGGGCTCTGCTTTTGGCATCCCTTGTAAACCTTTATAAGTGTGGCTTGGCCTCTCACTTCGGAGAGCATCCGGACGTAGAGTCTGAGAGTGAGACCCAACCACTCCCGTGTACTTTGTGCAACAGATTAATACAAAAAGAAATACCGAAAGGGGCACCAGTCTTTAGGGCCAATATCTCTAGGCACGGAACTCCGCCGGGCCATGTCGAATCAATTGTGAAACTGTGAACTGTTTTGAAGTGAATTCTTGTTGTGTCGCGGTAGAATCTTGACTTGGAGTGTCCAAGTCTATTACAGTGGTATCAGAGCACGGCCGATTTCTCTTCTGGCGGGAAATCCGATCCTTTTTACGTGGCACTTATGGATTCAGACAGAGATCAGTCAACTTCCTTTGCATCCGGAGATGCGGAAAGAGATCACGAAGAAGATTCACGCAAGGAGTACGGCCTACCTCGGCCTACTCAGGCGGAGCTTGAAGAGATGGAGCGTCGACAATTGTTGACGATGCAACAAAGATGATGCTAAAATTTGCAAAGGACCCGAAATTTGCAAAATTTATGACCCAGACCTTCTTCGACGAGGTGCACTCACAGTGGCAGCAAACCACAGAACCACCCCTCAAACCAGCACTCAAGAAACCTCCCACTCCCAAGGATGTTTACAGAGCAAGAATTAGAAGAGGTGCTTGATACACGGATTTCTCAACTTTTTGACGCGCAGAACAAAGCTAAAAAGCACGACAAAAAGCAGAAGAAAGGCACCAACTTCCCGGGTTATTTGGGTCGTCGGTCTACTTTTGCCTCGGCAACAAAGCAGAAGAAGCATGTGCAATTTTAAGGAGTATCCAATTCTTCTTCTTCTTCTTCTTCTTCTTCTTCTTCTTCTTCTTCTTCTTCTGACAGTTCTTCTAGCTCCTTTGACTTGAGCGAAGAAGACAGGAAAGGGAAAAAGCTAAGCAAAAAGCAAAGTTTCGGAAAGGGCAAGAAAAAGACAAAGAAGCCTAGATTTCGCCCAGTTTCTGACAGTTCTACGAGGACTCGTCTTCAGACAATTCGGACTCCGATGATCACAGCTTTTATGCAAAGAAGAAGAATTTTCCTAAAGCCAACCAGTATGACTTTCCGGAGGATAAAAGCAAGAAAGTCCGAAAGTTTAAAGAAGTAATCAGTCAATTAAATTTGACACGTTTCCGTTGTGATGAAAGCTGGGGATAACGCATATCCTATCATCTTGGGTAGGCCGTGGCTGTTGGAATAGGTACCAAACAGGATTGGAAGAGCAGAGTGTCTACCTTACCTGATAAAGAGAAAGGAAGACAGGTGATGCCCGATCTGAAGACCAAGGAAAGCCATTTCCATCCTATGGCGGCGAGAGACGAAGGGGACACCACCAGCTATGAGTACGAGACTGAAACAACCTATGATGAGGGCTACACAGATACAGAGGAAGAAGAAAGCGAGGATGATATGCTCAAGATTGATGTTGACTTGTTTGGGGTCACTGTGGAAGAACCTTGTGCAGAAGAGGAGGCGCAAGCACAAGTGCATTTTATGGGCCTTCATACAGCAGTTTGACATAGCTTTCTCTGGAGGGCGTTCCTCAGAGCACTCCAAGATTCGGAGGGCTACCTCTTACTTCAAGGGAAATGCTCGAACTTGGTGGTCCACGCTTCTATTTAACAAGACAACGCCAGTTAAATGGCTGAAATTTAAAAGGCTTTTTATTTCTTCTTGGTTGACTCGGGAGTACGAACACGACATACGAACTGCTTGGAACCATCTTCGGATGACCAAGAAGGATACATTGGACGCATATTGCGAGAGATTCTGGAGCTCTTTTCTACCAGCCTCTTCATTTAAGAAGATCTCGTTCAAAGAACAGATTGAGAGGTTTACCTTGGGACTTCCTACAAAGATCCGAGATCAGTGCTTAGAGCAAAAATCAGATTCCATTCAGGAACTACTGAGTCATGCGAAACAGGGTTTTGCCATTCATTCAGACAATTTGACCTACCCAGCAGATGAAATCATGACACAAAGGACAGAACAGACTTCGAACAATGAAAGTAGAAAGAGGAAGAGCATCCCAGAAAAGAAAGAAAAGGATGCACGACCCAAGCTTACTCTTCGAGAAAAAGCTCTCTACAACAAAGAGGGAAAGTGCTTTGGATGTGGGGAAACGGGCACATCTCCGCAAAGTGCCCTAAAAAGGCACCGAAAGAACAGAATGACAAAGGATGAAGACAAGCTTGAGGGTTCAAAAGCAACTGCGGAACGTGGACGAATAGGCAAGATGAAAGTAGGACTGGTTCCAGATTGCATGGGTACTGATCCAAGCACGATTGATGAGAGTACAGAACTTTGCCGAGCTTGGGGCAAAGTGAAAGACAAAGAAGCCCTGATTTCCTTTGATGGAGGAGCCAAGGCCAACTTCATTTCACCTGAATTGGCGGCGCCGCTCGAGATCACACCCGATCGGATGGGACCACTAGCAGAGGCAGTTCTAGCCACACCCGGCAGGGACGTAGCCATTACACCTGTCATTGGCAAACTTCGGTTGCATTGTCAGGGGTATTTGGGGCATGAGGACTTCTACATAATGCCCTTGGAAGGTTGTGATGTCCTCTTGGGAATTCCCTAGTACCATAAGAACAACGCCGTGGTCGACTATCGGGCGAGAAAAGCGACTTTGACTACAGAGAAGGGCCGAACCATTGTACTTGATGTAAAACTTAAGGGGGAGTCTGTTCCTATTGTATCAGCTTCGGCTGTTTCCAAATTAATGAAATCCAGTCTGTTTATTTACTTGATCTTTTTTGAAAGCGTTGAATGATGAGAATAGGACAAATATGTCTGAACTTGATAAAGAACGCCAAGATTTTCTCCACGCTCATGA
This sequence comes from Adiantum capillus-veneris, assembly GCF_014529385.1. NCBI lineage: Eukaryota > Viridiplantae > Streptophyta > Polypodiopsida > Polypodiales > Pteridaceae > Adiantum > Adiantum capillus-veneris. Next base: position 159,242,655 of record NC_140934.1, on the reverse strand, counting down.
CGATTGCTTTTCAAAGGGCTTGCCAGGCGAGTTACCACCCGCTCCTGAGGATCATACCATTGATCTGATACCTGGAAGCACACCACCGAACTGGCCACCTTACCGTGTAAGCCGAGCCCAGAATGAAGAGATTAAGTGAAAGGCCTCTTGGAAAAGGGTCTTGTCCAGCCTAGTACTTCACCGTACTGCTCTCCAGTGTTGTTGCTTTTGAAGAAAGACAAATGTTGGAGAATGTACTTCGATTATAGAGCTCTCAACAAAATCACCATCAAGAACAAATTTCTGATTCCTAGGATCGATGATATTCTTGACCGACAACAGGGATCCTCGTGTTTTAGTAGGATCGACTTGAAGAACGGATATGATCAGATCCGAATCGCGACGGGAGATGTCTATAAGACAGCTTTTCAGACGACTTTTGGGTTATTTGAGTTTTTGGTGATGCCTTTTGGCCTAACCAATGCTCTTGCGACATTTAAACAGATGATGGACACGATTTTTTGAGAGTGCAGACTATTTGTTGGCACTTTCTTTGACGACATCATTGTTTTCTCCAAGGATGAGGCAGAACATAGAGAACATCTGCTACAGGTCTTTCAAGCTTTACGAGATCACGAGTTGGTGATTAATGCAAAGAAAAGTGAATTTTTTCTACCAGAGATACACTTTTTGGGACACATTGTGTCAGCAGTAGGAGTGCAGATGGACTTGGCCAAGATAGAGATTATCCTTGATTGGCCCGATTTGAGGAATGTCCATGAAGTTAGAAGCTTCTTGGGATTGTGTTCGTACTACAGGCGGTTCATTAGAAAGTTTGCAAAGGTTGCTTCCCCTTTGCATTTGTTGACGCAGAAAGGAGTCCCTTTCTCCTTGGGACCCACAGAGGTGACTGCCTTTCAGACACTAAAAGAGAAATTGACTACAGGACCATTTTTGACTTTGCCGAACTTGCAGAAGTCATTTGAAGTATATTGTGATGTTTGTGGTCGTAGTCTGGGTGCGGTCTTAATGCAAGAAGGCCATGTCATTGGCTACAAGAGCCGACTTTTCTCAAGACCGGAATTGACAGCACAGATTTATGAGAAAGAGCTTTTGGGGGTTATCCATGCTGTTACTCAGTGGCGGCATTACCTGCTCGGAGCGGATTTTACTGTCTTCACAGACCATCAGAGTTTACGCTACTTCTTGTCATAGAAGCAACTATCGGAAAAGCACATGCGGTGGGCGAACATCTTGTCACAGTTTCACTTCCAGATTGTCCATGTGCAGGGACAAAAGAATTTGGTGGCAAATGCTTTGTCCCGGAAGCCGTTGGTTCTGGCTATTTCCGCACTACATCATAGGAGCTTCGAGGATATGGTCGATCAGTATGCCACAGATACAGATTTTGCAGATATTTTCACTCGAATACGGAATGGGGAGATAGTAGCGGGATATTCCATTCGGGATGGCTACTTGATGAGGAAAACCATGTTGTGCGTTACACAGCCGTTGAGGGAAAAGGTTATGACCGAATGCCATTGTCCACCTTTTACGGGTCACCGCGGCATAGCTACCACCTTGAAGGGTGTGGAGAGATACTTCTGTTGGCCGAGACTCAAGAAGGACGTGGACGATTTTGTGCGTGGTTGCTTCGTATGCGAGGTCAAGTTTGACAGGCATAAAGCACAGGGATTGTTACAGCCTTTACCTATACCCACCCGCCCCTGGGAAAGCATTGCAATGGATTTCATTTTTGATCTCCCGAGAACACAGAGTGGTCACGATGGTATCTGGACTGTTATTGACAGATTTAACAAGCAAACTCATTTCATTCCAATGAAGAAACAGTCAAGGCGGATCACTTAGCGAGACTATTTGTGGCCCAGATCTTCAGATTACATGGCATGCCCAATATGATTGTCTCCAACAGGGACCCCAGATTCACGAGTTTGTTTTGAAAGGCTATTTGGGAGAACATTGGCACGCAGTTGCAGTTCTCGTCATCTTTCCACCCACAGACTGACAGGTAATCTGAGATTGCCAATTCAGTGGTACTAGATTTATTGAAGTCTCACATCTCGGATCAAAAGACTCAATGGAAAAAGTATTTACCTTTGGTGGAATTTGCCTACAATAACACGATACACTCTTCAATGGGGAAGGCGCCATTTGAGATTATTAAAGGTGCTACGAAGGTTCCACCCTTCCTAAGCACGAAAGATAAGATTTTTGAAGCCGATGAGTACACGCGTGACTTGGACACGGCTTTTGCCAAGGTCCGCGAGGCGTTGCAGAAATCTCAACAAAGACAGAAAAAGGCAGCAGATCGCCATCTTCGCGATTTGAAATTGAAGGAGAACGATTAGGTCCTCTTACGTTTTGAGAAGGCATCTCTAAGAAAGAAAAAGGGAAAGGAGAGGCTTTTTCCAAAGCTTAGTATGCGATACTACGGACCTTTCCAGATCTCCGAAAAGATAAATGATGTCTCCTTTAGACTGAAGCTGCCCGACACTTGGAGAATTCACAATGCTTTTCATGTGAGTCTCTTGAAGCCCTTTAAAGGCGATGTGCCCGAAGATGGGGAGCTTGATGAGCAACCCGAAGTGGAAGAAAACGAGGAGATCCTTGTTCCAGAACAGATATTGACACATAAAGAGAGAAAGATTAAGGGTAAAGTGATAAGGCGGTTCTTGGTTAAATTCAAGAACTATCCTGCATTGGACGCAAAGTGGATGGAGGAGGAGCACCTAGCAGATACTCCTCATATTGTGAATCTTTACCATGAAGCATTTGGATTAGCATAGTCTATATTCTAAATGGAACCCCGAACTCAGCTTGGCCGGAATCTGGTGCAGCGGGTATGCACAAGAGGGGAGTTGCTCCGCTCCTTTGTCAATAGATTGCCTCAATTTTTCTTTTATACTAAAGTCACTGATGTCTCTTTTAGTTTCAGGGATACTGTGAGCTGACAATATTCTGCTGTATGACTTTATGAACTCCCGATAATATGATATCAATTTGTTCTTGACTTGTTTAAGTGCAGGAACTCATAGACGAAATGACTGCAACATTTTGGTTTGAATGATCTCGTTAGACATGGTTGCAATAAGGATTAGTCGATCGGGCATCTGTGAGGTCCCGACTGGATCTAGATGTGATTGCTAAATACGTTGCCGATAAATCATGGTCTGAGATCCGAATGAATGTTGAATGTGATTTGTCATGTGATATCGTGTGATGTCGTGTGATGTCGTGTGATGTGATTGTCGATTGGTACATGTGCTAGATATGTGTTCCTAGTGCGTCGGTACTAACAGTCAGTGTCTGCTAAGACAGTTTATGGCCTCTATCTGTTTTGCACGCCTAATCGAGGGCGATTACAATGCTTTCAAGAGGGGAATATGTCACAAACAAGTGACATGGCGTGCCCACAGTACACACGCACATATACCCTCCCCTGGCACACAGCCCCAAAAATGTTGGCTCCTCCCGAAATTCACGCGAGGCTGGACTGTACGGACATCTCCGCAAATTGCGGCACAAAATGCGGGGCCTGTACAGAGCTGACACGTGACTGCTAGTGTACAGAATGCAAGCTTTTGTGTGGGCTGCTTTTCTATGCAATGGGCTGAAAAGAATTCTACGCAAAGTTATGGACAGCTTTTTGGGTTGCTTTAATTAACAAGCAAAGCTTGAGAGAGTCAAAGTTGTTTAATTTTACAAGGCTTTTGATTTTACAGCTTTTGGGGCTCTGCTTTTGGCATCCCTTGTGAAACTTTATAAGTGTGGCTTGGCCTCTCACTTCGAGAGCATCTGGACGCACAGTCTGAGAGTGAGACCCAACCACTCCCGTGTACTTTGTGCAACAGATTAATACAAAAAGAAATACCGAAAGGGGCGCCAGTCTTTGGGGCTAATATCTCTGGGCACGGAACTCCGCCGGGCCGTGTCGAATCAATTGTGAACTGTGAACTGTTTTGAAGTGAATTCTTGTTGTGTCGCGATAGAATCTTGACTTGGTGTGTCCAAGTCTGTTACAGCGACTAACAGGCTGAATCTGCAAACGCTGGCTGATCTGACCATACGGCGAGGATCTGCTACGGGAAGGTGAGACCTACGAGGTTTGGGGCTTGCGATGTGGAGTCTGACTGCTGAAATTTGAAAACGCTGATGCAAATGATGGTTCTGTCGCCAAGAAACTGCAAAACACTGATGGTAATAAGCAATTGCAAAAACGCTAGGCTGATCCACTGCAAACTGCTAACACCAGGCTGATTTGCAATATGCAAAACACTCAGGCTGATCTACAATTGCTGGAAACGCTAGGCTTCTTGATGGCTGAAAACGCTAGGGATTTTGCCGATCTTATTGAGAAGGTGCCTGTGAGTTGGACTCCTACTGCCTCCTCTGCCAGAAAGTGCTAGCGCTAGCTTTTCTTATATATTGACTTACCAGAATTGCCCTACCCAGTTTCCCAACAAAGTCACTTATTAATAAATGATCATGCTGTGTGCAACCAGAGGATATGCAACTACTCTAAGTGCCTGGATATGCACGGCCTGCGAACAGACTCACAAAGGTGCCAGAACACTTCCTAGGCTGACCTGAACCTTGGACATGAAGTAGCTTGTCCACATGCACATAGGGTTAGATGTGCACCTGACATGATGATACCCAGAGCTGACCAATAACCACTCGTGAGCTTCGTGGCATGTAAGTGTCCATGTAGCGTGGTCTCTCAGTAAACCACTCGTCTAGCATGGTCAAGAAGAGCTCGATGTAATAATACATCTTCAAGGCAAGAGGCTGTCTACGTCGTTCCATGTCTCTCTAACATAGAACTGCCATAGGTCCTGTTTGAGTTTTATGTTCCTCTCATCGTGTGAGAGCTAGATGAAGGGTGAATCCGGGTCATACTAGAAGGGTCATATTCTATCCATGTATATTCCATGTGCTCCAAACCATTTTCTCACCTATGAGTACCAAGACTCCTCGCCTCACTCTGAAATCTGTCTGGAAGCCTCAATGGCTTTGCGAGAGAGAGAAAGAAAGAAAGAAAGAAAGAAAGATTTTTAACGTCTATGTCAGGCCGAAATCGGCCTATGAGACAAATCAAATGTACATGGTGTGTATGTCATCCGTCTATCGGAAAGACAAATGAAACAAAACTGATACAAAACTGAACTGAATGTAGGTAGTGGAGTATCTGAGGAGGGATGGAGCTCTATCTCTAGGGGTATATGCATGTCTATATGCTCAAGGTAGTACAATCATGAGAATGCATCAAGCTATCTAGCTCCATCTTGTACTAATGGGGGGATGTAAGATGTGGTACATGGGCGGGTCTGGTGCCAAGGCTACCCGGATGAAAGCTGTCGGGTCGGCCCTCATCTGAGCCACTCGCTCCTCATTGGCACGGCGCTCCCGGGCTCGGATCTCCAATGAGCGAGTCTCTGGCTGCGCTCACCATGAAACAACAATTGACAAGTCATACAGCACAACATGAACTGAGATGTTAACCACGCAACACAAAAAATGTAGGGCATGTTTCTGCCATTTAAATTATTCTTTTACTATAATTCACTTTTCAGCGATCCTTATTTAACAAACCTACAACTTAGTACACATACTGAGTTTCGTACCTCAGATTCTTCAAAGGATCCCTTGTCAAAACTTTGTACAATAAATGTAAGAATCTTATTCACTAAGGTAGAATCAACTGTTTGTGCTGCATCAAGAACCTCGATGATTATTGCAACACTAAATGAGTATGGTGTCCTTGCCCTTAGAGTTTGGCTACCAATCTTCAACATCTGAGCCTGATAACAGCCAGACAACACTGAATATCATTTGCTACTTAAGCTTAACATTTTCCTTGAAAACAATTGAGAACACGTGTATCGGTCATGAAGAAAAATATTAATATAGGAGTGTCAGGAATAAAAGGAAATATATTCACACTAATATGGAAAGACACAAAAATAAAATCTACAGCCTGTCTAGGCAGACAAAAATGTGATTGGACAGCTGCCACAGCACACATTCCATGGTCATCAGTTAAACCTTTAGTTCATCTAATGTGCATCTACAGCAAAACAGTCAACTGTGTCCTCACACATAGTACAGGAAGCAGATCATCACACATTTCCCTTTACCGAGTCCTGTTCAGTGTTTTCCATGTTACTATTTTTAGATGTCTAAAAATTGGAAAGATTGCTCAAAAGCAAGAGCTGTGTCAACTTCCTGATACTTGTGTAATCAGTGGGCTGGCATTTAGTCTTCCTAACAACACTTTTCAAAAATTTACTTTCAGCTTTTCAGACAAACCACAGCCTTCCAGAGGTTGCTGACTTAACCAACAAAGAGAACTACAGAACATGAACTACTCGACATATATACATACAGATTCGCATATTCCATCTAAAACGGCCGCATCATGTAAGCACTGTTGAACCAGCACTTTTCGTGGTGGAGCTGCACCGGACTTCCTTACACCTTCAAGAAACCGCCACCGTGTCTTCCTAAAAAGAAATCAACCAATTATAAAACTAAGTGGAAAAAGTATGAAATACAGGCCCATTCCAAATGATATTCTCTTTTGCTGGAATTTGAGGCAATGCAAGCACAGCCACGCAATGTTAGCAGCAATTTTTTACCTTCTCTAACTAGGTGGTGCATAGATTAAGCGCATTGCAAGACAAAAGTCCCAACAAAACATAAACCTATGGAGTAGAGGTTTGATGAAATGGTCTTATCATAGGTGGCTAAAAACTGAAACTATGGTTTCTTGTTAAATGAGGAAGTGGTAAAACAATTTACCTTGACCCAGAAACTATGTACTTTGAACAGTTTTCCAATTCCCTGACCTTGACCAATTGTCTTGGTATGCTAAAATTTGTACCCTTATTCAATATACATATACATGAATGAATAAGGAGCACTCTCACTTCTTCTCTTGAGAGGCCTGCTCCAACCACACCGTGTATGCTCTGCTTTTCCCATTCCCGCTCTCATGTGCTCTGCCTTCAAATCACTGGTTTGGTCGATTTTGCAGATCCAGAGTCCTTGCATACTTTCCCGATTCTTGCACAGATGCCAATTTTTTCAAGATTTTATTTCCAACTTGGGAGACCTGCACATGCCGGGAGCTCCAAGCTCCAAGACCTCCCATGCCAAGCTCCGATCCGCATCTGCCATCGCTCAAGCTCCGTCAAGCTCCATGACTGCAGTAGCCGGCTTTGATACCAGTTGATGAGTGCACGGATGCGTGCGTGTGAAGCAGGTACAGAGAATCAGACAGCGTGGGAAATTGGAGCTAGAATGGAATCTGGGCAGCTCTGTAAGCCTTGAAATTGAAGTCGAGCAGCAGCCAGAGGAGAATCCAGGCAGTCAGTGAAGTGAATCGCAATCCACAATCAAAGTTGAGTAGCGCGTTTTTTTTTTTTTTTTTTTTTTTTTTTGCTTCAAGTGTTGTGAGGTTGTGCGTGTACACACACACACACACAAACAATGCAATAGTAATCGGCAGCGCTGGTGAATGAGCCAATTTGAGGGGTTTGAAGCTCTACAGAGGTCGAGCAAGCATTTAATCAGGCTACAGCATGTATCGAGGAGAAGCGGTGAAGAGGCAATTTGGGGGTTGAAGGCATTTGAGACCTTTGTACAGCGCTACAAAGTGTTTAAGCTTTGAAAAACAAAGCTCTGCACTAATCGGGTAGCTTTGGGTTTTTTGAAAGTGAGCTTAAGCAATACTGCATACACACTCACACACGGACCTTTTTTGGAGAAGCAAGACAGGGATTCTCTCCGGCGTGCACACTCTCGGCGTGAGGGTGTGAGCACACACACACACACTGTGCAAGCATCGGACCGGAGCATCTTCCTTGGGCTTCCTCTGCGCTTCTTGGCATAGAGAGGTTCGACACCAAGAACAAAGTTCGTAGGCACAAGAGGAGTATGTCCACATGCAGCCTGAAACGGAGTCATGCAAATTACTGAATTGGGAGAATTGTTGTAAGCAAACTCCACAAGTGGCAAACAATCTCCCCATGATGCCAATCGAATTTGAATGTGATGTATAAGCATCTCTTCCAAAATCTCGTTAACTCTTTCTGTCTGACCATCTGTTTGAGGATGATAGGCTGAGTTGAACAATAAATTTGTGCCAAGAGACTACCTTCGTGTTTTGCAAGCATCGCGAGCCGGATCAGTCGTCCAGCCCAGCGTTTTGGATTTTCAGCCCTGTTCCTTGCCAAAAAAGCCTCTTGTTCGCTAACGCAAACTCTTTGTTGCAACCCGGACCTTTCGGCAGCCTATTGAGCCTCTTCTCGGCCATTCCCTCGTCGCATCGAGTGCTCCCATCGTTGTCCATCATCAGCTGCGTTTTCAGCCAGCTTTTAGCCCTTCATTCCTCTCACATCGGGAGTGCAAATCAGCCATAGATCTACCCCTTGGTGGCCATCAACAACCCCTCAGTTTTCGGATCGAAAGGTGCATCAAATCAGCCCCGGAGGTACTTCCTTTTAAAGAGTTATTGAGGGAACATTTCCCATCGAGTCAATAGAGTCTGCATTGAGGTGTTGCATGTGTGTACATTCCCATTACGCAATCAAAAGCAAACACCATATTGGCAATGGAGTGGGGGGGCCTTGAGAGGGTTGGTGGGGACCTCATCACGTCTCTCTCTCTCTCTCTCTCTCTCTCTCTCTCTCTCTCTCTCTCTCTCTCTCTCATCTAACCCTGTGTGTACGTGGACAAGCTACTACAAGACATGGGTTCAGTTCAGTTCAGTCAGCCTAGATTAGGAAGTGATCTGGCACTTTTGTGAGTCTGTTCGCAGACCGTGCATGTCCAGACACTTAGAGTAGATGCATATCCTCTGGTTGCACACGGCATCATCATCAGATTTCCATTAGAACCAATCAGAAGCATTTTTACAGTGCATAGACCTATTTTTCCTATTTTAGCCAATTTTCGCTTATTATTTTTAAGTGACTTTTGTTGGGAAACTGGGTAGGGCAATTTAGCCATGCAAGTATATAAGAAATCCTAGCGCTAGCACTTTTGGGCAGGAGAGGCAGCAGGGACCAGACATCCAACAGGCACCTTCTTAGCAAAACCTTCCACGGCGGTAAACCTAGCGTTCTCAGCCTACAAACAGCCTAGCATTTTTGCATCAATCCAGTCTTGGCGTTTTTGCATTGCAGATCAGCCCCGGCAACAGCAAGACACAGCACATCCATAGCATTTTTGCATCAGCACAGAATCAGCCCTAGCGTTTTTGCATCAGTAGGACCACTCAGCGTTTTGCAGATCCTTCACGACAAAACACCCAGGAACATCAGCGCTTTCAGTTTTCAACATCAAGACACCGCGGTAGACGTCCCAAACCTCGCAGACCTCACCTTCCCGCAGCAGATCCTCGCCGCACGGTCAGATCCACTGAAGTTTGCAGATTCAGCCCGGAGCGCAGATTTCAGCATCTGCGTTTTCAGCGTGTCATCGTCGCATCGTCATCATCGTCGTCGTCACCGACATAGAGTCAGAATTCAGCAGATACAAGATTTGCAGATTTCAGCTCTTAGCATTTTCAGATTTCAGCCCGTCTCGTCGCCATCCTCATCGTTGTCGACATCGTCGGCAAGTCCATTGCATTGTAGAGATTTGTGCAATCAATAGTAGACCGCTCTCGCCATAGAGAGTGGGGCCTTCGGAGGAGGGTTTGATAACATTCTGGTGTCGTATTCTTCTCTCTCTATCTCTCAGTCTCAGCACCTTCATTCACAGTGTCACACTTTGTTTGTGATCATTTGCACTCTCTCATTAAAGGAACAGAAGGCTCTCCCTTCCGTAAGTAAAAGGAACCTTGAGCACAGTTCGGAGCACTCATCTTGAGCAAAGTTCAACATTCACTTCCGCTGCACCTCTCTCTCTCTCTCTCTCTCTCTCTCTCTCTCTCTCTCTCTCTCTCTCTCTCTCTCTCTCTCTCTCTCTCTCTCTCTCGCGCGTACCTGCTGCACCAGCGCCCTCCTCCTGCTGCACCAGCGCGCGTACCTGCTGCTGTGCTGCTCCAGGCACACTACTGCTGTACTGCGCGCTGCTGTGTCCCCCCAGCTGCTCAGCGCGCCCACCCCACCTGCACAGCACCCCCAGTACCCGCCTGTTGCTGCTGCTGTTATACCAACCTACTGCTGCTGCTGAACTGCCTCTCCTTGCTACACACGTACTCCCTCTCTTCCCCTCACGCAGCCCCTCCCCCCCCCTCACGCAGCCCCTCCTCGCAGCCTCCCTCCAGCCTCCCCCTCGCGCAGCCCCCCTCCAGCCTCCCCCTCACGCAGCCCCTCCTCGCTACCCATCACGCAGCTCTCTCTCTCTCTCTCTCTCTCTCTCTCTCTCTCTCTCTCTCTCTCTCTCTCTCTCACACACACACACACACACACACGGATACATACCCACACACACACTACACACATACACGCATACACACACGTACTCCCTCTCTTCCCCTTCTCCCCTCTTCTTCACAATATGAAGAGAGGGTAGTTTCGAAGACAACCATGTCTTCCCCCATCATCAAGACGCCGACATCGACAATGAAGACAACCTTCATGCTCACGAACAAGAGGCTTGCACAATTGGAGAAGGACATGAAAGAATGGTGGATGGAGAGAGAGATATGGAGGGAGGAGAAAGCCACCTTCATCAAGCTATGGAACGAAGAGAAGGAGGACATGAGAGCGGAAATCCAAAATCTCAAAGAGGAGGAGGAGAGAAGGGAACGGGAGAACGAGAAGGAGAGGGAGAGATGGAGGAAAGAGCAAGAAGAGATGAAGGCACAAATCGATCTCCTTCATGCTTCCATCACATCCCTCACCCCCGAGGAAGGAGAGATTAAAGAGGAGGCTAAGGAAGCCCTCAAGGAGGAGATCACCAAAGCCCTCACCGCAAGCATTGAGGACAAATTAGAGGCCACCAAAGAAGGATGGGTCGAAGTGGTCAAAAAGAATATCAAGAAGGTAGCAAGAGAGGAAGCCCAAAAAGATGAGGTACTCATCGTACACACAACCATCGAGGAGGAGAAGATGCGACAAGCTCGCCGTCTCAATGTGCGAGTGACCGGCATCAAAGAAGAAGAAGGGTCTACACCCGAGAGCGATGGGAAAGCTTTATGCAAGAAAGTGGGATACAAGGAAGAAGAGATCCCTTTCTCCAAAGTTTGGAGAGCCGGCAAAGATCCAAAGAAGAGAGCTCTCATCCTCCAATTCGCCTCCGAGGAGTCTCGAACTTCTTTCCTCCGAAAGAGGGTCATCTTGAGAGGGCTAGAAGGCCCCCCGATTTATCTTGATGATGACCTCACAAAGATGCAACAAGATCACCGTCGCGCGTGCATGCCTAGAGTCCACCAAGCCCGCAAAGAAGGGAAGAAGGCAGTATATCGAGATGGTAGGGTTATCATTGATGGCAAGACCATCGCATAGGGACTCGCGGCCTGTGGGACACACGAGGAGATTCATGTCACGGTTTGGAATTGCAATGGAGACCTATGGACACACCCAGAGAGACTTGAGGAGGTGATGAGAGGTCGAGACATCATTCTACTTACAGAGACACACGAGAGCCCAGAGAGAGCGTTACCACGGATACATGGATTCCAGTGGGAGTCTCTACATCGGGGATGTATGCGCCAGCACACCACTCGTGGCTCAGGAGGAGTGGCCATACTCTTTAGACAGGGGCTTCACAGCAGACTACAGATTGTTGCCCGGGAACCACAGGCCCGCTACATGTGGATTCGCCTCGAGCTCTCACGAGACAGGATCGTCTACATTGCCCTTTGCTACTTTGCTCCCACAGGCTCCAGATTCGCCCCTATTGAGCAGGAGTCACCGTACGCATGCCTCACGGAGGAGATTATGGAGTACTCCACACTGGGTGAAGTCTTCCTTATGGGAGACTTCAATGCTCGTACGCGCAGTGAGCAGTGTGAGGCATATGACCACGAGGACCCAGAGGCACTACACACTCTAGATGAGGAGGCTACTATGAGAGATACAGCAGACAGAGCTCCAGTCACAGCCTACGGACGACATCTACTTCGACTTGGCTCCCAGCACCGTCTCGTTATTTATAACGGGATGGTCCAGTGGCCCACCTCAGGGGGCCTGACTTGTATGCCACATGGAGTTGCAGAGGGAGGGGGGAGTACAGTCGACTATATTCTGGGACCCAGGGAGGCTACACACCTTATCACATCCTTCACCATTCCACCCATACCCATCGGAACCGACCACACATACCTCTCTTTCTCCATCACCGGAGATACCATCCCACACAGCTCCACAGCACACACTCCACACACCACCATCCATTTCACACATGAGCTAGCCTCTCTTTACTCGGCCGAGGTCGAGCATGGCCTATGCCTCCTCCACCCATCCACACCACTCTCAGTTCTCACATCACATGTCTCTTCCGTTCTCCACACTTCAGCTATTAGCTCTTTTCCACACACCACTCACACAGGACGCACTCCCCCCCCCGGGACTATGCCTCAGAACCGCTGGTATGATGAGTGCAGAGAGCTATACCGACGCCTCCGTGCACGGCGAGCCTTAGGAGAGATCACAGAGAGAGAGGCCAGACGGCATATGAAGACGCTGACACGCCAAAAGCGGCGAGCATTCGAAGAGGCACAGGAGCTTGAGCTATACCGCCTATTCATGAGCATGGATAGCGCGACGGCATGGCACACCGTGCGCGAGCCACGTCCGACTACAGCTATTGAGGATCCACAGATATGGCATGATTATGGAGAGCGACTTTATGAGGTGCCAGGGTCGCCTCCTATCCCGCAGCCACACGAGCCACGCCCCACGTGCTCCTCCTTCTTTACAGCAGAGATGGTAGAGAGGGCCATACGCCGCATGCAGCACAGACGATCAGCTGACCATACTGGATTACAAAGTGAGCACATCATTTATGCGGCCTCCACTATAGCCCCGTTGATTGCACATGTCTTCAACCGGGCTATGGGGGAGGGCTTCCCAGAGGAGTGGACACAGCACACCATAGTGCCTATCCACAAATCTGGCGACACCCTGGACCCAGGGAACTACAGGACTATCATGATTGGCCACACGATGGCCAAGCTATATGCAGCAGTACTTGAGGCACAGCTCAGCTGCTACGCAGAGACCGAGGGTTTACGAGCTCCAGGCCAGGCAGGTTTCAGACGAGCTTTCTCCACCACTGATCACATCTTCGTTCTGCGCTGCCTCATTGATGGGGCAAAGGCGCGGAAGAAGAGGCTTTACTGCTGCTTTGTGGATTTCCGCAGGGCCTTTGACACAGTCCCACTCGAGAGACTCTTCCAGCGCCTTCACAGCATTGGGGTACCAACAGAGATGATTTGGGCCATATATGCTCTCTACGAGAGGGTGACGGGTCGAGTTCGTTGCCCAGGCGGTTTTTCAGAGACCATTGCTAGCACCATTGGTGTTAAGCAAGGATGCCCACTCTCCCCGACACTCTTTGGGCTCTACATCGACGAGATCTCCGACTACATACTGCGAGCAGGAGGAGAGGGGAGCGACTTGGCAGGTACTCCGGTCCACATCATGTTATATGCTGATGATATTGTGTTGATTTCAGAGTCACCCGAGGGCTTGCAACGGCATCTTGAGGCCTTGGACGAATTCAGCACACACAGGGGGTTGACTGTGAACCTTGGCAAAACCAAGGTTATGATCTTTCACACATCCAGTGCAGTGAGGAGCGCTGCCACCTTCACAGCAGCAGGAGGACAGGTTGATGTAGTCACCTCCTATGTCTACCTTGGCATCACATTCACCAGCCTACCAGGACCCTTCACTATGAGGCAGGCTGCTGTTGACAGGCTCACCCGAGGATATGCAGCTCTGACCATGCTAGAGCGGAGATGCCACCAGGCACACTTTCAGGAGCCCCGCACGAAGGGGTGGCTTTTCGACACCTTAGTCACCCCGGCCTTGATGTACTCGACGGCAGTATGGGCACCACGATTGACAGCTGACCAGTGGACACAGCTTGAGAGGCCACAGGTATGTATGATCTCACGCTTGCTCTGCAGCAAGAAGACAGTGCCACATGACATTATTAGAGCCGAGCTCGCCACACCACCTATGGTTGTAGAGGCACTATTCCAGACAGTCTGCTTCATCCAGAGGATGAGAGAGCTACCTCCTGACAGACTTACTCGTAGAGCATTTGAGGCAGCTATACAGCTATCAGAGAGTGGGCATGAGAGAGCATGGTACTCATAGGTCAGAGCATGGTTTGAGGGACACGGTCTTGACATGGAGAGCCTACCACCATTCAGGTACGACCCCCACTCACCATATGTTCACCTCTCTCGCAGTGAGAGGAACTTGGTATTGAGACAGGATCTGTGGCAGCTATACACTAGGAGAGTCTGGGAGTCACCTGGCTTGGGGACGAGGATGTCATATTACAGAGACCAGTTTCTCACCATATTGTCTGGGGGGTTCATACAGAGACCACGCTATATGGACACATATATGCCACATAGCTCACGGGTGGCGATTGGTCAGCTGAGAGTGGCTTCACACAGGTTAGAGATTGAGATCGGGAGACATACTGGTGTTCTCAGGGAGGAGCGAGTCTGCAGAGCCTGCACAGAGGAGGTGGAGAGTGAGGAGCACTTTGTATGTAGATGCAAAGCATACACTGAGATCAGAGGCAGGTATGAGGCCTTATTCAGAGGACAGCCCACTCTCCGAGAGATCATGGACTCTCGAGATCAGAGACAGCTCAGACGTTTCTTACTAGAGATACAGAGCCATCGGGACACACTACTACAGCCACACACAGCTACACAGACAGAGGGGAGACAGTCGCAGCTCACAGACTTCTTTCAGAGGATTGCCGCCCCTCCCTCACCAGACACTCAGAGGGGAGTGACACTCCCACAGGCGGAGGTGAGCCGAGCTAGACGACGACCACAAGTCACAGGCTACAGGGGCGCGAGCTCCCACCACCGACAAATCGAGGAGATCCGAGCCCGGGAGCGCCGTGCCACTGAGGAGCGAGTGGCTCAGATGAGGGCCGACCCGACAGCTTTCATTCGGGTAGCCTTGGCACCAGACCCGCCCATGTACCACATCTTACATCCCCCCATTAGTACAGGATGGAGCTAGATAGCTTGATGCATTCTCATGATTGTACTACCTTGAGCATATAGACATGCATATACCCCTAGAGATAGAGCTCCATCCCTCCTCAGATACTCCACTACCTACATTCAGTTCAGTTTTGTATCAGTTTTGTTTCATTTGTCTTTCCGATAGACGGATGACATACACACCATGTACATTTGATTTGTCTCATAGGCCGATTTCGGCCTGACATAGACGTTAAAAATCTTTCTTTCTTTCTTTTCTTTCTCTCTCCCCCCCCCAAGATCATGGCTCTATACAGGTCAATAACGGGGCATGTACGCACTCCAGAGGGGATTTCTGATTTGGTTCACTCCACTATCGGGGCGAAACACGGCTACCCGCTATCTCCTACACTATTTGGCATGTATGTGGATGAGGTTTCTACATTGAGAGGGATGGTGATAGAGGAGCATAGTTGGCAGGGACATGGATCCAACTATTTTTATTTTCCGAGAAAAAGATCCTTCTATTAGTTAATGAAACTGCCCATAGGGCTACAACCACCTCTACAAGAGAGGGCTACGACAATCATAATGGGGAGACTCTGCCAATGAAAAAACAGCATATGTATAGTGAGGCTAAATCAAGAGATGGGAGGAGGGACAAGCCACACAGGTGGACGGTAGTGCCATCTAAGCACACCCTGTACCATGGTGAAAAAAGGCCCAGGGCGCCAGAGACGAAGGAAAGCCTCTCTGCACTCCGGCATGCGGTCGTAGCTGCCCTGGAGTCTCTCAAATTGTCCTTTGAGAGTATGGATCAGCTCTAGCCAAAGATCCCGAACAATCTCTGCTGGTGGTACAAGGCGAGCCTCGAAGATGCGGAAGCAGCAGGCCCACCAGATGAACCAAAGTGTCACGCCACTGATGAGCTCCCAACACTCCTCTCTCTCACTGCAACACTCCTGTGGAGTAAGCTCTATAGCACGCTGGAGTGTAGGCCGGCCCCCCTGCATCACTATCATCCTGTTGGTGGAAGATAGCTCAAACTGAAGTGCCAGGCCCGTGAGAGTGGACCAAGCAGCTGCCCCCCAAGTGTACTGTCGAGCTGTGGAAAGAGCTTGCATCAGCCGAAGGACACGAAGCCACACCTGTTGTGCCAAAGAACAGTCCCAAAGACAGTGACGTTGACTCTCCACAGGGTGGTCACAAGCTGCACATGCGGCCGAGAGACCACTATGTACAAGCCAGCTCCCAATTGCTTGTAGCTCTGTGTGCAACCAGCCACTGGAACAAAGTGACTCGTCTCGGCTGTTTGGAGTCCCACAACCTCTCCCAAAAAGCTGCCAAGAACTTAGCTGTGAGACCCTCCTCCTGCCAATGAGGTGCTGCAGCAGGACGAGCCTCTCTGCGCTACCAGTATGTGACGTCCCAGTTGAACAGTGTACTGAAAGAAAGGGACACCTAGAGGGTCTGCAGAGGAGAAAGCTCCCTCCAAAGCCACTCTCCAAAATCCCATTGTACTCGTGTCAGTGGACAGCTCTCCCAAGCCCACAGTCTCCAGTGGCCAGTCTCAAGAGCTGCTAGGTCGCGATCTATGACACAAGTCCTCCCACAGATGGCCACCATGCGGATCCTTTGAAAACAGCACTTTGTCACCTACGGGGCCTCTACTACAACTCGATGTTAGCGTCCCTCACCTTGTAGCTCGAAAAACAGAGAGGGTATAGTCTCTGAGAAGCCCGAACTGAGATGAGAACCTCCAATCGCGTGAAGGCTCCCATCCATCTGGGTGCTGCTGACTCCAGAGGTGTGAGCCACTCAGTCTCTGAGATGTCCTGACACATGCTCTACACCCCTCTCATGCCCTGTAGCTGAATGCCCTGAAGCTCCTCTGACAAGCCTGAAAACTGTAACCAGTCACCTAGAGAGCGTGTTGGACCCTCTGCCATGGGACCCCAGGAAACATGAGGCCAACTACCAACCAAGTGGCCTCTCTGAGTGCTAACCATGGGGTTCCAAACAAGGGGCTGTCTCAGGCGCTCCTCCGTGCAAGTAGGCTGACACTGCTCCAAGCCTTGCCGCAGTTGCTCCCAAGATCGGAGCAGACTCACAGCGAAGCGATCCTCCAGTCTCCTGCTCAAGCCAACTCTGCGCATCTCTGTGAAAATCCATCGAGTCGAGGGTCGCCAGGGGCCTCCAACCTGAGGCACCCTAGCACTAAGCCGCTGAAGCAAGAACTCCTTCCAGGGCTTCTCACCTGGAAGAAATCCTCTGACGATGAACTTCCCAAGAAGGGCTCTGCTCTCCTGTGTTGGGTCTATGATCCCCAACCCTCCCTGAGAACAAGGAAGAGAGTGATGACCTGCCATGCCACTTTGGCCCTGGCTATCCGAGTGTCACGCCCTGACCAAAGGAAGTTCCTCATCAGCCTCTCTACTTGGCTGATACAAGAACTCGAGAAGATCCAACAAGAAGTGATGTACCACATAGTAGCCAACAACACTTGGTTGGCCACTACAAGTCTGCCTGCCAAAGAAAGCCGTGCGGAGCTCCAGTGTAACAACTTCCTCCTAATAGACAAGAGGAGGTGAGCAATCTAAGTCCAAACCAACCTGACAGCCCAAGTACCGAACTGCAGTTTCTGGGGGAATCCACCAGAAACCCTCACCTGGTATCCAATTGGGCGTAGGAGCACTACCAACCGAGAAAGCCACTATCTTTCTCCAGTTGATCAGTGCGCCAGATGCACAACAGAAAGTCTCAAGAGTCTACTCGAGGGCAATGGGGGGGAAGAGGGGGGGGGGGGGGGGGGGGGGTGGGGGAAGGCGGGGGCGAGCAGTAGCAACGAGCATCTGTATTCCACCTCTTGTTCACATGAATCCAACTATTGTCATATGCTGATGATATTGTGTTGATTTCTGACTCCTTGGAGGGGATGCAGCGTCACTTAGATGTTTTGTACACGTTTGCTCATCATAAAGGACTGTTTGTTAGCCTAGGAAAACCCAAGGTTATGGTGTTAAACACCACACCACAATGGGTCAGGAGGTCAACACCCACGTTTACATATGGACATGAGATGGTGGATGCATACACCTATCTTGGGGTAGTCTTGAGTGGACCGGTGTTTTCATTGAGGAAGCAGCACAGACTAGATTGACGAGAGCTTATGCAACCTTGCGAGGATTGGAGAGGATGTGTTCGCAGGTTCGGTTTCAGGAACCTCGAGCAAAGCTCTGGCTTTCTTGAGACTCTAGTGGCTTCGGTTATGCTTTACAAAGTTCAAATTTGGGGACCACCATGGCAGATCTCGTAGCACTGATGGATGGAGATGTATGGAGAGGCCTATAGTCTCTATGATCTCTCGGATGATTCAGGCTAAGGCCTCAGCACCACATGAGATTATTCGAGCCTAGCTAGCTGCCCCCCCCTCTCATGGTCGAGGCACTTGCTAAATCAGTATCTATATATGGAACCATCATTCGTGCTAGGTAGCACTTCAGAGACCAAGTTCCACCGAGAATGGAGGGTGACTGGCCCAACTCAAATCAGATCCACGCATATTCTTTAGCCCTACGGAGTTGTTGATACCCCCCTCACTCATGTACACCATACTATACCCCCCATATAGTACAGGTAGGATCTAGTTAGATTGCAAATCATGCTTGTATACCCCCTATGTATATGGTTTTGCATTACAAGCTCCCGGCAGAAGAGCTCCATCCTCCATTCACCCTGGTCATCACCCGCATAACCACCCCCCTAACCCCCCCACAACACTACTCATTAAATACTCCAGAGTGAGTCCTAGCACCAATTTACCAATTAGCGATAGTCTTACATTTTCAGTTTAGCTTTTCCTTTTTTGGGATGACAAAGGATATACCACACATCTGCATTGATTAGTCTCATAGGCCAAGATCACCCTACGAATGGCCATATATACATGGAACCAACGTGGCCTTTAGACCCCACAAGAAAATTTAGATTGATGAGATTTATGCAAAAATATTGGAAATGAAGTAAGCAACCAGTATTTTGTCAGAAAAGGGGTAAGCAACTATTAACCAAATTTAAGGAGAAATACTTCAAACAACCAGACTTTTCTTAGAAAAGTTCTTTCAAACATACCCAATATTTGACAATTGCATGATCCGAACAAAAAGACTAGTCTCATGATACGGAAGCGTGAATTTTATCAGATCGTCTACATTGTAGATATGGATCCTTTAACAAGTCAACACAAAAAAAAAGTTAGTAGCCTAACCCATACAAGATTTCAACATTGCTGTCGCTATAAGCACACATCCCAAAACACACACAAAATAATTCACCAACTTGTATCGTCGGATCAGATATTCCAGTGTCTGATGAGCTGGCCTTAGCAGAACAAAATCTGAGACCAGGTACATAAAATTGTGGATGGAAGTGTTAAGATTAGCATTAAAATCGTGGCCTTCTAATTCTCTATCTGTATGGCAGCTTTCAACACCAAATAGAGTCTTCTTGAAATTTCTGAACAAGGGATTTGCTGTGGCGAGCTCTTCAAAACCTGCATGTCATTGCGAGAAGAACAACCATTTATGATTGCAGCACATGTACCAGTTCAAAATAGCTATATTGTTGAGGAATGTCCAAATCAAAAATCTCCAGCAAGATTCACACCTAAGCAAGAAGTGAAAGAATTTTGTTGCAAATTGGAGATGGCTAGTACGGTTTTCCGAGAAGACAAAAATTTTGCAAAATATCTACAGATGAAAAGGACAGGTTGGTGAAAATATAATGGAAAGTCGAGACTCAAGGACTATAGAAAGCAAACGGTGTCCTCCACTATATAAGGCAGTCTTTTGCACTGATGTAGTGTGTGTGCGTGTGCGTGTGCGTGTGCATGCACGCACGCGCGTGTCATCATTTCCTTTTGCTTCTTCCAGGTCTTTCACTAGTCCTTTTTGCACTAACACGTATTGCACTTCCTTCTTTTTAAAAGAGCAAGTAGGAAAAGGTTATCTTACAAGCAGTCACAAAAAAAACTTGAAACAGTGTTGTTGAGGTAAAATATCAGCACCTGACTAAAGTTGAACGCAGTTTCTGACAATGGAGATTCAAGGAACAAGGCTGTATAACCCCACTCAATAAATCTTCCCAGAGGACAATAGCATGGCTGAAGAACCCCACAGAAATAACTTCCCAAAGAATTAACTATCACAAAAACCTAATGATGTCTCTCACTACATATTTATGTGCGCCCACACAAACCCTGCTCTCAAAAAACCATTTTTTAAACCTTGTTTAGTAGTGCAAACTAATTAGACAACCAAAATTTATACAACATAAAAGGTATTACTGGGACTAATAGCTGAAATTGCTAAAATTACTGGCATCTTTATGTGTTACCTTTTCATAGGAATGTCATATTGCACGATGCACAGGATTCACTCACGGATGAGCACAGATGCATGAAGATCACTCTAGAAAAGATAAAGAGTTTGCATTCAAGGACTTCACGATGTTTCCCCAAGGTAGGTCATGTCAATCGATTTTGCATGTTCACTCCTCGGCATGACACACTCAAAGCAAAAGCACGAGCACGATTGTCCATCAAGTGTTGGCATTTCCATTGTGGTTTGCCACAATCGACAGTTTTAGGTCCAACAGTCAAGTTTCAATCACACTTTTGGCATGTGTTTGGTGATTGGTTTGGCACTTTGAAACCAGCCCGTGGGGCGGTAGACTTTGGCTTTCACCCGAAACTTAACTTTAAACTTTAGGAGACACAGAAACTTTGCAAATAAAAACATGTAACGGGAATTGACACTTCAAACACACACGGCTTGGAAGTAGAGTGCTACCAAGCAAATGCCGACGCCTGTTGGCCCCAAAGACTGCGCCACTTTCGGTTTTTCTTTATCTTAGTGCAAAGAAAAGAATCTGATCACTTTCACCTAACTTCCACCAAGCTGTCCGGACCTGTCCATGGCTGTAATCGCAAGAATTTGACCCAATTTCGCCAACATAACAGCGCAAAATCCCTGTAGGTCAAAAATACACGCCTAGGACGCTTTCCCCTGCATTCTAGAAGTCTTACGGTGAGCTGCAGGTCAATTTCAGCGCGCTGTAATTTTCTGTTTTGCCTCTGTTAGATACCTACGGCCCTACAACCCTATACACACATCCCAAGGCCTTTCCGAGGCTCCACTGGCGATTCCCTACAGTTTCATTGCGAAACCCTAAACCTGCAGAAAAACGCAGCAGGCTGTAATTCTCTGTTTTGGACCGTTTCGAGCCGCGAACACGTCTACATGTGTCTCAGATGCTTCCGCACGCAATGGACCAATTCCCCTTCGAATCGGACAAGTTTTTACGCGAGAAAACTCTCCAATTTTGCCATCCTTCGTGATGGAAATGTGCATACCTGTGAGGGTCATCTGAGTCAGCTAGTCTTTTCCTTTGTGGACAATCTGTAGCAAAGTGACCAAGCTGCTCGCATATAAAGCATTTATTCTTAGCCATCAAGACCTTCTTTTCCTCGAGCGACTTATGCACAAAAGGCTTCCTTTTCTGTTTCTATGCCCGCGCTCCAGAAGTCTCGCCTGAGTCCTTGTCCTTGTTGACCTTTTCTAACCCCTGTGACGCTTCAAGAGCCATTTTTACAAAGCTATTTTGCTGAATTTTTCTTTTGCTTCCCCCCTTTCACGTTGCCCAGAAACCCACTGTCCTCTCCCTTCAACAAGGCAAGACCAGTGTTGGCAACTTCCATAAGCTGAGTCAAGGTAGCCACTTTGTTCTTTGTACAGTAATCTCGAAGCCCTTTAGGCAACCCACAACAATACTTCTCAATCTGCTTTGTCAATGGCACAAACCTATAGGAGGTTACTGAGAGCAACGCTTTACAAAACCTCCGATTGTAATCATGTAGGCTCTTGCAAGTAGCCGCAGTGAGTTGGTGTCAATCCGTCACGACATCGGCTTCAAATTCATTTGACAGCCACGCAGATGCAAACATTTGCTTGAAGTATACCCATGCGGCGGGTGCCTGTCCTTGCATCAACAGTGTCGTCCACCATGTAAGCGCATTGCCTTTCAAGAAAGTGGCAGCTTTCCTGACCTTAGAGGCCTCTGTAAAATCCCCCCCTGCATAAGCTGTGTCAAACTCTTAGCCGCTGAAAGTGTCAAACTTTACAATTGCACCACCTTCTTTGTAGACTTTTGGCTTTTCCAATGCCCCCAAATTGTCATAGGGAATTGCCTGCAACATGGGCACTGTAAAAGGGATCATCGGCATTCCTTGGTCATTGACATTTTGCGTCATAAGTGCCATACCTGGCTGTTGTCCAAAAAAACCAGCCATACCAAAATTGCCCTGTGGCACCCCAAACTGGACCTGATTGCTTTGAAAGCCTTGTTGCATGCCAATATTTCCATACATGGGGTTCATGCCTTCCATACCCCCAAACACTGTTTCTAACATATATTGTTGGTTTCCATGCGCATAACCAGCCATACTTAGGAACACAGATCCACCCCCGAAATACCCAAGATGTACCGTGGGTGGTGGAAAAACCTGATGCATTGCCTGGAAACTGGTTCCATGTCCATTTAATGCAACATGTGGACTCTGAAAGGTGGTGGGTTGAACTGACAAGACCTGTGGAATTGGCGTCCTAACCACCTGTTCATCAACAGAAGGAACTTGTCTTGGAGCCCTTGACTCCGCAACGTGCGAGTGCTCCCTATCCTACTAGGACGCATGAAGTATCTGGGCTTGAGCCTCAACGGGCTCTACTGGCTGTGTGAGTTGCCATGTCTATTGTGGCATTGGTGGCGCTTGCAAAAACTCCATAAACCTTGGGTTCTGCACTAGTCGAGTGAAAACATTCACATCGGCAACCAACTGAGTCCTAAATGCATCACCTTCAAGTTGCCTAGTCATAAAGCCCTGCACTGGTGGAGCACTCACATCAACAAGAGGTACAGATAGGGGTGACCATGAGCTCTCGCCAACCTCAAAACACTGTAGGAATTGCCTACCTAACCTCCGAAGAGGAACCCTCTTCCATAATGCCTTTCCATTTGTCGGCCAAATCCCGCACTCTGTGTCTTCACCAAAAACCAATTGAGACTCACTTCTTGAGGAAAAAGTGATTCTGTCCCGGCAATGGAACCATCAAACCGGTCCGTAGGGCGGTAGACTTTGGCTCACCTGAAACTTAAATTTAAACTTTAGGAAACAGAGAAACTTTGCAAATAAAAACCTATAACGATTGACACTTCAAACACATATGAGAGCGCTACCAAGCAGACGCCGACACCTGTTGGCCCCAAAGACTGGTGCCTCTTTCGGTATTTCTTTATTCTTAGTGCAAAGAAACGATCCGATCACTTTCACCTAACTCCCTCCAAGCTGTCCGGACTTGTCCATGGCTGTAATTGCAAGTTTTTGACCCAATTATGCCAACATAACGGTGCAAAATCCCTGTAGGCCAAAAGTACACGCCTACGACGCTTTTCCCTGCATTCTGGAAGCTTTACGGTGAGCTACAGGTCAATTTCAGCGTGCTATAATTTTCTGTGTTGCCACTGTTAGGTGCCTACAGCCCTGCACACGCATCCCAAGGCCTCTCTCTCTCTCTCTCTCTCTCTCTCTCTCTCTCTCTCTCTCTCTCTCTCTCTCTCTCTCTCTCTCTCTCTCTCTCTCTCTCTCTCTCTCTCTCTCTCTCTGGCGGGCAGCAGTGCGCAACTCTCTCAGCAGCGCGCGCAGGTCTGTAAGCAGCAACGCGCAAGTCTTTCTCCCTTTACAGCGGGACGCAGTTTCTCTCTCGCAGCAGCCCGCATAGAGGCAGGGGTCCGCGTGGCAGCAGAGAGACAGCCCTCGTGGCAGCAGCAGGGGGAGCAGGTCACGCAAGACAGGGCAGAGCGCGCAAGACAGGGCTGAACGAGCAGGACACAAGGTACAGAGCATTTCGCCTCTCACTCACCACACACACCCACGCCACACACACACCCACACGCGAATACACACACTCACGCAATTGTCTGCCCACACACATTTTGCTTCTTCCCCGGTGCCCGCTCTTTTCTTTCTGTCTCAATTGCCTGTTGCAGCTCAGTGCACTTCTCCCCTCGTCGCTGCAAGGGAAGCCCAGAAAGGCCTGCATTCTGAGTGCAAGTGAAAAGGAAATCACTCTTGACGAAGGTCTCCATTAAAGCTGCAAAATTGGCAAGGACGGGGCGAGTTGAGTCCCCCCTTTTTTGGCTCTATTACACAAAAGGGGTCGCAGTGCATCTCTTTAGGACATCATCTCTATCAGTGGCACAGGTTTGTTGCTCCTTTGTATTTGTGATACTTTGGGACCTTCGCCAAATTGGAGACTCGTAGCTGGGATTGTCGCTGCTCTCGCAATTGGCAGTAATAAGGCGGCACACAACAACAGACTTGCTGGTTCGCGCAGCCCTGCTAGTCTGCGCACAGGGGCCGTTACGATGGAGGTCATGAGCGCTTCACCAGTTTGCAAGTCCCGTACGAAGGCGACCTTCATGCTTACAAACAAGCGGATAACACAAGTGGAAAGGGAGATGAAGGAATGGAAAGCAGAGATGGAAGGATGGTGGAAGAAGAAAGCCAACCTTCTTCAAATGTTCCTCAACGAAGGCACGCAATGGAAGGAGGAGAAAGAGGACCTGCAGGTAGTGATACAAGCACTTAAGGCGGATTCACAAGCACTCAAAGAAGAGGTCTCAGCCCTCAAGCGAGAGCTCGCTGATAGAGCAAGCAATGGACTAGAGGAAGGTGAATTCCAACCCTCGGTGATAGAGGAAATCAAGGTCATCAAGGAACAGGTACGGATGATCAAAGAGGAAGAGAAACAAAATGGGGCGAAGAAGTCTTCGTGGGTGGATGTAATCACGAAGACACAGAAGAAGGCGGATGAGGCAGAGAAATGGATAGAAGTCGCTAGGAAAGGGAAGGAGAAAGAAACCACGTCTACCCCCACTCCTACAATCATCAACATGACTTTAGAAGAAGAGCAGTGAAGGAAGACTAGAGCTTTGCACATACGAATAACCGGTCTAAAAGACCAAGATGATGTGGAAGGGGAAGTCAAAGAACTTCTCCGCATGATGGGTAGTGAGGCTACTCATACAAAGGCATGGAGGGTAGGGAAGAAGACACAAGGAAATGGGGAGACTTCAAAAGAAGAGCTCTAATCATGCGCGTCCCATCCATGGAGGCAAAAAAGGACTTCTTGAAGAAGTGTCCTACACTAAAGAAAACTGGCATATTCCTTGGGGATGACCTCACACTCTCACAGCTTGCTCATATGAAAGAAGTTATGCCCGAGATGATGACAGCTCGAGAGAAGAGGAAAGTGGTCTTCTACAGGGATGGACTAGTGGTTATTCTGGAGAAGCGCCCCGCATGACGGCGCGAGACCTATGGGACCACACTCAGAGTGGCTACATGGAATTGTAATGGATCTTTGCGCCTTGATGTAGGGGCCTTTAAGAATAGTTTCACAGGGAGAGACATCATTTTCTACTCTGAGACGCATCAAGCCCCGGGGCAGTCCATGGCACATGCCCCATGTGAGCGGATACAGATGGAAGACAACTTGCAGACAGGAGACTCGATCAGAGCGCAGAGGACGAGGTTCAAGAGGAATGGCCGTCTTATTCAGGGAGGAGCTACAGTCTCTGATACATATAGCTCGGAGGGATGAGCATGAGAGATATATGTGGGTAAGACTGAAGGCAGAGACAGGCAAATATCTCTACATCGCTATTTGCTATTTTCCTCCTAGTACGTCAGTATATGCATCACCTAGAGGACAATCCCCCTTCTCTATTTTAGATGATGATATGGGAGTTTTCCAGAGACGGCGACATTATTATCTTGGGGGATTTCAATTCACGTGACACATCCCAACCCTATGTGTCCGTGGACAAGCTACACCACAGCAGGGTTCAGTCAGTTCAGTCAAGTCTAGATTAGCAATGATCTGGCACTTTTGTGAGTCTATTCGTAGACCGTGCATGCCCAGTCACTTAGCATAGATGCATATCCTCCGATTGCACACAGCATGATCATCGAAATTCCCATCAGAATCCATTAGCATCAGTTAGGGGAATTTTCCAATGCATTTAGCCTATTTTCCTATTTATTGGGATTTTCACTTATTATTTTTAAGTGACTTTCCTACAAAAGTAGGTAGGGCAATTTTGCTAAGTTAATATATAAGCAAACCCAAGTTAGCACTTTTTGGCAGAAGAGGCAGCAGGAGCACCTTGCTCAACAGGCAACTTCTCAGCAAGACCAACCCCCGCGACTACTTTGGCGTTTTCTCCACAGAAGACCTAGCGTTTTTGCATCAGATCAGCCTTGGCGATTTGTGCACAGCAGATCAGCCCCGGCGTCATCACGACACAGCAGATCAGCCTAGCGTTTTTGCATTTGCAGAACCCCGGTGACAAAAGGACCAATTTCAGCCCTGGCGTTTCTGGATTTCAGCAGCAAATTAAGACCCGCATTATTCACCTAAAGTGTAGCAGATTCAGCCCGTAAAGACCATCAGTTTTCAGCCCTAAGAAACCTCATTTTTCAGCCAAGAAAACGCAGCCAAAACAGTCATTTTGAGCCACCGAAACAGTCACGAAATTCAGCGATTAGAAGATCTCAGATTTCAGCCATCGTCGTCGTCGTCGTCGTCGGCATAGACCAAGTTGCATAGTCCATTGCATACGCATTGTACACCTTTGTGCAATCAAAGAATAGACCACTCTCGCCGACGAGAGTGGGGCCTTCGGAGGAGATCCACTCACTTTGTTCGTGATCACTAATCTTGAGAAAATACAACATTCATTCCGCTGCACCTAACATCAATGCTAGGACTGCCCACCACCAGACAGTATTCTATGATACCTCAGAGGAGTTGATGAGAGAGCTTGATATTACAGAAATGGGCATGTCTAGATTATCATAGGATGAGGAGCACATTGAGTATGGCAAATACTTGATTGATATGGGGACTGCACATGGATTGGCCATTTTGAATGGCCTACAGCGATTCCCTGCAGAAGATGGAGGTTTTACATGCTTTCCACATCGGCATGGCGCTAGTCCAGTGGATTATGTTATGGCTCCGCCAGGACTCATTCCTTCCTTTCAGGATTCCGTGGTGGAAACTAGACCGGTTGGGGTAGCAGTCGATCATGCTATCTTGTCTTTCACTCTATCGTTCCAGTTCAACACAACTCCATTGGGAGAGGCCTCCACTGTCATGCCAAGGGCATACGCAAGGGAGGTCACGGACCTGGGCCAATAAGTGGCCGGTTGCCAGCGTGGAACAGGAAATTCAGTAGCCAGGGGCTATATAAGGGAGGTTGGGCGGTGAATCCAAGCCAAGCAGTTCCACCCAGGGCTTTACACTGGTATCAGAGCTCAGAGGAGGAGAGCTATGGAGGAGGGGGCAAGATGGCTTTGCATGGCTTTGTGCATCTCTCTCGCTCTCTCTCTCTCTCTCTCTCTCTCTCTCTCTCTCTCTCTCTCTCTCTCTCTCTCTCTCTCTCTCTCTCTCTCTCTCTCTCTCCTTGAAGGAGGAGAAAAAGATAAGGACATGCTTTTAGGATTTTCAGGATTTGCATAGCAAAGATGAGGATGCAAAAGAGGGTCGTTGAGTTCTTGGCATACAATTGCATGCTCCATGCAAACCTTGGCCACGAGAAGACGAAGCTCGGCATGTACAGTGCTCCTTGCAAGGCGGTCGACTAAGAGTTGCGTGTGCAGAGCCTCTTGAGGCGAGGGGAGAGGGTGTTTCGACCGAAGCCAAACACTGCAAGGCAATGCTTGACGGGTGCGCGCCACCGAGCCAGGGAATTCTCGTCACGCGGCCGAAGCCCGGAGAGTTTTGCATAGAGCGCTTCCTTGTCTGCAACCCCTGCGCGCTGCTCCCTGTAATCGCCATCGTTATGCAGGCAATAAGTTTTTTCAATTTTCTTCTTGTGTTCTCACACTGGCCGCCCACGGTGGCAGAGCCATGAACAAGGAGGGGTGCCCACGGTCGGCCCCCCATCCTCTTCTTCCATGCTTCGACAAGACCGTCAAGGCACGCTCTTGCAGAATTTCTCCAACATCGGCAAAATCAAAACAATTCTGAATATGCCGAGCTTGGGTCTTGCACAATCATGCAAGATGAACAAGGGGTACATGCGCCATAAGGTCGATCACAATCTTCATCGAGCACGGCGAGGTGCTACATCTCGGCAAGATTATGACACATATTCGACAAGCCGCCGATTTTCTATAGTTGCAGAACTTTGAACGAGCACCATGCACGACATGGTCGTAGCCTCACGGATTTTTGACGGAACTCCGTACATGTTGAAGGTTATTTGGTATATAGGAGATGCTTCATGGTACATCCAATAGCAAAGTGTTGACAATAAGGACATCGCATCGAGGCTTTTGGTCAACTATTCCAAAATGGACGTATTAAAAGGTTTGAGATTCACCTTCTTGTCGTTTTCATAGCTTTCTGTATATGATTGTATTGCAGGAGCGTGTCATTATTTTAATCTTGGCCATGGTGCCCTGAGAGACTACCTAGGGGTCAAGTACGACCATGGTCAGTTCATTCCATCCGATTAAGATGGTTGTTACCACAAATCGGACTAAGGGGGCTAAGCGCCATCTATTGACACCTATTTTGGCATGGCTAAGAGCCATTTGTTTGTAGTCGATCAATGATTGATTTCAAGAACTAACACTTCTATCCAGTTAAGTACCCATCGATTATAATGGACAAGCAAGAGTCTTGCCATTACTGATTTTTTGGGCAATATTTTAACACTACACACTTTGAGTGTGAAAATCCAGTTGAGTTTTTGAACGCCTTAAACTCGTAAGGGCTTATCTCTACCAAGGTGTATAGATGACGCTAGGATATTTCAGACAGCACGGCTGTTCACAAAAACCCAAGAATGGAGTTTCCGGAAAAGATCTAGTTGTAAATACGATTCCAACTTCAGTGGATCTCTTATTTTATCTCTAGCACTACGAGTGTGTATGAGTCCAGTTTGGGGTAAGACCCAGCTCGTGATTATTAAATCACTTATTAAGTGTGATGGTCAATTCTTGGAATCTTCACACTTGCACTTTCAAGGAAAGAAGTTGATAAGTTGCCAAGGGCTCGTGGATAATTTCAACTTTCAAAGTTGAATTAAGATACTATCGGCTAATCGTTGAGTAGTTTTCCTGCAACATTTAACCCAGGGGTTTGACAATGCTGATTTTACCCAAGGGGTCTGGTTTGCAAAGGCCACACCCAAAGTTACATGTGCAGTACTACTTGCATTTCACTAATTTTCAATTAGTGTTCCTAGGCCTTTGCCCGGGGGAAATTTAGGCAGGTGCTTTTCACTCCGATATAGGTACGCATCTGTTTTGGTTTTGTTTCTTTTGGTTTGTTTTTTATGCAGGATGCATAAATTATGTTTGCTCTTCAAAGAAAAGAGAAGGTCATGTAAGAGCCACGACATTTGGGCAGTGGTGTCCAAAATAAGTTTCTACATTATGCAATTATAACCCACTTGTAGGGTTTATTTGGCACATGTCACATGGGATACAACATGGTCTAGGAACTCAAGGAGTTCGGTTTAGCTAGTGTGGAGCAAGGCTAATGAGGGTCCCTCTCACTCCCGTCGTAAAGTGTTTGCAGTTACCTCCACGCACAAGTACATCGCGTACTTGAAGGATGTTTTTTTCAAACATCCTTATATGAGACATATTCCACATGTGGAGAATATGAGTCTCTAAGACTGACAGTGGCACCCACTATTTCAATTCCGTGTCACGACAAAGTCCCTAGGTACTGGTCAAATCTATTTTCTAGCCCATTTTTAGCACGACGTATCAAGAGCAATTTCAGTGGCCAGAAATTGTAGGATACTTGGAATGACTTGTTAAGGTACAAGTGCAGCTAAACAACATTACAGATGGTTGTTTATGAGCCACTTGTGGATTTCCGTGTATCCACATCACCAGCCATGTCAGAGTCACAAAATCCCTTCAACTCAGTTCACTTGAGACGCCTAAACTTTAACAGTTCTACTATTGTAGAGCTTCACATCCAACAAAGAAGTAAACACATCAATACTAAGACTACAACCTGTTTGTTCTATTTGATGTATCCATCTAGAAGTGATCACTGTTTCACCTTCTATTATGGTTCAAACGTTTCAGCACAACAGGCAAATGATTGCAGCTGAAAGTATTTAGTTTCTTTTCAGAACTATTTACATTCCTTTTTAATGTGTGCTAGGAGCACCATATTCGCCATAAGTATTGGCAAGGACGATTATGGATATACAGGTTCGGATCTGTTTTTTGCTAAATGTATGCACACTAGGTGTTATGGACCCTAGTGTTTAGCAAAGGCTGATTTGGAAAGGCATGCGCATTCATAAAATGATTGCTGATGAAGCATTTTGCACTCTATGTGCAGTATCTCTCTGAGATTACTTTTGGGTCTATGAATCACCAATCGAGGTCATGGCTCGGTTTGGGTGCTTGTGGATTTTTCAAGTTAACCACGATGGTTATTTAGGACATTGTTGCTTCCTCAGCATTATTGTACGATATTGTGATCCCCGTTTACTAGTCATCTGGGACGACTGTCTGTAAACCGTGGGGAAAAACACATCTCAATACTGTCATAATCCAAAGAGGATAGGCAGATTACAAGTTACAAGTGTACTCTTGTGCTGAAGGATATGCAAAGCGCGTACGTTAGCACCAAACATTCCAATTGGCAAGAATGTATCATTCTAGTTGGCGTTGCTTACAATCAGGTAAAGCATGTTTGTGACTCAATTTAGTCCCTTCATGTTTAAGTCGAGAACTAATTATGGTGGAGTTGTTTACTGATGGACTTTGAGAACAAGTCAAGGACTTAACCTTGGCCGATGAGTTATGTCATCAAGTTACTTTCATGGACAGTGAAAGGAGGTACTTTCGGGTACAACTTTGTTGTGATAGCTCGTTTAGCATGCTCATGTGCGTTCTAAATGGAGTCTACACACTATGATTGGATAGGAACTGGTAACACAAGATGGTTACAAAGGGACAACAATGTAGAAAATCAAGATATTACTCTTGGTTTCATTGAATCTCCTACTGAACCATGTTCCACTCAAGCAAACAGTTGGATCTATGAAGGATTCCACTATGGAAACATTAGTGTATCATCACTCTTGTTTTCCAGGACGAAAACGCTTCTCCAAGGGGGGAGTAATGTCATGCCAAGGGCATACCCAGGGGAGGTCACGGACCTCGGCCATAAGTGGTCGGCTGCCAATGTGGAACAGGGGGTTCAGTAGCCAGGGGCTATATAAGGGAGGTTGGGCGGTGAATCCAAGCCAGGCAATTCCACCCAAGGCTTTACATCCACACATACTCGGTATACCTTCACGAGGGAGACGGATCACGTATACACTGATGAGATATATAGGCAACTATGCACTGAGGAGCCAGGACAACCACCAGATGAGCTCACCCAGATTCTAACAAAGACGCTGCATGATGCAGCATCAGAGGCATATCCCCACAGCCAGCCTACACGCAGACGATCTGGAAGCATGCCTCAGAACAGTTGGTATGATGAGAAGTGTAGAGAGACGAGGATCAAATCACATAGAGAGGTGCTCATGGGTACTACTACACATAGAGAATCACGTATTATCTTCCGCCACCTAGTGCAACGAAAGAAGAGGGCTTACCTATCTCAATTAGAGCATGATCTGTATCCGTTGTTTCTGAGTCAGGACTCTAGTGAGGCATGGAGGCTTTCAATGAGCACTCTCCACCGCCAGCCATCACTTCCACAGAGACATGGGGAGAATATGCTACATCTCTATACAGCATCGAGGCAGCCATCTTTGCCTGATCTTCCAAAGGCATGCCCAGAAACATGTACTTTCTTTACTGCTGAGAGGATAAGGAAAGCCATTGACAAGTAGAAGACAAGAAGAGCACAGGATCATGATGGTCTGGTAGCAGAGCACTTTATCCATGCCAGAGATATGCTTGTAGAGCCTCTTGCTATGATGTTTAATAGAGCCATGTATGAGGGTTTCCCTTAGACTTGGAGTATGTCCACTATTGTGCCTATCTTCAAGTCGGGAGATCCTATGCTTCCCGAGAATTACCGAACCATCATGGTTGGTCACACTCTGGCTAGGCTATATGCATCAATTCTTGAGCATGAGTTAAGTGGATGGGCAGAGAAAGAGGGCATACGGGCAGCAGGACAAGCAGGGTTCAGGAGAGGTTTCTCCACTCTTGACCAGATTTTGACACTCAAAGCCATTATTGAGGAGGGTAGACACCATGGCAAGAGGATATATTATAGCTTTGTGGATTTCCGCAAGCCTTTGATACAGTGCCATGAGCCAGACTCATACGCAGATTGCAAGACATGGGGGTGCCCACAGAGCTGATCTGGGGGATCTTAGCTTTATACAGGACAGTGGTAGGGCAAGTACGCACTACTCAGGGCATGTCCAACATGGTTCACTCCACCATTGGGGTGAAGCACGGTTGTCCCCTATCTTCGACTCTCTTTGGGATATATGTAGATGAGTTTTCAGATTATGTACATACAGAGGGTGATAGAGGTACTCAGCTTGCAGGGACATGGATTCCGTTGCTATTATATGCTGATGATATTGTGTTGATCTCCGATTCTCCAGTAGGGATGCAGCATCATTTGGATGCATTGCATGATTTTGCACGGGATAGTGGATTGTCTGTAAGGAGGTCCGCCCCCACTTTTACATATGGTTGAGAGACTGTGGAGTATGCAGATACATACACTTATCTTGGGGCGGTTTTCAGTGGTCCAGCTGAGGCGTGCAACACATACGCGATTGACCAGAGCCTATGCAGCATTGGGGAGACTTGAGAGCATATGTTCGCAGGTTCAGTTCCAAGAACCTCGGACAAAGCTTTGGCTCTTTGACACTTTGGTTACTTCGGCCATGCTGTACGGAGTGGAGATATGGGGCCCTCAATTGATCATCATAGCAGAGCTGGCAGTACTGACGGATGGAGATGTATGGAGAAGCCATTGGTGTCTATGATTTCTTGGATGATTAAGGCCAAGGCCTCAGTACCACATGACATTGTTAGGGCGGAGCTCGCTGCTCCTCCATTGGTAGTGGAGGCACTCACTCGATCAGTTTCATTTATGCATAGCACTTGGGCTCTCCCTAGAGACAGATATGCTCGATTAGCACTAAAGTCTTTGTGACAGCTGGCATTGCAGGGAGATAGATCATGTTGGTATGCAGAGATGGCATCTTGGTTTCAGTTACATGGCTTTAGTATGGACCGGCCACCCCCATTTCAGTACTCTCTGGATGCACCCTCCATCCTCCTCACAAGAGCAGAGATTACCAGGCTCATCAGACAGGACTTGATTCAGTTGGATACCAAGAGGACATAGATACAATCCACACATGAGCTAGGTACGAAGATGACTTTCTATAGAGAGCATCTTCTCCAACTCACGAAGGATGGTTTTGTGATCAGACCAGGATACATGGATACTCATCTATCCCACAAGATACGATGTGCTATTGGACAGATACACACATCCTCACATCAGCTAGAGATCGAGACAGGCAGATTTAGAGGAGTACCTGCTGAGTCCAAGATTTGTCAGGTGTGCCAAATAGAGCCAGAGACAGAGCTACATTACATCTGTCACTACCCAGTATACTATGAGATATGAGACCGCTTTCACTGTCTATTCAGAGAGGGTTTTGGGCCACTTTCTATGGTCATGAGATACCAGGATCAGAGATGCCTTGGATTATACTTACTAGAGATTCGCGAACACAAAGAGGGCCTCTTGAAGAGGGGCACAATGAGAGATCCAGCGACAGCGGAAGATCACAGTTTTCTTTCAGTCACAGACAGAGGAGTTCGAGCAATCCCCACAGCATAACAACACCAGGGGTACCAGAGGCATACTGCTTGATCGTGCGATAGATCATAGAGTTGGAGCAGTCCCGTCGCCCACGGATGAGAGGGCCCTCTCGATATCGACGCAGACTGCGACAGAGGATCCATACCATACTGGCACGACACAAGAGCCGTCCCGGATACTGATGTATATATATATATATATGATGCCTCGACTGTCAAAGAGCTCCATTGTATCAGCTCACCCTTTGTCTTTCCTTTGTATCAGCTTTCACCCCACCCCTACCCACTATTTTCTTTTTAGTTCTTTGTACTTTTTGTACCCAGACATGGTATTAGATTCACCACATGTAACCTTTTGGTCTCATAGGTCATTTTGGCCTTTTGAAGACGTTAATATTACATTACATTTTCTCTCGTCTTGTCCTTTCTACCTCATCAATTTCTCTTCTCCACAAGCACCTTGTTCTTGTATGTTGCATTGGCGGAGTCAATGTGTCCATCGGATCATGAGCCAGTTCTTGTCTTCATTGCATCTTCCATTGCCTCCTTTGACATGAGCATGCAACCGAGATTTGCCTATGACAAGTGTAATGGCAACATCACACCCAGGTGCCGCTAAAACCACATCCATTTGTGGTCCCATTTCTTCAAGCATTACTCCAGGTCGAGCCATCAATTCCGGTGAAATTAAGTTGGTCTTGGCTTCTCCACCATCGAAAAATATCAAGACCACCTCATCTCATACCTTGCCCCACGCTCTGCCAAGCTCAGTCCTCTCATCCCCATGGTCTAGGATTGCCTTCATGAAATCCAATACGGGTCATGAGTTTGTCTTTCCTTTCTTTGCTCGCTCCGATGCCACTTTAGAACTCTCTCGTTTATCCTCTGCTTTCCTTTATGGTTCTTCTTAGGACATTAGCTAAGATGTGCCCAACTTCTCCACAGCCATAGCACTTGCCCTTTTTTTATTATTTGGAACACTCTTCTACTATCAAGTTAGGCCCTATGGATTTCTTCTTCTGCTACTTCTTGCCCTTCTCCTTCTCCTTCGAAGATTCCTTCTCTGATAGCTTGGACACTAGCTTGCTTGCCACGTAACTCAAGGAGCTTGAATGCATGGAGAAGTTGTCCATAGCATGTTTCATGAGCTCTTGGACTTCTGTTGCAAACAATATCGCCGGATCTCTTTGGGTAATCCACACCAACACCGCTCCATCTGCTCCAAAAAAGAAACCTTCCACGTTATGACCACATCGGCCTCGTATTGTTGTGTCAGCCACACCGAAGAAAATAACTTTAATTTGCAAACTTCTTCATCATGAACCGAAGTCTTTTCAGAGACATCACCCCAAGTCCCCCGTTAATGATCGACAAGAACTTGGGCATGTGAATCGGCTAGGACTGGTTAATCTGAAGATGGTTCTCCAAATCCGCCACAAACAAAATCAAATCAACCCAACGACTGTGAAAAAGAATAGCGACCAGCCACGAGATCCTCTTGGTCACAAAAAATCAACATTCCATCAAGCTTGCAGATTGCAACAAGGTACTCTCTTCTGTCACCTACCGCTTCGGAGTAGATATGAAGTCAGTTAGGGCAAAAAAGTGATGGCCTTTGCATTGTATTGTAGCAAAGTAGAAGATTTTCAAAATCGAGCAGAGGTCGACTAAAACCTCCATTTCACCTTCATCGTATGAAGGCTACCTTATGTCCAAATGTTCTTTACACCTAGCCATCTAGGTATGCTGCACATGTACCTCCTTCAATAGCAATATAGCTCAAACGTAGATTTTGCAGCAGCCAAAAACAGCCACACGAATTATAAAGGTACCACCAATTTTGCCATGGAAAAAGATCTCTGGCATCCACAAGGAGCTGCAGAACTTTCTGCATAAGTGACATGTGCTTCGTATTACGTTCTCGGGCAGAATAAACAAGCATTGGAGTAGAGGTTAGCTTGTTGACAAACAGAAAGAAAGGAATAGTAAAAATACACCGTAGGCACAAAAACAGAGAAGGGCTTGCAAACCTGAAAGAGCAAGGGAGAAAATTGTGGCAGTGTCAATGTCAGCAGCCTCGCGAGTATCGAAGAGGATGGAGGGGCGTGTCTTTTGCTTGTAAAAGCTCTGATTGTCTTCCTCTCTTGAGGTTGTTGCTAAGGCCTGCAGCTGCGCTGCCAGTGCCGTCGCCATGGCTTCACGTTAAAATTTTCTCTTCTAGTAAGTAGTATTTCAATCCATTTTTCCTTCCTTAAACCTTTGAACCAACCCTAGGCTAAATGACTTTTTCTAGCTTAGGAAACTATATATCCTCTAGGTATGTTGTTCTCACGATGAATAGTGTTAGATGTTTAAAGATAGCTTTTTAAGGTTGGCATTGTCATTTCAGCCTCAGATGGGAAGTAGAATCTATATTTACCCACATGTGTTGCTAACTGTGAGAGGCGAGACCTACAACGTGAAGCTTAGGTAGGGTTTGTGTTGAAGTCGGTGGGCAATGCTAGCACGATGCAAGAAGATAGATAGAGAGATGTTATTATCATCCTCATAGGAAGATACATGTGATTGTCTATGTATGGGGACAATAGTGATTCTTGATGCTCCAGGATTTGGCTTGATACCTTAAAGATATCCCACTTTGTGAGTGGCCAACTTTCAATCCCATCGCAGACATGCTCAATACTAAAAATAGAGG
The DNA here is from genome assembly GCF_014529385.1 of Adiantum capillus-veneris. Lineage (NCBI taxonomy): Eukaryota > Viridiplantae > Streptophyta > Polypodiopsida > Polypodiales > Pteridaceae > Adiantum > Adiantum capillus-veneris. Next base: position 159,205,839 of record NC_140934.1, on the reverse strand, counting down.
GCATACATGGGAGTGAACCATAAAATGACATCTTTTCAGCATTTAATTGCTCATATTGTTGCCTACAATGCATGTATATATCCATAAGACTCAAATTGCCAAAACTCTCAGGTTGCTTGCTCTTCAAGTTTCTCCAAAATCTTCCACATGTTGAGCCTTTCCTTGGACTTGAAATAATTGACGCTTGACTTCTTATGTTCTTATCTTCTTTTGAATCAATTCCTTGCATGCATGCAAATGACTTTAATAGTTAGTCTCTCTTTCTCCCACACAAGTTTTCGTAGCTTTGGCTTGCTCATGCTTATGCATAATTAACTATACAAATAACTAATTCTTAATGCTTAAATATCTTCTTTCCAACATGATTCTTACTTAATCTCCATGGATCCTATGAGCCAAGAGGTTTTTAAGGCCTTGGGATTGAGTTCAATGAGTTGATTTAAGTGAAAAGCCTAATCGCAATCTTTGTCGAATTTTAGAGCTTTTATCTCTTCAATTTGTGCAGTTAAAAGTGCAATTAGCTAGTTGTATTGATCAAAATCTCTTTTGAAGAAGAATAATTAAATTAATACAAAGTCCTTTCATAGGGAAGGTTGGCTCTAAAAAGTCCGGCCCTCCACTAGAGTTGAATTCTCTCTCTCTCTCTCTCTCTCTCTCTCTCTCTCTCTCTCTCTCTCTCTCTGTTCCAGCACATGTATGTGATGTGTGATTTGAATTTAAGTTAATGCTTGCTTTGCAATTATCATGTTTGAATATGCTCAATGTTTCATAATTAATTAGTTGTTTTAATTGGTCCACAATTTTCGTTGCACTTTAATTCCAATTCATTGTCCAAAGCATAAAACTCTTTATGCAATACATGATGGATTCGGAGAGTAGCATATAGTCAATCTCACTATCCCCATTGTGTTTTCTACATGTGAATCCATTAATTCCACTCCATAAAGTTAAACCATTGATAATGAGCACACATACCATTGTATGTGTAAAAGTAGATTTCCATAGTGATTCGACTCCTTTCTCACCCTTTGAAGTATGATCATACAAGTGAACTTATTTCTCTATTACAAGATTGGACACCATCATGTTGTATGTGGTTTGCATTACAATTGGGATAGCTGATGTGTAATGGTTAATTAATGTGTTGTCTTTAATTTTTGCTAATAGTGATTTGATGTTGTGTAGACTGGAACTCTGGGAACTGAGGAGAAGGTGCAAACAATAAAATAATACTTCTTGGCCCATTTATCTTTGCATAATGTTGTAGTTATTTTTTTAATAAACTGATATGGCTCCATTGTACATATTTATTGAGATACCACCCTATAAAGGGTCATGAAATAAGTGATAGGTGCAACACATGAACTAAAGTGTAAAGAGGGGCCTCAATGACAACCCTTCTCTAGGTATTCCTATATCTCCACACACTTTACTTAAAGCAAAGGGCATAATAGAGAGTAAAGATGATGGTAGTAGTTATCATCACAATGACAACCCTTCTCTATATCTCCACTCACTTTACTTAAAGTGAAGGACACAGTCTAGAGCACGATATCACAATTCTCCTAAATGATGGTAGTAGTCATGATTTCATTTTTGCATGATTGGCACAACATCTCTCTCTCTCAATTATCTTCACCTCACAAAGTAAATAGTATTTTTAATGATCAATGTTTCAATTGTAAGACTTAAGCCACTATTAAAGTTGGCATTGGTAAATTTTCACAGATACGTATATTTGTCGCACCACTGCATGGTAGTCATATGATTTTGGAAATGTCTTTTTTACATGAGTTTAACCTCCCAATCAACTAAAAAACAAAACCTTCTCCATGGCAATGCTATGATTTTAGGAATGCATTTTTTTAACATAAGTTTAATCTCCCAATCAACTAAAAAAATACACGATTTGACTCTCACTCATGAAAACAAAACCTTCTCCATCCAAATAATACTCAAACATAAAAAGTTTCCACTTCTTTTCTGTGGGCTTTGTCGCACGTGTCGGAGGCTAGGAACTTGTATGTGCACTGTGTGCAAGCCTCGAAAGGCTGCAAGCACACAACTAGACAGCCCTAGCAAGCTCAAAGAAACAATGGTGTGTCACTCACCGTTCAATGCTACTGTCGTGAAGGATCTTGTGCTACAAAGAAGAAGGAGCCACCGTCGATGCCGCGCTCAACCACCTCGCCACCGTTGATGCCGCCGCGATGCTCTCTCTCTCTCTCTCTCTCTCTCTCTCTCTCTCTCTCTCTCTCTCTCGCACACACACCCGTGAGCACACGAGGGAGAAGGAGACAGAGATGAAGCAAGAGCACTTCTTAGCTTGCACCTCCAAGAATGAGGATTTTTAGGTCACATGGACCTTTTATAAGAGTTTGACCCATTCACACATGGGTGCCCACAATGGCCGGTCGTTGCAAAACTACTGTAAAAATAAGATAAGTGGTGCGCCTCTCATTGGAGATCACCTACACACCGATTGGATCGACAATCCCAGTCCATGACTCAATCAAATAAATAATAAGGCGTTTGTCGGAGATGATAGGGTGTCTGTGAGGGTTAAGATGCCCCCCTTTCTGATGTAGATTCTCTCCTCAGAAGCTATTGAGATGAAGCCCGTTCGTCGAGGTGAAAGAACATCTGAGATTGAATGTCCTTAGCCTTCTTCAATCACTGCAAAATCAACCAAAATTGGTATAGTAATTGCATTCTCATATACAATTAAAAAGCATATGCAGTTGTAAGCACACAAATTGATTGGTAACAAAATATTAAACAATTTGCTAGCAATAAAACATTAAACTATAATAAAATTAAACGCATAAGCAATTGTAAAAGTAAAAAAAACAAACAAGTCTGGGGTCGCTAATGTAATGATCGAGAGGCACTAGAAGTCAACTATTAATACCATGGGCAAGCTTCTCAATTCCCTGCGGTCAATTAAACTATTTAATCGTGAGAGCAAAGTATTTCATGTTCGAGGGATGACTAGAGGTTATTCCTAGAAGACCTTGTAGTTATGTTACGATAAAAGGAATTGCTTATGAAATCATCGCCTGAATTATTCCCTTTGTTTTACCCCCAAAGTTTTCTCACATTGATTCAATTTTGATGTGTGTGCTTATTTTGTATGCCTTAGGCTTTTTGATTTTCAAGAAAAAGAGCCCACACCGGGAACCTCTAGGGCTCTAGTACCATAGGCAATACATGTAGTGAAGTACCAAATTAAGATTTTACATTCTTGGCACTTTTGTTTGTTCGTTTTCAGCTTTTCAATTTTGTAACTTTGGCGGGTCATATGACAATGTTACCTCCCCAGTCTCATTACACTAGCAAACTCCCTTTATAATACTTAAGCTAAAGGTCAATAGGGATTAAGTCCACTAGAAATCCCTAGTACATTGCACATAATGTTGCCTAAATCAAATTAAGAACCTAAAGTAACCATTGATTATTAGAAAGGCATGCCCCATGGTATTAAGAGAAGATCTCTAATGCCTAACTTGGTCAAACTAACTTAATCATACTGCTTGATTCTTAAACCTAGATAAGGGATTATGACAAAAAATTATATGTTTAATACTAAGCAAAGGTGTTGAGTATTATGCTACCAATCACAGTTAAAGCAGACAATCATGGATGCTAAAAAAAAACAAGAGGCAATGCTAATGGACAAGAAACACTTGTTCGTGTTGATGATCGTGTTCGATTCAAAGAGTGAACGAGACAAAGATTCCATGAAGCTCAAAATCGCAATCCTGCAATGCATTCCTGTACACACTAGAAAATACAAGGAATACCTCTAGGAGACACATCAGTGGGAAGAAACACTTGTTCGTGTTGATGATCGTGTTCGATTCAAAGAGTGAACGAGACAAAGATTCCATGAAGCTCAAAATCGCAATCCTGCAATGCATTCCTGTACACACTAGAAAATACAAGGAATACCTCTAGGAGACACATCAGTGGGAAGAGGCACCAAACTTTATTGAACACAATCAAACAACATAAGGAGCCCTAACCTAATTATTTGCACCCCCTAAAGAGTAAAGAGAACAAGATATTGATAGATGGGCAGGTAGCCCTAGGTCTAAACCACTATCCTCGTCATCATCAAAGAAAAACAAAGTCATCATCCATGAGACCATACGTGCCATCCGTGTAATCACGTAACTCTTCCTCATCATTAGAGGCACAAATGTTTACTAAGAGCGTCATTAGACGTCTATAGTCATCTTGGTCAAGAGGGTAAGCTTGTGAAATCGGAAAGACGTCCTCTACTAAGTATGGATCACTCGTGGTCAAGAGATGTATTAGCCATTCTAATTTCTCAAAATTCCTCTCACATGCTAGCGTATCTACCAAATCCCATTCCTCACAGGCAATCATCGGGTAGACTATGTGAAACATTTGTCTTTAGTGTACTAGCCATGTCTGTACACACAGATAAATGATGATTAGTGTGCAAATATTATAAGGGTCATGTCAAAAGGTCATGTGCTTGTGCATAATGTGTTTTAGGATTTTGGATCATGTACTAGAACTTGTAGGTTTTCAGCTTTTTGTTTGGTGGCTCTTGCTCTTTTACTTTTTTATTTTTTGTTTTCTTGAGTAAGGGCTATATATATACATTCCCTAAAATTGAAAGATTGAGAGGTCAGGGAGGAAGGTTAAGAGGGGAGCAAGTGAATGATGGATGTCAGCAAACACTCCCCCCTTCCTTAGGTAGATCATACCTTTTGGAATGATGTCGTCACCTTTTGAAATCAATTGTTCCAAGTTGTCATGGGTGAAGACTTTGACCAATAGTTGTTGACCACCCTAGGCGTTTAATCTAGTTGCAAGGGTGGTAAGGTACTCTTCCATGATTTTACTTGCAATGTTGTTGTAGCTAGTGAACTTACAATGGGAGGTGCAAATTCTTTCTTGTTTGTATGGATATGTTCAATGGTAGGTGAAGGTTGTGTCGAAGATTCTATTTCCGTGTATGAACTACATGAAGAGCAAGAAGCTTCATTTGTTTTTTCTATTTCTGAGTTGAGCAAAACAAGCCTTTTTCGCTTGGGTACCCAAAGTAGCTCCGAATCGGGTGTATAGTGTTCTGTGATCTTTTCCTTCCCATGATCTTCAATTGGCTTTATCGTTACAAGATTTGACTCACATGGGTCAGGTGACATGTAAGAACACAATTTACGTTTTGGCACCCAGATTTGATCATTTCCTTCATAGTAGCCTTGGGCTTCCAATAGTCATTTAGGAATCCAAGGCAATGTTTTCTTACATTTTTGGGAGTGAGTGGGGCGTCTCTTACAAGGCTCCTATTTTTTAGCATCAGCAATGGTCCATAAAGAAGCTTTAGGGACCCACTTGTATATTTTATTTTTTATATTAGGATGGGTCTTGTGTGTCTCAAGCTTTGTTTCAACTACAGAAGTTGAAGCTCTAGAGAGTTGGGCTATAGGGACATATGGTTCAACCTCTTGGACATGCAATGTTTTGGGTTATATTTCCTTATGAGGTAATATCTCACAGACTATGGCTTGAGTGGCAGGGCTAAGAGTTGGTTTCTGCGTCGTGACACCCAGTCCCCCAATCAATAGTGCATTTGGTCGCTATCATCCACGTGCGTCCTAGGTTTATATTGCCTTCCATAGTTCCAACAGGCATGACCAAAAAGTCTTGAGCTACAACCCCATTGTCATAATGACTTAAGTGTGCTAGATTCCAAAAACCGCAGTTTTTTTCTTATTGATATCCTTGACTTGGATAGTACTCTCAGATAGAGATGGCTTTCCCAACTGACACCACACTCCATATGACAACATATTATATTTAGCACCCGTGTCTAATAAGGCGTTATATAGCACTTTCCCATAGGTGCTAGTTAGCTGAATAGGGTATCGTAGAGGCGTGTCAGAGTCCAACCAATCATCCTCTGTTTCAACGTGGAATGCATGTGGTGTAACTCCAAAGTTGGCCTCTCGTTGGCATCTTATACGTTGTTCTCGCTCCTTAGCCTCAGCTTGAGCTTGTATCCTTTTCAATTCTGCTTGTGCCTTGGCTGCCATTTTTTAAATGGATGGCACGTAGCTCCTCTTGGCTTAAAGGATAATATTATATTTTAAATTTTCTCCCATTGAGGAATCCAATGGTTTCAACTCCATCAAAAGTTTTCACACGAATGGTACCTAGTGGGTGACTTTTCATACTCTATATGGTCCTTTTCCGACATATTTCAACTTTTTCTTCTCGTTACGCACTCCATACATAAGGACTTTATCCCCAACCTTGATATCTTTGTTCTTTAGATGACGGTCAAACCATTTTTTTCTCCTATCTTTTTCCACAAGTGCATTTTGCATAGCAAATTGTCTTTCTTCATCTAACCTCTCAAGAATATATAAACGCTCAACTAAAGGGTTACCATTCCAACCTTCTTGTGAAGCTACGCGTAGACTAGGAATTACAAACTCCCATGGCATAACTGCTTCTTGGCCATATACCATTTTGAATGGTGTATAATTAATAGCCACTTTGTAAGAATACGATAAGCCCATAGAGCTGATGTCAGCTTCAAATCCCAATCTGTGTGATGAGCTTCCACTATTTTGGTCAAGATAGAAATTAAGATCTTGTTAGTACTCTCAGCTTGGCCATTTGCTTGTGGATAATAAGCTATAGATTTATGGTGAGCCATCATGAAGTTTGTAGCGAGTTCCTTTTGTTACTCCATTTATAAAACAAGTACCATCGTCACTCACAATTTCAAAGGGACAACCAAATCTTGTAATAATGTTCTCAAAGAGAAACTTGGTAGTTGACCTTGCATCAGCCTTGCATGTTGCCTTGGCTTCCGTCCACTTTGTCACATAGTCAGTGGCAATGATAATATATCAAGATTGAGTGTTACGCGTTGCCGGACTAATTGGGCCTACAAAGTCTAAACCCCATTTTCCAAATGGTTGAGTCACTTTAACATGATATAAGGGCATCTCATCCTTTCGTTGTGTGACCTTGTAACGTTGGCATTCATCACATCCTTTTGCAAAAAGTGACGCATCCTTGATCAAAGCAGGTCACCAATAGCCTGATTGCAACACCTTTCTAGCAGTTAGTTCCCCTAAGAAATGTCCTTCGGCTATACCCATGTGGGCTTCTTGTAGTATGTAAAAACACTCATCCTCACGAGCACAACGTCTAAAAATATCATCCTTCCCTAGCTTGTAGAGAGTTCCTGCAATTAGAGAATAAGGTTCACATTCCTTTAAAAGTTTTCGACCTATATCCTTACGAAGCTCTTTGGGTGGAAAACCATTAACTAGAAAGTTAACAATCTTCTCACTCCATTCAGGCATGGTCTCTACTAGTAACAGGGAAGTAACAGGCAATTCATCATTGATTCCAGTAGGGGCTTCACCATTGGGTATGCGAGACAAATGATCCACCATGACATGTATCTTACCGGGTCTCACCACAACGGTAAAATCAAACTCAAGAAGAATTAACAAGCATTGTGTAATTCTTCCCGTGGAACAAGGTTTATTTACTAGATACAACAATGCTTGATGATCAACATAGAAAACAAACTTGTTGGCAAGAAGGTAGTAGCAAAATCTCTTTACTACGTAAATCATAGCTAAACCTTCCCTCTCTGTAGTGGTGTAGTTTCTCTCAGCATCATTTAATTGACGACTTGCAAAGCTAATAGGGTAGTTCAATTTATGTTCTCCAGGTTGAGCTAGAACATACCCAATAGCAAAGTTCAATGCATCGCACATGGAAAATTACATTCCAATCGGGCACTCATAGAATGGGAGCACTCGTTAAGGTCTTTTTCAATGACTCATAGGCATGGTCACACTCTGCGGTCCAATGGAATTTAATAAGAAGCTTGTAAATAAACCGCCGGTAATAACCAACATGGCCCATGAATCTTTGAACCCCCTTATAGTTTGTAGGTGGTGGCAAATTGGAAATGGTTTTAATTTTGCTCACATATGTGGAAATCCATTTTTGGACACTATATGCCCTAAACTGACTGCATGTTTAACCCAAAATTGGCATTTGAAAGGGTTTAAGGAGATGTGATACAACCTGCACTTTTCAAACACTTTTTGTAAACATGATAGATGTTCTTTGCAAGAGGAATAAACACAAAGGTCATCTAAGAAAGCTTCAAAAAAATCCCTCAAATATTCTCTAAAAGTAGTGTTTATTAATCTTTGGAAGGTAGCAAGGGCATTGGTTAAGCCAAAAGCCATAACACAAAATGCGAACACTCCAAATTCAGTTATAAAAGCGATTTTAGCTTGGTCCTCTAGTGCAATTGTTATTTGATTGTTTCCAGAGTCCCCATCTAAAAAGCTATAAGCTTCCTTCCTTGCAACCCTTTCAAGCACATGTTCTGAATATGGCAAAAGGTAATGATCTCTCCTACTGGCGGCATTGACCTTCTTGATATCCACGCACACTCTGAGTTTCCCGTTCTTTTTTGGCACAATAACTATTGGAGAAACCCATTTTGAGTGCTCAATAGGGTATATGAATCCACATTTGACAAGCTTTTCAATCTCTTCTTGAACAATCTTCGCATACTTAGGATTCCTTGGGTAGGGTCATTGCTGGACTGCTTTAGCCATGCTATTCATGGGAATTGTGTGTTGCACCACGGAAGGTGGACACCTTTCATATCATGAATTTCCAAGAAAATATATCCTTGAATTCCTTGAGAAGTTCTTTAAGTACATATTCCTCAGTCTCTCTCAGATCTTGGGCAATGAAAATAGATTTGGACTCCTCACCTGGGTCTGCCAACTCTATTTCCTTAACTATCACTGGACCATCATAGACTGCATTGCTTCCATCCATAGGTGTTCTATGGTCCTTTGTATACACAACCTTGCATTCCTCTGTGGTGTAGGATTTGAAATGATCAGGTGTGCAGGCTGTAAGTATGTGGGATCTTGTTGTTCTGTGGACTGTGATTTCTCTTCTGCCTTCTTTTGTTGTTGACCTAACTCTAGATTTTGTCGTCACCTTATGGTACAACTCAACTTTGGCTTCTCTGTAGCCTCTAGCTATGCAATGTCAATGGGTTGTGGACTACACCACATGACACTTTGAAGGTATTCACCCCAGTTATCTACCAAATTTCGATGAGCATCACATGACCCTATATAATTAAGCCATTCTGTGATAGATTTCTTTTCATTTATTCTAGCATGCACATTTTCTCGATATCGTTGCATCTTATATCTCTTGCTCTTGTCTAATTTTTGATTATGGCCGATCTCCAGTGAAGATTCACTAGATGAATCACTACTTGTGTCTTCTCCTCTCCCGGATAGATTGTCATCTAGGGTATCATTGGGCCCTGAATGGTTTGTCCCCACATTTACACCAAGATTTAACTCATATTCTTCGTCCTCAGAGTCGATTTCAATTGATGATTCTGACTCCAAATCGTGTGGGCTATAGTCTTTTGAGACGATACTGGTTCCAATGTTAGTCAAGCCTCCATCTTGTAGGTCATTAGAAGCTATATGCATTGCTCCTATCATATTTAAAGGTATGAGTGGGGGCATTTCATCCCCCTCCGGTGTTATCCAGGTCGTCCCCCTATTTCCTCGAGTGTCTATGGTTGCTGCTAGGTAGATCCAATCCACATTGTCAGACTCAGTCATCTAGGGTAGAACATCCATATAAGGAGAATCTTCCCCAACATCAGTGTCCATTTTACACGTGTAACAATACTGCAATGGGGCCGAATGAATTGTGGTGTCAGATCTATGATCAATTATAAATTTGTTTCCTAGAGGATGTGCTCGACCAGTTACAAGGTCTACTCGAATGGCAGAATCTTGGAACTGCAAGTAGACATGGTTTTTAGACCAGCCATGCACCATTTTTACTTGCCTCATGAAAGGACGTCCTAAGATCATTTCAGATAACATAGTGTGCTTGGAAAAATCCATGACAATGAAGGTATTCCTTATTTTGTGTCCAAAGACCTTGATCTTGAGATCTTCTAGCATTCCAATAGGTTTAACAATAGTCCCATTGGCCATCTTTACTACTATGTTTGTAGTCCCAAGGTGAGGCCACAATGCTAACCCCAACACCACCATCAAGGATTCCCTTCACAATTAATCCCTTGGTAGTGATTGGTATGGTCCCATTGGATTCATTGCCTTCAAAGTATTGTCCCAACTTGTTAATAGGTATTTCAACAACACAGTTCTCATCTAGGTTGGGTTGTAGATCTAAGTGTTCCTCCTCCATTGGCATCTCCCTAGCTCCATCCATCTGTGCAAATTGTGGTAGCCCAACTTTCAGCTCTCCATTGAGGAAAGCTCGAAGAGCTAAGAATAGGTCGGGTCTCCATATAGTTTGAACATGATGGTGGTTCTAACTTTTGAAGCCATGAAATCCATCAATTTGGCAATATTTAACGGCACCTTTTGGGCTTTAGTCCCTTGACATGGGAAAGATGGGATCTCCATTTCTTTGATAGGGTCAGGTAGTCCTTTTGTAAACATTCTTTCCAACAAGAATGGAGTACGTCCACTTTCCCATGACTTAAAGTCACTTTCTTTTTGGATGACAATAGGTATGGCTAGTGGACTATGTACTTTGTGAGGTTGTTGTTGCGTAGGGAACACTGTGTTTGTAATCTGGATCTACCTAGGTCCTAGATCTAGATCCCTTTGGGTCTCTTCTACCAAACTCCATAATTGCTGGACTCGCTCGATCTCCTCTGTAGGGTTTGGGTAAGTTCCTATCTTCTTCTTGGGTCCTGGCCATTGTGGCTCATGACAATCTTTCTTGTTTTTTTTCTTTTCTAATGGTTGTTTTGGACTCCATGGTTTCACCTTAATCAAATCCTCTTCAACGTCGTTTATATATATGGGGTCGTCACCAGTCCCTATGTTGGTCTTTGAACTGGGGTGTAATTTTGCTACTTTTTGCGATCTCCTTCTTCGTGTTTTCTTCTTCTTCTAAGATTGGGCAAGTGATGTTGTGTCTCTTCTTCAAGAGTATAATTTTTGGTTTTGGAGCATCGATCGTGTGAGTACATTTACTAGTACCACAGGCGTACTTTGTGTCGGCTCCTTAGTAACATGAATTAAATTCAATGGCGTTATCTTTGGTGCATTTGGAGTATTAGGACATTTGGGCAATCAAATGATCTATGCCACATTGATTACACATGAGTATCGGCATTGTAGATGTGCTACTTGATTGGTTTGCATCAATGTGGCATTCTTTTGTAATCTAATAGGACATTCGGCTACACGATGTGGACCTCACACTCATAGCATTGAAGAGGTGGTCTCTTGGCAATGCAATTGATATTTTGGTCTCTTGCCGTAAGAGCAACTCCTTGACAGACTCCCAATAGTCCTCCATGTAATATTGTGGACTTTCTTCAAGTGCATCAATCCCATAGACAATATGAGGGTCTATATCTTCCTCACAGCCTTCCAAACAAGCAATAGATGACTCACAACCCACTTGATTCACAAAAGTGATTCTCGGATGTGGTGGTTGCGGTCCTAGCAATGGAGGCGGTAAGGGTGTTGTTTGAACAACATTTTGGGCCTTAGGGACCATGTGTTGTGACGTTTGTTTAAGAGGTGGGGCCGGCATCAATGTAGGCACTCGAGGTGTGTCCGTCCATGCTAAGGTTGGTCTATTGGCCATCGTGCGTTTAAATATTATGCAATCCTTGGCTTGATGACCATACCTACCACAAGCATTGCAATTCCCATTGAATTTTACTCTAAACGTAGGGCATTCACTGGTACTATGCGGACCACAACAAACTGAGCACCATTGTTGCTCCCTTCTTGGATACATATGATTGTTTGTGGAGCACGATTGTCTTTAAGACTCTCTTGAATGGCCTTGGTGAGATCTGCTAAAGTCATCTCAAATATCTTTGGCTCTTTAGCAATAGGCTTTATGGTAATTGGCTCATGCCTTGATTCTTGCAAGCTAGTAGATTTAAGCTCAATAGACACTCTTTCTCCTTAAATCATTAAATTATCCTCCAATTGGATCGCGTTGGTGTGACTTCTTCCCAAGTGGTGATACCTCTAATGACTAGGCCATTGTGGATATCCTCATGTCGTAGTCCCCTAATGAATATATCGAGCAAATGGTTATTATTGAAGTGCTCATTTGGATTACAACGAGAATTCAAATGCTTCAAGTGACTAATAAAGTCTCTCATGGATTCTTCTTCCTCTCGTTGGGCTTTTTGGACCTGAGATGCTATACCCCAGAGTACTCCCTTCTTGTATGTACTCTTTCAAGAACAGTCTCCTAAGAGTAGGGTAAATCATTTTCTCTTCTATCCTTAGGGTTCTATACCAATCCCCAGCCTTTCTACTCAAGGGCAGGCTTAAAGCATTACTCTTATGCAGGTTAGTGTGTTCTCCTAGGGAATCGTATATTTGTTCAAATACTTTGATATGCTTTCTCACGTCCCCTTCTCCACTAAATTTTTATGTGAGCTTGGCTATTTGTACTGCCTTACTTCTAGGCTCTTTATCAGGCCTGTTATGCATATTTTCAGCAATAGATCAACCGATAGCTTGAGCAAATGTTGCCAAGTCACCTAAGTAAGTAGGTATAGTGGGGACAGGTGCTCTTGGGGCCGCATGTGGAATGGGGGTTGGCATTGGGCTTGGCGTATAGGAAGCCCTTGGGTTCCAAGTTTGGTACGGTGTTGTGCCATGTTGTGGTCCAAAGTTCATATGTATGGCCCTAGGCATAGCAGACGTGGGATGTGACATGCTAATGCTAGCTGGTATGGTCCCATTGAAATAAGAGCTTGGGTGTTGTGGTTGTGGAGCATAAGTTGTCAAAACAATAGGAGGGGTAGGAGATATATGAGTAGGAGGACCTAAAAGTGCATATGATCGATACACACTTATAGGTACTGTTGCGGGCATTGGGCTACCATGTAGCGGTGCTTTACTAACAATTGAGGTCCATGGCGTGTTTTTTGTCTTGCCCATCACTGGGATAGGCATGGTGTCATCAAGAGAAAGATGAGCTAAGTTTGGAAAGGTAAAGCTATCACTTGTGGGCTCATATTGTATTGAGACCCCTTGCAAAACAACATATGGAGGATCCATTAGGCTTACCGAGGGAGTCTCCATTTGCGATAAGGTTGGTTGCTTAGCCTTCCCTCTATCCAAGAATCTCATAAGAACCATTGAAGGCACATGGATCCCCTTGTTTTGCCTCTCCAGTTCAATAATCCTATGGATGACATCACAAACTCTTCGTTGTTGCTCCTTTATGCTAGTAGCTCCCGTTCTAGATTGTAGGACATCTAACCGACCCATGTGATAGGTGTGACCTGTGTATAGGTTGGTTACAATCTTCGTTTGTAGTTCATACTCCCATCTTTCATTTAGAAACGCTCCATCTAGGATTGCGGTGCTAGGGGTGTCCCTTGAACTATATGCAATGTGGCTCTCTATGGGTTGACTCTTAGTGGTTGCTAATTCAGAAGCACTCGATTGCTTGCCTAGCATGGATGTTGACATAGGGGCTTTCACTTTTAACTCTCCCCTTTGATCTGCCTTGCGTAGGCTCTTGATTTTCTTTTCCCTAGTTGCAATGATATATCGCTCAACCCCTTGCACTTTGGCAAGGCTTCTCTCATCAGGTAATATAACCTCGGAGGGGAATAGATCTGTAGAGTCAGGGGGTGCAGTGAATGGAGCATTCACACATACACTCTTCAGGAGCATGGGGTCTACGTTGGTCATGAATGGTGAATTTACTTTCCCACCCCCTTCATTCCCATCATTAGCTCTATGTTCAAAGCGAGTGGCTCTACTCAAAGTCTCCTTCAAGTGGCTAAGAACGCTCTACATGGACCGTGGGCCCATGGCATGCATGTCTTGGCTTGAACTATTGGGATGCATCGGGTAACCTTCCATGACATTGTAGTTAGAGGAAGAGTCACTAGATGCAATATGTGGGTCCTGAGTGGTACTACCTTGGGTTCTCGTTGAGGGCCTAGAGCCTAAGGTGGAGGAATAACGAGTGCCCGTGTAAACGGAGACACTCTCTATGCGATCGTCCTCTAGCACACGACCAAAGAATAGGTGCATGTGACCTCAACACTCTAGAAGCGTTGGTGAGTGCCCATGAAGGTCGCTCACCTAGTTTTTTGGGCGTTCGTAACCCAAATTTACTCTTGATTTTTAGGTCTTTTTTTCTAACCAAGCCACGGAATATGATGTGTGATAGCTTAAAACAAGTGTCTTGGCTAGGGGGACATGTCGTGCTTTACAACCCCCAATTCGGTTATGTAAAGCCCTCGAAATCCTAAACATAGTATTTTCCTAGTTAGGGAGAAGGCTAGAATTAGTAAGTCCAAAGGGTGAGTGTGAAGGAAATGGTGGAGGACTTGAGGAACTTGTCCCACATGCCCTCCCTTTACTTGAGGTCCTAGTCTTTATATATAAAGTAGTGTGTATACTATATCATAAGACTGAGGACTGAGGCTTGGGCCTGGGCTCGGGCTCTAGCTCGGGCAGATGATAAGAGCTCACACACACACAAGTAGCTCCTAGCAGCTCTGTCTAACCTCCTTACACTGTCTAACACAGAACTGCACATTGTCTACATTAACTATTGCACACTGTCTACACTTCCTAACACAGCAAAACTGCTCACTCACAGAGTACTCTCAGAGTACTCAATCTACTCACTGTCCACTACAAATTACAGATTTACACTAACTAACAAATCTACTAACACTTGCACATTACATATCTAACAAATCTAACAAAAACAAGTACACTGCAACACTTAACAGAGCTTACAACTACCTGCTAAAACTGCGCAGTATAGCCACTTAAAAGTTCTCACACAACTCAACAAAAAACCAGAAATGGCAGAAGTGAAGGCTTCCTAAGGTAGCATTGAGTTCTCCTCAAGCTCAGTGCAAGGTAGTCCCTGACAATGACGCCAAAAATGTGCGCTTTGCGTACGTGTCAGAGGTTGGGAACTTGCATGTGCACTGTGTGTGAACCTCGAAAGGCTGCAAGCACATAACTAGACAGTCCTAGCAAGCTCAAAGAAATAATGGTGTGTCACTCACCGCTCAATGGTTTTGTCGTGAAGGATCATATGCTACGAAGAAGAAGGAGCCGCCGTCGATGCTGCGGTCAACCGCCTTGCCACTGTCGATGCCGCCACAATGCTCGATCACTCTCTCTCTCTCTCTCTCTCTCTCTCTCAAGCATACACACACACACACATACACACACACACACACCCATGAGCACACGAAGGAGAAGGAGATAGAGATGGAGCAAGAGCACTTCTTGGCTTGCACCTCCAAGAATGAGGATTTTTAGGTCAAATGGACCTTTTATAAGAGTTTGACCCATTCACACATAGGCGCCCACAATGGCCGATTGTTGCAAAACTACTGTAAAAATGGTGCACCTCTCATCGACGATCACCTACACACTTTGCAAAGGACTACCCCATGAAGGTAAAACTAAATGATGATCCCATAGTACAGGACTCCAAATCAGGAGGCGACATTCAGAACAGTACCAAGGGCTGAACTAGGATGGAGAGCAAGGAATAGCTAAAGAGTAGAGAAGGGACATGAGCAAGGAAGGAAAGGGAGGATATGTTTGTGACAAAGTGGTCACCAAACTGCAAGAGAAGAATGTGGAGAAATAGAGTTTGACAATGACTATCCCACAAAGGACATGCTTTGAGAACTCCCTCGTGTTTTTTGCCCATACACATAAGCCTCTGACTGTAACAACTTTGTCGGCTGTGCAAATCCCATGTCTAAAAAGGGTCAAAAGGGTGAAAGCAGTGGCCAGAGAGACTAGGACACTAGAAGGTACTGGAGACTTGAAAGGGAAAGTCTTGTCTCCCACCCCCGATCAAATTAGAAGCGGAGCTTGTTCCATTCCACTGCACAACCCCTTCGACGTCCTTTAAGAAAAAAAATCCCCTAACCGAGGTGATCCTTCGAATTCTCTTGGAGTTAGGGACCAAGAGGCTAGATAGGAATCAAAGGTTGAGGAATTTGTCCCGCTCTCCCAATGATGGAAGGTCTAGCTATCCAATCTTGACGTGAAAGGGTTGAAGACCCGAAAGAAGTATGCCCTTTTCTGGGAGGAAGTTTGTTAACCCTCACGGCTCACGTATTACCTACGACGGACGTTGTAACCTACAGTGGACATTGTATTATTTATTTGGTAGAGTTAGGTACCACGCTTGTCGGTCCAATAGGAAAAGGGTAAGAGTGATCGCCGATGAGAGGCGCACTCTAACTGGAACATTCAAGGGATTAGTTGGCTAAGCATGGGCGCCCAAGTGTGAATGGGGCGAGCTCATATAAAAGTCAACTAAACCTAAAATTCACTCATTCTCTCATTTGTGCAATAGAAGAGTGCTCTTGCTCCATCTCCATCTCCATCTTCTTCTTCTTCACCGCCTTGTGTGTGTGTATGTGAGAGAGAGAGAGAGAGAGAGAGAGAGAGAGAGAGAGAGAGAGAGAGTGGGTGATCGAGCATTACGAAGGCACGACGACGGCGGCAAAGCGGTTGAGCGCGGCGAAGCGGTGGCTCCTTCTTCTTCGCCGGCGAGGAATCCTCCACGAAGCAAGCGTAGAGCGGTGAGTGACACACCATAGCCTTCTTTGAGCTTACTAGTTTAGGCTTGTTATGTGCTTAGAGCCATTTGTGGCTCGCACACGGTGTATCGGCAAGTTCCTTGCATTGACACGTGCGACATACGCGCACATTTTTGGCATCGCTGCCGGGGAGTGCCATACATGAAGCTCGAGTAGCACTCTGTGCTTCTCCGTGGTGCAATTTCAATTATAGGAAAGGTAGGGAAGGAGTGTGTGTGTGTTGAGAAGAGGGATTTGGTGCTATACTGTGTTTTTTTTTTTGTTAATGGAGTTTTCAAAGGTTCTGTGTTTATTCTCTGTGTATTAAGGTAGTTAGTTTTCTTTGTTAATAGAGATTTCAAAGGTTCTGTGTTTATTCTCTGTGTATTAAGGTAGTTAGTTTTCTGTGTACAATAAGTAGGAAGTAGATTAGTGAGAGTTAATAGAGTGTGTTAGTGTGTAAGAGTAGGTATATTAGTTAGAAGTAGGTAGATAGAGTGTGTGTGTGCTCTCGCGCAGGCCGCGGCGACCTTATCCTTTTTTATTTTTTTTTAAAAATAAATTTAAAAAAATTACTTTTTGTAAAAAAATAAAAATTAAATTTTTTAAAAAAGGTAGGATCGGGATCGGGAATATCTCCCAGACCCAAGCCCAGACCCAAACCCAAGCTCACGCTTAGGCCTAGGCCTCAGTCGCCTTTTAAAAAAACGAATTTTAGCTTCACACGTAGCTAAAAATTGATTTTTGAGGACCAACGGAACGTCAGATGCCCGAAAATTGTGCTGTAAAGCACATAGCGACCCTTTAAGTGATACGCTTGTTTCAAGCTATCACACACTTCAATCAAAAAAATCAAACATTAAAAAAACATCAAAAACAAGAAAAAATCAAGTAGAAAACGGGGTGCAAAACACCCACAAAACAAAGCAAGTAACCTTTGAGGGTACTTGCCGACACTTGTAGGGCACCCAAAGCACATGTATCTACGCTCTGGTCATGTGCTAGAGTCCGAACAACTAGCTAGTGCTTCGATTTACGGGGGTACTCACTATCCTTCCACGCTAGGGTCTACGCCCTCGGCGGGGACCCAAGGTAGTGCAACCCAAGACCCAAATATAGAGGCTAGCGACTCTTCCTCTGACTACGATATTATGGAAGAGCATCTTACACAAAGCCCCGGGGGAACAAATGAAACCGTGCCTAGCTGGGCCCAACAACCTGGAACTAGTGTTTTTAGCCGTTTGATGGAAACTTTTAGTAGAGCTACGCGCTCTGAACCTGCGGCTAGTGAAGTAAACGAAGTGGGTGGGAAAGTAGAATCACCATTCACATCTCCTATAGACCCCACACTCCCTCAGAGTGTCCACGTGGACATTCTACCTACCTCATTTAATGAGGGCCCTACCGAGCTACCACCTTCCAAAGTCGCCTCTAAGGTCGCGGTGACTAAAAGTCAAAACACGGGAAGCAACATTGCATCCACCTCACGGCAACCCTCTAGTACACCAAGTTTGGACAGTGTATTTCTCAATGAAAATTGGAAATATGACCTACACACGGAGACTTTGACCGACCTATACATGGGCTACACATACCATGTGGGTTGGTTAGAAGTTGTACAATCCACATCTAGTGCCACTAGTCTAGAGGAACAACAACACATGATCTGCAATGTCATCCATAGGATTATCCAGTCCGAGAGGCAAAATCGAGGAATAAACATACCTTCGACGGGTTCTATGCGATTTTTAGACATGGGCAAAGGGAAACAACCCACTCTATCACAAATGGAGACTCCCCCAGTGAGTCCCATCGATCCCCCATATGTTGTTTCGCCAGGGGTCTCAATGCAACCTGAGCCCACAAGTGATAGCTTTACTTTTCCAAGTCTAGCTCATCTTTCCCTGGATGACACCACGGATACTATGCCTACCCCAATGATGGGCATGCCAAGAAACACACCATGGACCTTGTTTGTTAGTAAAGCACCGCTACATGGTAGCTCAATGCCTGCAATAGTACCTACAAGTGCGAACCAATCGTATGCACCTATGGGTCCACGTACTCATGTAGTCCCTACCCCTCCCATTGTTTCAACTACCTATGCTCCACAACCACAATACACAAGTTCTTATTTCCATGGGACTATACCGGCTAGCATTAGCATGTCACATCCGACGTCTACTATGCCTAGGGCCACTCATATGAACTATGGACCACCACATGGCACAACATCGTACCCAACGTGGAACCCAAGGGCTTCCTATGCGCCAAGCCCAATGCCAATGCCTACTCCACATGTAGTCTCTGGAGCACCTTCACCCACGGTGCCTTCTCACTTAGGTGACTTGGCAACATTTGCTCAAGCTATTGGTCGATCTATTGCTGAGAATATGCGTAACATGCCTGATAGAGAGACTAGAAGTAAGGCAGTACAAATAGCCAAGCTCACACAAAAATTTAGTGGAGACGGGGATGTGAGAAAGCATATCGAAGTGTTTGAACAAATATGTGATTCTCTAGGAGAACACAATGACCTACATAAGAGCAATGCTTTAAGCCTAACCTTAAGTGGAAAGGCTGGGGATTGGTATAGAACCCTAAGGGTGGAAGAGAAAACGATTTACCCTACTCTTAGGAGACTGTTCTTAAAAGAATACATACGAGAGGGAGTACTTTGGGGTGTAGCCTCTCAGCTCCAGAAAGCCCAACGAGAGGAAGGAGAGTCGGTGAGAGACTTTATAAGTCGCTTGAAGCATTTGAATTCTCGTTGTAATCCAAATGAGCGCTTGAACAATAACCAATTGCTTGATAGATTCATTAGGGGGTTACGACATGAGGATATCTATAATGGCCTAGTCATTAGAGGTATCACCACTTGGGAAGCAGTCACCACCAATGCGATCCAATTGGAGGATAATCTAATGATTCAAGGAGAAAGAGTGTCTGTTGAGACTAAATCTATTAGCTCGCAAGCATCAGGGCATCAACCAATGACCCTAAAGCCTATTGCTAAGGAGCCAAAGATATATGAGATGACTTTAGCAGATCTCACCAAGGCTATTCAAGAGAGTCTTAGAGACAATCGTGCTCTGCAAAACAATCATATGTATCCAAGAAGGGAGCAGCAATGGTGCTCAGTATGCTATGGACTACATAGTACCAGTGAATGCCCTACTTTTAGAGTAAAATTCAATGGGAACTGCAATGCATGTGGGAGGTATGGTCATCAAGCTAAGGATTGCATAGTATTTAAGCATGCGATGGCCAATAGACCAACCTTAGCATGGACAGACACACCTCGAGTGCCTGCCTTGATGCCGGCCCCACCGCTTGAACAAACAGCACAACACATGGTCCCTAGGGCCCAAAATGTTGTTCAAACAACACCCTTACCACCTCCATTGCTAGGACCGCAACCACCACATCTGAGAATCACTTCTGTGAATCAAGTGGGTTGTGAGTCATCTATTTCTTGTTTGGAAGGCTATGAGGAAGATATAGATCCTAATATCGCCTATGGGATGGATGTGCTTGAAGAAAGTCCACAATACTACATGGAGGACTATTGGGGACAAGTCAAACGTGCATATCAAGTAGCTGCTCTTGCGGCAAGAGGCCAAAATATCAATTACACCGCTAAGAGACCACCTCTTCAATGCTATGAGTGTGGAGGTCCACATCGTGTGGCCGAGTGTCCTATTAGGCTACAAAAGAACGCCCCACACTAATGAAAACCAATCAAGCGAGCATGTCTACAATGCCGATACTCATGTGTAATCGATGTGGCATAGATCATTTGATCGCCCAATGTCCAAATAATCCAAATGCACCGAAGATCACGCCATTAAACTTGATTGAAGTTACCGAGGAGCCATCACCAAGTACACCCGTGGTACCAGTAAACGTACTCACACGATCGATGCTCCAAAAACAAAATTATATGCTTGAGGAAAGAGACACGGCATCAATTGCCCAATCTCAGAAAAAGAAGAAAACACGAAGAAAGAGATCGCAAAAAGCAGCGAAGTTAGACCCCAGTTCAAAGACCAACATAGGGACTGGTGACGACCCCGTATATATGAACGACGCTGAAGAAGATTCTGATTCAGGTGAAACCATGGAGACCAAAACGACCACTAACATAGAAACCAACAAGGAAGATCTTCATGAGCCACAATGGCCAGGATCCAAAAAGAAGATAGGAACTTACCCAAACCCTACAGAGAAGATTGAGCGAGTCAAGCAATTAAGGAGTTTGGTAGAAGATACCCAAAGGGATCTAGAACCAGCACCTAGGAAGATCCAGATTACAGACACCGTGTTCCCTACGCAACAACAACCTCACCAAGTCCATAGACCCTTGGACATACCTAGTGTCATCCAAGAAGAAAGTGACTTAAAGTCACGAGAAAGTGGGCGTACTCACTTCTTGATGGAGAGAATGTTTACAGAGGGACTACTTGATCCTATTGAAGAAATGGAGATCCCATCTTCCCCACGTCAAGGGACTCAAGGCCAAAAGGTGCCGTTAAACATTGCCAAATTGATGGATTTCATGTCTTCAGAAGTTAGAACCACCATCATGTCCAAACTATATAAAGACCCCGAGCTATTCTCAGCCCTTCGAGCCTTCCTCAATGGAGAATTGAAGTTTGGACTACCACAATTTGCACAGATGGATGGAGCTGGGGAGATGCCAATAGAGGAGGAATACATAGATCCACAACCGAACCTAGATGAGAACCTTGTTATAGAAATACATGTTAACAAGTTGGGACAATACTTTGAGGGTGATGAATCTAATGCGACTATACCAATCACTACTAAGGGATTAACTTTGAAGGGAATCCTTGGTGGTGGCACTGGGGTTAGCATTGTGACTAAAAATTGCTGGGAAACTATGGGAAGACCTCACCTTGCGACCACAACCATAGTAGTGAAGATGGCCAATGGGTCTATTGTTAAACCTATTGGGATGCTAGAAGATCTCAAGATCAAGGTCTTTGGACATAAAATAAGGATTACCTTTATTGTTATGGATTTCTCCAAACACACTATGGCATCGGAGATGATCTTAGGACGTCCTTTCATGAGGGAAGCAAAAATGGTGCATGACTGGTCTAAAAACCATGTCTACTTGCAATTCCAAGATTCTATCATTCGAGTGGATCTTGTGACGGGTCGAGCACATACTCTAGGAAACAGGTTTATAATCAATCATAGATCTGACACCACAGTTCACTCAGCCCCATTGCAGTATTGTTACACGTGTAAAGGGGACACTGATGTTGGGGAAGATTCTCCTTATATGGATGTATTACTTGGGATGACTGAGTCGGACAATGTGGATTGGGTCCACCTAGCAGCAGCCATAGCACTTGGGGAAATAGGGGGACGACCTGGGTAACACCTGAGGGGGATGAAATACCACCACTTGTACCCTTAAACATGCTAGAAGCAATGCATATAGCTTCTGATGATCTACAAGATGAAAGTTTGACTGGCATTGAAACCAGTAGCGCCTCACAAGACTATAGCCCACACGATTTGGGGTCAGAATCATCAGTTGAAATTGACTCTGAAGACAAAGAATTTGAGTTAAATCTTAGTGCAAATGTGGGGACAAACCATTCAGGGCCTAGTGGTAACCTAGATGATAATCTATCCAAGGGAGCAGAAGACACAAGTAGTGATTCATCTAGTGAGTCTTCACTAGAAATCGACCGTAATCGAGAATCAAACAAGAAGAGTAAGAGATATAAGAGGCAACGATATCGAGCAAATGTGCGTGCTAGAATAAATGAAAAGAAATCTACCGCAGAATGGCTTAATTATATAGGGGCATGTGATGCTCATCGAAAGTTGGTAGAATGGGGTGAATACCTTCAAAGCGTTATGTGGTGTAGTCCACAACCCATTGACATCGCACAACTAGAGGCTAGAGAGAAGCCAAAGTTGAGCCGTACCGTAAGGAGAGGACAAAATCGAGAGTTAGCTCAACAACAAAAGGAATCAGAAGTTAAATCACAGTCCACAGAACAACAGGACCCCACAGACTTACACCATGCACCTGAACATTTCAAATCCTATACCACAGAGGAACGTAAGGTTGTGTATACAAAGGCTCAAAGAAAACGTATCGATGGGAGCAATGGAGTCTATGATGGTCCAACGATAGTTAAGGAAATAGAGTTAGCAGACCCAGGAGAAGAGTCTAAACCTGTCATTGCCCAAGATCTGACCGAGACTGAGGAGTGTGTACTTAAAGAACTTCTCAAGGAATTCATGGATATATTTGCCTAGACTTATCATGATATGAAAGGTGTTCCACCCTCCGTGGTGCAGCACACAATCCTCATGAATAGCATGGCTAAACCAGTTCAGCAACGACCCTACCCAATGAATCCTAAATATGCAAAGATCGTTCAAGAAGAGATTGAAAATCTTGTGGAATGCGGATTCATATACCCTATCGAGCATTCAGAATGGGTGTCTCCAATAGTGATTGTGCCAAAAAAGAATGGGAAACTCAGAGTGTGCGTGGATCTCAAGAAGGTCAATGCCGCCACTAGGAGGGACCATTACCCCTTGCCATATTCAGAACATGTGCTTGAAAGAGTTGCACGGAAGGAAGCTTATAGCTTTTTGGATGGGTACTCTGGCTACAATCAAATCACAATTGCGCTGGAGGACCAAGCTAAAACAACCTTTATAACCGAATTTGGAGTGTTCGCATTTCGTGTTATGGCTTTTGGCTTAACCAATGCCCCGTCTACCTTTTAAAGATTAATAAACACTGCTTTTAGAGAATATTTGAGGGAGTTTTGTGAAGCTTTCTTAGATGACCTTTGTGTTTATTCCTCTTGAAAAGAATATCTATCATGCTTATGAAAAGTGTTTGAGAAGTGTAGATTGTATCGCATCTCCTTAAACCCTTTCAAATGCCAATTTTGGGTTAAACATGGAGTCATTTTAAGGTATATAGTGTCCAAAAATGGGATTTCCACAGATGAGAGCAAAATTAAAGCCATTGCAGAATTGCCACCACCTACAAACTATAAAGGAGTTTAAAGGTTCATGGCCATGTTGGTTATTACCGACGGTTTATTTTAAACTTTGCCGAGATAGCTTGTCCTTTGTACAAGCTTCTTATTGAGTTCCAATGGACTACGGAGTGTGACCATGCTTATGAGTCATTGAAAAAGACCTTGACTAGCGCTCCTATTCTACGAGTGACCAATTGGAATGTAATTTTTCATGTGCATATTGATGCATCGAACTTTTCTATTGGGTGTGTTCTAGCTCAACCAGGAGAACATAAACTGGACTACCCCATTAGCTTTGCAAGTCGTCAGTTGAATGATGCCGAAAGAAACTACACCACTACAGAGCGAGAAGGTTTAGGTATGGTTTATGCAGTGAAGAAATTTCGCTACTACCTTCTGGCCAACAAGTTTGTTTTCTATGTTGATCATCAAGCCTTGTTGTATCTAGTAAATAAACCTTGTTCCACGGGAAGAATTACAAGATGGTTGTTAATTTTCCTTCAGTTTGATTTTACCATTGTGGTGAGACCTAGTAAAAGACATGTCATGGCTGATCATTTGTCTCGCATACCCAATGGGGAAGCCCCTACTGGAGATGATGAATTGCCTGATACTTCTCTATTCCTAGTCGAAACCATACCTGAATGGAGTGAGAAGATTGTGAACTTTCTATTTAATGGTTTTCCACCCAAAGAGCTTCGTAAGGACATAGCTCAAAAACTGTTAAAAGAATGTGAACCTTACTCTCTCATTGCAGGAACTCTCTACAGGCTAGGGAAGGATGATATTCTTAGACGTTGTGCCCGTGAGGATGAGTATTTATACATACTGCAAGAAGCCCACATGGGTATAGCCAGAGGACATTTCTCAGAGGAACTAACAGCTAGAAAGGTGTTGCAATCAGGCTATTGGTGGCCAACCTTATTTAAGGATGCATCGGTTTTTGCAAAAGGATGTGATGAATGCCAACGTTACAAGATCACACAACAAAAGGATAGGATGTCCTTACATCCTGTTAAAGTGACTCAACCATTTGAAAAATGGGGTTTAGACTTTGTAGGCCCAATTAGTCCGGCAGCTCGTAGCACTCAATCTCGATATATTATTGTTGCCACTGACTATTAAAGCTTACATCAGCTCTATGGGCTTATCGTACTGCGTCTAAAGTTGCCATTAACTGCACACCATTCAAGATGGTGTATGGCCAAGAAGCGGTTATGCCATGGGAGTTTGTCGTTCTTAGTCTTCGAGTAGCTTCTCAAGAAGGTTGGGATGGTAACCCCTTAGTTGAGCGATTATATATCCTTGAAAGGCTAGATGAAGAGAGGCAATTAGCTATGCAAAATGCACTTGTGGAGAAATATAGGAGGAAGAAATGGTTTGACCGTCATCTAAAGAACAAAGATATCAATGTTGGTGATAAAGCCCTTATGTATGGAGTACGTAACGAAAAGAAAAAGTTGAAATATGCGGAAAAAGGACCATATAGAGTATGTGAGATCACCCCACAAGGAACCATTCGTGTGGAGACTCTTGATGGAGTTGAAACCATTGGATTCCTCAATGGGAGCAAATTTAAAAGATACTATGATCCTTTAAGCCAAGAGGAGTTGGGTGCCATCCATACAAAAAAGGCAGCCAAGGCACAAATAGAATTGAAGAAGATACAAGCTCAAGCTGAGGCTAAGGAGCGACAACAACGTATAAGACGAAAACGAGAGGCTAACCTTGGAGTCACACATGCATTCCACGTTGAAATCGACGAGGATTGGTTGGACTCTGACACACCTCTACGATACCCTATTGAGCTAAATAGCACCTATGGAAAAGTGCTATATAACGCCTTATTGGACACGGGTGCTAAATATAATTTGCTATCATATGGGATGTGGTGTCAGTTAGGGAAGCCACCTCTATCTGAGAGTGTTATCCAAGTCAAGGGTGTTAACAAGAAAAAAACTACGGTTTTTGGAATCTGGCACACTTCTGTCAGTTATGACAATGGGGTTGTAGCTCAAGACTTTTTGGTCATGCTTGTTGGAACTATGGAGGGTAATATAAACCTAGGACGCATGTGGATGATAGCCACCAAATGCACTATTGATTGGGGGACTGGGCGTGTCACAATGCAAAAACCAACTCTTATCCCTACCACTCAAGCCATAATCCCTGAGATATTGCCTAAGGAAATAAAACTCAAGACATGGCATGTCCGAGAGGTTGAACCATATGTCCCCATAGCCCAACTCTCTAGAGCTTCAACTGATGTAGTTGAAAGAAAGCTTGAAACACACAAGAACCATCCTAATATAACAAAGAAAACATACAAGTGGGTCCCTAAAGCCTCTTTAGTAACCATGGTTGATGCTAAAAAACAAAATCCTCGTAAGAAACGTCCCCCTCACTCCAAGAAATGTAAAGAAACATTGCGTTGGATTCTTAAACGACTATTGGAAGCCCAAGGATACTATGAAGGAAATGATCAAATATGGGTGTCCAAACGTAAATTGTACTCTTACCTGTCACCGGGCCCATGTGAGCTCAATCCTTTGGCTCCAAAACAAATTGAATATCGTGGAAAGGAAAAAATCACAGAATGCGACACACCTGCTCCAGAGCTAGTTTGGGTACCAAAGAAAGAATGATTTGTTCCACATAGCTCATGAACAGGGAAAGCAAATGAAGCTTCTTGCTCTTCATGTAGTTCCTATACGGAAATAGAAGCTTCGATACAACCTCCACCTACCATTGTACATATCCATACAAGCAAGAAAGAGTTTACACCTCCCGTTGTAAGTTCACCACCTACAACGATGTTGCAAATAAAATCATGGGAGAGTACCTTACCACCCTTGCAACTAGATGAAACACATAGAGCGGTCGAAAACTATTGGTTAAAGCCTTCACCTATAACAACTTGGAACAATTGGTTTCAAAGGGTGACGACATCATTTCAAATGGTATGATCTACCCAAGGAAGGGGGGAGTGTTTGTTGACATCCATCATTCACTTGCTTCCCTCTCAACCTTTCTCCCTGACCTCTTAATCTCCAATCTTAGGGAATGTATATATAAAGCCTTATACTCACAAAAACAAGATAAAAAAGTAAAAGAGCAAGAGCGACTAGCAACGAGAGAGCACCCTATCAAATCCTACACATAAGTCTAAATTCACCATGTCACATCAAGCAGCACACAAAAACAACTCATGTTTTAAAGACCTAACCAAATCTATTTGTATTCTCAGAGATGGCTAGTTCACCAGAGGCATGCGCTTCTATTTTTGATGAAAGGTACCCTTTTTCTTTTTCTCAAGTGTTTCACATCTGCTACCTTGTACTTTCTTGCGAATGGGATTTGGTAGAGAGACTTGCTCGTGAGCGAAATTTTGAGGAGTTAGAATGGCTGATACGTCTATGGATAACTAGTGATCCCTACCCAGTAGCGAATGTTTCTCCGGTGGCACATGCTTATTCTTTTGCACAAGATGAGTATCCACGCATTGCGAGGTTCTTGATTAACACGCTTGCGCAAGAGGATGATGAAGAAGAAATAATAGAGACCGAGGAAGACTATGGCCTCACAGAAAATGATTTCGTTTATCTAGATGATGAGGATAGAGGCCTAGCCTTAGGGTGGCCACCCGGTTTATATAATATCCTCTTATTAGGTTTTTACAAAAGAATATGTGCACATACCTGGCGGCCCGCCCACTTACCTGGGCGACCACATTGGGATTTATACCCCAACAACCTCCCACTTAAAGTCCAATGTGGTACTTTAAGTGTGAGAGAAGCTACTATACAAGCTAATATACAAGAGATGTAGAGAAGTGATGTACTACCCTACACCTAACTGCTTGCGAAGATGCGCAAAGCTCTCTGAGGGAAGTGTTTTTGTAAGTAGATCAGCAGGATTTTCTGTGGTGTGAACTTTGACAAGCTGAATTTGCTTATCCTCGAGCATTTCCTTGATGAAATGATACTTCACATCCACATGCTTTGTCTTTGAGTGATAAACTGGATTGCGAGCCAATTGTATAGCACTCTCACTATCACAATATAACACAGGCATCTCTTCTTTGATTCCCAAATCTGTTACTAGTCGATTAAGCCAAATTGATTCTTTGCATGCCTCTGATGCTGCAACATATTCAGCCTCTGTAGTAGACTGAGTAACACAATCTTGTAATCTAGAACGCCATGATACTGCTCCACCAGCCAATGTAAAGACATACCCTGACGTAGACCTTCGGTTGTCTAATTCACCTGCATAATCTGAGTCTGTAAAACCCTTTACGCTTAGCTCCTGACTCCCATAGCATATACGCATACTCTTTGTAGCTTTCACGTATCTCAATATTCCTTTCACTGCCTCCCAATGTTTCTTGCCTGGGTTTGACATGTATCGACTTACTACTCCCACTGCAAATGCAATGTCTGGGCGAGTAGCAATCATCGCATACATCAAACTACCCACTGCAGACGCATATGGAATCTTATCCATTTCAGCCTGTTCTTCCTCAGACACAAGACAATCTTGTTTGCTAAGTTTCACATATGGTGGCAATGGAACACTCAATGCCTTTCCCTTCTCCATATTGAAACGTTGCAAAACCTTGTCAATATACTCTGTTTGAGATAACCAAATCAACTTCCTTGATCTGTCTCTCTCAATGCGCATACCAAGTATATGACTTGCCTCACCCATGTCTTTCATGTCAAACGATTTTGCCATCTTTGACTTCAAAGCTGAAATTTCTTCCAAGTGCTTGCCAGCAATCAACATGTCATCCACATACAAAATAAGGATCAACCAACTGCCATCCTTAGCCTTCTTTGTATATAGACAGTGATCGAACTCACTACGGTTGTAGCCTTGAGAAAGCATAAACTTGTGGAATTTATGGTACCATGTCCTCGGTGATTGTTTTAAGCCATAAAGACTCTTTAACAACTGGCATACCCAATCTTCCTTGCCTTTCTCAACAAACCCTTCTGGCTGCTGCATGTAAATTTTCACATCTAAATCACCATGCAAGAACGTTGTCTTGACATCCATTTGGTGCAACACCAAATCTAATATGGCAACCAATGCAAGAAAGCATCTCAATGTAGTCATCTTGACCACCGGAGAGAAGACTTCATCAAAGTCAATGCCTTGTTCTTGCTTAAAGCCCTTGGCAACAAGCCTTGCTTTGTACTTTGGCTGACTATCATGAGCGGTGATCTTATACGTGTAAACCCATTTACAAGGTAGAGCCTTTTTGCCCCGTGGTAATTTAACTAGCTTCCATGTTTGGTTTTTATGCAGAGCTATCATCTCTGACTGCATGGCCAATTGCCAATTCCCGGAGTCCTTCATTTTCACTGCTTCCTTGTAACATGAAGGCTCATTGCAATCAGTCAACATGACATAGTTCATAGATGGAAAAAACCTATCAGGAGGTCGCGTGACACGTCCAGATCTACGCACAATAGGTGGCTCAGGCTCAGCCACAACCTGTGGTTCCAATCTATTTTGTCCTTGCTCCTCTTGAGCCCTGACATTTTGTCTTGCACGTGCAGGTCCATCTTCTTGGAAGACAACTCTTCTAATCTCCTCAACCCTCTCTAGTTTAGTATGATATTTGGATTCATTAAAGTGAACATCATTGCTGCGGACAACCTTTCTGGATTTGGGATCCCAAAGTCTGTACCCCATGTCACCAGAATGACCATAGCCTAGGAAGATGCACTTTCTACTCTTGGGCTCAAGTTTGTTCCTAAATTCCTTTGGAACGTGAGTATATGCCTCACAGCCAAAGACTCTGAGATGCTTGTATGAGGGCACCTTGCTTGACCATACCATCTCTGGCACTGAATCCTTCTGCAAAACCTTGCTAGGAGATCTATTTACAAGATGAACAGCTGTTGATACAGCTTCAGCCCAAAACCCATTTGGCAGCTATGCATTAGACAACATACTTCTGACCTTCTCTTGTATGGTCCTATTCATCCTCTCAGCAACACCATTTTGAGGAGGAATGTAAGGAGCAGTAAGTTCACGTTTTATACCTTTTGACTCACAAAAGTCCTGAAAGGCCTTTGAAACATACTCTCCACCATTGTCAGTGCGTAAGCATTTAAGCTTCTTGCCACTCTGATTCTCCACAAGTGTCACAAACGTTTTGACAACACTAAACGCTTCATCCTTGTGCCTGAGAAAGTAAACCCATACTTTCCTCGAGTAATCATCTATAAATGTCATAAAGTAAGAAGCTCCCCCTAGAGATAGGCTAGGCATAGGTCCACACAAATCACTATGAACAAGTGCCAACTGTGTATCTCTTCTACTGCTTCTATGCTTATATGGCTGCTGTGTTTGCTTACCATACAGACAATGTTCACAGAATTCAAAATCATTAAATGAAAAGCCAGGCAAATAACCAGAACGAGACAAGATTTCCATTCCCTTCTTGGACATATGTCCTAACCGGCTATGCCACAAAGAAACATTCGGCTGCTCGGTTACATTGATTACATTTTTAGAGACATTTGATACATAAATCATGTAAAGTCCTCCAGACTTTACTCCATGTGCTACTATCATAGAACCCTTGGATATCTTCCACATGTTCAGTCCAAAAGTGGTGACGTAGCCAGCATCATCAAGTAAACCTGTGCTGATCAAGCTCTTTGTAATTGCGGGAACATGTCTCACATTCTTCAGCGTGAAAGAAGAGCCATTCTGAAACTTCAATTGAACATCTCCAACACCTAAGATCTCACATGTCTGCCCATTGCCTAGCCGAACATGATCTTTAGTGGTCACATAAGAAGTAAACCACTCCTTGTTTGGAGACACATGAAGTGATGCCCCTGAGTCTATAATCCAGTCACTCATTGCATTTCCATCAGATGCTGTAAGAAGAGCTGAGTCCATTGTATTCTTCAAGAAGTAGATGTCTCCTGACACTAGACTGTCATCCTCTGCAACAGTGTTTGTCACATTTATTTCTTGAATCTTCACTGAGGACTTGTTCTTCTCACTATGGTCTTTAGCTTTCTCTTTGCCTTTTTCTGCTTTCCATTCTCTGCAGTCTCTTTTCATGTGACCCTTCTTGCCACAATGGTAGCATTCTATGTCACTCTTGCCTTTAGCACTGCGGGACTTGCTACGAGACTGATTCCTCTTTCCACCTTTGTACTGTTCTTTGGTCCTTCCCCTGACAACTAAGGCTGTTCCTTTGCCTTTGTCCATTGTCTTTCTATTGGTTTCTTCAGTAAGCAAACTTCCTTCTACACCTGCTATGTTCAAACCATCTGGAGGTGCAGAATTACTCAAAGCTGTGCGAAAAGTGTCCCAACTTTCCGGCAATGTGATCAACAGGAACATAGTTGTAACAGGTTCATCAAACTTGACACCTTGAGCTGACAACTGACTATAGATTGTGTTGAATTCATTCAAATGATTGGACATAGGTGTCCCTTCTTTCATCTTCAAGTCAACAAGCTTCTTAAGCCAGTATACCTGTGAAGCTGCACTCTGCTTCTCATAAAGATCACTCAGCTTTGTCCATGCTTGATAAGCCGACATCTCGTCTGCTACATTGAAGTAAACGCTTTCTGCCAAAGTCAGCATAATGGTAGAAAGTGCCAATTCATCCATTTCGCTCCATTAATCTTCGTCCATATCTTCTGGTTTTATCCCCTTGAGCTTTATAGGTTTTATCTGCTTCTTTTGTACCAACACGTGCCAAATTTGCTTCTTCCACAATGGGAAATTGATTCCATCCAGCTTCTTGATATTGTAAAGAGCAGTGTCCTATGATCCAACCATAGCTACGCTTCACAGTAGTTTACTTTCCTGGGAAAAATTCGGCAGAGTTTCCCCTATAAACTGACCTCTGAACCAATATCAACCTGTCAAATGAACCAAGAAAGCTTCAGATTCTGCATAAATTTCGACGGAGTCTCCTTTGTAAAATGGCTATGGTGTACTAAAAAACAGACCAAAAACAGCTCAAAAAACCATTGTCTCTCTAACACTATAAGCTGTGGGTAAACCTGTCCTCCACCTGTACTGTCTCTCACTGTCCTGTAAGCATAGACTGCAACAATGCCTCAACGGCAGTAAAGCAAAGATGCAATCCCAACTGTCTAACTCATATTCAATACATCCTAGCTGCCTATCTAAGGGTGCTCGAGGGATTGCTGCAAGACCTATATCACCGAAAGGATCTCAACATTCGAGAATCCCCCAACTCAATAAAACCTCACTCGACCCTCAACAAAGTCTGCAGGATTTTCACTTGTATGCACCTTTCCTAGCTTTAGTTGTCCCTCTTCCAAAAGAGTGCGTATGAAGTGATATCTCACCTCAATGTTCTTTGTCCTTGAATGAAAGGCTGAGTTCTTTGCAAGATGGATAGCGCCTTGGCTATCACTGTACAAGACACAATTGTCTTGTTTGAATCCAAGCTTTTCTAAGAATCTGTGAAGCCATAGAATTTCTTTGCTTGCCTCCGTCATTGCTACATACTCTGCTTCCGTGGTAGAAAGTGAAACCACTTTCTGCAGCTTTGAAGCCCAACTTACTGCTGTGCCTCCAACTGTGAACACATAGCCAGTAGTGCTCCTTCGAGTATCTTTGTCACCTGCCATATCTGCATCAGCATACCCTTCTAGAAAAATATCAGTTCCTCCAAAATACAAAGCATTTGTTGTTGTCCCTTTTAGATACCTAAGTATCCACTTCACAGCTTGCCAATGCTCTTTACCTGGGTTGTCAATGAACCTACTCACAACTCCCACTGCATGTGCAATGTCTGGCCTTGTCCAAACCATAGCATACATTAGAGAACCTACCGCTGTAGCATATGGAACTTTAGGCATATAGGCTATCTCCTCTTGTGTCTTTGGATACATATCCTTCGTTAGTTTAAAATGACCAGCCAAAGGTGTAGAAACTGGTTTTGCATTTTGCACCGTGAAAATTTTGGTTTCCGGTGAGTGATTTTCCTTCACGCACGATGGCTTCTCCTCATAATGGGGGCCTTACAAATGTGCGCTTTTACCACAGAAAATTACAAGGGTGAATCAGGTTCCATACTTAACAACTCTCAAGGAAGCATTAACTACAACTCCTATTCTAGCTATTGTGGATTCTTTGAAGCCATTCACTTTAGAAACAAGTGCTAGTAATCATACTAGTGGAGCAGTCCCTCTACAGGAGGGAAGGTTAATTGCATTTGAAAGCAAGAAGCTTGATTTTGCCCGTTGGAATTATTCTGCTTACAAAAAGAAACTCTATGCAATAGTGTCAGCTTTGAAGACATGGTGACATTATTTGTATGAAGCTCAATTTGAGATTGTCTTTGACCATGAAAGCATAAAATGGTTTACACAGAAAACAAATTTGAATGGTCAAAAGGCCAGGTGGACTGGGGTTGTTCAAGAGTATGATGCAGATCTCCGGTATCATAAAGGACGATACAATGTGATAGATGATGCTCTTAGTAAAATACGTGCAATCAACTCTCTTCTCTTTACCAAGCTACCAAGTGAGTTTTTGGCACTATGGCCTCCTGACCAAAATTATGACAAAATGGTGTTTTCTTGGTCGTAACTTTGAACATTGTTATGTATTTTTCGAATTGACAACCTCTTATAGCCTCTATGTACTAGTCGAGTCAACTTCGTCCCATGGATTGACAATTTAATCGTGGTTCTCGCTAATACTGCAATAAGATAGGATGGTGAGGTTAAACATGCGTCCCATATTTGGCGCCGTTTTTGGGGATCGAATAGACCTAAACTAGGGAAAACACGAGCATCTTGTGAAGTTATCCTTTAACTTCCTCTAGAATTGCCTAGAGTTTGAAACTTTCTTTCAGAGCATAGCTTAAGATTGTCGTCTTTTGCTGTGTAGAGGTAGATCGGAAGTAATCGTACTTGTTGAGTGCCTTTAGGATTGTAGGATTGTAGAAATAGGTTAGGATTTTGAGGATGATTGGTAGACGAGATCAGTCTTAAGATCAATGCTCAAAAAACCATAAAAGACAAGAAAACGAGTGTTTGTGGACACTTTCCACAACCCCATTGCATGAGAATCTAGGAGTACGGTAAGTAGGATCCAAGGTGAATTTCAGATCATTGCTCTCTCTGAAAGAATCAAGTGTGAGTTGTTGTTGGAAGTTGCTGAATTTCAGGTCTACGGCTAGAAATAGCTTGAAAAAACTCGAAACCACTCAATTTGACTGGAGAGTAAGCTTGAAGGTTGTCTGAACTAGTTGGTAAGCTCAAAGACAAGTTGAGGTAAAAATTTCAAGAGTTGGACAAAACTCAGATTATTTACTTTTTCTTGACATTTTAGGCCAAATTAAGTTTTGACTTGATTCGTAGGCTTAAAATAGCTCATGTAAAGACTGTCTTTGAGAAAATTGCAAAAAAGTATTTATTTCAAGCCTGAAGTTAATAATCGCCATTATTAACTTTCTGCTCCAAATTGACCAAGGTTCATACCATTGACTCATTGCATGTGTACAAACAACTTTTGTAAAGGCCCAAAAGATTTGGATCACCAAACCGACAA
Source organism: Adiantum capillus-veneris (assembly GCF_014529385.1). NCBI lineage: Eukaryota > Viridiplantae > Streptophyta > Polypodiopsida > Polypodiales > Pteridaceae > Adiantum > Adiantum capillus-veneris. Next base: position 159,171,540 of record NC_140934.1, on the reverse strand, counting down.
AAAATTGGGTAAAAACTAAAGTTTGTACTGACTTTTTGAATGTTGAGTGTAAATTGGAAAAGAATTTGTCCACACATGATAAAAATTGATTCATAGGCTTATATTGATATGATAAACATGTGTACATGATCATTTGACCAAAAAGATGCAAAAAATTACCAGTTGTAAATAATCGGAATTATTTACATCTGTCCCATTTTTCTACTTTTTTGACCAAGTCAGCATACCACTAGTTTGACCATGTTGTAATAAGCCCACAAACCAAATTTGGTAAGATTTGGATCACTGGATTGAAATTGTGACCAAATTTGCAAGTTAGTATGCGGACAAAAAATTGATGACCATTTAACGAAAAATTGTCCAAACTTGATGAACTTGGCTAGTGACCTTAACTTGAGGTGCTTAACAGATCTGTGTCAAAGTTGGGACAAAATGTTGCAAAAATATAGCTGGAGCGATTATTTACATCTGCTTTAAAACTTGATAATTTTGCAAATGTGAGTATACCACAAGGTCAAACATATCAAGTAGACCCCACAAATCAATTTTGGTGAAATTTGAATCACAAAAGTGAAACTTAAGCCAGATTCCTGAAATCAGAGTCTACGGACACAAAACAATTGATAAACTTGATCAGATTTTGTCTAAACTTGTTTAAACTTGTCTAGGGACTTTAACAAGTTGTATACTTGCCAAACCAATCCAAATAGTGCAAAAAACTAGCAAAAGTAAATAATCGCGATGTTTTACTACTGCTATCCAGAGACTTCAATTTTGACTTTTGAACTTATACAGTGTTAGACCAACATAATTCAAAGCCACTAGGAAATTTTGGGTTCAATCAGATCAAAATTGGTACATGTTCACTCAGTTTCCAGGTTGTAGATTAAACCTTTGATTTTTGCTAAAGTCGAATCTGAAAGTCAATTTTTGACTCCCATAGCTCGATTTGAAGTGATACACATAGACTAATCACGAGAGTAGCAAAAACTCTAATGTCTTTATAGAAGAATAACTAACGTGATCAAATTTGTATAGGAATCAGGTTGCAGACGAGGAATCAGTGGCTTGACAGAAGTTGCAATCGAATTAAGTAGAAATTGATGGCAAGTCAATTCAAAGGTAAGTACTGTAACCAGGGTTTCATAAGTCTATATGAACCTTAGATCTGGTCGTGTACTAGGAAATTAGGGCATACTTGGAGAAACCTCCAGTAGAGTATCCACTGAAGAAAGCGTGAATCAAGGAAATTCCTTGCACACAATTCTTGAAGAAGTCTCAAACACTTTTTCAGATTCAACATCCGAATTGTCTTCTTACTCGACTCACTCGGAAACCGGAACGGCAATGCGCTATAAGCATATACTCTCTTTTTACAAGACTAACCATCATGGAGCCCATATTTACTTGGACCCTAACAAGGAGTATGCTATTCACATTGATGACCATCGTACTGAGTTCGAAGAAGAAATTAGGACAAACAAACAAGGAAAAATGTACATGGACAAAAACGGAACTCAGTATGTACAAATCGAAAACCCCGATGTGGTAGACAAATGGGAATTAGAAGAAAAACCATAATCCCAGATATGTCAACAAAAGAAGGACCACCAACTTCAGAATTCGAGGGATACGATCAAGTAGATTTGAAGCCTTTGAAACAGCTTAGTACGGATAATCCTAGGATCGGGGTCTATTGTTGGGAGGATAGAAACATAAAAGGTCTTTTGTGGACGTCGCATGCTAAACCAAGACAACTAACGGCCATGAATATCATCTATATCTTCAAAATCAAAGATAAGGGATCAACAGACCTACCAACCTACCTGTTTAGGGATTGTTATAACAACAACTTTGTTATGATGACTCCTGAGGAGGTAGACCAAACCAAATACCAAGGGTATTCCATAAGTGATTGGATATTGGGACAAGGACCAGAATCAATTCCAAGAGATGAACACCGTGAGAGATCATTTGAGAGTAATGTTAAGAAACCAAAAATCACCTCATCATGTAGAAAACCGGGTGACACTAAGGCCAGTCTAGGGCTACATGAGTCACTATTTCCAACAGACTGGTTTGAAGAACTCGGAATAGGATCAACTGCCAAGAGACCGGGAGTTGAACCAAACAGACACGTCAAACTAGCTGATTTTTAGAAATGGGTCAGAAAATATAGTGGATCAGGGTATCCATACGACCACTTAGCAAGCTTTAAGCAAGTTCTAAGAGCAAAACGTATATTCGATTTCCATACTCAATTCGAGGGGTTTGGAATGACATTAGAAGGAAAAGTCTTGACATGGTTCCAAAACATTCCACCAAGGTCAATCATGGACTTGAACACGTTAGCTCAAGGATTTGTAGCTGCTTGTTCCAAAACAGGGATCAAACATAATACATTAGCTTAAATCTACAGCTTTAAACAGAAACATGGTGAGTCTGTTAGAGATTGTGCAACTTGAATGAAACAATACATTGCCAGATGCCCAGGGCTAGAGATACCTGTAGAAAAACGGCTCGTATCTTTGTTTCTAGAGGGACTGCTAAACAAAGAACTTCATGCAGCAACCCTAAAAGAGTGTGTGTCAGGTGCTATTGACTTAGGAGACAATTGTGATATTTTTAACCAAGAAGATGTCCCTAAGGATAACCAAAGCGAGAAAACAACGTTCACTAAATTAACACAAGTGGGAACGACTGCTGCGGCACCACTTTCAGCCATAGAAGACATGCTCGAAAGGATGAACGACATGATGAACAACATGCAAAAAGCACCTATGAGGGGACCAGGACAGGGGATACGTCAACAAGGACAACCAATTAGGCCACAAAAATGGTGTGCAATTGAGGGTAAGTGGACCAACCATGAGACCCACGAGTGCTACTTCACACCAAAGTATGATGGGAATGTTTAGTACGTGCCCATGAGGCCACAAGGACAACCCATGTACAGATATCAGCCTAATATGACCCAAGCTCAAAGACCACCAATGGGTATGGAAAGACCTCAACCTTTGTTGGGACAACAACCTCCATATCCAGGACATAATGCGGTTCCTGTGAAGTACATGCACTCTCAAGGAGTCATAGATGAACAAGCATTAGTGTCTGTTACACCTTATGCACAGCCTAGTCCATATTGGTATAATTCACATCCACCACCAATGGAAGAAACCGTGACTTATGCTCCATCAGAGCTCGCACCAATGTATTATATAGCTAATCAAGGTGTAAGACCTCCCATGGTAAGACCCATGATTAAGCCAAGAATAGGAAACTGTCATAACTATGGTGCAGATGATCATTGAAAAAATGAATGTCCAGAGTCTGACAAAAACCTCAAACTAGGTGAAGCTTATTGCATACAATGTTGCAAAAAGGGAGGACACTTCTGAAAGATTGTCCTAAAAATCCTTTAAACAAGGGTAAAACGATAGTAAACGCAGTCCAAGTCATACCTAGTAGCTCATCAGAGAGTGAACCGATTGTTCCAATCAAGGTAATCCCTAGAGCCCAGGCCAAGAAAAAGAAACACAACTCCTCTAATGATTCGGAAAATACAAAAGTTTCCTCTCAAAGAATCAAAAGAAGCAGAAGCAAAAGATATGAGACGAGAAAACAAAAACAACGGGTTGAAATCGAGGAGAAAGCTAAAAAGCTATTTCAGGAAAAGTTGAAAGAAACTGGAAGTGAGATCAAGGAAGCAACCATGAAATCTGGGGGATCCATTCTGGTTGATAAAATTTTTGAGTTTATAAATGTTGCCTTGAAAGCTTACCAAGCAGGACTTAAAGCATGCCAAAACATGGAAAACAAATGAAAAAACTATCCTTCTCTGGACATGGAAGCAGCTAAGCTGGAAGCTAATCAAAATTTGGTAAGAATCACGCAAGAAATGCTGGAAAAACAAAAACCCAAACTTGAAAATATTACAAAACCTGAAGAGCTTGTGGTAAGAGACACTAAAGAAAAATTTGATGTGGTGGCAGAACCCCACCTTGAAACAAAAGAACCAGAACTTGTAGTGCCGGACAACAAAGATGTGTTAGACGGAATCCCATTCGTAGAGGAAGACTGGCCACGACACTTATGGAAAAAGGTTAGAGAGATCAATGATGGGAGCCTAACTTCAAAGTCAGCTCCTATAGAGGAAGTCTGGTTAGATAACCTATATTTTGATGTGAACATGGATGTACAATCCTTGTACGGGGATTGCGGATCTGAAGCTTCAGTAATGTCAAAACCATTGACCTTGAAAACATTACCCTCTTACTTGAAAGATAACGAATATAAATCCATAGTGTGTAAGACCACTCAAGTAAAAAGAGCTGAATAGACCCTAGAAGTAGACAACTTTCATTCAATCATGTCTACACCCATCCAATGCACTCTTACCTTGGGAAAACTGTTAAAACTGAGACCATATTTATGGAATGATCTGCAGAAAACCCTAGAGAAGGTGGAGATAACAGGGCTAATCTCGAAAAATTTGGAAAAACTAAAAAATGAAATGGACAACAAAGAGATTCGATCTGTTCCCATGAACAAAGTCAGAGAATATTACGAAGTGGAAGAAGGAAACACCACCCTCCCAGTGAAATATAATGACATTGAAACCATGGCAATACTGGATAGTGGAGCAGGCATAGCCATAGCCACGAAAGTAGTATGGGAAATCCTGGGGACAACCAGCCATTAGACAAACTCGAATGAAATTGAAATTGGCTGACGAACACATTGAGAGACCATTAGGGCTGCTTGAAAAAGCGATAGTCAATTCCTGTGGAATTGAATATCAACACACTTTTACCATAGTAGACTTTGGGAAAAAACTCAACTATGAAATCATATTGGGAAGACCTTTCATGCGGCAGGTACAGCTTATCCAAGATTGGGAAAACAATTATCTGTACTTGAAGCAAGTAGGATCTATAACAAGAGTAAATCTAAAAGATCACACTTATAGAGATGTCTTGAAAACACCCATACAAGAGTTTGATTCAGTCCCTTTGACTGAAACTAAGCTTCCATCCTGGTTAAACAAGGACACTCCTATTTGGATGTGTGGAGCTTCAGAAAATGGAAGTTTAAAACAGGAAGAATGTATTCTAGAAAGGGACTGCACAGATGAAGCCTATGTACCTGAATTCTTTCCAGAGCATTTGTTTGAGCCATTTGAGTGGACTCAAATTTTAGCGACAATGGATGTATGTGTGACTACGTCTATGCCTTTCAATTTTGCAATGAGGATGGCTACGACATCATTCCCATCCAAATGATTTCAATCCTCAACATTGAAGATGAAGATGAGGAATGGACTTAATGAAAGCTCAACAAGTCTTTTCAAACCTCTACTACGATGCAACATATGAGTTAGATGAACACTCACCTACCTCAGAAGATTCCGGGTTAGAAAAAGAACATGTGAGAGCTAAGCTCCTCTTAAAAGGAGGGGAGGAAAAGTTTTTTGACTTTCCAAACCAGAAATCAAGAAGACAAAAATGGTATAGACGAAAAAGAGACACCAGATACGTGAAAACACGACCTATGTCATTAGGCTCCAGTAGAACACAATTCATGATGCAGATAGATGCAAATGATTGTGTCAAAGACAAAATCACTGGCAAATATCCTTCAAACAAAAATTCAAAAATTGTCTAAAATATCAAGAAAATCAAGGAAGGATACTCAAGCAAACTCACAGTATAAGAAACCACTCATGACCCGAGTTGAGCGGAAAAAGAAATATCAAGAGTTGAAAAAAGCTCTAAAGGAGATATATACGATCGAAATGGAAACCACGGAAGAGAATGGTAAGGATGTAATGAGTGTTCCATCCCATTACAAAAAGTATACTCTCCAAGATTGAAATATCATAGTCAAACAACCTTAGGGAACAACGGAAATAGGGCGAGTCTTACGAAGGGTCTGAAAACACTAAAAAGATAGACCTGGCTGAACCAGGAGAAGAGCCTAGATGTGCTTACATTGCAAATGACCTAACGAAAGAAGAAGAAGAGCTCTTGCTGAGCTGGTTAAAGGAATATCGAAATATCTTTGCTTGGTCTTACAAGGATCTCAAGGGTGTTGATCCAAAAATCTGTCAACATACCATACCCATGATAGATGATGCGAAACCAAGTAGACAAAGGCCATACACGTATAATGAAACATTTTCCAGGAAGATAAAAGAAGAGATAAAAACTAAAGTAAGCTAAATTTATTTACGAAATTGAACACAAAGATTGGGTATCTCCAATTGTGGTAGTACCCAAGAAGAATGGAAAATTACGAGCGTGTGTTAATCTCTAAAAGGTAAATGCAGCTACCATTAGAGACAACTTTCCTCTTTCAATCACGGAGCATGTTTTAGAACGAGTTGCAAGAAAAGAAGCTTACATCTTCTTAGATGGCTTTTCGGGATACAATCAAATTCTGGTTGACCCAAAAGATCAGCATAAAACTGCTTTTGCAACAGAATGGGGTATTTTTGCCTATTGGGTTATGCCGTTTGGGTTAACTAATGCTCCAGCCACATTTCAAAGGCTGATGAGCCATGCTTTTAAAGAATATCTTAAGAAATTTTGAGAAATATATATGGATGATCTATCCGTACATTCATCAATCCAGGCTGATAATTTTGAACACCTCAAAAAGGTATTCGAAAAATGTAGACTTTATAGGATTTTCTTAAATCCTGAAAAATGCACATTCATGGGTAGACAAAGAAAAATTCTTGGACATATAGTGTCTAAAAATGGCATAGCTACTGATATTGAGAAGATTCATGTCATTGCTGATTTGCCTAGACCAACAACAGTCAAGGGGGTACAAGCCTTCATGGGACATTGTGGATATTACTGACGGTTCATCTACATGTACGCTATAATTGCAAAACCCATGTATAGCTTGATTACACACTTTGAGTGGACCGAGGCATGTGAAGAATCCTTCATGAAGCTTAAGCAAGCTCTCAACTCAGGTCCAATATTGAAAGCACCATATTGGAATAAGATATTCCACGTACATGTAGATGCTTCCAATTTTGCTATCGGTTGTATACTAGCTCAATGAGGAGACGAAAAAATTGACTTTCCTATTTCTTATGCTAGCTGACAATTGAACATAGCGGGAAAGAATTACACACCATCAAAAAGGAAGGATTAGGAATGATCTATGCCGTTAAACATCATAGACATTATCTATTAGCCAACAAGTTTGTGTTCTTTGTAAACCACCAAGCTTTGTTGTACTTGGTCAACAAGCCCTGTAGCACAGGAAGAATAGTGAGATGGTTCATCATTCTTTTGGAATTTGATCTACTGTGGTTGTAAAAAAGGGCACTACTCATCAACGAGCAAATCATTTGTCAAGGATTGTTTCAGAAGAATCACCTAAAGGGGTAGACGATGATCTACCGGATGCCTATTTATTCTCCGTGGAAATGATACCTCGATGGTCGGAAAACATTCTGTCATTGATGACAATAGCTCAAGTGGATTCACAAATACCACTTCCTGTTACGATCGGATTAATCAAGCAATCGACTATGTATCAATTACTAGTTGGTAGGCTATACAAAAGAAATCGAGACGGAATATTGCTCTTATGCATTAATCTTGAAGAAAAAGAACAGTACCTAAGTCAAGCACATGTTACCATAGTAGGACTTCAGTTCATGGAATACCAAACTATGCAACAAATCTTGAGACTTGGAGTATTTTGGCCGACTATGAGGAGTGATGTTCGATCTTTTGTAAAGGATTGTCCTCAATGTCGAAAACAAACACCCATACCTCATGTAACATTGTTTCAAATGTCACCTTTTCCTAAGTGGAGTAACTATCTGTTTACTTACTTATCGAGTAAATGCCATCAAAGAGCAATTTAAACTGGAGCAAGAGACTATGCTCTTATTGGGAACCAATTGTATCGGAGAGGTAAAGATTAACACTTGCGTCTTTGTGCAAATGAAGACGAGTAAATTCCAAATATAGAACAAGCACATGCTGGATTAGATGGAGGTCACTTTTCTAGTGAGATCACCGCAAGAGCAATCTTGATGGCAAGCATATGGTGGCCAACATTTTTTGCAGATGCCAATATGTTCGAAGGTGTGATGCTTGTCAACGAGCAAAGATGCCAACATGCGTAGATAGCATGCCCTTAAGACCAATGATGGGGACTAGAGATTTCGCAAAATGGGGTATAGATTTTGTTGGGCCAATACAACCACCTCCTTATAGAACCCAAGCTCAATATATCATTGTAGCTACGGACTATTTGACCAAGTGGACTGAGGCTAAAGCAACTCACAAGAATGATGCCAAAACCACTGCTGCATTCTGATATGAGTATGTATTCACGAGATATGGACTACCAATAGAAATTGTCAGTGATCGGGGAACTCATTTCCTCAATGAGGTATTCGAGTATTTGCTTAATGAGTTTATGGTCATCCATAACAAATCAGCTCCCTATCACCCACAAGCAAACGGACAAGCTGAGCATACGAACAAAATTCTTAGCTCAGTGCTGACTAAAGTGGTTAGTTCAGGAAGGACAGATTGGAAAATGAATCTCCATGCTACTCTATGGGCTTCTCGAGTTTCATTAAAACAACTTTAAATGCTACACTCTTTAACCTTCTTTATGGTCTTGATGCCATATTGCCAATAGAATTTCTATTGCCGACATTAAGGGTAGCACGGAATCTTGAGTGGACTGGACATGAATTGTCAGAAAGACTTGAAGATTTGGAAAAGCTAGATGAGCAAAGGCTAATTGCTGTAGCTCACATCTATGCACAAAAGGAAAAACAAAAACAGTTTTTTGATTCCCACTTAATCACAAAAATCTTCAAGAAAGGGGACTTAGTTTTAATCTATTCCCTTAAGCAACACACTCCCAAGTTTAAGAAAAAGGAAAACGGATCGTTTATCATTGCATCTCCAAGTGGAGCAGTAAAATTTGTTCACCCTAGATGGTGAACCAATGGCTAATTGGATTAATGGATGTCGTTTAAAGAAATACAATCTGCCACTAACCAATGAATTGCTAGAAAGAATGCATGCAACCAAGTAGAGGAAGATTAAACGACAGTAGGTTATTGATGAAGCCCAAGAGGAAGCTTGGCTTTGGGTACTCAAAAGGAAAACTTCTTTCAAGAATAAACATATACCGATTCCCATCAACACTTTGGAAATAGATGACCGACAATGGAAATTACCTAAAGATGCAGTTTCAACAGATGATGATTGGTTAGACGGAATGGACCTATGCATCAAAGTACAGCTCAACAATCATAGCACCAATGCCTTGGTCGTCACAGGAGCTAGAGTAAATGCAGTAAGTTATTCCATGTACAAGAAGGCAACAAGTCAAGCATTCACAGCAGGAATAGCAACAATCAAAGGATGCAACAAAAGCTGACCCCAACATTAGGAGTAGTCAACTTGAACGTGATAGTACATGGATGTTCATGTCCTCATCAATTTGTATGCTTACCAGATGAACACATGAATGAGACGATGATTCTTGGAATTCCCTGGATGCGGACATACAAAGCAGTACCAGATTGGGATACAAATCAGCTAAAGCTATCACCTAAAGGTGGGCAACCCATTGTTCCAATTGCACCAAGTAAAGAGGAATGGAAAGGAAGCAATCAGCAGACCAAACCACGAAGTAGTCAATCTTGTCCATCCCCTCGATAAGAAAATGCTACAAGTAGCATGGAAGGAGTCAAGCAAATTTGGGTACCAAAAGCACAGCTTAAGGATAAGCCGATTCAAATCTGGGTGCCTAAGACTTCACTGACAAAAGAAAAGAAGGTTCCAAGGGTAAAAACACAGAGACGAGTACTTCCGTGCAAGGAACCTAACATGAAATTGGTTTGGAAGAAAAAGGAGCACTTATCTTCTCCACAAACCGTAAAACCAATCAAGCAATGGCGAGTTAAGTATCAAAAGACTCCACTACACCATATAGCACCAAGCATACCAACCTACCAATGGCAAGAAAAAGCTCGACAATAGTCAAAAGTGCTACCAACAGCTCAAGCAATCAGTATGCTGAAGTATTCGGATGGTACAATAAAACAGAGAGCACACAAGCTACAAGATTTGCTCTTTGGGAGACATTAGCAGTAAAAAACCTCGACATTAGAAACCCTTGAGTTAATTACTCAAGACCTAGCTCTTGCACAACATAGTGGTTTGAATTGCATTGATCTGCAAAGCATGGTAGAGCCAACCACGGCTATACATAGACACGATTGTTCAACCCATGTACACACTCGTCCCGGAGTACGCCATCTATGAGGGGTGGAAGGGCACTAAGTACTTAGTAACGAAGGGCAATGTTTGAAGAGGGAGGAAAAAGTTCGATGTTAACGTGTGATTTTTTGCAAAATTACCTAATAATGCCCTCATAATTCATCATCAACGGAAAATTCACTGATAATATCTTCCCGATGAGTGTAAATAGTGTATATACTATCAAAAAATCATCAAAAAATATTTCTTTTTGGATATTTTTTATCATTTTTATTGATAATGAGACTTTAAAATAGAAAAAAAAAACAATAAAGCTGTGTTTTTCAATGGATTTTCTTAATTATTGGATTTTCACTTTACTTTTTTAGAGCATTTTGCTATTTTCTTTGATTTTTTAAATAAACAAGTCAAAAATTAATAAGTGAAAAAGAAAGGAAGCTCATATGGAAAAACAGAAGACACGATGGTGATAAAAAAAACAAGGTGGACAAGCACAAAAAATTTCAATGAATCAGAAGATGGAAGCGGGAAGCCTAAATTAGGCGGCCAGACCTACTTTTGCAAAATTCTTGCAGAATGAGCTACAGGAATCCGATCAAGGAAATTTTTGAGTCTAACATAGATTTCACGGCCTAATAGGACTAACGGGGGAATCTCGGAAAATTGGTTCGGAAAGTCCGGGTATAGATATCCAAGATAGGCTAAAACCACCTCATTTCCACTTGCGGCCTTTGCAGAGACTTTCGCGCGTCTTTTTCGGAGTCCACACTTGATCGTTTTCAGCGTCGTCTCACATGAGACATGAGGGGTAAGTTTTTTAGTCGTCAATGATCCATTTTGTACGGCCGCTAGCTAGTCTAAACCCTTAGAAAAACCCCTAGAAATCGAGTAGTGCACGAAGATGTACGACCAAAAACTGATCATAGCGGCTTGTCAGCTCGACCAAATCAGATGGGATTTGAATTGCAGCATGCCCTAACATAATAGAACCTTTCTATATCACCAGTTGACCATTCGGCAAGGGTCGAGGGGGTCCCCAGTAGAAAAGCTAAGTTTTTGGCAAATGCCAGAATTTCGATCTACTCCACAGATAGCTTGCCTACGAGTTCCATATACAATGTATATGATTGGTTTAGAAAAATCAATCAAGCAAAAACCCTCAAAAAGTAGAAAACGGCTCAAAGGCCACAAAGCGTCAAATTCGATATACGGGGTCAAACTGACTCCAAATGAGCCAGAATTGGATGAATTGCTTCACAACTATGTTGTGGACAAGTCCAAAGCCTCAAAATTGACTGACCAACCCAACAGGCAGTGTAGTCACAAAAAACGGTGATTTTAGAGTCGACAAAGCACAAAGTGATGCCGACATGACCAAACTTGACCAAATTCAATTTAGGATTTGTTTTAGGTGTATTTGTGTCTAGGTCAAAATTTGTAAGCTTTGCAAAACATTTGTCACTGTTGTAAATAATACGATTATTTACTTTTGTACTATTTTTGCTTGGAAATTGTCACATCACCTCACCTATCATGTGTATACACCTATTACATGCCAAAAATCAAGTATGAGCCAAAATGAGCACCTATAACTTGGAAAATTGCTAGAAAATGCAAAGAAGTCTTTGCAAGCCAATTTTTGGGTTATGGACAACATTTCTTGATCCAAATCACCTTAATATCTCATACACAGGGTCTATACAATGCCCAAAACCAATTTGTACCAAAAAATCTTGATTTTGATAGAAAAGTTAATAATCACGATTATTTACTTTCTAGCCAAATTGGGGGAGTTTTGATATTTTGCCATCGTACATCCAAAGTACATGATGTGTTAAGACCACTAGCCAAGTTTGAACCAATTTGGAGCTCTAAATCTCAAATTTCCTTTATATCTATTGTTTCAGAGACCTAAAGCCAAAATCTGGTACCATTTTTACCCTATGCATCCAAATGAGCCCATATTTCACTCAGAGCATATATTTGGTAGATACTTCAAACCTATGAAGCCAAGTTTGTAGAAAGTTGAAAAAAATTACTCAGTTGTAAATAATTGTGATTAGTTACTTTGGTGGCAAAAATTTGTTTTGACTTGACAGTTTTGTTTCTTGCATGTTTTTATGTATCTATGTTTGTTCAAAAATTGATTTGAAGAAAATTGGACCAAAATTGTCAGCATTTTAGAGTAAAGGACATCTCAGAGAAAATTTCGACAAATCTGCTGACTTTGACACTCTATTCACTGAACAGGAGCCATGCAAGCAGCAGAGAGAGCCAAGAAGAAGCTCAACCAAAAGGAAAAGTTGCAAGAGCTGCCCGCATATTAATTGGATCCAGATTTAGTCAAAGCCGCCAAGGCAGCTTATTTCTCCAAAGAACAGCTAGAAGAGCATCATACCACAGTCTTCACCGGTAGATTCAAGAGTGAAGAGGGACATCAGGTGGAGTTGCAACTCCTATCTAAAGAAGTATATGATGTCGCCGCAAAGCCTGAGACCAAAGAAGACAACCACAGGCTGGGACTCAGAGACTTTTATGAACAGGAACCATGCGGAGTGGATTTCCAAAAAGCTTACGAGCTTTTATCCACAATTAAAGAAGATGGAACCACCCAAATTTCTGACACGCAGAGAAATAAGGTCGAAGTGGTAATAACCAAAGTTATAGTGGCACAAGAACTCAGACTGCCCACAGAAGAAATGACCATGAGGGCAAGGGATAGGAAAACGGTAGGTACATTCACCAAAGAAACCGCCGCATCCACTTTTGCAGATTTAATTCACAAGCAAGTGGAAGAACCAGCAAGGTTATACCAGCAGCATTTCCACTTCCTGGCAAAAAGGCCACCAAGGTACACCACGCCAAATCATGCGGTTGCCACCACTTTCACACAAGTTCTCAAGTCAACAACCACCAGTGGACCACGCCTAGTACGTCCTGACCACTCTGAAGGGCATAAAGAAAGAAGCAAAGATCACTTACTTGGGTGTACCAGAAGTCTTGACAAGGATTGCGTACCATGACATCGGCATGGCCGACAACCTACCGCCTGCCCCCAGCTCAAAACACATGGATATCGGTAGCACAACCATCTCTTAGATCTACAAGGTCAGCCAAAAGATCCTATAAGTCAGATGAAGAATCGGCTGAAAGCTCGCCGAAAAGGCACAACAACAAGAGCGCTGATAATGAGGAAAAGAGGGCAAGAAGAGAGGAGATGAAGAGAAAAGCTGTGGCCGCCCACCAAGAAGAGCCAGTGCAAAAGCAAGCTCATTTTGAAAGAGAAAAACATGCCTTCCAGCACAGTCGACAAGCACAAGGGGAGGACCCAAAAAAATGGGTGCGTAGTGGACTTAAAGGCCCAAGGGCAAAGCATCACACGAGAAAAGAAGCTAAAGATCCCATAAAATTTTAGAAAAAATGTATCAAGAAGCAGAAGCCCTGAAGCTGAAAGAAGCTCAGGAAGAAGTAAGAAAAGAAAAAGAGACAGAGGAACAGAGACAAGCCGAGGAAACGGCAAGGGAAGAAGCACATGACCAAGGTCAAGGGTCTCCCTGACCCACTTCACCGTCTACTGAACAACAAGAAAATCCTATGGCAAGCCCACCACCATCACCTGCAGGTAAAGACACCACTAAAGAAGCTGAGCTTGAGAAAGAGAAAGCCACAAAAGCTGAGCCCACCAAAGAGACAAAACTTGAATCAAAGGAAGCAGAACAAACTGCACAAGAGGCTAATCAACAAGAGCAACAAAAAGAGAAAGAAGATGAGCTTGAACAGCAAAAGGCAGAAGAATCTGCACAACAGGCAACCACTACACAAGAGAACACAACAAAGTCCAAGACACAATCCTCTACCTCCACACAGCAAGAAACAACCGAGGCATTCACAAAGCCTCAGGAAGACAAGGCAGCCACAACCTCAAGGGCAAGAAGAACCAGCAGCTACGACACAGCCAAAAGACACACATGAGGCTGCAGGCACATCAACCTAGCTAGCAAGACAGAAAGACTGGAAGTCTAATGACGAAGTAATCTTACAAGTAAACGAATATGCAAGGCAAATGCAGGATATGACAAAGAGACTCCGATCAGCAGCACTTGACCGTAGCACAAAGGCCAAGGAGTTAGAGATGGTGATTGACACTCTCCAAGGAGAGTTAGAAGACCGAATGAACGTCATCACCGATATTCAGAGGCAAGTGCAGGAAATGAAAGACGAAGCTAAAAAACATCAGCTAGCCAGAGATAAACAGCAGAAGGAGATGGAAGAGCTAGGTGATCTGCTCACAAAGTTATCAGATGCTTGCAAAGCGAAAGACGAACAACTGACAGAAGTTACAAACGAACAGGCTAACGACAACCCTGTCAACTCAAAAAATTCAAGTGCAATTGGATGTTGCAAATGCTTCTTTACAATACTCCAAACAGAGAATAAATGATTAGGCAATCTTCTTACGACAAATAAGAGAGAATCCAGTCGTAGCCTCGATCAAAGGAACAAATGAGGTGTATAAAGCATTGGAGAAGAAGAACAAGGACCTCAAGCTGGAGCAATCTCAGCACAGGGACTTGGCTTTGATGCGAGTCTAGAGAGAAGAAGAGCTCCTAAAAGAAATAGATGAGCTCAAAAGAGTTAACTAGCTCCTGAGAGACGGAAAGTCAAAAACCCAAGAAGAGGCAGGCACTTCGGAGCCGCCGCAAATAGATATACCCTCAGTGTCATTCACTGAACTGGAGACACAATTGACAATAGAGCTTAGTGGTGAGGAGGATTTTTAGATAAACATTACAGATGCAGACACAATGCCCATGGTCCAGCTGTCAAAAGCTGAAGAAGATGCACTGAAATTAAAGATCACACAAGAGGTGGATGAGCAATGGAAAGTAGCGATGGATTGGGAGTTGAGAGTTCTTCACTCTGTCAATGTCGCTCAACTCACTCCCAATCAAATCAATGCGCAATGGCATCAGCAATCCCTGCCATACCCCTTGAAAAAGGTGGAGTTACTCCAAGTAAAAGATTGACTATACGCAGACATGCAAACAGATAGCGCAGATAAAGACCACCCAAAGTGGAGGTTGAGCTGGTTGAACAAGAATCCGAGGTATTTGATTCTGATCACAAGAGCACCTGCAGCCCTGCAAAGAGATCCCACTTTCTGTCCTGTACCAAGAGTAAGGACTTGGCAAGAGCATGAGTCACTAATGAAGAAGAGGCCAACCTGGCTGAACTACCCAAGACTGCCAGCTCCAGAAAAGGGACCGGTCACAGAGGAATACATGGTGAAAACCCTAACGAGCGCCATGTCTTTCTTCAAGAGTCTACCGTTATCTCTCTTGTGCAATGTTATATAAGATATGCCGAATGCTGCTCACTTGTATTGAAGTATTTCATGAGCCAGAGCAAGCAGGCATCCCGTGGTGGATGTCATTCCTCGAGGGAAATAAAGGTTTATGCTATGATCTCAGTGGTCAGCCTTCCGAAGAAGTCCTCTATGGCTTCTACGCCCGGTGTATGTTCTTACCATCACATAATATGTTGGCGTTTGAGAAAGCTTTCTACACGGGATTCTTCACTTGGCGAGTGAAGATATTTGCACCAGTGATCAACAATCTAGCCTCAAGGTTTGTAGGCTACTCAGCGGTGGAGCTGAAGAACAGAGTAACCATGCAGTTTCTGCAAGTGTCAGATAAAGAAAGAAAAATCGGATACTAGAAGGCACTGAATGCGCTTAAAGACCTCTTCGCCAGCCGCCAGCCCGAAGACTATTTCAGCCTATAAAACTGTGTCAAGGGACGACACACGCGAGGAGGGGAGCAAGCTAACACGGATACCATTTTTCAGAGTTCTCTTTGGAAAAAAAGTATTATTTTGATAAAGCGAGAATATTGTAACTCCTATTTTCTCGGATAAACTCTGTAATTAATGAGCTGGGGCTACAAGCTTTCAGATTATGTCAGCCTGTCATTACCCAGCTTTGGTAGAACTCAAGATTATTAGTTTTGACCACCCAAAAACCTTGGCTAAGGTATAAAAGCCAATTTTTGTAAGTTTTTTATTAGTTTTGGATAAGTTTTGGATAATGAAATACATAGAGTGAGCTAACGACGCTCACTCCTCTCCTTCTCACGCTTCCTACTCCCTCCCCGGTTGTCACATTGTAGTCATGTTTATTGCATTGCAACCGCAGGTAAGAGCTCTACGCATTAACGTAAGCAGTTCAGAGTTGTAGCTTTTGGCGTCGCCGATCCGCGGTCTAATTTCATCATAACTAGGAATTTACACTTTCAAATTTAAAACTAAGCATAGGTGGGATATTGGGACATCATTGCTAAGCGTTTAGATGCATTATGGGTCGAAAACGAGTAGGTCAAAAATTCATTGTTGTTAATAATCGCGATTTTGGAACTTGACCTAAAGTGGGGTTTGAGACTATAAGCATGTGTGCTTAGGTCTTATAAACTTGTCCTAGAAGTTTTGTTACGTTTTGGATGTCATTTGATGTTGCAACGGATGTGATTTGTTTGCCGATGAGCGATTGGTTTTTGGTGATTTCAGTCACTTGAGTGTAGCTTGAGTTAGATGCGAGTTGTTAGTTGTTTTTCGAGAGATTGACAACCTCTTGTAGCCTCTATGCACTAGTCGAGTCAGTTTCGTCCCATGGATTGACAATTGAATCGTGGTTCTCGCTAATACTGCAATAATATAGAATGGTGAAGTTAGACATGCGTCCCACACTCTCTCATTCGCTCGCTCCCTTTCGAGAAAAAATTTCTCACAAATCACGCTTGCTTTCACTCTCTTCACACACAAAGAGGGTTGAAATTTTTATGTCTCTCTCAGCTATCTACTTTCAAACTATGTTTCTCTACTCAAGTTGCCCGGGTGCGAGCAGTCGAGAAATCGGAGAGTCGGGGTGTCAGAGGATCGGGGGAGGGCAAGTCGAGGCTGTCGCGGGATTACGCCCTTGCACACACCAAGGTTTGTTTTTAAAAAAGGCTCAAACTAAAAAAAAAATGATAGCATTGTGTCGATTTCTACAGAAATTGAATTATGTCGATTACTGGCGATTCTCTAAGATCCGAGGGGGAGCGAGTGTGTGTGTGGATGCCAGGGATGCTCAAAGCCTGAGATGGGTGTGTGGATTCTCTTTGCTTGCTTAACTCTCAAGCTCGATAGTGCCACAAAATTGCCAACGTGATTCCTCCTCGGTGCTCTCGATTCTGTGCTGCCTCAACCCTACTGCAATCAAGGGTGTGTGTGTGTGATGAGTTGCAACCCTAGAGCCCTTGAGTGTGTGTGTGTGTGTGTGTGTGTAACTACACACACCCAACAAAAATTGCTCCAAATTGGTGCTTGCTGCTCACAACACTCTTAACGGCCTCTCCAGTGCTTGCAATGCATTTGACTACAATCAATTTTCTGCTTGTGAGCTCGCTACTTGGTTAAGCTTTTCTCATCCTTCTGCCAAATGCAACCAAGTGCCGATTTATTTTTCTATCGATTTTGCCCTCAATTTTTTGTTGCCTTCAAGCCTTTGAGCTTGCGTTGATTGGCTTACTCCAATCTTGCTTCTTTGTCTCTGACCACTGCAGATCTCAAGCCTCCAAGCTCTTCTAAGCTTCCTGTTATGTCCGTAGATACCCACAGTTTCTTGCTTGATTCCTTGGAATCTCCAAGATCTCTTTTGAAAACAAGAGGGGTTGCGTGCACCGGGTAGGGGGAAGAGACCGCCGATCTCTCTGATCCGTGCCGGATTCGTCACTGGATCAACCCAGTTCGAGGCCTTGAGCATCGAGCCGCAACTAGACCGCCGCTACCGTCGAAGCCAAAGCTCTGATATCAATTGTGGGGGTTGTCTTGGCGGAGTGTGAAGAATGCATGCAAGAGAGAGGAGAAGAGAATTGGGAAAGGGGATGAAGCAAAAATAGGGAGTTGGATTAGTGAAGAGGAAAGTGAGAGATAGTCAACTCTCTCACTTTATCTCCCTTTATTGATTACGGAAAAATAAGAGTAAGGGTGGTTTCCCACGGCCACGTGGCCTACATCCTAAGAAGGAAGAGATTGAGCCAAGTGACAGTAGCTCTAAGGATGCAGACACGAGTTGGGAGACCGCGTCATCTCAATCCAGGTATGATGAGTATGACCACTTGCATGTGAGTGGAGAGACAGTGAATGAGCGCAAGAAGCAGGATGAAGTGCAAGCCAAGATGACTAATGAAGACCGAGTGGAGCAGTTCAGGCCTAGAGGTGATGATATGCAGGTAAAAATGATGTGTGGTGCCATGCTAATGGCCATGCTCATCAAAGTGGCGGTGGAATGTGCTTTGGTGGTGCAACAAGTACAAGGTTTTTCCAAAAGAGATGGGGCAGCCTTGCCTATGGTTGTGGAGCATGATGCAGCGAAAGAGCAGGTGATTGGAGCCAACAAGCAGCTGGTGCTAATCAACCTTGAAGGGCCAACCGACAAGGAAGAGCTTGGTGATTCTAGAATTGAGTGCATGGTAGGTGAGAAGGACAGTATGGAGCCAAAGGTGGAAGATCTTCCAATGCAAAAAGTGCACTTTATGATAGCTGGTGCAGATTTTGAGGCGGTGTCCAATCTTTCCAAGGAGGTTTGTGAGTGGTGGTTGAAAGTTGTGGTGATAGAAGCGGCTGTGCAGTGGGCTGTTGAAGAGGTACATGATCTTCTCGAAGAGGATCTCCCTTTACATGGTTGGGAGGGTGGGTCAGGTACGTGTGCATGCATGTTTTCTGATGGTGAGCACGATGGTGCTCTATTTGATGTGTTTGGAGATGATGTGTTTGAAGTGAGCGGTATGCTAATGGGTGCATGGAGTGGTAGAGATATGTTGTTGGCAGTTTGGGTATGCAGGTGGTTATATGCATTGGTATGGCACATTGCAAAGCTGTTACAGGTGAGTGGAGAAGACCAGTGCAAGGTGCTTGACCCAGGTGGTGACTATGCTGTAAAGCAGAGGGTTGGGCAACTCGCATGAACAAAGGTGGTGGGTGAGAGGTGCCAATTTTTGTACACATGCTAGGTGTTTCTGTTGTGTACAGAGAGCGTGTTTGGAGTGTGTAGTTTGTAAGTTCAATAAGCCTGTGTGTGGTTGAACATAAATGTTCAACTAGGGGGTGGGCAATGATGGTGGAGCCAACGTTGGTCTGTGCAAGGAAGTGTTCTATGCAAAGCAAAGGCTAGAAGAGGTACATGACAAGGTGCATAAGTCAATGTGGAAGACCTGGGCAAGCAGGTGCTAGTGGAAGTGTATGCCTGATGCAGCTTTTTAAGACAAAAAAGACTCCAAGACTGAGCCAAATGGGATGATAGTTCAAGGTGCCCAAAGTGACGAGTCAGTGATCTGGAATGTAGTGTTTGAGGTGCTTTAGAAGCCGGTCTAGAGTTGTTGTCAAACGGAGCCCTGGTGTGAAAGATAGTGCAGTTTGAAGTTAGAAGGTTTAACAGATCTGAGACAGACAGGGCATCCAGGGACAAGTGGCTAGAGGTGATTTCAGTGGAAACATGTGTAGTGCTTGTGTTGTGGACCATGCCGGTCTTTTTGAATTACAGACCGGAGCTCTAGATTGCAGGTTATGGCCATTTGAAGATTTGCGGGGAGTCGGGTATGTGCAAGCTTGGTTGCTTTGAACATCATTCCATTTGGCATCCTTTGGGCCTTAACAGGGTTCTAGAGGGTAATATGAATCAAATGGAGTAAATGGGCTTTGACAACACCTCAATGGGAGCCCGGACCGAAGAGATATGGCAAATTGAAGTCAGTGTTCGTTCTCGACATCATGGTGTCAGTTTGTTATTTTTGCAATTTGGATGACCTCGGTTTGTGGGTCTTCATAAGACAAATAGCGGCACGGCCAAAGGGGGTTGAAGTCAATTGTGCAAGTTTTTGGTTGGATTTGATGGCTCGAGCATTGAGCGAGTGGGCCTCAAATGGAAGCACTCGAAAAGTGGGCATAAAAAAGAGTTTTTTTTTTTTTAAAGGTACTATGGATGACATTCTGAAGCCTTGGAGAGCCATTAAACCCTGCAGTGCCACATGGCACCGGCCTTATCCCACATGCAGAGGGCAAGCCAAGAGTCGCACATTATAAGGGCTACGAGGGCATCCACTCTTGGTCGTGAAGCAAGAGAGTAGTGCTCTCCTACGTGAGCGATGGAGGTCTCCATGAGGGCGCTGTGCGTGCAAACCTCGTGGTGCCTTTGGCGCTCTTTGAGGTGGCAGGTGTAGCGGGCTCCCTCTTGGTGGCAATATAGTGGCGCTCGTCTCTGTTGGTGGCAATGGCATTGGGCGTGCAGTTATGATGTGGCAGCCTATAGGCGGCTAGTCTCGTGCCCGCCGCTTTTTGAAGGTAAAGTCTAGGCCTCCCCCACTAGCGATGTTGCTACTGGCGAGGAGAAGGGTCATGTCTGTGAGAGCTAAAGGGAAATCAACTCCCGGGCAAAGAGGGGGATCATGAGGTAGGGGGTGTTCGTGTGTAGAGAGGGCATAAGAGGAGGTCTCATGTGCATAAGAGGAGGGAGTTGTGCAAACATGAGAGAGAAGAGGTCGGACCTCCCCCCCCCCCCCCCCCCCCCGGGTACATGTAAGAGAGAGAGAGAGAGCCCAAAGGGCGGCCAAGAGGGTAGCTCAAGAGAGAGGGAATGGGTCCCACAACATGAGAGAGAGAGAGAGAGAGAGAGAGAGAGAGAGAAATCCAAGTTCAAAGGCTACAAGGTGCGCAAAGAGGCGATCAAAGCCAGCTAAGTGGGACACTCCGAAGAGTGCAAAGGAGAGTGGGCAATTGAGGGCCGGACAAAATGGTCAAGGGAGGAGGTCAAAAGAGCAGTGCAAAGCCAAGCTTACCAAAGGTGGAAATGAAGGAAATAAAGATAAAAAAAAATTAATAAAATGACTAGGGGTACTAACAATGTCGCTAGTGCACCCCTCTCAAACACCCGAAGAGGAGAGAGCAAATCAAGCAAGGTGGTGTACCCTCTCCCAAGTTGCTAAATTGAGATGCAAAGTGGACCAATCAAGGCCGAGATACCAAAATTGAGAGAGACCTCCTATATAAGCCATTTTTAAGTCATTTTTTATGCTTTTTGCTGGAAGACTTTTGCTCAAGAGGTCTTTTGGGAGCCTGCAAAGAGCCATAGAGTGTGTGGGTGAGTTCTTGAGTGGGCTTCTTGTGAAGAGGTGTGTGCATGCAAAGCCTTGAGTGTGTGTTTTCTTGCCCAAGGATCATGTGGGTGTGCCGTTTGATGTAAAAGAGTTGTACATGGTGTTTGAGCAGTGGTGAAGCTTCCATGGTGCTTCTCTCGCATCATTTCCCTTGCCTCCCCTTCTCGAGTTCTTCTACTTGTGTGTGCGTTCTCGGTGTGGATCTGCGTGCCTCTCGGGCCCCTTTTTGAGTGCGGAACGGAAGTGAGAGTGAGGTTTCGTGTGCGGAAGCGGCGTGTGGCTCAAAAGGAGCAGTAAAATGCGTGGCTAGCTGTGTTGAGCTTGTTTACGTGTTGGTATGTGTGCATGCGGTGGCTTGCTAGCTTGTGTTGAGAGTTTCAAAGGTGAACTCTAATGGATTGGGGTGTTGTGTATGCCCTGAGCTATAGAGAGGTAGTCTTTTTGTGTGCCGGGTGTGTTCCCCCATTCCCCCTCTTCAACGTCTTCTACCAAGACCAGCGGATCCGACAGTGTTTGGTCTACAACTCAAAGCCTGAAAGGTGCTTGTTTGTATTTCAGACCCAAATGTTTCCTAACTTTTTCAGACATTATGTTCACCCCAGATTCCCCATCGAGGGTTGCCATGTCCACTCCCTTCGAGTGCTTTCTGACTTTGCACTCCACATTGATGACCAGTGCTTGATCATCTCTAATACCAATTTTGTTGATCTCATAGGCTGTCTTCAAGCCTTCTTTTTCCAATATTTTTTCTAAAGGTGGCACAGCTTGGACCAGCCTGGACATCTCCAGAGCTATCTTGTTGATTCTTTTTGAGACATTCTCCCACAAAGTGCTCTTGCTTAACTGTTCATCTGAAGCCTTTATTTCCCAGATCTCTCCTGGCTGATGTAGTTCCCCTGTTGTTTCCTGGTCCTCCCCCTCTTGCTGAGTTGGCTTGGTTCTTGATTGGCCTACGATGGGGCAATTCTCACTCTATTTTGTGATCCAAGTTTTGCTGGTCTTGCTAGCTGGTGCTTGCTTTGTTTCATTGATGTATTTATACTAAGGTGGTTTCCCTTGTAGTGCCTTCGTTTATGGATAGCCTCCTTTTTCAGTTTCTGCCAGACTTTGGCTGGGGACTTCTTGGGTTTGTCTGGTAGCTCTTGTGCGGTTCTTGTCACAGCTGCCACATCTGGTAACATCAAATTCACTCTTCAGTGAGTGTTGATGGTTGTGGGATTCATAGGTTGCTGGTTCATCGGAGGTTCTGTACAATCTCGTGCAAAATGGCCCTCTTGGCCACAATTCCAGCAGTTGAACACTCTAGGTGGCAGCCTGGAGTATTGTCGCTAAGCAGCTGCTCGAGCACCTAGGTCCAGGTGTTGAGGCTCCCCGCGTTTGTGGCACCGCTACCCTCACAACTGGTGTAGATAACCTGATAGGGCATTCTTCCCAGGGGTGTCCTCTCCTTTCGCAATAATCACACTTGACACACTCATTTGTTGTATGGTCATTTCCCTGGCAGTGAATGCACCATGCCTCGGACTTAGCGGGCATTTTGGTTCTTACTCTTGAGAGTTCCTAAATTTTCTCTGAGCTATTTCAACTCACTCTCCCAATTCCTGGTTTTGGCTCTTCCTCTGAGTTGCTAGTCTCTTCTGAGTTGCTGGAGTTACTGGAAATGGTTTCTTTCTTTACCTTCTTGGTTCTCTTTTGCTCCATTTTCATAGCTCTCTGAATAAGTTCATCCAAAGTCTTGTGGGGTTAGTGATTTCTTGGTTCCATTGAGGACCCATGCTCTGAGACTTTTATTCCCTGGTGGTGACGATAGCTGTCTAGCCAGGTCTTTGATCTTCTCAACATGAAGGCTTTGAACATCGCTTTTCGGTGACTAGGTTCTCTGGTGGGTAATTGAAATAGTAGGTCTGAGCCACTCCTCTCAGCGTTAGTGCAAAGCACACCCTCCATTCTGTTTTGGGTAGCTCTCTGAGGCTTGCCCAACTTTCAAATGCTTGCAGATGTTCCTGGGGATCACGCCCTCATTTCCCCTTGTATTCGGGCATTTTCAATTTTAAATCCCTAGCTGCATGTCTCGCTGGGCTGGTTCCCTGGTTTCTCCCTAGGTTCTGCATTTTCCTCCACCCCCTCTAGCTCTGAATGGTCATCCAGGTCCAAGGTTGCCCTATCCTGGTCGAACGTCACTCCGTCTAAGTCTTTTGTTTCTGACCTTTTCTTGGGTCTTCCTGACCTTATTTTTACCTGAGTGCTGGTGCCCGCTCTTTCCTCTTTGGTGTCTTCCATGGTTGAAACTCCTTTCTTTAGAAGGTCCTCAACATGATAGCCAATGTTCAACCTGGAGCCTTCGTCTATTAGTGGTACTGCTACTCCAGTTCAGGGACTAGGTTGGTCAACCCTATCTATAGTCCCAGACTAGACACCCACATAATACACCAAGGGTTGTACCAGCTCAGAACACATGACACACACACACACACACACACACACACAAACACAATACTAAATACTACAGATACATGAGATGCCCCGAACCCAAGTACTTCATATCAATCATATTAGGTGTGTACATCACTTAGGGGCTAACACTACAAGCTCTGAGAATGAGCCATACAATCGGTTACAATGGTGCACCTAGCCATCGTATATACGTATATAGCACACATACCCTAGCTTAAGGGCCCTCTCCTAGGTTCACCATACCAATCATATTGGAGTCGTGTGGCTTTTATATCATTGGCTGTTTGGTTTCTTGATTCTTGGCCTTGATCTTGGTCTTCTAACTGCTCGCTACTCGAGTCCGCTTGCAGTTCCAGACTTACCCTTCAACAACGTGTCAAAAGCTTGATGCTTTGACGATACTCCGGTTATTGAACTCTGTAAATAGGCGAAACAGGTGATACTCTGGTGAGTGTACTCTGCACATAGAGAGAGAGAGAGAGAGAGAGAGAGAGAGAGAGAGAGAGAGAAGCTGGCAAATAGCACACTCCTTGCATAGGGCCGGATGCTTGGGAGTCATTGCGGGCGTTGTTCAACACATGGCTTGCCACACCTTGGCAATGCAGCCCAAGGTAATTTACTCGCAACTTGCTGCCATGCACAACTCTGCATCTACATGTCCTGCAGCTTGAGATCAGGATGATGATCTGCCTTGCAGCCGTGCCTACAAAAGTTCAATCACCATTTATTGATACCCAAAGCTTTTGCTACTATTGAGTGCGCCACCATATTTATTATTAGTGAGAGTAAACCGTGGCCGACTGAGATTTACACAAGTCATTTCTGAAGACTTCTACATTTTCGAAGCCCGTTCACTATTTGCGGCTAGCTCTAACAACCTCATATTCTCTAGCCATGTCCGATCTTCTCACACCTTGGTCTAGAGGTGCACAAAGATCAGAACCACAAAATAATAATCTCGTGTGCATTGGTCAATGACTATATATTAGGGTTTTTGAAGTCTGTGTGCGCCATTGAAGTTTGATATTTAACTTCGTTTGTGTTTTTGAATTACACAAGTCATTTCTAAAAACTTTTGCATTTTTTAAGTCTGTTTGCGATTTTTTTACTATTTGCCGCTAGCTATAACATTAACCTCACATTCTCTAGCCATGACAGAAGTTTGTTTTTGAAATCTTTTTGCGTTTTTGTAGTCTGTGTGCGCTATTGAAGTCCAATTGCGTTAGTTTACTTCATTTGTCGAAGTTCTTTTGCGGCTAACACTGAGCGGCTACCACTAAGCGGCTAGCCCTAAGCGTGTAGCCTTCAACAGCCTAAATAAGGAGTAGTCCTTCCTGAGCGGTAAGCGACTAAATACATAATTGGTTACCTATAAGCAACACGTCCCAATAAACCGTTTGAATACCGATTAAACCTACATGACTAGCCTTAACACTAGGTTGGTAAACTAACAGGACATAAAAGTGTCCTTTTAGGGTTTTGAAAAAAACCTCCAAAACCATAGTAGATCCACTCATTTTGTAAAATCCTTTCATGAGGTTATAGTTCAAGGCCTACTACACATGGAAAAAATAAGAAACTTGTAAAATTTCTCATCTTTTGGTCACACCAAGCCTCTAAAGTTGATGGACCAGTACATTTTCATCAAAACAATCATTTCTTATGTTTTGTTGCATAAAAACAAGATTAGGGATTTTTGTAGGACTTGAGATAAATTCCCTAGTTAACTTCAATGGGTTGGTGATCAGAACATATGATTGCTTCTCACTCACTATTTTTTGTTTTGCCAAAAGAAATAGGTACAAAAAAGTTGAATTTTTACCATTCTGCAAACCTATCATCAAAGTTTCTATAGCCACGCTCAATACAAATAATATATGCATGTTTTCTTAGTTCCCTATTGTCCTTTAGGTTCATAAGGAGCCATGGAGCATGTCAAAAGAATAATACATCTCTTACCAAGGGGAATCTTGGGGACAAAGATGAAGTGCTAAATACAGCAAACATGAAAAAACTGGGTTCAACATTATGAGTTGTAGAATCCCATAGAAACTATTCAATATCTAGCCAAATTTGATCCTTATGACTAGATATGGTTACTACCTACAAAATGCATGTAGTTGTCACAAGAAACTAACAATATTGAAAAAGCTATACTTGATATACTAGAATGTTTCGTTTTCTTCTATAATTGAAAAAATCAACCATCGTTGTCTACTATGCAAAATAGGGTATTAGGTGCCCCAAAACTCAAGGAATATTAGCTCAATGTTACAATATGCGACATAGAAAATCAAAAGTGCATTTGGATATCATGAAAGCCACCAAAAAAAATCATAGAAGAGCTAAAATTGGCTAAAAAACAGGATTTGACAATTTTTGTAATTTGGTCATAACTTACAACTTTAACATTTATTTCTCCCTAGAAGCATCAGGACATGTTGAGGACTACTAAAGATAGTTCTCTAGCATTATAGACCTCACAAATATGAATTCTAGAGTGGTATAGTTGCAAAAAGTTGAAAAAAGCCAGAAACAGGACCCGTTTTTTCACACAGTTTAGGTTGTGAAATGTTGTCCAAGGACAAGGTTAAAGATGGAATTGATATTCAAAAAAAATGTCGAGTTTTTTTCAGCTCATGAGACAACTTTCTAAACAGATAGCACCTCAAAATCCATTTTGAAACTCTTGACATAATTCAAGGAAAATGGTCACTTAACAGGACATAAAAGTGTCCCATTACCAACCTAGTGTTAAGTCACCAAGTGACTAAATAACGAAACTAGTCGAGCCGCGTGTAAGACTAAGCGGGCTCGGCTAAACGATTTAATATGCAAGCAGCTACACGCTCTAATTCAACACCTAACCTTCACCGATCTAATTGCAGATCAATCTTAAGCGATAAAACCACTTATTACCTAAACCGGTTAGTGTTAAATGACTAAACTTAATTAAGTGAATAACCTACGATAAGTCACAATTACAAAAATAACAGTATATTTTTCAAAAATTTAAATTTATTTACACAAAAACAACAAAAATAATTAAAAAATAACATAAATCAAAATAAATCTTTCTTTTAATGGTGATTTTTAATTAATACTATTTATACATAACATTAAAAAAAATAAATTAAAAATATGTGTTTGCATCGTATATAGTGTGTTTATATTGTTTAGTGTGCATAATTATTTACTTGCGTGCATGTATATGTGAATGTGTGTATGTGTGTATGCAACAAAAAAGAATGTTAGAGCACTCACATGGCCTATTTGAGCAAGAAAGAGTTGAAAAAATGTCCTCAAACCTACAAAAACTTACACACACACACACACACACACACACACACACACACACACACACACACACACACACACACACACACACACACACGCTATGTTACATACACATACACTAAAGTGCACAAATCTACAAGGAAACTTGAAAATAATCTCACCTTGTTGATGGGGAGTAGTCCACGAGTGAGAATCTCACCTCTGGCAAGTCGTGAGGCAGCAAATCTGCAGCAGGTGAGGAGGAGGAGGGCAAGAGAAGAAGTGAAGAAAGGAGGTAAATGCGAAGGAAAGACCCGCGGTTCTATTTTTTGCAGGGTCTGCCTGTACAGGTGCCAGTATACGCGTCGGTATGAACATTGGTATGCATGCCGGTACAGACACCTATATAGGCGCCGGTATGAGTGCCGAAAATTTAAAAATTATATTTTTTAAAAGCTCGATCTCCCTCCAGATTTACCTTCACATATACCAACGCTCGCCATTGACGCCGGTAATTTGACGTCAAAATTTAAGCGAGTTCTTGTAGTGTGTGTGTGTGTGTCTTGGGGAATAAACATATACAAATACACATTGTGTATGTGTGTATAAACATATGTGTATCTATGTGTGGGTGGAGGTGTGTGTGTGTGTGTGTGTGTGTGTGTGTGTGAGAGAGAGAGAGAGAGAGAGAGAGAGAGAGAGAGAAAGTACATGTCATCATCATCTTTCCAATGGCATGTGTTTCTTTTGCGCCACTTTCACATAAGACAATAGACATCACTTTATTACTTGCCCTCTTGCCAAGAAGATATGGGCCTTTTTTTATCGGTCTGGTTTCATGTTGATGATGAATCTTTATCTCCTTGTGATTGGGTTTTTTGAAAAGCGCTCTCATACATGTCATCCTCAGCATTTCTTGTTGCTTTGTTATATGCTTCTTTACTTGGATTTTTGACATAATGTCTTTATTTTTTATGGTGCAAGTGGTGTTCAACAACATGTATTCAAGTTGACAGGTAATAGTGCTTTGGAATGTTTCTTCACTCACCATTGTTGGGGTCATATCTGTGGCAAATGCACAGGTCTGGAAGGATGTAATCTTGGCAGCAGCATCCAATGCTCGATCATCTAACAAGTCTGCTTTGCCATCTTGGTTATGGTTCATGTCCAATATTGAACTTGTAGCCTTTGTACATTGATGAGGGCTTGTAATTACAAATATAGGTGTAGAAATATTTGAAGTTCTCAAGCGTGGAGTGGGTTTCAACATCTCTCATGCTTCCTTCTCTACCTACTAAGTATCAAACTATAAAGGTTGGTTCTCTTATATGGCAAATCTTTTTGGAAATAGAATGCAAGAAAAATTGAGTGCATGGCTAAAGAAAATGGCAGATGTGCTCTGGATAAGCAAGCTTCCATCAAAATCATAGTGCCATTGATCATCTTGTTACACTTGGAGTTTTAATGGAGGAAAGTCCAATGAAAGTGAAAGGGTAGTTGTATTGTTGCTTTCTAGACTTCAAGAAGGCTTTTGATATGGTACCTCTAGAGAATCTTTGGGGATGCATGGAAGAACTTGAAGTACCAAGTGATTACATGCACATAAGTTCAAATAGATATGAGAAAGTGATATATCAAAGACACTTGGTAGAAAAAAATCGATAAATATTCTCAACCAATATTGGTGTTAAGCAAGGGTGCCTCATTTCACCGGGTCACTTTGGTTGATGAGTTGGAGCGAGGAATCACACCTTTTGAGCAAACATTCTCGAGCAAACAAAAAATCGAGCGAGTAACGTTAAAAGAAGGGCTGTAACCAATGGAAAATTACATGGTCTTGCAAACAACCTCATGAAAGTGGTGTCCCATGCCCCACCCATAGAATACCTAATTACAAAGGAAAAAAAAGTAACACTACTAAGCTAAGCTAAAAAAAAGTACCACTACTAAACATTAGATAGATTCATAAGCGCAAAAAATTGTTCTAAGATCGTATGGGATGTAATGGCATGCCACACATCACAACAAAAGGAGTGCAAGACTAAATAGACATAAACCACAAACCTTGAACATGACATATAATTATGCATAGTATAAACATAACTCTAGCAAGAGACACCATCAAAGATTTGAAATCTATGGTTGTGTGGAAGCTCTTGCACCATAACTCGTCGACCTTGGTGGTGGTAGAGTGATGCATGAACTTATGTGCCATTAGATCCAAACCTAGGGTTATCCTCACGTGTGCATTGAGTACCCTTGAAGTGGATCCATTGGCACCCAGGGTTATCCTCACATGTGCATTGAGTAAAGTTAGCACGGGTAACAAAGTAAGTCACACCCTTAAAGTGGATCCATTGGCACTAATATAAACAAGTGATAAAATCACAAGGCCTAAAGTTAGCAAGGATAACAAAGTAAGTCACACCCTTGAAATGGAGCCATTGGCACTAATATTAACAAGTGATAAAATCACAAGGCCTGCCATTTTGGAGCTAAAGAGAGATATATGTAAATACAATTTTTGGATTCTTCATAGAGAATGAAATGCTCCAAAAAACATAATGGCAAGAAAAAGCACATACACGTAGGGAGAATTGTGACAACCAAAGAAACTGTGTGTGATTACTTCCATATGCCTAGCGATCTAGATCAACCCCATATCCTTCATTAAGGGTTGCAGGAAATACCTTCCCCCTCAAAAAAAGTTTGAGTACTCTTAGAACACGATTTGCCAATTAATTGCGAGTTCATCACTTTGTCATCCAACCTTGCATGAAATGTAGGGATCTCCAAGAAGGGAAAGAATTGAAAGCTAAACTATATTGTGCAAGAGAAAACGTGGGAGAGAAAAGAAGAGAGTAGTCTCAACTATCCAAGAGACCTCAAAAGATCTATCATGTTTGTGTGTGTGTGTGTGTGTGTGAGAGTGAGAGAGAGAGAGACAGAGAGAGAGAGAGAGCTTGAGAAAAATTGCTCATTGTGTGCATGTCAAAACTTGGAAAATCATCTAAGAATTATCTTCACGAGTGAGGTAATTGAGAAGTCACCCTCTCCTTCAAGCATGTCGAGCTCTTACTCACACACACAATTACATTCTTAGCATGAAAAAATCAAAAACCAACTGCTGTTTTTATTCCCATTTGCTTGGAGCATGCTTAGATCAAGTAGTAGGCCTCAACCTTAAAACATTAATTAGCTCGCTCACCTGGATTAATGTCATGCAACATGCAAAAAATGATGCCCCCACGAGCAAAACGGAAGTAGACAAGTTAATCAAGAAAAGCTACAAGTATTAAGTCGAGGAGGGAATGAGGTGAGGAGAGATGGGCAAGCTGTGAAAGGAGCCTTTGCAAATGGAGAGAGGGGGTATCCCTTTGGTTCTTGGTAAATATTTACAACAATATGCAGGTATAGTGCAATCCACTCTCATTGAGAGTACGTAGTGGGTAGAGGGGAGAGACAGTGAGGCATAGCTGACTTTGAGAAAGAGAATATTGTGCCTTCTAGAGTCTTCTATCGGGTTGCCCTTGCAGCATACTACAATCTACATCTTCAATGGTAGTTATGCATGCTTTTGCCCAAGAGAGCCAACAACTCCCTTCTTGCCCTTCTTTTAGAAGGGATGAGCCCTACTATTGCAAAATATTTGGGCTCCGAGCACATCAGCTCACCAGAAATTTTAGACAAATTCTCACAATAATTCCCACATTGTGACTTACCTCAACATCATGAGTTTTTGTGAGAGAGGCACCGCATACCTAGCTAGGTACGATTGGGGGCAGCGGACCACTGGCCCCCCCCCATAGCTAGGTACGATTGGGGGCAGGGGACCGTCGACCCGGTGGGGGGGGCCAGTGGTCCGTTGCCCCCAATCGTACCTAGCTAGGTATGTGGCGCCTCTCGAGCAAAAGCTCATGATGTTATGCATGGTATGAAAAACACTGAAAAAGACTCCGTTTTCCTACATGAGAATATTTCTAAATGCTCTTGTGGAACACCACAACAAAAGGTGGAAAAGTTGCCATAGAATCATGGTTTAAAGCCATGGATAGAGCCATCTCACTTGCCCTACATCGGTTGCCACATTTGCTTGGGCGTTATTTGTGTACCTGTTGCATCAAGGACCTCGTTGAGACCACATCGCTCATTGCATTTTGGCTTTTGCTGGCCATGATTATAATATAGCTGTGTCGTTGATGTATCATTCTAAAATTCTCGTTCGGTGCTAGGCTGCCCCCTGCTCCACCACCACAGCAGCCACTGTTGTACATGTGAGCTTCGATTGCCTACCACATCGCACAAAGAGAACAAAGAGAAAGCTAGATCTCTCTCCAGCCATGTGCCCTATCCTAAGCTGGCCATGACTGGCGCGTTTAGTGATGAACACATGCAACAGTAATGGGTAGCGGCCCTAACATGGTCAAGCTCACAAGCATGGAATTGTGGGATGAGTCTTCTCTCTCTCTCTCTCTCTCTCTCTCTCTCTCTCACACACACACACACACACACACACACACACACACACACACAATTGCGCGCCTCCTATTCACGGCATGCTTTGTGAGCCTGACCAGTGACCAAGCTACCTCAGATCCACACACACACACAGTACAGGCGTGCCTTCCATTGACGACATACCTTGTAAGCAGACATGCTGTAATTTCTATTTTTAATAAAACAGAAGGTACTTTTCTAATGCAACCTCCATTCTAGAGAAGACGGACGCAATACAGGCTTCTGCAGCAATGAAGCTTTGTGAACAACTCAACCTCGTTGCCTCCATGGGCTCTCTCTCTCGCTCTCTCTCTCTCTCTCTCTGCATGCCCGCGAGGCTATTGGCTATCTCTGTAGTCTGTGTGTATCTCTAAAGTGCACCTATGTGCCCTTTGTGACGCCTTATTAGCATAGTGAGAGTTGTTGCTCTCTCCCTCCTAAGCATGTGCTTAGATGTCAAATACCATCGTCAAGGTTGTGAACTTGTGAGCGCTCTCTCTCTCTGGCGTGTTGATGCGCAAGCTGTCTGCTCATGCAGTCGATCTTCCAGCCCACTTTTTTCAAAATTACTAATTTTAAATACCTTGTTTATGGCCAAATTTTTATCATTGTACTTACAAGGTTCTCTCTCCAATTAGTGATTATTTCTTTATTCAACAAATAAAAACTTGAAAGTCTTCTCTAAATCTTGTCTTTGTAATTAGTATCATGTCTGCTCCAGCCAATCAAAAAATTGAGCTTTTTTTGTAAAAATAACCTCCTTTTTCATTAGAAAAAAGGGAAGGCAACACTAAGGCCTTGCAGGCTTTGCCAAAAACATACCTCTCATTGGACACCACAATTGTCTCCTTGTCTCGTTGTCTCCTTGACTTAGTTTTTCTTTAATTGTTATAGACATGTGAATTCTTTCATGTAAATCCTTTGTAGATTTACTCCTTTTCTTGATTGGTTTACCATCTTGACAATGGATACGAAACCCGCTTGGCACTTTGTTGTTTGTTGCTGCACCGTATTAGGTTTTAGGAAGCTAAGGACGCGTCCGCACGGCGGTTGGAACCCCAGCCATGTCGTCAACTTTTTTTTCTTCGCGTGGACCTGTTGCCAGCACTTTTGTGTGTGGTTCTTCAACACGGCTGGGGTAGAAGAACGATTTTCCAACTCTGTCGAAATCGGCAGAGTTGAGAAAATTGGGCGTAGTTTCCTGGCGAAAGTAGGTTGGGGTAGCACCCTCGCCTATGCGAAACTGCTCTAAGGACAATTTTAATACCAAGATAGTTACCATAGGTAGTCAAAAGAAGCCTCGGTTTTTCTGCAGCCAGCTCTTTGAGAAGAGAGAGCATAAGGGAGCGAAACTGAATAAAAGCCATCTGAGCTAACACAAGTTCCTTGGCCTGGCCACCAAGCCAAGAGCAGAAAAGGGAGAGGTAATGAGTTGAAGGAGTGTCAGGAAACATGAGATCCAAGTTGTTGAGGGGATACCATATAGCATGATCAAACCAGATAATGTTTGATTCATAAGAGGCCTTAGGGTCAAGAAACCAACAAGCGCATTTGACATATGGCATGTAAATGTTCCAAGTAGACTTAGTGTAGTACTCAGAGTTACTTTTGAAGAACTCCATCAAGCCCTTGGTACGCACATACAAACCAGTGTTTGAGCCACATTTCTTTGTATCAAGAAACCGCATAGTGAAAGGGGCTTTAATAAGGTCACCTTTATCAAGAGACTAGACGCCTATTAATACTTTGAGTCGTGCTTCTTCTATTGAAGATGTCGGAAGATTGGCTAGAAAA
The DNA here is from genome assembly GCF_014529385.1 of Adiantum capillus-veneris. NCBI lineage: Eukaryota > Viridiplantae > Streptophyta > Polypodiopsida > Polypodiales > Pteridaceae > Adiantum > Adiantum capillus-veneris. The sequence goes on along the minus strand of NC_140934.1, from coordinate 159,138,053 downwards.
ACCCAGGTTTCGATAGATATAGAAGCTAAAAAGCCTTTGTTGGGAGGGGCCCAAAGGTGATGTTCCACACCAAGGGATTCGATTTCAACTTGTTTGGAAGGCAAGAAGGAAAAAACCCGAGAAACTTTAGGTACCATGATTTCCATAAGCGAGGTCTTGCTGAGAGAATACATCTCTTTCCGGAGAGGCTTTGACAACATCTAGGGCCAAGGGTCCCTGCAAAATAAACTATTGGATACTGTTTGTACCGGAATGGAAGGAGTTGAAACAAACCCAGGGGTGAGAGCACATAATTTGCGTAAGTAATTGGTCAGTTCAGCACCTTCAGAAAAGAATTTGGCTAACTCTCCTTTGTGAGCAAGCGTCAGAGTGGGAATGCTCTCTATGAATTGAGAAATATCTCCTACCCCTTCCTTAGAGTTGTTGATAAGTTGGGCAATGGTATGGACACACTTATCAAACGACATGGTTTGAACCAAGGAGTTGGCTAGATCAGCAGAAGCTCCTAATATTAATTTAGATGTCATAGGGTCATGAATGCATCTAAGTACTTGAAGCGACGATTTAGAAAGAGGCTCAATACTAGGAAGCTCTAACCCTCAAGATAGTGCTAAGCTCTGCATGGTTAAAAAAAATATTAATTAGAGAAATATATGACTATTGGTAAGAACTGGTATCCTTTTTAGCCTTCAATCGACCAGGAGAACCTATAATGGCAGTGTGAAGAGAGCCCCATCCCACTGGGATCGATCCCAAGTAATCTATCTAGAACAGAAAACAAGGGATAAAATATAGTAACTAGGTCTTTGAATAGTATCAAACTACTCTTGGTGTTAGGTGTGTGTGTGTTCCAGTAACAATATAATATAAACACCAAAGAATCCTTTCAAATTACTAAAGACACTAGAAACTCTATCAATGAAAAAGTGGTATAATCCCCATTCATAGTACAAAACAAACTTTATACATAAGTACAAGAGAATCAAGAGCCTGAAGATATATAAATCCGCCATCTTCAAGCCAAGGAACTTTGAAACCCATAGTTGAGAAGGTAACACTCACTTGCACCCATGGAAACAACGCAACTTTCAGTTAGCATAATTTGGCACCATATGCAAGTGATGCATGGGTATCCCACATGTTATAGATGTCACCCAACTATATTACTTTCAAACATAAATAATAAGAAAGGTAAAGCTACTCATATATCCAGAGATGGTTTCATTTACAAGGGAAGAAAAACATTTGGAGCCCCTTTTGCTTTGCAAGCTCTCATGAGATAAGGCCGGAGACGACTTTTATGAGGCAATTTAGCCTCGAAGTGGGCCACATATACCTGTTTCTTGACTTTATAGAGTTTGACATTAATTGCCGCTATTTTTAAAGGGTTAGCAACAGTGCTCATACGTGCAGTCAATCTATACTTTTGAGTCACTTGTAACATAGAAAGATGCTAGTAAGTAAGTCCTACACCTCCCTATACGGAGTCGAAACCACATGTAAGGTAGTAAGTATGAATGCTAATCCCCTAAAACATACAACATATAGATGGGATATTCCATAGTTCCACATTTGTTCCAAAAGCTAGGAAAGTGAGCCGCCATGGCCCATAACTTCGATGCAATAAGAAACCATTTACAGCCTCATGAGTAGCCCATTTACAACCATATCTACCATAATCCACAACCTTACATAAATATATTCGGCCACAATCAATCATATTGTCCTTCCCCTTAGGCTCGTTGGAACCCTTGTTTTCCGTGGGCTTATTATTTCTTTTAGCCCCCGTTTGGAAATTGATTCGAGAGGCCACCATAGTATAGTGTATTACCGCCGATATGGTACGTGGCCTTTGGGAGTTGACATACTCCGCCATTTCTTCGGTTAATAAGCCCGCACAAATTTGTTGCTTTTGCTCTCCAAAATCCAACTTTTTGAAGACAGTGGCTTTGAGTTGTAAGTCCCAAAACTTGTCTACATATTTGTGGATGGATTCATAGGGAGAGAGCTTTAAGATTTGCCATTCGGTGAGTACTTTGTCTTTGGCATCAGTGGCCAAAAACTGCTTCATAATGGAAGCTCTTAAAGCTTTCCATGTTTGTGGAGCTTCACCGTTGGCTCGTAGGCTAGACCACCATTGCCTGGCGGACTTTTGAAAGTGCATAGCTACATGGCGTAGCTTAGAGGACTCCGTGAAGCCCTCATCTCCAAACGCCGTATCGAACTGTTGGATAAAGGTCAAGACCTTGTCCGTAGCACCAAAGGTACCATCATAGGTAAGGAAAGAGATGCTCTTCCCTCCCTCTTTGAATTTCTTCAACTTGGACGACCTCTTCCATGTGGCATAGGATTTCCTATGGCCTCTTCTTTTTGATGGTTCAAAGATTGCACCATCACTTTCTTCAGAAGGTGAAGAATTTGAAGAAGGTGGGGAAGAGGGTGACCTCTTTCTCGCCTTTTTCTTGTCTTGATCTGCGTCGTCTTCACCTCACTTTCATAAGAGGAAGAGGATGAAGAAGATGGAGAAGAGGGTGTCCTCTTTCTCGCCTTTTTCTTCTCTTGCTTTTTATCATCCCTCTTTGAATGATGATGTGGAGAAGAGTGTGATGGTCTTCTCCGCTTTGGTGCTGATGGAGAGCGTTTAGCCCGCCGTCTTCGTGGAGCCATCTCCATCGAGGTGGCAGGAGACTCACTTCTTTCTCGTTCCTTCGGTGGAGGCTCTTGAGTTCTCCTTTGGGAAGGAGATGCATCATCAAGAAGTAAATTCTTGAGCCCTTCATATGGATTCTCTTCTTCTTCCCGAATCGGAGAGAGACCTCTTTTGGGAGTCTCACAAGGAGGCTTCCTAGGTGTTCTCTCGTCATGGTGATGAGCTTGGAGAATCCCGTGAGCACGGAGCTGCCGTTGCACTTCACTTTGGAGAGATGGATTTCCCATGGCTTGTTGAAGCCTAGAAACAAGATAGTTAACAAGCATCGGAGCATCATTAGTAGCTTGCTCATTAGCAAAATCAAAGTTATCAACATTAATTTCACTCTCTTTACTATTGTCAGCCATTCTAACAACTTTTAGGTCTAAACTTTTTAGGTGTACTTTGGCACTTCAAACCCTAGTTGCTACTCCTCTTTACCCCTTTAGAAAAAGCACTCAAGCTACTGTACCCGCGGCTCGAATACAATTAATTGCAAGGAATAGAAGAGAGGGTCGTTCAACACCAAAACAACACCGGCTCCTGTCAAGCTTCTAATAGCTCAATAGTGGTTAAGCCATAGGCAAGCCCCGTAGGACTCCACTATAGCTCTCGACGGTGATGCCCCGTTAACTGCACGAAGGCAGGCGCATTGCAAGGCTGAAAAATCCCTATTCTACTTACTCACAGACAATTAATAATACCAACCATTTATAGCTAGCTTGAGGACCTCCCTTCTTGAGCAAGAAAAGAGAAACCTTGTGCTCTGATACCAATGTAACATTTAATGGCCTAAAAACTTGTGTGTAGCGGAAATTAGCATGAACATAGTGGGCATTTCATTAGAATAGATTCCTAATGAGAATTACAAGAGTGCTTGGGTGGAGAGAGAGCAACAAAAAGCATAACACCTAGTTAGATAGCATGAACAATACTTTCAAAAGAGAGAGAACTTAAGCTATTGACAACAATTGAGGACCGGATTTGCATGGAGCTGGTCCCCCCTCCAAAAGGCTTTGTATTATGGTTTCTCCCATCAAGAGAGACATTGTACAATACAATTCTTTGTGTTCCTTCAAGACTAGCTAGTGCAATGAAGATGAAAGCTTCATGCACTAAGCAAAACACTTAGCAAACACAACATCAATTATCCTCGGTCTTAGACCCAAGACCTCACACACCTTCGACGATGGTGAGAGCTAGCAGGGCATGAGAGTAGATTGAGAGGAAGAAGGAGTATCTTACGAGAAAGATGTACATCTCCTCACATAATCACTCATATTAGCATAGCTTAGCTTAGTAATTAGCATGGTAGAGGAGATGAGCATGCATTGAAGCTTGGCTCTTGGTTGGATTTGCATCCACATACCAAGAGTGTGTCGATGTAGGCTTCTATCTCACAAGCTTGGAGTAGGTGATGAGTTCTCCATTAAAGCTTGGGAAGAGATAGTCTTCTCTTTCTTCACACATAGGCTGTGTGTGAGTGTGTGTGTGATAATGCCTTGCAAAAATCAGCCCCCTCTCTCTCTTGGGCGAGCCCTCTTGCTATTTGCTCTTGCTATCTCCCCATTGGACCTCCCCAGGGCTAGCCTATCACAATTAAGCAACATAAGTGATAGCCTTCTAACATGTGTCCCCCTTTCCCCTTTTGTGAGAGCTTTAGGTAATTTAATTATTTCAGGCAAGCCATTGGGCTGCTGAATGCTCATTGGACCCTTTGGGAGATTGTCCAATAGTCATCTAGGAGACTTAATTCTCATTGGTTATTTTATTAAGTGTTTTTAAATTAATTAAACTAGATTTACTCTAGCCCAATTCTCATTGGTCCACCTCCAAGGCCATCCAATAGGAATTGGGTACACCTTGTGGGCATCTGGCCTAGGGAGCTGACATGTGTCCCTCATTCCCTTTGTGTAAAGGGAGCTTGTGTGTGTGTGTGTGTGGCTTTCTCTCTCATCCCTACATGCTAGGCTCGCCCCCTCTTATGTAGGGATATGCAAAGACTTTTTTGGACACACACAAAGCATCCAATTCCCCTATGGTTGACCTTTGGACACAACCTTTGAATTTTGGAACCTTAGCATTTTGGAAGTCTTAATGGGCTGAGCCTTAGGGTCTTTTTAGCCCATTGTTGCACATGGCTCTTTTGCAGATGGCCCCCCCTTTGGATCCCTACTATGGCCGGTCTGCTAGCTTAACCAATATTCTAGCTTTTTCTCCCCTGGCACTTTCCCATATTAAATGATCAGTTTAACATGAGAAAATCATTTAGGAGAATTAGATATTGATTATTATGACAACTAGACTCACATGAGGCTTTAGGGTGAAGAAATTTGCATGCATATTTCTCATATGGCCAAAAAACATTCCAGATAGATTCCCTATAGAAGCTAGGATCACTTTTAGCAAACTCCATGGCACCTTTTGTCCGAATGTACAATCCTGCATTAGAAGAGCATTTTGAATGATCGGGGGCTTTAAATAATGAGTTCCCATTTATCAAGGAATTGCCCTCCTTTCAGAACTTTGAGTTTGCAATCCTCAACTATGGAGGCAGATAGATTAGCTAAATAAACCCAAGTTTCACTGAGAATTGGTGCCAAAAAATCTTTTTGGGTAAAACCCAGAGATGATGGTCCACACCAAAGGACTCAATTTCAATTTGTCTAGCCGGTAAGAAAGGAAAGACTTTTGAAACTTTGGGTACCATTTCCAAAAGATTAGAATCACTAAGGGAGCAAATATTGTTCTGAAACTCCTTGACAACTTCAAGCGCCGCACTATCTCTGCAAAAGATGCCGCCAGTTTGCGGGATAGTCAAAGTAGCTGGGCTACTAATGAAAGATGGAATAATATCACACAATTTTTTAAGGAAATTACATAGCTCAGTTCCCAAAGAAGAAAAAAGGGCTAGCTCTTGCTGATATTGTAAAGAAAGTATAGGTAACTGGGCAGTGTAATGGGAAATCATAGCCACCCCATCTTCGAAGTCCTTGTCCAAGGTAGCCAAACTCTTGACCCACTCATTGAAAGACAACATGTGTAAGATAATTTTTTATCCGAGGAAAGGGCTGGATCATAGATTAATTGAAAAGTGTCCAAGTTGCAAATACATCTGTGGACAAGAAAGGTAGCCACAGAAAGGGCCTCAGAGGATAATTCCAGTCCTTGCGAAAGGGCAAGGGTCTGCAATAGACAAAATTGTTAGTAATCAGGGGATTATTTAGGGTAAGAGATGACATGACTTTTGGCTCGCCGAGCCAGAAAAGGTCTAGTCCTAATAGCCAAGGCTTTTATTGGAAAACGATCCTTTAGGTAAAACCTAATCTGCTCTAAAAATCTTGTACGCTCTCCGAGTCATGGATCACTCTCATGCGAGCAATCAATTTATAATGTATGTGATCTTGAAAGTTAATAGAAAATTATGATTAGTAATGTAGGTTGTACCTCCACTCCTTAAACCGGCAAAGTCAGAAACTATAATAGCCATGAGCAGATAACCAAAATAATATACGAAGAAGGACCACCTAACACCAACCAACCCAAAAAGGAATTATAGACAGTGGGTCCATCTTATAACTAAGATTCAATCTAGTTTCCAAAGCCAGTGTCCTAGTTTTCCCAAAGAATTGTAGAAACCTTATGTATAGGACATGTGTGTAGCTGTTTTACTTAAATAATAAAATATAAATGAACTTTTACATTAAAAAGATAGTTGGCTTTAGAAAAGTGACCATGATTAGTAAAAAAACAACTCACTCTTGATTTATTGTTGTACATGGCTATAAGAGTGAGATCTCATTCTAATGTAAAATGACAGTAACTAATCAAAGAAGTAGTTCCAATAGTAGGAGCCACTGAAGTCACGGACTGGTGATTGCTTCAAGCCAAAGAAAATCCAAGAAAGGATAGAGTCCTCACCTGCATCCATCCGAAAAAGGCAACACATTCTTTAGTCTTGGATGTGTTTTACGGGTGTCAATGGACTATATCAGTTGGTATCCAAGTCCGGATTACAATTTTCTAAAACTTAAACAACTATTTAAAGTGTTTATGTAATCCAGTTGTCTATTGTTGTTGTTTTTTTAGAAGCGTTTTAGAGTAGCTATACTTATTGGTTTCTATCTAGCCCTATATTTTAAGGAAAACATTATAAGGTAATGCTATACATGTGATTCTTGATTGGAAGGCCACGACCCCTTTTGATCTAAGTGTCATACTCTCCTAAGCAATCTATAGGACAATTTTTAATCATTTAACAAATTATATTACTAGATTTTTAACCTAGCTTTTGTCTTGTTTCTCCAAACATCATAAAAAATGTCTCTGAATCAGCAATTATTAGAACCAAAATAAACCATTGATAGTTTTTAAGTTAGCCAAATTGGCTAGGCAAAATAAAATCGTATATGGAATCTGTCATACTACAATTAGTAAGCCAATCTAGTCACGTTATTATTGTTTTATATAAATGCTACAACATCAAAGGTAATCTCATTACCACACTTAGTAACTTTGGTTAATAATATCATGGTATGCAGTCAAAACCCTCAATCATTCACCCTTTGGTGTTAAGTAATACATGAACCGCTGACCATTTTTCATGGGTAAGAATATTAACCTAAGTTTTTTCTAAGAACTAAGATTTTTTGGCAGCATAAAGACAAGGACAGAGATTTTTTGACAAAAAACCAAACATATATAGCGTTAGAACCTTTAACCATGAGCAAAAAAACCTCATTAAATGTGTGACTTTTATCAAACCAGTACGTGAACAAGAATCTGCAAGTAAGATAGTAAACAGTGGCGCGAACTCATGTGAGAGAAACGACGCAGACGAACTGCTACTCCAACCAATAGACGGGCATAACCATCATTAACCAACTAAGTGTTAAGCATGCTACTACAGAGTATTGCAAAACCAAAAACCATAGCTTTTTAACCAACCTGAGATGAGTCCTTGTGTTCCACCATTTCTATTGCAACCCAATACGGAGTAGTTCACGTACTTAGAAAAGCTCACTATTTATGCTCTCACACACAGAAGAAAAACAAGCACCAAGGCTAAGTGAGGGGTAGAACCCTCACTTGGTTTATAAATACCGGTTATGGTACAAGATTTGAGGAGTAATAGTCACAACAAAACACTGCTAACTGTGTTATCATGAGAGGATGCTCCAGCAACAACGACCACATTAACCCCGGAGAGAGAGAGAGAGAGAGAGAGAGAGAGAGAGAGAGAGAGAGAGAGAGAGAGAGAGAGAGAGAGAGAGAGAGAGAACGGGGGTGTTGGGTGGGGGTGTGTATGTGTGTGTTCAACAGGTCATGCACAGAGTATGGTATTGCAAAGAGAGTGGGAGAGGGGATTTATCACCTAGTAAGTTTCCCAAAAAAATTCACGCTCCCCTAAGACTCAAGAGGGGAATTTTATGAGGACTAGAGGCCCAAGGCCAACAACCATTTTTAAGGAGAGTCTCCCAAGAGAGGAGTTGAGATTCATAGACATTTGCTGCGCTCAGACAAAACCAGGCAGTTGATAAAATGTATATGTGTATGTGTGTTTTTGTAGAACGAGATATACCATTCTATAGTGTTGATGGATGGCTTATCATTGGCCGAGGGATACTTGTGATGTTTCCAAATCAATGGTGTAGTTAACCCAAATTGTATGTCTTATAGACTCATTAATGATGCGAGCATATCTTTGTGTGTTTCTTGCAATCCTCCCAAAACATGCTATCTTTCAACTATGTTTTGTTTGTCAAATTTTCCACACAATCCTTGTTACACTTCCTCAAGCCAAGTACTATTGCTGGATATTTTTTGGGCAATGTTTTCTCTAGTAGTGGTAACTATTCCACATGATGCTATCATCATCTAGGATAACACGAGGATCCACTACAATTAGCCTTTTCTTTCACACACTCTTTTCTCTCATGATTGTTTGATTCATTTCAAAATATTTTGTTCCCATTTCAAGTATAGAGGAGAACTTCATGCTAACTAGACTCTTTTTTGGACCAAATGTTTTATGAGTTAACACGCAAGATCCTGAATTGTAGGCCCTATCCTAAAGAAAATGACACTATGCACAAGAATGAATGAAAATAGTATTCTAAAGGACCTATCCTCAAGAACCGTATGCTACTACATTAGTAAGTATGTTCACACACGTACCTTCGGAACAATGTGGTTGTTTTATTTTGCAATTCAAAATTATAGCTTAGAACACTAAGAAAATAAATAGGACAAAAAGACTATAAATTAGTTCAATTTTTAAAACTATCTTTAAGACCTATTTAGGCATTTTGGAAATTATTCAAGTCCCATTTCTTATAACGCTATTGAAAGACTTAGTATTTTTATGTAGTTTGAACTATCATCTATTGACTGTCACACTCTATGTTTCATATACCCCTTAACACATATCTATAGGGATATGTGTATTTAAATACATACTTATATGCATCGACTACAATGACATCAAAAGCATGAGGGAAGCATGGCACTAAACTCAATTTGCATTATACAACATCTTCATGTGAAAAAAGTTCTTTGAATTAGTAACTCAAATTTGAGACATTAATGTTAAAGAATTGGCTTTATCAACACTCATGAAAAGAATCTACAATAATCAAAACCAAATTTTAGAATTGAAGGGACCTCAAAATAGTGAAACACTAGGATAGAAAATAAAATCCAGTTCACATATTTACACGGATCCAAGTATTTTACAACTCATCCTTGGAAATGATACTATGTCAAGAGGCTCAATGACTATAAATACATCATTAAACATTGCGTTTTCTCATGTATTTCCCCAATACGTACAAGGTTTCTCTATCACAAACTGCTTCATTTACCAACGTATTGCAAGTATACTCTCGTTTGTCCCTTGCATAGATCCAACCAAGTAACCATGCAGTGATTGTTCTCTCAAAAAAAACTTTCAAGCTCTTCTAGTGATTGATTCCACATTTTTGGAAAAATCAAGTAGGTTTCAGGCATATTCCACATTACACTGTAAACGGCCTCATAAAAAATTAAGGTGTTATTTCCATCCAAATCATGAAAAATTCTCCATGCTACATCCAAGTTCTTGTGGTATACAAATCGATATCCAATTAGAAGATCTGTCTTTTGGCATGCTGCCTATCCCTGCTATGATTTAAATTTTTGATGGTGTTGTGGAAAGCATAACTCAAGAATACGATGAGTCTTTTGCAATCTATTAGTGCTCCAAGTCCACACCTCAAACCATTGCATGTAAAAATCAAGAAAAGTGAATGCGTCTTTGCAAATAAAATGTCATACATTTGTACTCTCTTCAACGAGATGCATATGTTTTTCCCTATCTGGGCATACATCACTATGTTGCATTTTAATGGTCTTAAGTAAAACACCATTGAGTTCAAGGATCAATACTCTTGCTTGTTTTCATATAGTATTTGAGGGTGGTGGAATCAATTTCCTTCTAGGCCTATGAGTCCTCAATGACATGTGCCACCTCAATAGAAAATGCTTTATACATTTGAAATCAAAATTATATGCTTCAGATTCTCTTGCTCAAAACAAAAGGCATGATGGTGAATGAAAGAGAAATTATTTTCAATTTACACAATGTGCACCAACATTATTTATTTTATCCATGATATATATACTTAAACCTTGAGAAGAAAACAAAAGAAAATAATTTTCTTCAATAGAGAAGAAATATTGTACAAAGAGCTCCAACCACAAAGTTAAAAGAGAGACTTATTTTGCAAGGTTGAATAGCATCTAGTGATGAAATATAAAAGTGTACATATTTGGTTCATGTTCAAATACCCAACACATTGTTTTGGCCGGAATACTAAAGCCCAACACATTGTTTTGGCCAAAATATTCTTAATACATTTCCACCACTCTAGATATATGTGAACATTCCATGTGATTGAGTCAACACGCACGCCAAGCCCTTACTGATTGTTTTCTTCCACTTGCAATAACAAATATGCTAGATTAGATAAAATTTTGATTTTAATTTTTATATTTTTTTATAAATCTAAAGTGAGTCCTACCCATAAGCTTAAGTAGGCCTTTTGTAGCTTTGATATGTATGCTTTTGCTACAACTCCACTAATAAAATGACCATGATCATACCCCAAGCTAGTAGCATAAGCAATAGCATGTTGATCACTCAATTTTTTTTTTTGGTGAGACAATTTTAACAAGTTCAGCTAGTTTGAAGATAGTAATGGCACACCAAACTTGGATGTCAACTTAGCTGGATCCTTTCTTAAGGAGTTTACTACTTTCTTGCCCCTACTTTCTTGAACATAACTTAACTTGTTATTGTACAATGGTAGCTATGAAGATGCACAAGATGAGCATTCTACTTTGACTGAATTGTTGTCAAGTTTTTCCCTTAGAACTTGGGCACTGAACATGCCCCATTCTTCCATTATGTATTGAAACTTTGTAAATAGGTCATGAAGCTCTGTGATTGGAGATTTTCCAACTTGATTGAGTGAAATAACATATCAAATTTCATCTGTATTATTTAGATTTAAAAGGTATGGTAAAAGCTCATTGCAAAGAAGATAGTCAGGCCTCCCTTGAAACTTTTCGGATATGAGCAGTTATCTTTTGGGTTAATACATCCCTTGAAAAGGGCTATCATCAATGAGCAATGTATTCTTTGTACTGCATAATTTTCTTGCACTGATACCAAACACTCAACAAAGGCTTAAACATAGCCTCAACATTAGGCTTATCCGGTCTATACACTTTTCAAAGATTATGGATGTAGCAATCTTCTTGTCCCCATATCATAAAGAAATGATATTTTTTTATGTGCATGCTTTTCAAGAGTGTTCACATAAGTGCAAACATTGTTTTTTAGCATGGTGGAGCAAATACCAACATGAAAGTACTGACATATCTCATTGAAAAATTCAAAACAACCCGGGCGAACAACAATTGTGGTGTGACCAAGGCCAATTTTGACACAATCTGTACATGGATGCCTCTTGTCTTCTTTGTTGAGTAAAACTCCATCAAGAATGAGTGCATGTTTCTTCATGCTGATTGCATGAGAAATATTTTCTGCATACGATACAAAAGAATGATAACAATTTAAGGTTTTGCACTTATAAATCTCAAAACAAAGGACCATATATTTGCAGCACACGTTTGAAAATTGCACACGTTTATTTATGTCTCATACTCCCATACTCATCTATAATGATGTCTCCTAAAGTGATTGCATTTCTCTATGATGTGGGAAGATTGAAAGACTTATTTATCTCCATCTCTCTCAAAAGAATATAAGCTTCCAAGTGGCCTACGTTTTCGTGCATATGGACGCAACTCCTCAACATTGATGTCTACTTGTGGCACACTTGATCCTTGATTTTGAATGTCAATTTGACTTGCAAAGACAACATAATAGAATTTTGTATTATCTTCAAAAAAGGGCCATATCTATACTAATCACATTGGAAAAATATGTAGCTTTGTTTTTCTCACCACCTTCAATCCCTTGCTCCCTTTCTTGAATGCTTTGGACTTTGTTTGTATCTTATGCAGCTTTTCATGTCCCTTTGTAACCCTTTTTCTTGTAAGTCCTTGGTTGCAAGTGTCGTGTGAAGGTTTTGGAGAATTTTGCACAACAAAATCACTTTGATGCTATACCATCACCATCTCCTCTTCACTATTCCTAGTGTTGCTTTCATGAATTTGGGTCTCTCCAGTGGTAGGTAGCATGTTCTTGCTCCCTTTAGTCATGTCATTTGAACGTTTTTGAGAGGTTTATTCTACAAGATCACTTTTTTGCTCTACAATATCTTGAGTAGATGTATCATCACCTTTATGAAACGGGGTCTCTCCAACAATGGTGGGTAACACTTGTGTTGCTTGATTTATGTATCTCGTCTTCTATTTTGTTGTCTTCAACTGAAAGATGAAAAAAGCCATTGTTATCTATTTAGAAAATAGTCTAGTGGATTTTCAATAACCATAGAATCCATTTCATTTCCATCTAACCCAGAAGTTTTCTGGTAGAAAAGCTCCATTGAACACATTAAAACAAAAATGCTCACCTAGCATGAGACCTACAGCACATTTGAAAATGAGGCTCAATCTTAAGCTCCAGCCTAAGGTTTAAGTTTCAAAGTTTAGGCTTTTGTTTCAAGCCTAAAACTTAAATCTCAAAGTTTAGACTTGTGTTTCAAGTTTAAAATGTAAGCCCTAAGCCCCTTTTAGTCTTTATCATTCACTATGTGAAAACCTTTTATATTATGTGCACTCAATACCTATTTATAAAACCCCTTATCTATGAATTTTTCAAGGTATGATCCATTTTTCTTCATAATCTATTAGTATTTTGTTATTTGTAACATTATTTTGCTACAATGCTCATGAGGCTGGACTCACATGGTAGTCCTACACTAACATACGAAGGCAAGGCTCGAACTTAAGTTCGATACTACAAAATAAATTTTGATTTCTTGTTAGAGATAACGACTCTTTCTTAACATATGTAATTGCTGCAATAGGATATGAAATTTTGAGCTTCACTTGGAACTACTGAGGTAGGATTCTATGACAAGGACTTTTGTCGTTGAAACTCATACACACGATAATGTGATGCTCACCTAGCATGCTACCTATTTCACATTTGGGGGTGAGACTCAAACTTAATTTTATACCTAAGGAGGTCTTGCTTGTCCACAAAGTGATGAAAGAGATTGACAATATAGTGATGCCAATCTGTGATTCGGAGTTTATCTGGAATGCGTGGAAACGGCCCGAAAGCAGTCTCTTTTGGAAACCCCATCCTTAAGACATTTATCATACAATGATGCGTAAGAAGAATTGGTCTAGCCCCCTTGACAAGATATGGAAAAAACAATGGCTAGAGGAAAGGTGGGAGCAAGTAATGGAGAACATCTGGAAGCCAAGGGTTCTGCAGCACATGAAGGTATTTTTATGGAAGGTAATTTGGGGTGCTCTACCAATGGGGGTGAAGATTCAGGAGAGAGGGATTGGGTCCTATCGATGCTTGGGGTGCAGGGTGGCTAGTGAAGATCTGACCCATCTCTTCATGTATTGCCCAAATATCAAAGGCCTCGCAGGGAAAATATGCAAGTAGGTCCAAAGAACATGGAGAATTGGTTTTTTCTAAATTGATCTATTCCTTGGAGGGAAGCATTCAGATAGTCATGCCATCCTCATCAACACTCAAATTGTCAGGTACTTCTTCTTACATAATGTATGGTAGACAAGGAACCGCCATGTGTTTGGAGGAGATTTTGAGGTGGCAAGCTTTGTAAAATTATACAAGAAATCAAAGTGCTAATATGGATGCTCGGATGTAAGCAACACTCGGAGGTTGTTCTAGGACTACTTGTGCCTTGTTGTCAGCAGATGGCATACCTAGGACGGGTGAAAATCTTGGCCATCGGTAATTAAAAGATATCAGAAGAACAGGATAATGGACCTTGTGTATTAAGAATAAGAGGGCGGGTTGGAAGGAGTGGTTGCCCTGATAGCCGATGTAATTTTGGTCCCTGGATGGTGTCATGGCTCAACACGAGCATGACAAGACCTTGTAATTTTTTGGGTTGATTGATATAATTCACTCACAATTGTGAGTTTTGCAAAAAAAAAAAAAAGTTTATGCCTAAGGCTTAAGTCTTAACCTTAGGCGTATGTTTCAAGTGTAAGGTTTAAGTCTCAAGCCCTTTCTAGTCTCAACGCATTCATTATGTATAAACCTATTATATTGTGCACACCCAAGGCTTATTTAAAAAACCTCTTAGCTATGAATTTTCAAGGTATGATTCCTTTTACTTCATAATCCATAAGTATTTTTGTTATTTGGAAGATTCTATTGCTACAATGCTCTTGAGATTGGCCTAACATGGTATTGCTCATGAGCTTTGCCTCACATAGTAGTGCTACACTAACATGTGGAGGCAAGGCTCAAACTTAAGTTTGAGCCTATAAACTAAATTTCAATGCCTTCTTAGGTACAAAGATATTATGAGTTTCATGTAACATATGCAAGTGCTACACTAGGATATGGAATTTTAAGTCTCACTTAGAACAACTCAGCTAGGACTTTTGTGATTGAAGTTCATACACTAGTGCTTCACTATCTCTCCTTGTTAGGTTTGAACTTAAGTTTGAGCCTCATTAGTATTTGGTAATGCTATTATTGTCTCACCAAAACCAAAATTCCTTACTCTTAATACACATTTGTATGTGCTTTGTTATGGCTCAAACTCAAGTTTGATCCCCCCATGATTTTTTAATGGTAGGTGTGCATAGATACCACTCAATCAACAACAACTAAATCTAATTAAAATGACATGCTTTTAGACAAAGACACAAGGTAGTGTTAAGAAAATAGTGTTTAAAGGACTTAAAGTTTCACAATTGATCAATTCAATACACTATTCTTCCTTTTTACACTTTAGGAGTCTATTGGTACATGATAATGGCATGCATCATTAAACCTAGTATCAAAAATATCCTTGAATCATTCTCACCTTTTTCATCAGCTACAATGTCGTGAGGGGCTCTATCATCCTCTTGTGCATCCTCATTGCCTGTGTCATGATGCTCATTATCTTCAGCATTTTCTTTTGTACACTCAACATCCACAACTGGACTCATTCTCCAACATTATCTCCCCCCCTTGATGGTCAAAATTTGTAGCTTCTTGAACTTTGCTATCATTGGTGTTGTCTACATTATCATTGCCTTCATTTCCATCAACATCCTCTCCTCTACTTTGTTGCTCATCGACGTCAAGATTGTTAAGGTCTTCTTTTTCTGTATCATCCAGCTCCAGTGTTTGTCTCGCAAGTGATGCTTGACTTGCACCTCCCTTGCACCATACCACTCCTACAAGGACAGATCGCTCTCCAAAAGAGTCGAGCATTGAGATTCTAACTCCGATTCAAAATCATGTTTACATAGAGCAATTAACCTTTTTTTCTTCGACAAGCTTTCCTCCAACACAACTCCATCGCAATTTCTAAAACATAGCTCTGCTTAGGACAAAACCCTGTGATAAGGCCATCAATGAAATTTCTATCAATAAATTCATGATCCTTGCCACAAGCGCCTGAGAAAAAGACTCTTTTTGTATGAGCCTTGCCAATAGCCTCAAACCTATCTAGCTTGCTAACAAAAAGAGCAACCATTGCAGTGTCCACAGTTCCATCTATCCATGAGTCATCTCTTGTTGCTTGGATATTTCCATACTCAATATGGACCTTAGTTGACTGGCAAGAAACCCCTTCAAGAAGCATTTTGATATTGATGAAATCAATGAAACACACTAGCACATATTCGTATTGTGCATTCAATGTGTTTAGATTGAGTGCCAAATTTGCAAAAAAAACTGTAGAGAGCCGTTCTTTAGTACCATGAAAATCCAAGACGGCCAATTGAAATGGTACTTGCTCTGTATTGCAAAAGTCTTTGATTTTCCCCATATCAAAGCCCACCCCCTTGATTCTCCAAGGAATAGACTCATCTTGAGATATTATGGCCATATTATCTCTATAAAGATGATTGAGAAGAGTTACTACACTTTTTGGAAGCGAGGGTGGGGTCATCTTTTCTTTGTTGAGGGAGTCCTTGACATAGTACTGGCTATAGCTCCTCATTTGATTGTACTCATGCTCTCCTAGCTTGTACTTCTCACAAACTTGCTCCCAAGATAAATTTTCCCTTTTCAAATCAAAGAAGAATGATATTATTGCTTCTTTCAATAGTCGATCTATTTTTAACTTGCCATCTCATCCATGTCCATTCTATGAGGGGTATGCTTGCCCTTCTTTAGCAAGATGGTTTTGTCCAGGATTGAATTTTTGCAGTTTAGGAACTTCTCTACTCTCGAGGCCTAAAATACACCTGAACAATGTAGGTGCCAGCGTTGCTGTGCCAGTTACTTATCAAATCTGGCCACTCTTCATAATTAGAAATTTAGAATTTTTGTTGGAAACTTCGTCAATTGTTTCTCTCTTTGTATTTGGTAGAAGCCTATAGCATATTGTTTCATAACCCAATTCTTCTATATCTCCTCATCACATAGAAGCAAATGCAAGTCGGTCTTGACAAATCCCTTTTGAAGTGTGTGCCCTGTGGTCTAAAAAATGGTATGCAAAATTGAAAATTCCAACATCAATATTGACAAGGCTCTAACTTGTGGGGTTGAGATGCATACTTAATAAGTTCAAGCCTTGCTAGATTTAATTGTTTCTTGATATGCTCACATACATCTATGCAAAGTCCAAAATACATGGGTGTATGTAAGTGGGGCTCAAACTTAAGTTTGAGCCTTGCTTGTTAGTGCTAGATCCTCATATGCAAGTGACACTAAATCTTAAGTTTAAACCACACTTTAAGTTCTAAATGAGCACATGGAGGTCTGGCATGTGATAACAAGCCCTTTTGGGGTGTACTTCCATGTTAGCATAGTTCACACAACCGCCCAACACTGGCCACCACACTAAGCTACCACCAAAATCGGCGGGCTGCCGCCCATGCCCTCACAAGTGCCACCAACAGAGGCAACGCAACACCGCCTAGGAGGGCACCATCGCCAAAGCCGATGGGAGATCACTCTCTCCTTCACACTATCTCAATGGGCTCACGCCCGAGGTTATGTAATGTCCCACCTTCTCTTAAGAGTGTGTATAGGGTTCACATGCGAGCCACATTGCAGTATATGGAACGCCCCATCTTGGAATGGGTTGGAAAATCTTCAACAAGCATAGAAAAAACACATTTTTTTAATGCCACTTCCTTCTCCTGCCATTTCTTACCTGAGGCTCCAATTGCCCTGCTGTAAAGACCAATCACAACTCCACTTTTTTGACTCTGAAACCCTTTAGCCTTGCCGCATGTCGACTCTCGTATGGTCTCGAAAGATGAGTATCAAAATTGAAAAAAAAACATATGGAATCATTTTTACC
Organism: Adiantum capillus-veneris; assembly: GCF_014529385.1. Classification (NCBI taxonomy): domain Eukaryota; kingdom Viridiplantae; phylum Streptophyta; class Polypodiopsida; order Polypodiales; family Pteridaceae; genus Adiantum; species Adiantum capillus-veneris. The sequence continues at coordinate 159,120,389 of NC_140934.1, read as the reverse complement.
GCAACTGTTCCCTGACTTCCAATTACTTTAACTTTTCGCTTCGGGATCTGTTTGAACGGCAGTGAATTCCTTTTAGCTCCATACACTGCATAACATGTGTACAATCCTTGGCAAAGCTCCAGAACTACCAGATGTCATGTTTACCAATGTGACCAACTCGGCACCAACCTGGCCCCCGTCAAAACTTTGACTGCTAATAACTTGACACCCGGGACTTAGATTGCCGATCTAAAAATACCAGCAGGCTCTACAGATAAAGCTCTACACACCCACAACTCCACCTGCCCTTCAAACACTGCACCTTCAAACTCCAATATCTTGGGCTCCGTAGCTGTGTTTGATGAGCCATCTTGACCTGCTCCTTTAGTACTTCAAGCTCTACATTTCTAGGCCCAAAGACTGCACCTTGAACCTCTCTCATTTGCTGCCCAGATTGGCTCCTTTGGGAATCCTTCTTGGCCTATAAACCACATTAGCCATACATCTCTGCTGCTACCTACCTATCCATGATCATTATAGCTACTCTAGCCCTTTGCCATGCATCTACTAGCCTGCACATACTTACCCATTCCATCTTCTATGGTCGATCAACTTTGGCTGCACCATCATTTCCCACCCCCTAGTTGAGGATTCATGCTCAACCAAAAAAGAGCTTTATTTCAGTACAAACTGCAAACACTAAGGACACTATGAGAAAACTAAAAAAAAACTCAACTGTATGTACATAGTTTTATTCCTAGCATATTCGAAGCTTGCCTGGGTTGGTTGCCCAACCCCCTCCACTAGAAAATGATGCAATACTGGCACCAACTCCCTCTCAAAATAGAGCTTGAGACACACACCATTGACCCTGTTCTTGAGAAAGCGACCATCCATCCTCATCAATGCGTAGGTACCATTGGGAAAGGCATGGTGGACCTTATAAGGCCGTGTCCACTTCTTTTTCAATTTCTTCTGAAAGGTGAAGTCGAGATAGCTCTCGTACTTCATCACTAGATCACCCTTTTCCATCAGCTTTTTTGGCAAATGTTGGTTGAACTTCGCCACTCTTTTCACCTGTTGCTTCACATAGAAATCCGATGCCGCCTCAGGATCCATCTTGAAAGTTTCAAGACTTGTAATCTTATCTTGCAAAACATCTTGATGAGCTTTATCAACCCGCCACAAGCCTTTGAGCGCTCCTAACTTCACATGCACGGGCAATACCGCGTCCTTGCCATAGACCAACTCATAAGGAGTAAAGTTGGTAGACACTTTGTAAGAAGTCCTGTAAGCCCACAAACATTTGTCAAGGTTAGATTCTCACTCTTCAACTTGCTTGTAGATGTACTTAGTAAGCATCCTGACTATGTGTCCATTGGCACTTTCCACCAAACCATTGCATTGTGGATGGTATGGAGATGAAAACTGATGTTGAATACCCAACTTTTCCACTAGTGCACGCACCAACTTACTTTTGAGTCCTTGTCCTCGATCAGATATGAGCACCCAAGGCACCCCAAAACGGCAACATACACAATCAAAAACACACTAGGAAACTTTATGAGCATTTATCTCTTTTGCTGCTTTAGCCTCAACCCACCTGGTGAGATAGTCTATGGCCACCACAAAATACTTTTTTACCGCTAGCTGACTTGGGCAATGTACCGGTAGCATCCAAACCCCACTTTTCAAAAGCATCCTATGCTATGATAGCCCTTGCTACTCGCTACCAATCGTCTTTCACCCATTACTTGGCATTGATGGCATGTCTTGCACCAATAGTGCACATCTCGCACAACAGAAGGCCACCAAAACCCGCTTCTTAAAATACAAAACAAGACCTGATCCTTACCTCAATGTCCACTCTCTTCGTGGCACTACTCCAATACCATACCAGTATCCTCTTTGTAACGGATTTGGCGTAGCACCCATCTCGATCGTGCATCATAAGATCTTCCCCTACCAGAGTGAACTTTCGAGCTCTCTGAACAATCCTCCTCTTTTGTAGTTTGGAAATCCCTTCATAACATTGACTTGTGGTCAAGAAATCATCAACGTCTTTTAAAGTTTCCCTACCTGCATAAGTAGTCGTTGCCACATAAAAACGTGACACATGAGTTTAAACACGACTGCTAGCCAATCGATCCGCTTCCTGGTTCTGTTTCCTTCTAACATGTTTGAACAACACCTCTTCAAAAAACTTCAACAGCTTCTTTATAATAAAAAAAAACCAATTCTTGAGTGAATCCCTCTTTACCTGCCATTGCCCCAAAAGCTGCTTGATAACCAACAGAGCATCGTCTTTTACTACTAGCCTTGATATGCCAAACTCAATACACTACTTTAGACCCAGATGTAAAGTAAGATACTCCGCCTCATTGTTGGTATGCACCTCTTCCAAGTCGTAAGCTTTTGATAAAATGACTGTGCCGTGTGGATCTTGAATGACCACACCTCCAGTTGCCTTTTGTGTTACCCTTCTGTAAGCGACATCAAACCACATAATGAAGGCCACTTCCATGGCTCTTCTTTGTCCTCCTCTCACACTACCCTTGGATAAACTGGTAACTCGACCTCTTTGTTGACTAGGATATCCGCCAAATGAGACCGACTTGTGTGATCTACTTTGAACTCAAACTCAAACTCCGAGACCTCTATCACCCACTTCATGATTCACTTCCCTGGCTTCAGGTGTAGCACCACTTCAGGAAAAAGATTGTTAGCCGTCAACACATAAAATTTACAAACAATCAAATACACTTTGAACTTCTTGCAAGCAAAGACTAAAGCCATCACCCACTGCTCCGCTTTCATATAAGTAGTCTCTCTTGGACTTATTACCCTTCTCTCAAAGTAAATAGGCTTGTAACTTCTCCCCACCTTCTATAACAATATTGCTCCAATGGCCACCGTACCCACAATCATAGCAATATAGAAGTCACTCTTGGTTGGGAGGGCATACCGTAGGTAGCTGACATAGAATACCCTTCACTTTGTCAAACACTTCTTGAGCTTCATCATCCCATTGAAATCCGTGCACCTGTTGATCCCTTTTCTTAAGAGGATAAACATACTGAGACAACATCCAAAAGAAACGTGACCGATACTTTAGCTTATGCACGAACCATGCCAATCCTGTCGCACTATTGGGAGGCTCCATGAGAACCAATGCCTTCACTTTTTGTGGATCTGCTTCTATATCATTCTATGAGACCATATGACCCAGTAGCTGACCCCGCGGTTGTGCCAATTGGCACTTATTTGGGTTCAATTGCCCTCCTTCTTCATCTCGCCTTTGAAAGCACAACAATCATAGCAATATAGAAGTCATCCTCTTGGTTGGGAGGGCATACCATAGGTAGCTGACATAGAATACCCTTCACTTTGTCAAACACTTCTTGAGCTTCATCATCCCATCGAAATCCGTGCACCTGTTGATCCCTTTCTTAAGAGGATAAACATACTAAGACAACATCCAAAAGAAACATGACCGATACTTTAGCTTATGCACGAACGATGCCAATCCTGTCGCACTATTGGGAGGCTCCATGAGAACCAATGCCTTCACTTTCTTTGGATCTGCTTCTATATCATTCTATGAGACCACATGACCCAGTAAGCTGACCCCGCGGTTGTGCCAATTGGCACTTATTTGGGTTCAATTTCCCTCCTTCTTCATCTCGCCTTTGAAAGCACAACTTCAACTTGGACAGATGTTCCACCTTGGAACTATAACAGCCAATATCATCCATAAAAACTCTGATGAACTGGCCCGAACACTTTATTCATCTAGCCTTGAAATGTAGCATACGCATTCACCAATCCAAAAGGCATCCTTCGATAGGCAAAGCACCCCCATGGAGAAATGAAGGTGGTCTTTAACTGATCCTCCAAGCAATACCAATCTGAAAATACCCTAAAAAGCCATCCATGATAGAATAGCACTCATGTCCTACAACTTGGTTTAGAATCTCGTCTTGAAATGGCAAGGGGTAGTGATTTCGCTTGGTTGCAGCATTCAAGGGCTTATAGTCTACACATACCCGCCACTTCCCATTCTTCTTTGGAGTATGACAACACGGGAAACCCACTCAAACTCTTTCATTGGATATATAATATCTGTCTCGAGGAACTTATTGATCTCTTTCCATAGAGCCTTCTTTTGAATATCTCCCAACCTCCTTAGCTTCTGTGCTTTTGGTGTGTATCCATCTTTGAGTAGGATCCGATGCTCCACTCCTTTAGCTCCTCTCAAATCTTTATACTCCGTCGCAAATAAGTTGGGATAGGATGCACATAGATCCATATAGCCTTCCTTCTCCTGCTTGGTTAAATCTGCACCTAGGATATCTTCCATCTCTTTAACCTTTAGACTACAAATAGGAGCTTGCATACCTTTACTTGCACTGGCGAAATCTATGGTGACCCCAAACAAATCTGTATATCTAGCTTCAATAAGTCTTCATCACTCTCTCCCTCTTAGACACTGGTGGACCCTTCATCATAAGTTGACTCATTTTCATATTTGTAACTGGTGCTAGAATCCTTGTTATCACCCCCGACTATTGGATGAAAGCGACTCTCCCTGGTCTTCAGGTCAAGCACGATCTGCCCTCCATTCTCTTGATCCAACAGGGTAAATACCCCCTTCTCCCAATCTTGCTTGGCCCCAATTGCCAAAAACCATGGCCTCCCCAATATAATTGGGTAAGCATTTTCACCTGCTTTCATGACAAAGAAATCAATTAAGCATTCAACTCCCATGACCTTTACTTTCACATCCTGCACCACTCCCAAACATCGAGCCTTGGCATGGTTGGCCATCCTCATTCACACATTGGACCTGACGACAACTTTAATACCAATATCCCTCATAGCAGATCCAATGATCACACAGACCTGGGCACCACCGTCAATATATGCTTGCACATGCTTCTTCTTTTCAAGCAAAACTTCCACCATTGGAAGCACATTGGTAGGACTCCCCACCCTCAAGGCTATATTTTGTATCACACGCACATCTCTTCCCACTTGCGGAAGCCTCATATTGACACTAGTTGACCATTGCCTCCTTAATTTAGGGTTTAATGCAAGCAACTGCCCAAAAGTGATGTTAGCTTTTTGATTTTGAAAATCTCTGACAAGATTGTATTCAGGATTATCGTGCCCCAACTGAAAATCCTTTTGTGTGATCCTCTGTCTTTGTCTTCTCTTGCTTGGCTCTGGCTGCTTTTGACCTTCGTTCACCTTCTCTTTTCCCTTTCTTGCTCTAGTTTCACGTTCCATCTCGGAATCTCTTTCACCTCTTGCTCTTTTATTGGCTATTATATCAACCTCTTGCTTGTCAACAACAATAATATTAACCCTTTGCACTTCATCATTACCTGATGGAGCTAGTTGTACTTGATTTTTGATTGCCTGCTGCTCCCTTTGACCATTAAATTGTGCCTGGCCCCTGCCTTGACCAAACAAAGGATACATACCGCCCCTTTCCCTCGATGGATGAGGGCAATCTGGAGCATAGTGGCCCTCCTCTCCGCAATTATAACACATGCCAGGCAATTGCCTAGCTCTACCTTTTCATGTCCTCGCCTGGCCTCTGTCCATAACACTTAAACGCAACTCCTCCATTTTCTCAGACAAATCTTGAACTGTACGTACCTATTGTTGAGGAACGGTTGCCACCCCTTGATTCGTCTAATTCTCCACTTGAACTTCTTCCCTCGGACTTGAGGTAGGATTGGGAACCATCACTTCGTATCCCAATGCCCCTTGCTCAATCGTCTTTATAATTTTCCGGCTCTTTGCCTGTGCAATAGCGATAGCTCCGTTGTAATTCTCCGAGCTCTCAAAATCCACCTTTTCATGAACTTTGGGATGCAAACAAGCCATAAATTTTTCCAATTTAAAGTACTTACCACCATTAGCCAATTGCATGGAAACTGCAAAGTCCCTCCAGCATTCCTCAAAGCGGTTGAGGAAAACACCGAACTCCTCGTTCACATCTTGCTTCAAATTCTTCAATTTTGTGGACCCAGATCGATAGGGGACGCCTCTTTATAGAAATCATGCAAAAAACGGGTCCGCAATGCTAGCCACGTAAGTCTTGGCTCCCCTTCCATGGCATAGAACCATGTCTTTGCTCTTCCCCGCATCAGCAGCAGAAGTTTGCATCTTGCTATCTTCATTTGGCATATGCAATGATAGTATATAAAGCTAAAAATCGGTCATCCACTCCTTCGGATCTTCTTCTCTGGTGAAAACTGGTCCATAACTACACGGTGCCATCTCTTCTTGATGGAAAAAACCTTCTTTGATCAAAACCGATGAGCAATCAATTGCTCCTCAGTGGGGGCAGCAGAAGATGGAGAGGGGGAATGAGGAACACACCCAACACATAGTACAATGCCTCCCTAGTATCCACAACACCCCTAACCTCTCAAATAACACCTTCAAATTGGCTTATTTGCACTAGCAAAACCACCTTTGCACACAAAACAACAACCTCCTACTCTGCAGAAACACCACTCAGCACGAATGCACCTATATAGCTCGACTCACCCTTGCCATCTCACACAACACCCCGATTCTGCCCTCTTTGCAACACACTATACGCTGTAGGCACTCACCTCTACAAGCCTCGACACGCACAGAGAGAGCAAGAGAAAAAGAGGAGGATGGGGAGAAGCGATACAAGAAAGTGGGGCAAAGGCTTAGTAGTATTGAGCAAGGAGATGGTACAATCAATTTTGCAGCTCCAAAGGCAAACCTCCATTACACAGGCTTGTAGACCTTCAAAAAATCCTCCTATAAAAAAAGCCCCTTGAAAACCATGTACATTTCCTCTTATAGGGGTTTGCTCAGCCCAAAAAAAGAAAAAATGAGAGATTCCCAGCTCGTGCAGTTTAATTGAAGCTTGTTTCAGTATTTTCCATCATTTCCCCACATTTGGCACCCCACTTTAGTATCCTCTTGCATGGTGGACACCTTGCATTGTCTGCCTGCTTGGAACCACCCTCTTGGCCTTATCAGCCCTCAATTGCACTCTAGGGTGCCCATCTACCCTTTGAACTTGCCCTTTGGGCCCTCTTCTCTCTTGGCTCATGGCTTTGACCAATTTATACCTCTGTCTTGCCCCTAGCACATGGCGGACTCCTTGGCCGGCCCTCGAGATGTCTCTCTTTCTCTCTCCACATTGGCGTGGGACACATCCCCTCCCCGAGCACTAGCGATATTGCGGGGGGGGGGGGGGGTTGACTTTATGCTTCAAAAAAGGGGGGGCAACCGGCACACGAGAACAGGCCCTTTCGGGGTGTACTGCTACATTAGCATAGCACGCATAGCAGCCCAACACCACCAGTCATTGGCTGCCACACTGTGCTACCACCAAAATCGACGTGTTGTCGCCCATGCGCTCACGAGCACCGCCAGCAGCAGATGCAACACAACACCACCCAGGAGGGCACCATCGCCAAGCCGATAGTATCTCACTCTCCCCTTCACAATATCTCAATGGGCTCATGCCCCAAGTTATGTAGTGTTCCACCTCCTCTTAAGACTGCGGATATAGGTTCACCTGCGAGCCACGTGGCTGTATATGGAGCGCCCCCTCTTGGGGTGGGTTGGAAAATCTTCAACAAGCATAGAAAAAACACATTTTTTTGATGCCACTTCCTTCCCCTGCCATTTCTTACATGAGGTTCCAATTGCCCTGCTGTAAAGACCAACCACAACTCCACTTTTTCGACTCCAAACCCCTTTAGCATTGCTGCATGTCGACTCCCGCATGGTCTCAAACGGCGAGTACCAAAATTGAAAAAACATATGGCATCACTTTTATCGCAACTTCTCCTTGACTTCCAATTGCTTTAACTTTTTGCTCCAAGATCCGTTTGACTCACAATCAAGTCCTACCAGCTCCATACACTACATAAAATGTGTACAATCCTTGGCGAAGCTCCAAAATACCAGATGGCACGTTTACCGATGTGACCAACTCGGCACCAACGTGGCCCCCGTCAAAACTTTGACTGCTAATAACTTGACACCCGAGACTCAGATTGCTGATCTGAAAAGGCCAGCAGGCTCTACAAATAAAGCTCTACACACCCACACCTTCAAATTGGCTTGTACCATCTGGCTCCACCTGCCCTATTTGGCTTAGATATGCAATACATTGCACCTTCAAACTCCAATATCTTGGGCTAGCTCTGTTTGATGAGCCATCTGGACCTGCTCCTTCAACACTTCAAGCTCTACATTTCTAGGCCCAAATACTGCACCTTGAACCTCTCATCTGCTACTCAAATTTGCTCCTTTGAGAGCCCTTCTTGGCCTATAAATCGCATCATTCATACATCTCCACTGCTACCTGCATGCCCATGATCTTTATAGCTTCTTTAGCCCTTTGCCATGCATCTGCTAGCTTGCACATACCTGCCCATGCCATCTTCTATGGTCGACCAACTTTGGCTGCACCATCGTGCTTGCATAAGTTGGTCAAGAAATGGCTCCTTTTGCATTGGCATTGCAACAAATAGATTTGCATCTTTGGAGATTTTGCGAGAGATCTTCAATGGGAAATTGAGAATAATCTTTGATCATCTATATTTGAATTGTTGACGCAATTGAGGGGTAACCTTTGCAACTTTTGCACCCTACAAATGTTTTGCAGCACTAATGGAGTGCTGTCTAGAGATGATCCAATAATCAACATTTTAAACATCCTCTTTGGCAAGTTTGTCAAGATTTTTTTTTTTTGGAAGGATCACAAGACATCAAAATTGCCAATATCTCCTCTTGTCAAAATCCTGACCCAATCTAGATTCAATCTTTTGTAGCTTGATGGAGTAGGAAAACACCATGTCACATCAATGCTAAAGACTTCATTAACCCAAAAGGATAGAATTTCTTCTTGATTTCTAAGGAGGTGAGTGCCTTGTTATCTTCGGATAGAGTTTCCATTTCCATTAACTCCTCTTCAAAAACCTCTTTTTCTTCTGCACTCCTTTTCATCATCCTCTTTGCTAGTTTTTGTCGATATTCCTCAAGAGTAGAATCATCGTTTGCCTTTCTTTTTCTTATGATTCCTTGTGCATCTTGATCTTGTGAACCTTCTTACTCCTCTAAATTAATGGTGGCAGTGATTTTCTTTGCATGTGTTGAAGCGCTTGCACGGGCACCTCTTGATGCTACAAGTGCACTCCTAACTATGGCTTTCCCTGTCGTCTCCAACACTTTATTAGATTGTGCCCCTATTGGTTTCTTTGTAGGTACAATCTTCTTTGGTAATCTCAAGACTCGCTTTGCATGTTTCACTGCCTTCACTAGGTCTTCCACACAATCCATACTTGAGTCTTCTTGATTAGTGAAGCTGGATATCTCAATCCTAATTTTACAATAGGTTTCTTTTTTCCTAGTTTGCTACCATTCATGTCTGCTACATGAAAAGTGCCCAATGATAAGAAAAACTTGTTTGCCTTTGTGGTCTCTCCAATAGGTAGCACATTACATGCAAAGCATGGCATTGTTGTTGCATCCACATCATCTTCACAACAAAAAAGAACAATTTTAGAACCTAAACAAGGAGCATATGTTTAAGTTAAAATAGTACATTTAAAAAAATACACTAGCATGTGTAGGCGAGGCTCGAACTTAAGTTTGAGCCAAAAGATGTTGTTCTGTGCCCTTGCTAGCCACAAGGATGTCATGAGATTAGTCTTGCAATTAGTGCTACATTAAATTTGAGCCTAAAAGTGAAGCTCTATGATTTTTCTAGCCAGAAGGATGTCACAAGGCTAAGCGTGCACCCTAGTGCTACATTAGCATATGGAGAGGAAGCTCAAAATTAAGTTTGAGCCTAAAAGTGATTTTTTATTCCCTTATGCACTTGAGGCTCGAACTTAAGCTCGAGCCTAAAGGTGCTATTGTATGCCCTTGGTAGACACAAGTATGTCATCAAGCTAGCCTTGAATTCTAGTGCTACACTCATATATGCAAATGGGGATCGAACTTAAGTTTGAGCCTCTTGGCATTGGTAACCAGAAGAATGTCATGAGACTAGACTTAAGTTCAATCCTAAGTGTTTTCCTATTCGTGCATGAATCCTAAAAGGACGTCATGAATCTAGATTTGCATGATAGTGCTATACTAACATATCTAGGTGAGGCTCAAACTTAAGCTCGAGCCTCTTGCCTCTAGTAGCCACAAGGATGTCATGAATCTAGCTTTACACCCTAGTGCTACAATAGCATATGCAAATATGGCTAGCCACAAGGATGTCATGAGGCAAGCCTTGCATCCTAGTGCTAAAGAATATGCAGTTGAGGCTTGAACTTAAGATCGAGCCTAAAGGTGTTCTTTTATGCCCTTGGTAGCAACAAGCCCTGCATGCTGGTGCTACTCTAGTATATGCAAGTGAGGATCGAACTTAAGTTTGAGCCTAAAGGTGTTCTTCTATGCCCTTGGTAGCAACAAGCCCTGCACGCTGGTGCTACTCTAGTATATGCAAGTGAGGATCAAACTTAAGTTTGAGCCTCTTGGCATTGGTAGCCGTGACAGATGTCATGAGGCTAGCATTACACCCTAGTGCTAAAATAACATATGCAGTTAAGGCTCAAACTTAAATTCAACCCAGACTTGCTATATTAGCATATGTAGGTGAGGTTCTAACTTAAGCTCGAGCATCTTTCTCTAAGTAGCCACAAGGATGTCATTAAGCTTGGCGTGCTACAATAGCATATGTAGGCGAGGTTTGAACTTAAATTTGAGCCTCTTTCCCTAAGTAGCCACAAGGATGTCATTAAGCTAGACTTACTATACTAGCATATGTAGGCGAGGTTCAAACTTAAGTTTAAGCCTCTTTCTCTAAGTAGCCACAAGGATGTCCCTTGGCTAGCCTTACACACTAGTGCTACAATATCTATGCAATTGAGGCTCAAACTTAAGTTTGAACCTAAAGGTGTTTGTTCTATTCCCTTGGTATCCACAAGGATGTCATGAAGCTAGACTTTCATGCTAGTGCTATACTAGCATATGTAGGCAAGGCTCAAACTTAAGTTTGAGCCTCTTGTCCTTAGTAGACACAAGGATGTCATGAGGCAAGCCTTGCATCCTAGTGCTACAGTAGAATATGCAAATGAGGCTTGAACTTAGGCTCAATCCTAAGGTGATATTCTATACCCATGGTAGCCACAAGGATGTCATCCAACTAGCCTTGCATTCTAGTGCTACACTAGCCTACGCAAGTGAGGATTGAACTTAAGTTTGAGCCTCTTGGAATTAGTATCTCTAAAGGATGAGGTTAGACTTACTCCCTAGTGCTACAATAGCTTGTACAGTTGAGGCTCTAACTTAAGTTCAAGCCTTAAAGTGGTTTCTTTTCCTTTGGTATCCACAAGGATGTCATGAAGCTAAACTTGCATCGTAGTGCTATACTGACAAATGTAGGCAAGGTCTGTACTTAAGTTCAAGCCTCTTCCCATTGTTTGCCACAAGGATGTTATTCTATGCCCTTGGTAGCTACAAGGATTTCATGAGGCTAACCTTTCACCCTAGTGCTACAATACCAAAGACTCAAACTTCATTTTGAGCCTAAAGATATTTCTCCATGTCCTTAATAGCCATAGGGATGTCATGAGGTTGTGCCCTTGCATAGTAGGGCTACACTGCAAGCAAGTCTCTTGCCATTGGTAGCTACAAGGATGTCGGGAGGATAGGCTTGTATAGTAGTGCTTTGCTATACTAGCATAGAAATTTAAGGCTCAAACTTAAGTCCAAGCCTAAATGTGTTATTCCATGCCCTTGGTAGTATCCTCAAAAATGTCATGCGGGTAGCATTGCACAATAGCGCTACACTAGCATAGACATGAATGGCTCAAACTTAAGAACGGCTCAAACTTAAGTTTGAGCCTCTTGCCATTGGTAGCCAAGGATCTGATGAGGCTACCTTTGAACCCTCGTGCTTCACTGGCACATGTAGCTGAGGCTCAAACTTAAGTTTTATCCTAGAATTATTATTCTCTGGCCTTGGTTAAGTCTCAAAGCACTTGCATGAGGCAACGCTATCATGCTAAAATATCCACAATAAGCTCATGAGGCCACACTAGAGTGGTATATGCTAGTGCTTTGATAGCATTAGAAGGTGATGTTTAAGCTACATCAGTTCATTGTTCTAGTTTCTCAACAAGGAAACAAGGCACCAAAAACGAGCTAAATATCAGAAGCAAAGAATTTACGTCAAGTGGCAATGTCACAGTCAGTACCCAACCAAGTAAGTGTTGTTATCTATCTTTTTTTTAAAAGTGTTTATTGATTAAGTACTTAATTAGAGCTATAAAAAAAGTTAATTAGAGTACTTAGTTAGAGCTATAAAAAAAGTTAATTAGAGTACTTAATTAGAGCTTAAGTACTAAATTAGAAGCTATAAAAAAGTTAATTAGAGTACTTATTGATTAAGTACTCTAATTAGAGAATAGTCACTTACTTTCAATTTATAGAGCGTGATTTTAGATGTAGTTGTAGTTTGATTAACTTAGTGAAAGAGTTTAAAAGGTGTATCAAGGAGGCGGTAGCAAATAATTATGAGTGTATGTCATTAATGAAGAGGATTAAATAGAGATTAGAAACTAATAGAATGAGATTGAAGAGTGAATTTTGAGATGCATTCAGAATCAAAAAAAGGAAAATAGATTAGAGGATAGGAAAAGGTTAGTATCTGAGAACAATATCTCAAAGATTATTCTAGAGGAGAGTAGAAGTTTAGGACCTGTGAATGTAATCTCATAAGACAAGTTACAATGGTTAGTAGAATGAAATTTTGATTACTGCAGGTTTAGAAGAGATTAAGAGGAAGTGAGGGAGTGATTAAGAGGAGGCAAGGGAGATTACACAAAGAGATTAGAAGAGATTAGGGAGTGATTAAGAGGAGTTGAGGATAATTACACAAAAAGATTAGAACAAGATAACTCACACATGAGAGAGAGAGAGGTGCACCTATATAAGCCTTTCAAATTTGAAATTCAAAATTTAAAGCTGGAAACCACTGCTATAACAGATCTTCACCTGTAATCAAAGAGAGAGAGAGAGAGAGAGAGAGAGAGAGAGAGAGAGAGAGAGAGAGAGAGAGAGAGAGAGAGAGAGAGAGAGAGAGAGAGAGAGAGAGAGAGATAGATTGAAGTTTATTCCACGGAGGTCAGATATGACCCATGGGACCGAAATCAAAACATTACAAAGGGGTTCTTCTAAACGGGAGGGTCATGAAATACATCTCAGTTAAGGACTGAGGGTCCAAAGAGGTGTCAAAAGGAAGAGCTAAAATGAACAAATCTAAAAAGGGGAAGGTGAGGATGGAGCCGGCTTGGGAGTTCTAAATTCCTGGATAATGGCTTTACCTCCTCGATAGACTGCCCATTTCCCTGTTGTGCGTGCTTCTCGCATCTTTGGAGTTTTACCTTTTTTTGTTTGAGCTAGGCGGGTGTGAGATCTTTAGCAAACCAAATTTTAGTATCCTTGAGGAGCTAGAGAGAGAGAGAGAGAGAGAGAGAGAGAGAGAGAGAGAGAGAGAAAGAGAGAGACACACAGAGAGAGAGAGAGAGTTAATGTACACATGAGAGAAAAAGCTTTTGGGACTGCCAATAGATACATAGAGGAGAGGGAGATTCGAAAGTAAAGAACCTTACCTGTCACATCGTCGTTGGTTATTTCACACTCTGCAAGAAAATCTAAACCATGTTCAAAAAACTTGTTTTATGAACAATTTGAAAAAAAAAACGACGTTTAAGGGGTCAAAAATTCGACGAAGTTAGGGGTGTCTAGAACTAGTTTTTTTAGAGTTTTTGGGAACAATACTCACAAGTTGGACATAGTTTTGACTTCCCTTGGCTAAAACCTCTTAGGAGATCAATGAGTGAGGGACCCACCTCCACCAACCCGCTTGCTTAACCAATTTCTTGGCACCTTTATGCATGTAAAATTGTCTTGCTACAACACATAAAACACCAAGACTATAATCACCAAGATTCAATTTACACATAGAAAACTAAGGCAAAAACCTCATTGTATTTTGAATGTCCATCAAGGCTCAATTGTCATAGCATAGTCTCCACGGCCACCTATACTCAAACTAATGTTCTATCCTCAAAGAAAACTATATGGCTAACTAGGCTCAAACTTAAGTTTGAGCCACTCATGCAACTATTTTGAAGCCTCACCTTCTTGTAAGCTCCGACTCTTTAGATAGGTCATTCAAGGAAACTTAGGTTTGATGTAAATCTCATCATTACCTTGGCTCCACCTTACACCTCTTTAAATGTATAATGCAACTCAAACTTCAATTTGAGTCTCCTTCCAAATTCAAGGATACTTCAGCATAGCTTGGGTTTTTTATCACACCTCTTGCTGGTTGTAAATTTCTAACACTTGAATGTGCATCTATGCTCAAACTTGAGTTTGAGCCTTCTACCAAATTCCATGGGTGCCTCCATGTAACTTGGGCTCCATCTTGCAGCTTGTGTGACAAGTATAGATTTCTAACACTTGGATGTACATTTAGGCTGCTCAAACTTGAGTTTGAACCTCCTACCAAATTCCATGGTTGCCTTTATGTAACTTTGGCTTCATCATGAAACCTCTTGTTAGCCAGATATTTCTAGCAATTAGATGTACATCTAAGTTCTAGAAATACTCTAAGCTCAAATTTGAGTTTGAGCCTCCTACAAATCTCCACGGGTTGATTCAATGTAACTTGGGCTCCATCTTGAAACTCTTGCTAGCTATAGATTTCTAGCACATAGATGTACATCTAGGCTTCAACATTAATTCAAACATTCCACCAAAATCCATGGGTAACTTGATGTAACTTGGGATCCATCTTGCAACTCTTGTCATCTTCAAATTTATGGCACTTAGATCTACATCTAGGCTCAAATTTGAGTTAGAGCCTCCTACCATCCTCCATGGGTTGATTCAATGTAACTTGGGACTCATCTTGCAACTCTTGTCATCTTTAGATTTCTAGCACATATGTACATCTAGTTTCCAACATCAATTAAGCCTCTCCTACCAAACTACATGGTTGCCTCAATGTAACTTAGGCTCCATCTTGCAACTCTTGTCAGCTTTAGATTTCTAGCACTTGAGCTTGAGCCTCCTACCATCCTCCACGGGTTGACTCAATATAGCTTGAGATCCATCTTGCAACTATTTTAAGCTATAGATTTCTAGCATTTAGATCTACATCTAGGCTCCATCCTCCTACCAAACTCCATGGGTGCCTCTACATTGTAAATTAGGCTCCATCTTGGACCTATTTTTAGCTTTAGATTTCTAGCACTTAGATGTACATCTAGGCTCAAACTTGAGCTCGAGCCTCCTAACAGCACACAGGGGTTGATTCAATATAACTTGAGATCCATCTTGCAACTCTTGTGAGCTATATATTTCTAGTTCTTGGATGTGCATCAAGGCTCCATCCTCCTACCGGACTCCATGGGTGCCTCTGCAAGGTAACATAGTCCCTATCTTGCAACTCTTGTCAGCTTTAGATTTCTAGCACTTAGATGTACATATAGGCTCAAACTTGAGCTCAAGCCTTCTACCATCCTCCATGGGTTGACTCATTGTAGATTTGTTTAATTGAATGGGATGCAAGCTTTTGACAAATTGTTAGTGTATCTAGGGAATGCATTAGACTTTGAGTTCTATGTTCAAACATACAATTTTACTGACATCTCTTGATTTTCTAAAAAAATGTAGGGTCCAAAACAAGGTGATTTAGTGTTTCTTGTTGATGGTTCCACAAGGAAGGCTCGCAGGGTTATTCATTCCACTAATGCATCTCAACGTTGTGGTTTTGAATTGATTGGTACAACATGTGTGGAGATACATGTACTAGAAAGTTTTGATGACACCTTCTTGATTCCATTCGTCACAATGGATGCAAGAATCATGTCTCAAGTAGTTGAAAGCGTCATCAAATGGCCATTGCATAATATTCTTATGGGCAAAGGGAATTATAACACAATAGATGAGGATTTTCTTGTTGTTCAAGAAGATGTCTTGATAGATAGAGCGAGTTGGAAAGAGAAAAGAGTCATCCTTTGGGCTGACAATAGATCTACAAAACTTGGTGATGGAGTGGTATTGCTGGTCCACCCATATGAGGCTATAAACTATATTGAACTAGGTGAGAGTAGCTTGGATGTCATTGTGGAAGGGTCGATGCATCCACATCAAAGTGATATTTCAAGTTTTAATTTGGTAAGCTTGCCTATTAGGCAGCTCACATTTGAGAATGGTGAACCCTTGATAAATGACGCAGGATCTTCTTCTGCCATTGAGGGTATTCAAGATCCTCTCATGGAAGAAATGGGAGTTTCCCTTGAAAGCTTATATGCTTCCAGTGATGATGAGTATGAGGATGATGGCATAGATAACAACACTAAAACTAGTTTTGAAGAAGGCGTCACCAGTACAGAACTAGGTCTTCTTCTTCATACTCAGAATGATAGAGAGCAGGATGCCATTGCCAGTGACTATGATATCAGAGATGGGACAGGTAAGAAAAAGAGTTATATACATAGAGTTAGGCCTATAAAAAAAGCAAGTAATGCTCATGCTTTCAACAAACATTGTGATGTTGCAAACATGCACAAAGTTGCAACAATTGATTATTATGAGATGCAATGATGTCAGATTGGAAACAGATCCAAAATCATGCAAGCGAGGGCAGGCTTTTGAGGACAAAGCTACACTAGCTGATTGCATTGTCCATTGTGGCGCTTACACACAACTGCAAAAAAGCACGTTGTGGTAGTATGCAGAGTTGTGTGATTGGTTATAGCAGGTGATCGAGCACATTCCATGGGCAGGGTAAGCAGGTTGGAACGTCAGCAAGGCCTCGACCTTTGGGCTTCTTCTCTCAACTTCATGGCAAAATAGACCAAAGTGAGTAAAACATAACAAAAAAGAAAATAATGGAGGTAATTATTAAAAATTTACCATTGCAAAAATATAAAAAAATGGAAGATATTGAAAAAATTATTGGTGTATATATATATATATATATATATATATATATATATATATATATAGAGAGAGAGAGAGAGAGAGAGAGAGAGAGAGAGAGAGAGAGTGAGATCGTAAATACTAGCACCGTTATGTTGAGCAACAGTGGCAGATTGAGGCTTTGCCACACAATTGAAAGATTTTCACAATAAGGTCTATGCTAAAATTGCAGGCACTATTAGTTGCTTTATGGAAACATTGACACACGGGCTCTTTCAAGCATAAGAGAAGGTGATGCATCATAATTAGAGGTCTACATAGGGTCTCCATGATAGGGGCCATTCAATTCGTCTACTGGAAGAATTTGATTTTTGTATGATTCGCTCACATAAAAAAAAGTTTCTTTAAAAGGAACTAGTATGTGACCCACGCGTTGTTGCGGCTACATGTGCGTCAATTGAAGCAACCATTCTTCTCCTTCCCTTCACAAGGAGGGCAAATGTGGAAAAATTCTTATGATTCTCATCTGAGCTTTTTTGCTTCTCAAAGGCAACTTTCATGATGGGTGTGTGACCCGGGGGTGATTGCATGGCTATAGCAACTTTATCTCTATATGTGGGTAAATTTCAAAATTTACAGGTTGGATTTGACTCAATCTAGCTAGCATGTACACTTGCATCTACCAAGACTCGTCGCATGGATGTTGAGGTCTCTTGCAATTGACCATAAACATGTTAGTAATATAAGGTGCATATTGTTTTTTTGTGTACATTTGGGCACTATTGGCACCTTAAAATGTGAGGGCAATGAAAGGAGAAAAGTTCACTCATCGTTTCTCTTTGCAAGAGTTTTGGGCATCATGGTAAAAGAAAGGGCGTGATGCAAAACACATACACACACACACACACACATGCATGTTCTTCTTTGAGAGAAGACTGTATTTAACCATTCACATGCTTGCCTTACCCATATTTTATACCATAGCATCCATTTGGCTTAGCTCCCACTCCCTTAAATGTGAGACATAGCATTGAGGAACTACATGGAGGAGAGTCTCTTTTTGTACGCGAATTATATCCCTTAACAATTTGAGAGTGTGATCATCATACCCTACATGAGTGCTCAGCTTTTGATCAGATCAAACTTGCTTTACCCACATTTTAGCCCATACCATGGCCTACATACCTTTCTCTCCTAGCCACCTCATATCCATAGTCTTCAAGCATGGTACATGTTGTACTCGGTCCCATAGGTCAATCTGACCTTTAAGGATGATCTCTCTCTCTCTCTCTCTCTCTCTCTCTCTCTCTCTCTCTCTCTCGTTAACCTTTGAGGTCATTGTGTCCCCCTCTCCTTGTATAAGTATGTGAGCATGCAAGCCCTTGAGTTCAAGAATCAACGTTCATCAGCTAAAATTTTTAGGTCTCTTGTTATCTTCTTCTTCTCTCTCTCTCTCTCTCTCTCTCTCTCTCTCTCTCTCTCTCTCTCTCTCTCTCTCTCTATTCTAACTTGCTATGCAACATGACGACTTGTTGCCAACAATGTTTGGGTTGGATAAGGTTTGCCTAAACTTAATAGCTGAGAGTTGAGATTAGTCGCTCTTAAGATTAACGGGTCTCAAACCACGTCAATATGAAGAAAACTCTCTCTCTCTCTCTCTCTCTCTCTCTCTCTCTCTCTCTCTCTCTCTCTCTCTCTCTCTCTCTCTCTCTCTCTCTCTCTCAGGCTGCATATCTAGTTTGTAGTATTAAAATGAAGCATGTGAGAGGGGAAGAGCCTGATTGCGTATACCAGCGAGCCTGCTTTCTACCCGATCACGAGCCGGCTCTTCTCTCTCTACCTATCTAATGATGGTAGTTAAGAGCCTCGAAACGGGCGTAGCCTTTCACATGGTTGACTTTTGAGGACCTCCCGATTAGCAAGAACCTGTTCAAGATCTATCTCATCACTCAGTCAAATCAAGCATTTATCTTTGAAAGCCACCGGTTTTCTTGACTTCAAACAAAGCTGGAAGGCAATTTAGCCGTTCCAAAGTGACCAGACTCTAAATGTAAGCAAAATGACATGGAGGTAGCCCTACAATGGAGGCACATGCATGGAGGCAACCCTACAATAAGAGACCGGAGTTATCATTTCTAGGGGGAGGCAAAGGGCCCACATTAGGTATGCAACACCAAGGAGGATCCAAATGAGCAAAGGATTGCTAACTCCAAGACCAAGGCCAATACCCTCAATTGGAAATGATCATCCTCCAATGCAATCACATCAGTGTTCTGGAAAAATCATTTTTTCAAACATACAAGATTTCTTTCCTTTAATTTTCCAAGAGGAAAATTAGAAAATTAGGTTTATTTTGCAAGTTTTTACACTATTTTTCTCTATTTTGGGGTGGGATTTCTCCTTTTCCCCTTGCCCTCAACCGACATTTTTGAATTGAAAACTGAATGATATTAAACTGAGACACATTTTTCCCGAACACTGAATGGAAGACCCGCCTTGCACGACCATTGCCATGAGCGCTGTAGCAGCAGGCAATGCCACCTCTCCCCTTGTAGAACCCCTTTTTTCTTGCCTATGTCAGGAGTTCGAGATGTGAAAACTTGGGAAAGCTAAAAAGCATGGATGATCATGTGTTGAACCTCTCAACATTGTAGTATCCGCTGACTTGCCGAAAAAAGACAAAGAAAGTGGAGACGGATGTGGGACACACACTCTCTCTCTCTCTCTCTCTCTCTCACACACACACACACACACACACACACTTGAAGTGGACCAACTTATCGACGTGTGGCACAGCTCGTTGCTCGTTATTTTCCCAAGCTGCGAAGTAGAGCCACCCTTTACAAAAACAAAAGTAATCACCCTTCAAAATTGAAGGCTGGAGTGAAACTCCATGGCTTTGTTAAAGAATTTAAATAATATAAAACAAGGTGAGGAGTCACGATGGCCTGCAGAGATGATTAGTAAATTTTTGTGAAACAAAACACCCCTTAGAAAATAAATATTTTCTCAGATAAGGATTGATGCTTCCTGCAGAGGTCACCCTTATAACATAGGGTTTTTAACCAAGGGTAGGATATTGAATGGTGCAATGATTAGATTAGCTTTTAGGTAGAATGGTAAAGATTAAATTATTTCATTGGCTAAGTAAGGTTCATGTGTAGATAATTGTCAGCCTGGAAGAATGTAATTAGATGTGCAATTAAGTTGGATACCTATGGTCTCTTTGAGTCCAAAGCTCATGCAACTAAGCTTTAGAATATAACCAAATTACACGTTTATAATTTCTAGTAGATAATTGGCTGAAAAGTATGGTCAAGGTATTCTATCTTGCGACTGTTTAAAGATTAATAGATCCCTCTCAATGCAACTGAGAGAATGCTTGCTTCAAAGGCAGAAATAAATCTAACCCTAAACATGAAAATTAAAATGTGGAATTTAGATGCGAGAGAGAGGCCTTCAAAGATTGACAAAGGTGGTATGGGGGATGTTTGTTTTTCTCTCAAGACAATGCAACATAGCAAAGCAGACATTCCCAAGATAATGCAATGAGATATGATGTCATGGCATTGTACCATCCAATGCAAGCCTCCAAGGCCAACAACCTTCTTCACAACTCCTTGCAGGCCGACTAGAACAGATTTTGTTCGATTATTGCATGTCACGATGACCTTGGTTTGGCGCAGCAGCACAGACAACTCCTCATCAAAGCCCTTGTCGCTCGCACCCCCTGAGCACATCACCCCTTCCTCACTTGCACCACCTCCTTGCCCATACATAGCTCTTTCCCCTGATCGCACCTCCCTCCATCTCCATCTTTGTGCCCATCTCCATCATCTTTAAATCAATCGCCCTTCTTAACAAGAGCTCCCAATATATCTCATCATATTGTTTAAATTAGCATTGATTAAGCCCCAAGAAGCCCCCCGTGGCCACTAGAATATATGTTTCGATTGGATTGAGCTGAAATTAAGAATCTATAATTTGTCTGAATTGGAAAGCGCACAATACAAAATTGGCTTTGTATGATGATGATGATCTTGGTCTACAAGAATAAAAAAGAAGAAGTTGAGCAGCTCAAAGACATCCAAATAAGGTACAAGGAGAGGTAGTCTAATAAGTGTGCGTGTGAGTGGGGGCGAGAGAGAGAGAGAGAGAGAGAGAGAGAGAGAGAGAGAGAGAGAGAGAGAGAGAGGGAGATCTAGCAAGGCAAGATGCATAATACCATGGCATAGAGAAGACGACACAATGTGATACTGCATGCAAATATCCTCCTGACTGCTGCAAGCATACATGTTACTTCAAACATGTAAAACGAGCGATTGCACTCTTTGAATAACCACTTGAGGATCATTGGTGCCCAAAAAGAAAGGCGACGCAGTATGGAAAACAGCCTCACAACCATGGACAGCAGCATCAAAGGATCCTCCTTCCAGTAAGTCAGTTTTGAAAAGCTTGAGTCTTTCATGTGCCTTTGGCAAGGCTATCAAGTGGGCAGTATTAACCACGTTTTCTAAAATAGAGGTCGAAAGAGATTACCACACAGAGTAATGGAAACAGAGGGTAATACAGGGAAGTGGAGCCTTTACCAGGATCTCAGACAGAATCACGAACGGTGTACCCACGCTCGAGCAGGAGCTTCACAACCCAAGATGCAATGAAACCAGAAGCTCCTGTCACACACACTACCTTCTCCATTCCTCTTCAGTGTGTGGTTATGTGTGTAATAAATCTTGAAAAGATTTAAAGATTTTTACTGAGCAAGAATGTAGGATTTGAGACAGGTGCATGCTGGAGAGAGAGAGAACGTGTGGATATGTGCGCGCACGTGTGTGTATGTGTGTAGCGAAGCGAGAGCTTGCACTGTGGCAGACAGAGCTAGGAAATGCCGAGGAGAGAGAAAATGAAGGCTTCTTGTGAGATATTGAAAGAGAGAAAAGTTGCAACCACTTGCGGACAACCTCAATTGACAGTGACGTAAACTCGCATGCCTTCTCCACAGCGTTAATGCACTCCTCAGCAGGCTGCCATGTTTCCTCCTCTATCGCATCGAGTCATGTCGTCCTGCAGTCCCCGCCTTCACACAAAGCCCACTGGCCATCCACATGGACGCCATCCGTCAAAGGACACCCAACCCGGCCCAACACTAAGGCCTTTCTTGAGCATGCCAAAAATATATAGTACTAAGTATTGTGACTTTTTGATAGAACTCAGAAGGCAAAACTAAGTCTTTTCATTTTCTACCATCAATGTATTTGTTACTTACCCTTCACTTTTACATTTCAAGCCAAATGTTTGTTAAGTTCTTAAAGTGAAGGAGAGAGTGACACATGGATGCCCTCTCCTTCCTTGAAAATTTTAAGCTCAATTATATATCGTATAGATGTCATCCACACAATGGGATTTGATCATTGCCTCAATTCCTATTACTCCAAGGCTCTCATTTGTCGGAGACACCAACCAGGGTGCCCTTGGGAATACAAGGAATGCCTCAATGAATTTTGCATCATCATAAATTGTTGCATTGTCTTTGACTAATCAAATGACTTTGGTGGGTTCAATATGTTAGGAAATAAGACGTAGCTAAATAGATAATTGAGTAGAGAGACATATTTACATACACGAGATTATACAGAAGAGAGAGAGAGAGAGAGAGAGAGAGAGAGAGAGAGAGAGAGAGAGTACACACGATATTACTTAATGGAGAGAGACATATTTACATACACGAGATTATACAGAAGAGAGAGAGAGAGAGAGAGAGAGAGAGAGAGAGAGAGAGTACACACGATATACGTGGTTCACCCAATGTGGGCTACGTCCACGGGAAAGCAGCCACTCAATGGCTTTAGTACTTCAAAACAAGAAGTAGTTTACAAAGGGATTATACCCTTAATGGAGCTCCCGCCTTGCTTCACTCTCACCACCTCACACTCACCTTGTTGCATCAAATTCACACTCTATGAAATGTGTGTAGAAATGGCAGCCATGTGTAGCCGCCCTTATGTAGATAAGTCCAAATCGGACCCTCCAATCCGCCCATGTGTGGCCGCCCTTGAGAAGACAAGTCCGCTTTTGAATTCGGCCACCGACCACCGACCATTGACTACCGACCCCACCGGCCACCGGCCATTGACTACCGGCCAACCGACGGTTGTTTTCTGACCGCTTTTTGGCCGCCGTCCGGCCATAATATTCCGGCAAAAAGGAATATTCCGGCGAGGGAAAAAAATGTCTTGGGGGCTTCCACCCCTGAGGCCCCTAAAGTTGCCCCTGATTTTTGGCGGCTGTGAAAATTTTGGTTTTCGGCGAGTGATTTTCATTCACGCACGACGGCTTCTCCTCATAATGGGGGCCTTACAAATGTGCGCTTTTACCACAAAAAATTACAAGGGTAAATCACGCTCCATACTTAACAATCTCCCACTTGGAGACTGATCTCCAAACCAAACATGTGACTGCTTTCCATTCTGGCTTCTTATCCTTGAATGCCAATTGAAGATGAGCAAAAGCTCAACTTCTCCTTGTTGACCACCTTTGTAAACATGTCTGCAGGATTTTCACTTGAATGCACATTTCCTAGCTTTAGTTGTCCCTCTTCCAAAAGAGTGTGTATGAAGTGATATCTCACCTCAATGTGCTTTGTCCTTGAATGAAAGGCTGAGTTCTTTGCAAGATGGATAGCGCTTTGGCTATCACTGTACAAGACACAATTGTCTTGTTTGAATCCAAGCTCTTCTAAGAATCTGTGAAGCTACAGAATTTCTTTGCTTGCCTCTGTCATTGATACATACTCTGCTTCCGTGGTAGAAAGTGAAACCACTTTCTGCAGCTTTGAAGCCCAGCTTACTGTTGTGCCTCCAACCGTGAACACATAGCCAGTAGTGCTCCTTCGAGTATCTTTGTAACCTGCCATATTTGCCTCAGCATACCCTTCTAGAAAAATATCAGTTCCTCCAAAATACAAAGCATTTGTTGTGGTCCCTTTTAGATACCTAAGTATCCACTTCACAGCTTGCCAATGCTCTTTACCTGGGTTGTCCATGAACCTACTCACAACTCCCACTGCATGTGCAATGTCTGGCCTTGTCCAAACCATAGCATACATTAGAGAACCTACCGCTGCAACATATGGAACTTTAGACATATAGGCTATCTCCTCTTGTGTCTTTGGACACATATCCTTTGTTAGTTTAAAGTGACCAGCCAAAGGTGTAGAAACTGGTTTTGCATTTTGCATTGCAAACCTTTCTAGTACCTTCTTGATGTAATCCTCTTGAGATATCTTTATTGTCTTCTTCATCCTGTCCCTTGATATTTTCATACCAAGTTTCCTCTTTGCAGCACCTAAATCTTTCATTGAAAAAGATTTAGACAGCTCCTCTTTTAGGTCTTTGATGTCCTGCATGTTAGCACTTGCAATCAACATGTCATCAACATACAACATTAGGATGATGAATTTCCCATCTCCCAAATTCTTCGTGTAGACGCAGTGATCCGAGTTGCATCTTGTTTGTCCATGATCCAACATCCATCGATCAAACTTCAAGTACCATTGTCTTGATGCTTGTTTTAAACCATACAAGCTCTTCTTTAATCTGCAAACCATCTTCTCCTTACCTTTTACTTCATACCCCTTTGGTTGAAGCATGTAGATTTCCTCCTCTAAGTCACCGTGAGGGAATGCCGTATTTACATCCATTTGCTCGAGATTTAGATCATGAGTAGCCACAAGGCTTAAGACAAGCCTGATTGAGTTCATTTTTACAACAGGAGAAAATATTTCATTCAAGTCAATACCTTTCTTTTGAGAAAACCCTTTTACCACAAGCCTAGACTTGTACCTTTTCTTCCCACCTTCTTCTTCCTTCACCTTGTACACCCATTTGTTTTGAAGTGCTCGCTTACCTTTAGGCAACTCAACCAACTCCCATGTTTGGTTGCCATGTAGTGAGTCCATCTCCACTTGCATGCTCTTCGTCCATTCTTCTTTGAATTCATGTTGCATAGCTTCTTCGTATGATTCCGGCTCTCCAGAATCTGAGATCAAGAGATGGTTGAAGGAAGGAAAAAATCTTTCTGGAGGTATACTTGCTCTTGTAGAATTTCGGGAAATAGGTTGAGGCTCTTCATTTGGTTGACGTTGTTGCACATTGTCACCGTTTGCAGTCCTTGAGTCTTCACAGTCCTCAAGCTCCATGTACTCATCACCTGTTTCTTTTGTTTGATTTCTTTCCAAGTAATCTTTGTACATATTTTGTTCGTTAAAAATTACATCCCTACTCCTTAAGATTTTACCATCTTCAGGATTCCATAGGCGATACCCAAAGTCACCTTCTCCATAGCCAATGAAGAAACACTTTTTGGACTTTGCATCTAGCTTTGAGCTTAGGCTTCTATCTATGTGCATGAAAGCCTCACACCCAAACACTTTGAGAAATGCATAATTCACCGGTTTACCTGTCCATGCCTCTTCTGGAACTCCCCCATCTAATGCCGTTGAGGGTGACCGATTGATTAAGTACACAGACGTACTTACAGCTTCTGCCCAAAGCTCAAGCGGTAGGCCTACATGTAGCCGCATGCTTCGTGCTCGCTCCATGATTGTCGTGTTCATCCTTTCCAAAATCCCATTTTGTTGAGGTGTCCTTGGGGTTATCCTTTGCCTCCGAATGCCATTGCTAGCACAAAAGCTTTCAAAAGCTTGGCTGCAATATTCACCTCCATTGTCGGATCTGAGGCATTTAACTTTGGTACCTGTTTCATTCTCCACAAAGGCTTTCCACCTTTGAATTATGGAAAATACATCGGAATTATTCTTCATGACATAAACCCATGTTTTTCTAGTCGCATCATCTATGAATGTTACATAGTACAATGTTTTTCTAGTCGCATCATCTATGAATGTTACATAGTACAATGAGCCCCCGAGGCCCCTAAAGTTGCCCCTGATTTTTGGCGGCCGTGAAAATTTTGGTTTCCGGCGAGTGATTTTCCTTCACACACGATGGCTTCTCCTCATAATGGGGGCCTTACAAATGTGCGCTTTTACCACAGAAAATTACAAGGGTAAATCAGGCTCCATACTTAACACAATAAGTGCAGGGTTATGATATGCTTCCAAAATTGGTAAGCACATCAAGACTTCGTCCACAGGAAGAGGCTCGGTTTTGTCTACTAGAGTGGATATGGATTCAATTGCAACTCCAAGAAGGACGTCCTGCAGATCATCATCAAGGGCTTCAAAACAAGATTGTTCGGGGTCAACTGCAACAATAGGAACATCATTACATGCAACATCAATAGATTTGGGTGGCACCAGGTTACCCGTCAAAGGAGGTGCAGAAAAGGCTTTGTCTGTATCAAAAAAGGGTGGTTTACTCAATTGTGGAAGATCCTGATCAATGATAGCGTGTGGGAGCAAAAGGCTAGAAGGTCCCTCTCACTATTGGGAGAAAACATCACAAACAAGACATGATACTTGGAGTGAGAGATAGATGTACATATGACACACACATAAAGATAGACAAGGAGAGAGATAGGCAACAGAAATTATGTTGTATTGACTCCTTTGTAGGTAATTACATTGAAATTGCGCGGGGGGGGGGGGGGGGGGGGGGGGGGGGGGGGGGGGTTGATATGGAAAGGCGAGTGTTCGTGTCTGTTAGTGTAACAAGGCATGAAGCTAGACATTTGTCCATTTTACCCTCATAGAAGCCACCCTTTGCGGACAACAACCATGAAGAAGAGAACAACGTCAACAATCTGATCTTTGTAATTTCCCTTTGTGGGGTTGGTATAATCCCACCTACATGGTTTCTCTAAATTTTGAATTTGAACGTGAGATACCCTGCAAAATGTAGATAAATATAGTACTCAATTTACCTCTAAAATATGTTCATGTGTAGGTTTTTCAAGTTTTTATAAGAAGGTTTTTTTTAGCACTATTGCTAATGCAAAAGATGTTGTGGAGAGAGAGAGAGAGAGAGAGAGAGAGAGAGAGAGAGAGAGAGAGAGAGAGAGAGATTGTGGGGTGGTCATTATTGGCTCAAAAGTAACTTTGCCTAAAATCTCATCACTGTTGTGGACGACAACAACAAGATTTTATTACTTGATAGCCTTTTCGTCGTCGTAGGCGGCCACTCCACCTCCGCTAGAGGGAGTCTCACTGGTCTATGATTAAAGGTGATAACATCATCTTGGTTACTCCTATAGCATTGTTAAGAGACCTTGCCCTCCCAAACGTTCAACCATGTTAGTGGAGTGTTTTGTGTCCGTAACATGTCATAATGTTTCTCTCATGCTATCGAAACTCATTTGACGCTCATTAGTCGACTAAACGGGGGTGATGTATGCCTTGAGAGCACTAAGAGAGTGATAGCAACTAAGGGAGCCCCCTTTTGTTGCATCCAACCTAAAATTCAAGATCGTTCTACAATGTCGAGCTCTCACCTTCCAAGCAAGAAGACCCATTTGGTAAGATTTTGAACCGACCAAAGAGCAATGTGCACATTGTTTATTGACTACAAATTCATATTCTTGTGACGTCGACCAAAAAAACACTTGAAGTTGCATCAAACTTAGTGCAAGACATCAAGCCTCAACTGGACAAAAGAATCTAGAGCCTCTTTCTGAAAATGATATGGCTACGATCACTTAGGGCTTTAAGAAAACATTCCTGCTTTTCTACTATGGGATTAAGCATTAATCTCTTTGAAGTCCAACTTCCACTGTCTACCCAGTTTTCTCTCCAATGGATTTGGTTTCATTGGCCATTTGGTTTCTTTATTCATTTGCTTCGATTTTCCTTCGCTCAAAAAATCTCACTCGCCACACGAATAGACTCGATTGGAGCACAGGGTTCTTGAGTAATGATGCATGAATTAAAAAGTGAAGTTCTTATTGTTAATACTGTAATCATGCTTTTGCTATAGGCTGATGATGTAGTGCTTTTGACTCATATTTAAGGATACACAGAAGCTAATGAGCCTTCTTGAAAAATTTTGCTTGCGAGGTGGTTTGATGCTGAAGGCTTTAAAGACAAAGAATATGCTTGTGAAAACTGTCGACTAGTGGAAACCGTGCATTGTATATAATGTAGAGCCACTTGAAGTAGTAGAAAGTTTCAAGTACCTTGGCCTTGAGGTCACGAATGGTGTGAATGTGTTATGTGTCATCTTGAAGCAGGAAAGACTGTATACATTTGAAAACATGTATAAACGAGGGGATATCAAATGCTAGATTCTCAAGAAATATCTCTTTGACACCTCCGTAAGGCATGCACTTCTTTATGGGCTTGAAATATTAGTGTCTCCACTTGGAAAGAGATTGAAAAGTTTTCATAAACATTTTCCTGCAGACTTTCTTCAACAACAAAAGGTACAAACACCTTACATGCTCTGGGATTACTTTCCATTGAGATTATACGCATGGAGAGAGTTATGAAGTACATGATCAAGATGTGGCAAAGCTTACCGCACTAACTTTCTATAAATTCATGAGAGAGAAGTAATAGAGTCATAGAAGCAAGATTGTGAGCTTGAGATGGATGCAGGACATCAAGAAGTGGTTTGAAAGATGAGATGCAACACACTTGCTCATGAAGCATCACCATAGCAAGGCTTTGAATGAGGCTTTCCTACAACACCAATGTATCACGGTGTGAGCGGGATGAAAACACACACAGCGCCTCTATAATGACCCGACACACACTCTTGGAAAGATACACACACACACTATGGGGCACCACTCGGCTTACACAACACACCTGGCCGAGACAGGGAACACACGTCTGGAGTGAGAGGAGAGAAACTATCCACTTGCCCACTCCACACACACACACACACACACACACACACACCCAAAAAACTCAGCTCAAAAGAGGAGAATTTCTGATGTTTAGATACAAATGAGCTTGGGCCAACACCAATGGGGCAAACAGCTCACACAATATGGGTAAAATAAGCCAGATAAAATCACAAACTGGAGCAGAAACTTCGCTCATAGGAGAAACTTACACAGAAAAACAGCAGGAAAAGAGTGAGGAATTTGGCAAAATGTCTAGCGCCATCGCGTCCGGAACGGCCCAAAACCCCAGTCTACAATGTCAAAGTGCTCAAATCCGACCTCGGATGAGCATTTTACGGCCAAAACAGGCTCCAAAATGAGCAAAAACACACCTGCGGCTGTTCCTCCTCTCTTCTCCACGTTTTTTCTGGTCTTCTCTCAGTTTTTTCAGTTCCCACACTTAGCTTTTTTAGTTGGGCACCCTTGGCCTTTTAGATGACCTCAAACGGACCCCGAACAGGCCAAAAACTGACCTCGCAGTGCATAGTTGTCACCTTTTTGCATCATTCGCACACCTGGCACTCAGCTTTTTTCCAATAATGCATCTCGCCACCACGTGAAGTGGCCCCAAAAAATGGTCCTCATGATGACCTTTCTGCATAATTCTCACAAGCAAACACCCACGTTGTGTCCGTCCTCATCTGCGTGCAAATATTGACCTCGTTCGCCCTCCTGACGCCACTAGATGCCATCTGACGCACCTGCTGACCTCACGTCGTCGGCCCGCGGATAGCTTCCTCGAGAAGTTTTACGCGCTACCAACTCCTCCTTATTGTAGAAAAACACAATGGTACTAGTAACGATGAAAATCGATGCACTATGTACATGGTGTCCTACCTGTACACATGTGGGCCCCACGTAACCACCTGGCTCTGGAAAATGGGCAATACTTTATTTGATGCACCATGCATGGGTATGTACATATGCGCAATCCCTTGCTCCAAAAAACTCCTGACATAATTTGCCCATCCCCTAGCCTGCTAGATCATTCATGATCAGCAGCAGCAAAGAGAGATATGAGACTCGCCGCATCACAAGTCTCCTCATCCTTCACCAACATTTCTTGCTCCACCGACAACTCATCTTGTTCCACCATCATCAATCTAGCATGATACAATTTAAGACGCAATCCATTTACCCTTGACTTATGTAGAACACCATCCAGGTTAGCCAGCTGATATGTGCCATTTGGAAAACACTCTACTACCTTGAAAGGGCCTTCCCACTTAATTTGAAACTTCTTTTGGAAGGTGTTGTCCAGCTTACTGTTGTAACGCAAAACCAAGTCATGTTGCTTGATACCCTTACTTTTGACCTTTTCATTTAGCTTTGTCAAAGCCTTATCCTGCCTCTGCCCATAATGCTCCAAAGCGCTCATCCTATCCAACTGGACCTCTTGTAACTGCAAGAGCCTCTCTTTGAATGCATCACTAGGCGGCCCAAGCAACTTCTCTAACATCTTGACCGCAGGCAACTCTACCTCCACAGGCAATAGTGCTTCCTTTCCATACACCAAATGAAATGGAGTAAACCCTGTACCTGTCTTCACCGAAGTACGGTAAGCCCATAATGCACTAGGCAATTCCAAATCCCAATTCTTTCCTTGGTGCTCTGTCACTTTCGAAAGAATCTGTACCAACTCACCATTGAATCTTTCATTCAAGCCATTACACTGCGGGTAATAAGGAGTGGTATGCTGGTGCCTAATCTTCATCTTTGCACATAAAAAATCTAGCAGTTTAGCTCTAAAGCCAGGCCCCTTATCTGAAAGTAACTCCAGTGGCACCCCAAACTTGCAACATATTTCATCATACACAAATTTTGCCACATCCTTTGCAGTGATCTGTTTTACTGCTATAGCCTCTGCCCATCTAGAGAGATAGTCCACTGCCGTCAAGATATAGCTTTTGCCCCTGCTTGTGATAGGTAACGGGCCTATTGCATCAATTCCCCACTTTTCAAACACATCAAACGCCATAATGGTTTTTCGTAGCTCTGGCTTCAACACTCTCTTCCCAAATGCTTGACACCTATTGCAAGACCTACACCAATGGTGAACATCCTTGTGCAAACTAGGCCATACATACCCCTCTTGCAAAATCTTATGCAAGGTGATCTTTAGAGCAAAATGGCCACCACATGCGCCTTCGTGATTCTCTTCCAACACTCTGTAAAGCTCCTCCCGCCAAGGTACACGTCTCAACACGAGATCAGCCCCTTTCATGTATAAGACATCACCAATCAATTTGTACCTGTATGCTCTACGCACAAAGCCATACTTCTTAGACTTCTGAATCTCCTTTGGAATGATTCCTGTTAGCAAAAACTCCTCTTCTTGAGCCAAACTTTCCCGACCATGATAAAGAGGTAAATTGGTCCTTAACACAAATAGCTCCCCAATCATGCCTTGAGCTGCTTCATGTGCCTCTCCATTTAGAGCACGTTCAATGTGTCTGATACTCCATGCTTCAAACTTTTTTAACAGGCCTTTAATTCTGAAGCACATTTCCTTCAATGAGGTGTTCTTGCTCTTCCACACACCCAACACTTGCTTCACCACTAACAAGGCATCACCTTTTATGCTCAACCTTCGAACCCCATGCTTCAAACAAATGTGTAATCCGGCTTCCAATGTAGCATATTCAGCCTCATTGTTACTATGAGCATCCAATTTGAACCCTCTCTTGCATACTAGCTTCCCCTCTGGATCATAAAGTGCTATACCCCCTGAAGCTGCATCATGGCTCTTTCTGTATGAACCATCAAAGAACAACACATGTGCATTGCTGATCTGTGGCACTTCTTCAACTACCTTTCTCACCACCTCTTCCTTAACAATAAGGGGATTCTCCTTGTAGGTCAACAAATCAGCTAGGGTAGCCCTTGTACTATCTTCCACTAGAAAAGAGAACTCAAACTCTTGCAGCTCAATTACCCATTTCTTCACCACATTTGACATGTTAATACCATTAATTAACTGTGGCAAAAAGGCATAACTCGTCAAGAAAACAAAAGGCCGTGGTAGCAAGTAATGACGAAATCGTCGACAAGCAAATATTACACTGGCCATCACTAGCTCTACTTCCGATAACTTTCTCTCCGCTACCAACTTCACTCGGCTTGCACAATACACTGGCCTCATATAATGGCTGCCTTTCCCCTTTTGCAATAGCATGGCTCCAATGGCATCATCCCCACTGATGGATTTACATAAAAAACTTTCTCCCAATCAGGAGCCTGCATGGCTGACAACCCCCCTAACACCTCTTTCACCTCTTGAAACACTTCTTCACACTTGTCATCCCATTGCAATGGATCATGCTTTGCCACTTGCTGTAATGGATAAAGAAGCTGCGAAGACAATGGAATAAACCGTGCCATGTACTTCACTTTGTGTATAAAGGTTGCCAATTGCTTCGTACTCATAGGTGATGGAAGAAGAATAATAGACTTCACCTTATCTGGATCAGCCTCAATGCCATTTTCTGACACCATATGGCCCAATAACTTCACCCTTGGCTGTGCTAGATGACATTTCTTTGGATTTAGTTGTCCTCCACATTCATCATATCGAGCCAATACCATCTGCAACTTCTCATGATGCTCAGCCCTACTGCTATAGACACAGAAGTCGTCCATAAAAGCCTTAACACAACTACCAATGAATGGTTCCAGCACCCAATTTTCTCTTTCTTGATAGAAAGATGGTCCATTTGACAACCCAAACGGCAACACTGTGTAGCAATAGCAGCCCCATGGCGTAATAAAAGTTGTCTTTGTGCGGTCTTTAAGAGCAATCTTCAATTGAAAATAGCCTGAAAAACCATCACACACACTGTACCTCTCATAACCTGCCACTGAATCCAAGATCTGATCGATGAATGGAAGAGGATATGGGTTCTTCTTAGTGGCTGCGTTTAAGGGTTTAAAATCTACACAAATTCTCCACTTCCCATCCTTCTTTGGACTGACTACTACTGGACTCACCCATTCTGTGGTCTCCACTGGAACTATGAACCCTGCCTTCAATAACTTGTCCACCTCTACCCGCAAGGCTTCCATTTGCTCTTGACCCATCCTTCTTAGCCTTTGCCGCACTGGCTTAGCACCTTCATTCAGCTCTATATGCATCTCTTCACCCTTGAACCCTCTGATCTCTTCATATGAAGTAATGAATAAATCAGGAAAACTAGCCAGCATATGCAAAAATATATCCTTCTCCATAGCTGAGAGGTCTCCACTAATCATTTGCGTCATTAATTCCTGCTTTTTTGACAACTCAACCTTGGTTTGCATCAGCCCTTCAATCACTTCATAAGGTCCTTCACTTTCATCTTCAACTTCATTCGCAAATGCGACTAAACCACACTCCTGGATTTCTTTATCCATCAAAAGAAATGCAACATCAGCATCCTCATCACTGCTGGTAGTGCTATCACTGTCCTCATCTGTCACCGTGGAAGAGTCTTCATCACTAGACTCATCCTCATCTTCATAAAGCTCCTCTAATCGTTTCCTTGTGTCCATATTATAAAGCTTCTTGGTACCTGTTTTTCCATAGAGGCTAATCGTACCATGTCGCCAATCTTGAATAGCTCCCACTGCACGTAACCATGGTCTGCCCAGTATAATAGGATATGCTCCCAACCCTGCTGGCATCACATGAAAATCAACCACTGCCTTTGCATCATATGCCTCCACTTCTAAGCTCTTTACAACACCCAAGCATTTTACTTTTTGATGGTTTGCCAATCTTATGCGAAAACCTGACACCCCAGCCACTGTGAGACCCATCTTCTCAACACATGAGTGTGTTATGACGCATATTTGGGCTCCTCCATCCACATAACCTTGTCCCAAATTTTTCCTTTTATGCCACACATCTACTATTGGACAAATGTCTGGTAGCTCATCCATTGCCAACACTTTTACTGAACCCCTCTCTGGCTCTTTCTCCATTGGGTTAACCATCCTCTTCCACTGTCGCTTTAGCTTAGGCACCATCTCTATAAGCTGCCCAAAAGTAACATCTGCCTTCCTGCTCGTCAGATCCTCCTTCAAGTCATAGCTTAATTGCCCATCCCCTAGTGGAAAATCTGAAACATGAAACTTTCGACGAGCTCTCCTTTTCCTCTTGGCCTTGACATCCTCGCCTTCATGGCTCTTTCCTTTCTTCTTACTAGGACCTGGGGCACTTCTTCCTTCCTTATCCTCTGTGGTCCTCTTCCCAATAGGCATCACTAATGTATCCTCTAGCTTTGATGCCTTCTCCAAGGTGACTACACTTAGCACTTTTGTCTTTCCCTTTTCCTCCTGGGTCAGTCCACTGGTTCCTTCGTCTCCCTTAATTTCGATGCCATAATCATTTGATCTAGTTAGCACCTGTCTTGGCAATGGATACATGTCTCCCCCCATCCTTGGTGGCTTATCACATTGCGGGCTGATGTGACCCAACTCTCCACAATTATAACATGTGGGCGTCTGCCTCCAAAACCTACTATTACTTTGTCCAGCACCATTCCTAGGTCTTTCTTCACCTCCTGGCTGATTTGCAAACCGCCCTCGACCTCGATTATTTCCCACTTGACCTAGCATGTTTAGGCTGAGATTCTTCATCAGATCAACCACTTGCCTCATGTCTTGCCTTAGGCCATCATCTTGCACTGTTGTAGTGACCACTGCTGGCATAACCTGAGTAGTAACAGGAACCACTGGTTCATGATGAACCCCTGACATGCGCCCTTGTAAAGACTCTATAGGCTGAAATTCAGACCTCATTGGCAAAGACTCCACCCCTAACTGGCTCATTTTCCTCAGCTTCCACTCTTTGTTCCTTGCTACCTCTAGTGCATCTTCATATGTCCTAGGCTTCTTTAGCTCTACTCTCCAACGTATATTCTCCCAAAGACCAGCCAAGAACCTGTCCTTCTTCATCATGTCAGGCGGGGGTACCTGTGGTGCTAAAGCCTTGCACATTCGCTCCCATGCCAATGAAAACTTACGTATGTACGCATCTACTGGCTCACCTTCCTTTTGCACCAAAGCCTGTACTTCTTGCCACACTTTGTCAGGGTCTTCTATCTTCACAAACTCCACTTCCAATCCATGCCTTAGATTGTCCCAACTCAATCTTATAGGTGGATTAGCCATACGCAACTCCTCTTCAAATGCTTTGGACCAAGCTCGTGCATCACTCTTCAAACAAATTTGGAGAAGGCGTAACATTTGCGTAGGGTCATGAATCTGGTTGCTAATGCAGGCAACCTCCATCTTTTCCAAAAATTCTTCCACATCTTCATCACTTCTTCCATGAAACTCGGGATAAGAGAAAGCCATGGCTACCCAAATTATGATGCTTTGAGAACCCCTTTGAACACACGTGCAAGAACCCAAAAATTTTACTGACCCAATACCCAGAAACTTCAATGGAGCTCAACTTTAGATAAGGACAAACACATGCACATCAAATGAGTTTTCATAGTTAATCATCGGAATGACAACAGGCAAAGGACATTCCAGGATCTCTCTCAATCTTCTTGGCCCAAACATAAAGACTATGCGCTGCTGGAAAAAGATCTTCCTGGACACATGAACATTAATCTGAATTCTTTGAGTTAAATGAAAAGGAGTGAACTGAGGGCCATTTTGATCATCCATTAAAGCCAACCATGAAGCTCCCAAGAAGGCACACCTAACTCAACCTCTGATTTTGCCAAAATTTCAGTAGCATAACAGCATAAATGGCTCAAAATACCAAAAAACCAGCCATCATAACTTGGGAAAATTTCGACAGAGTTTCCCCAGAAGTAGAGCAGTAGGAACCCAAAATATAGATTGTATCTGTATGCATAAACTGTCAACAATAGAACCCGAGCATCAAGTAGGACTCACTAGTACATAGCCTATGGCGAGGTCACAAAAAGGGTGCTCCAGCTACCTGTATCACCGAAAGGATCTCCACATTTGAGAATCCCCCAGCTCAATAAAAACCTCACGCTATCGACCCTCACACGAAGGCTAATGCAAATCGCGTATAGTCAAGTCTCAGAAATGACTATCTTCCAGACCAAGTCTCAGAAATGGATGGGACTGCCAAATAAAACCATATATGGCTCCACAAAGGCGTACAATGGCAGTTTCCACAAGTAACGTACAATCCAACAGACAATGCGCTCAAATAGGCGCCAAGTGATGCATTCCCACAACAACTGCAAGTGACATCACTGTACTCCAGCTACCTGTACCTGTGTGAATCACCTGTACCTGTCCCTGTCCCTGTTCCTGTAACCTGTAACCTGTAACCTGTAATCTGCAACCTGCAACCTGTAATCCCGAAGCTCGAAGCTCGAAGCTCGAAGCAGAAGGTACTCGAAGAAGATCCTCCGTGGGGGCGCCAAAAGAATGTGAGCGGGATAAAAACACACACAGCGCCTCTATAATGACCCAACACACACTCTTGGAAAGATACACACACACACTATGGGGCACCACTCGGCTTACACAACACACCTGGCCGAGACAGGGAACACACCTCTGGAGTGAGAGGAGAGAAACTATCCACTTGCCCACTCCACACACACACACACACCCAAAAAACTCAGCTCAAAAGAGGAGAATTTCTGATGTTTAGATACAAATGAGCTTGGGCCAACACCAATGGGGCAAACAGCTCACACAATATGGGTAAAATAAGCCAGATAAAATCACAAACTGGAGCAGAAACTTCGCTCATAGGAGAAACTTACACAGAAAAACAGCAGGAAAAGAGTGAGGAATTTGGCAAAATGTCTAGCGCCATCGCGTCCGGAACGGCCCAAAACCCCAGTCTACAATGTCAAAGTGCTCAAATCCGACCTCGGATGAGCATTTTACGGCCAAAACAGGCTCCAAAATGAGCAAAAACACACCTGCGGCTGTTCCTCCTCTCTTCTCCACGTTTTTTCTGGTCTTCTCTCAGTTTTTTCAGTTCCCACACTTAGCTTTTTTAGTTGGGCACCCTTGGCCTTTTAGATGACCTCAAACGGACCCCGAATAGGCCAAAAACTGACCTCGCAGTGCATAGTTGTCACCTTTTTGCATCATTCGCACACCTGGCACTCAGCTTTTTTCCAATAATGCATCTCGCCACCACGTGAAGTGGCCCCAAAAAATGGTCCTCATGATGACCTTTCTGCATAATTCTCACAAGCAAACACCCACGTTGTGTCCGTCCTCATCTGCGTGCAAATATTGACCTCGTTCGCCCTCCTGACGCCACTAGATGCCATCTGACGCACCTGCTGACCTCACGTCGTCGGCCCGCGGATAGCTTCCTCGAGAAGTTTTACGCGCTACCAACTCCTCCTTATTGTAGAAAAACACAATGGTACTAGTAACGATGAAAATCGATGCACTATGTACATGGTGTCCTACCTGTACACATGTGGGCCCCACGTAACCACCTGGCTCTGGAAAATGGGCAATACTTTATTTGATGCACCATGCATGGGTATGTACATATGCGCAATCCCTTGCTCCAAAAAACTCCTGACAACGGTAAGGAAAAATTTGGAGTCTTGTACTTCATGCATTACACCACACACATTGTCCCCAATTACAAAGGCATATTCTTCTCTGAGAGAGGACATCGTACACACCCATACATGCTTGCGGCTATTCCCTTATCTGCAATCCACACTATAGCAATGATCTACCTTAGCTCCCAATCCCTTTGGGGTAGAATCCTTTCGTGTATGCACGTCCCTTGCAATTTCAAGAGTCTGGGTGTCATACCCTACTTGAGTTCTTACCTTTTTTATCGCATCCAAGCATGCTTCCCTCACGCTTTCATCACAGATCACTCCCTTCATGCCTTTCTCTTCTACTAGCCACGCCATAGACTCTCAGTGGCCATTCTCATATCCATAGTCATCAAGGCATTGGGATTCCTTGATCCGCTTAGCATATCGTGTGAGACATGTTTCACATGGTGTCATGTTTGACCTTCAAGGACAATAATACCTCTCTCTCTCTCTCTCTCTCTCTCTCTCTCTCTCTCTCTCTCTCTCTCTCTCTCTCTCTCTCTCTCTCTCTCTCTCTCTCTCTCTCTCTCTCTCTCTCTCTCTCTCTCTCTCTGGCTCTGCATTCAAAGCTAGCATGTGGATGGCCCCAGCATGTACCGTCATGCAATTAAAATAAAGAGGTTAAAATAGTTATGTGATAAGGTTTCCCGCTCGCTTTCAAATTTTGGAAACCAATTGGTTGCATGTTTCTTTTCACTGAACTTTTGCAATGTGACCGCATTCATTTCTACAAATTCTCAGTGGTTAGTACCACACAAAACCTAAGTCTCACAGAAAAAACAAAAAAAAGCGAGTCTCAAAAGTACTGCTAGAATTTACGATGTGTTTACTTCGTTAGCGTAGTGGGCAATTCCAAATTCCTGGCATGTCGTTAGCCCACGTGGATCCTCTTTTTTTTTTTTTTTGCAAAACCCACAATAAGTGGGTGGAAGAAATAGATTAAAACCAAAAAGAATACATCTCCGTCCATGCTCATACCGAGCCACGGAGCCAGACAAGTCCAACAAACTCCAATCAACCAAACACAGTATAGCCATCCTATCTAGAGGCTGCCACAGTTTATACATGAGCTACCACCCCATCCATAAACACCTCCAGAGGAGAAACCATACAACATACCGAAGTACACTGGCTATAAGGGAGCCACCCGACTAGAAGGTCAAGCTAACTAGGGATACTACAATAGAGCAGAAGAGCCGGCCAAGAGGGCGGGGCCCGATGTCCCCATCACCAAGGAGATCTTAAGGGAACCACCAAGCAAGGACAAAGTCCGCCAGACGAGAGCCCCCAAGACCACCACATAGAGCCGATAGAGAATAAAACACCAAAACACAGCCGCATCCGGAAAAGGCTAAGAGCCAGATGGCGAGGCCACCATGTGCAGGGAGTCTGCCACCCTCCCTCCACACCTCAAACATCCGTGCCCCCAACAAGAAGACCTGATCCACTTGACAAGAACTGAACCACTTGACAATAACCACCTCCGAACCTGCCAGCAAACATCCTGACCAACCAGGCCTTAAGGAGGCCACACCCTTTCTGAAGATGCCACCACAGAATTGAACCACTTGACGAGAACCACCAACAAACATCCTGACCAACCAGGCCTTAAGGGGGCCACGCCCTTTCTAATGATGCCAACACAGTGCCAATACCTAGCAAGCCACCCCCGCAAAACCAGCATGACCAGGCCCGCCACCTGTCC
Source organism: Adiantum capillus-veneris (assembly GCF_014529385.1). Lineage (NCBI taxonomy): Eukaryota > Viridiplantae > Streptophyta > Polypodiopsida > Polypodiales > Pteridaceae > Adiantum > Adiantum capillus-veneris. Next base: position 159,081,293 of record NC_140934.1, on the reverse strand, counting down.
AAGACCCAAGAACCCATGGCGAACTGTGTTGTTCCAGCAAGGAACATGGCTACCGCCGAGCCAAATTGCAAAAAGAAATCCTAACGCTACAAGGAATGCCTGGCTACACAGGACAGCAAGGGCAGCCGAGAACTCGTACCCATGAGCTCCCCTGTCCACCGACATGAAGCCACTCTGCCCTGCAAGCCCATGCATGTTGCAACACCCGTGCGTGTCCGCAGCAAGAACAAGAACGGCTCCTGGTCCGCCACCCGCCTAAGAGGGCCCCCACCTCGCGCGAGACAGCCAGAATTGATGCCCAAGCTCCTGCAACAACAGAGGATGCCCTCCCCTGCTCTCGGCTCTCAGAGCTAGGGTTTTCTAAAATGAGAGATATGTGGCTCCTCTATTTAAAAAACAAGTGAAAGGGTCACGACGGATTTCAAAAACAATAAGAAAGTGATAAAATTGTTAAGTTGAATTAAATTTGTATCAGTGTTTGGGAAAGGATTTCCTCAGCTTAGTCTTGAGCCAATTAAAAATTGAGACTAGCTAACTGCAAACCATGGTAAACAGAAGAAAAATCGATGGAATATGTGAGAAAGTCGTCCACTCAAAATTTTTGCTAGTATTTTTGATTTTCTCCTTTGTGAGGAAGAAACTCGATCAGCAGCAGCCGCTTAATAAAAAAGACTTTCTCGAACGTTTACACTGATTGGAATCAAGCTATAAAATGCAAGAAATGTAAAGCCATGTGAAGTTGTGAAATAAAAGGTGAATAAAAAGAACTAATTACTATATATGTGTGTGTAAAGAATTTATTAGAATTATGCAAAGTGAAGCTTCACTTTAGCATTCTAAAACAATAGAATGGAAAAAAAAACATGTGTGTGTGTGTGTGTGTAAAATTTACTAAAATCTATGCAAGGTGAAGCTTCACTTTAGCATTCTAAAACAATAGAATTCAAGAAAAGTAAAGACATGTCACGATGTGAAATGAAAGGTAAGTCTCCATCATGCAGTGAAAACAATAGAATTCAAGAAAAGTAAAGACATGTCAGGATGTGAAATGAAAGGTGAGTCTCCATCATGTCAGGATGTGAAATGAAAGGAGTCTCCCTAACCCAATACAACATTAAGGGTTTCTTTTAGAAAGCCAAAAAACCCAGCACTGACAAGCTCTAAAAAAAACTACACCGTCAAAAGCTACTCGATCTTCTCCACATGCAGTTCACAGGTTACAGAGCTTGTTGTCCAGTATGTATGTTAAGTGCGGTTCACTTGTCAAGGCACAACAAGTTGTTGATGAGCTTCCAATCCGGGATGTCGTCTGTTGGACTGCACTTATTGCAGGACATGGGCAGGGTCACGAAGCTCTGGGTTGTTTTCATCGCTTGCCAAGCGAGGGCCTCTCTCCGGATGCAGTCAGAGGTTGTTGGAGAAGAATGTCATGCTTGGCAATGCGCTGGTATACATGTATGCTAATTGTGGTGTACTTTGGAAAGCACAACAAATCTGAACGAGCTTCCCAACCGAGATGTCATCTCTTGGACTGCATTAATTGCAGGATATGCCCAACAAGACCAGGGCTAGGAAGCTTTGAATTGTTTCCAGTGTATGCGAAGTGAGGGTTTCTCTCCACATGCAATCACCTATGCTTGTATTTTGAAGGCATCTGGCATTATGCGAGACATTGATATGGGCAAACAAATTCACAATGAGATTGTCAATCAGGGGCTGTTGAAAACAATTGTCATGCTTGGCAATGCTTTGGGTTGACATGTATGCCAAGTGTGGTGTACTTTTGATATCTCGACAAGTTCTTGACGAGCTTCCTGATCGAGATGCGGTCTCTTGGAATGCATTGATTGCAGGTTATGCCCAACAGGGGCTGGGCCAAGAAGCATTGGGATGTTTCTAGCGGATGCAAATCGAGGGCTTCTCTCCAGATGCAGTCACCTATGCTTGCATTTTGAAGGCATGTGGCACTTTGAAAGACGTCAACACAGGAAAACAAATTCATGATGAGCTTGTTAGTCGGGGGCTGTTGCCAAAAACTGTCGTGCTTGGTAATGCTTTGGTTGACATGTATGCCAAGTGTAGTGTACTTTCCAAAGCACAACAAGTTCTTGACGAGATTTATGTCCGGGATGCAGTCTCTTTGAATGCATTGATTGCAAGATATGCCCAACAAGATCGGGGCCAGGAAGTGCTTGGCTGTTTTTATCGGATGCAAAGTGAGGGCTTCTCTCCGGATGCGGTCACATATGCTTGTGTTTTGAAGGCATGTGGCATTATGCAAAACGCTATCATGGGCAAGCAAAGTCATGATGAGATTGTTAGGCAGGGGCTGTTACAAAAAGATGTCGTGCTTGGCAAGGCTTTGCTTGACATGTATGCCAAGTGTGGTGTACTTTTGAAAGCACAAGTTCTTGACCAGCTTTCTGTCCGGAATGAAGTCTCTTGGAATGCACTGATTAGAAGATATGCCCGACAGGAGCAGGGCCAGGAAGCTAAGGGGTTTTTTCAACGAATGCGGAGGAAGGGTTTCTCCCTAAATGTAGTTTCTTGGACTGCACTTATAGGAGGATATGCCCAGCAAGGGCAAGCCAACGTGGCAGACTTTCACACGGGCTCCATCGTTTTATTCAATGCACCTAGGACAGCGATACGCACAGGGAGAAGGTCCGAAGCGTGGACTCTTGGCTATTTTTACAAGCTTGCATGGAGATGCAAGGCTCTCGAGTCTTTATAGATTTCTAAAGTCAAGGCAGGAACGCAGCCCAGCCCGCGTTAGAGGTTGTTGAAAAAAGATGTCCTGCTTCGCACTGTCTTGAAGGGCCAAGTTTTGAAAACAACCAGTGAAGGGAAGGCTCAGTGAGGGTGGCCTCTCTTTAGATGGAAACACTTATGCATGCATCTTGAAGATTGTGTCTCTATGCAAGATGCTGACGTGGGCACAAAAAATTAACAACTATGTTGTTACTCATAGGCTCTTGAAAAGAGGGCTCTCTATAGCTTCGTAAAGCCAAGGCAAGAACGCAGCCCGCCGCTAGAGGCTGTTGAAAAAAACTGTTGTGCTTGGCATTGTCTTAGAGGCTTGAGTGCCAAGTGAAGTGAGGGCCTCTCTTCAGATGGAATCACCTATGCATGCATCTTGAAGATTGTGGCTCTACGCAAGATGCTGATATGAGGGCACACGAATTCACAACTATGTTGTTAGAAAGTTGTTGTGCTTGGCACTGTCTTGGAGGCTTGAGTGCCAAGTGAAGCAAGGGCATCTCTTCAGATGGAATTACCTATGCATGTATCTTGAAGATTGTGGCTCAGTATCTTGCGTAGAGCCACATCCTTCAAGATGCATGCATAGGTGATTCCATTTGCAGAGAGGCCCTTGAGCCCTCGCTTCACATATATATGGATCAAGATAGTACTGCTCTTGTTGTGCACCTTCGGCAATCAGTGCATTCCAAGAGGCCACATCTGCTGAAAACAGACAAGAGCTTTCTGGCCATGACACTGGGGAAAACCTTGCAGGCAGTGCATTCCAAGAGTCCATACTCCGCACAAGAAGCTCCTCGAGAACTTGTGAGAGCCACATACCCAAAATGTAAGCATGTCCTTCAAGACAAAAGTATAGGTGATTGAGTTTATGGAGATACACTTGCTTTGCATCCGCTAAAAACAGTCTCGAGCTTTCTGGCCCTGCTCTTATTGCGCACGTCCTGCAATTAGTGCACTTCAAGAGGCGACATTTAGCATTCATATTAACCAAGACAATGCCAAGGACGACATCTTTCTTTAACAGACTCTAACTGACAATATAATTGTGAATAATTTGCCCATATCAGCATCTTGCGTAGAGCCACATGCCTTCAAGATGAATACGTAGGTGATTGCATGTGGAAAAAACAAACTAGAGCTTTCTCCTATGGGCAAAATCCCACAATCAGTACATTCCAAGAGTCCACACTCTAGATAGGAAGCTGAAAATAGCCTAGAACTTTCAGGCACTGCTCATGTTGTGTGTATCCTATGACCGATGCATTCCAATGCTTTGCATCCGTTGAAAATAGCCTAGAGCTTTCTGGCCCTGCTCTTGTTGCACACATCCCGCAATCAATGCATTCCAAGAGGCGACATTTCATGACAGTACCAAATTTGGCATACATATCAACCAAGCACTGCCAAGCATGACATAGGCTTACCAACAACACCAAACCAGGTATCTTCTTGTCGTTAATTCTCTCACCCATGTCAACAGCTTGCATAAGGCCACTGGCCTTCAAGGTGCAAGCATAGGTGAATGCATTTGTAGAGAAGCGTTTCGTTTGCATCTGCTTCCTGTTGTGTGTATCCTGCAACCAGTGCATTCCAATGCTTTGCTTTCGTTGAAAATAGCCTAGAGCTTTCTGGCCCTGCTCTTGTTGTGCACATCCCACAATCAGTGCATTCAAAGAGGCGACATTCCTTGCAAGAATCTCCTCAAGCATTTTTTATGCTTTCTCAAGCGCACCACAGCTAGCATACATATTGACCAAGGCATTGCCAAGCACGACATCTTTTTTCATGAACAACCCGTGAGTAACAATATCAATCTCAATTTTTGTGTCCATATGAGCATCTGGCATAGAGCAACATGCCTTCAAGATGCACACATACGCGATTGCATTTGGTGTAAATAGACTAAGTTTTCTCCTGTGGAAAATACTGCAATTAGTGAATTCCAAGAGTCCACACTATGCGTAGGAAGTGGAAAACATTCTAGAGCTTTCTGGACCTGCTCCTATTGTGCATATCCCGCAACCAATGCATTTCAATGCTTTGCATCTGTTGGAAACAGCAGCCTAGAGATTTTTGGCACTGCTCTTCTTGCGCACATCCCACAATCAGTGCATTCCAAGAGACAACATTCAAGACAAGAAGCAGCTCAAGCACTTTCTGTGCTTTCTCAAGCACATCACATTTGGCATACATCTCGACCAAGACACTGCCAAGCATGACAACCTGTGGAGCTGCTCTTGTTGCGCACATACCACAATCAGTGCCAGACAGAAAGCTCATCAAGCACTTTTTGTGCTTTCTCAAGCGCACCACATTTGACATACATATTGACTAAGATAGTGTCAAGCACGACATCTTTTTTCAACAGCCTCTGACTAACAATGTAATTTTGAATTTTTGTGCCCATATCAGCATCTTGAGTAGAGCCACATGCCTTCAAGGTGCATGCATAGGTGATTGTAGCTAGAGAGAGGCCCTCGCTTTGCATACATATCAACCAAGACAAAGCCAAGCACGACATCTCTTTTCAAGAGAATCTGATGAACAATATAATTGTGATTTTTTATGCCCATATTAGCATCTTGCGTAGAGCCGCATGCCTTCAAGATGTATGTGTAGGTGATTGAATCTGGAGAGAAGACCTCTCTTCGCATAGATATCAACCAAGACAGTGCCAAGCACGACACCTCTTATCAAGAGCCTCTGACTAACAACATAGTTGTGAATTCGTGTGCCCATATAAGCATCTTGAGGCATGTGGCTCTATGCAAGATGCTGATATTGCCACAAAAATTTCTCTAGGATATTTTCAAGGGATGCAAAGTATGGGAATGCATTGGTTGTGGGATCTCTCTCCCGAATGCCATCTCTTGGAGTGCATTGATTACGGGATACATGCAATAGGAGCAGGGCCAGAAAGCTCTCCGTTGTTTTCAGCGGATGCAAAGTGGGGGCCTCTCTCCGGATGGAATCACACACACATGCATCTTGAAGGTTTGTGGCTATAGCAAGATGTCGATGTGGACTTGAAAATTCTCTTTAATAGGAGCTGTCACAAAAAAATGTCGTGCTTGGCAATGACTTGGTTGATGTTTTCCAGCGGATCTGAAGTGAGGGACTCTTTACAGATGCAATCACATACGCGTGCATCTTGAAGGCATAATTTTGTACACAAGATGCCGATGTGAGCCTCTCTCCATATGGTATCACCTACGTGTCCCCATTGCAGGCATGTGTCTCTATGCAAGAGGCTGATACGGGCACAAAAAATGAGCTTTTTATTGTTGTTAGGAGGAGGTTGAAAAAAGATGTCGCGCTTGGCACAATCTTGGTCTATAATTATGACACATGTGTTGCGCTTCAGAAAAATGACGGTTTCTCACCAACCAAAGTCTCTTGGAGTGCTTTTACACCATTTATGTCAAGCAAGGGCAGGTGAGGAAGCTCTGAAATTAATTTCAAAGATGCAATATGACATGGGCATGTTCTTCATGACCATTTTGCCCGAAATGTTGCTTGTCGAATGCATTAAATGATGGGAATGGCGTCTCTTTCAATGCATTGGTAGCGGGATACGCACTGTAGGAGCAAGCCCAGAAAGCTCTAGGCTATTTTCATCTTTCTATCTGCAGTGTGGACTCCTTTAATGCACTCACTGTGGGATGCACAACAAGAGCAAGGCCAATGAGCGTTACAGGAAAGAAGTTGTGCTTGGCTTTGCTTGGGACTATGTGTACATTACATATGGTGATCTTCAGAACGCACGAAAAGCACCCGAGGACCTTCCTGTGCGGAACGCCGCCACAAGATCGCAGAAAGGGTCTCTATCCAGATGCAATCAACTACGCCTACACAGGAATCTCGAAGGCATGCGGATCAGTAGGAGCAATCACGTATGCAACCATAGATATTATTAGAATGTGAGTAATGTTAGCTTAATATTACTAATATACCACCAAGAGCTCTCGGCTCTTATAAAAAGGTAGTTAGAACTACGAGATTGTAACAAGCTTCTCCTAACAAAGGGACGAAGCTAGCGTCACTGGTGATTGAAATATAAAAAGGTTCTCAAGTGCCACTAACACCTTGCGAGACCACTCTTTTGAGCAGCTCAATAGAGTTATATAGAGTTTTTTGTTTAAAGCAACGACAATCGCTCATCGGCCCATTAGCTCAGTTGGTTAGAGCGTCGTGCTAATTACGCGTAGGTCGCAGGTTCAAGACCTGCATGGGCCACACTAGCCCTCAGCCGGCCCCTTCTAATAATACATCTGATTGGATCAACCTAACGTTTTAGGTGTCATTTTTAAGAACTTTGTGCATGCTTTTTAATTAGGTCCGCTTGGATCTCCTCCTCAATAGAATCTGACATCATGCACAATGTAGGGCGCAGATGTGACACAGGTCAAAGATGCAATCAACTCCTGAAAGCACAAGATAATTATATACCCGCACAACCTCGGACCTCTAGGGTAGAGGAGCCAAACAGGTCCCAAGAGTAGGACATGCTTTGAATAAATCCATCCTTCCTTAAACATTTGAGGAGACAGCAAGCATTTTGTACTAAAAAAGTTTCACATTAGCTATCTTTTTGGCATAGATTTGATTCAAAATCATGGAATATCACAGGAGATTGAGCTTTGACAATATGATTTTCCTTAAATTGGCTCATACAATTTGCAGGTCTCCTCAGACAATATGATTTTCATAAGAGTGGCTCATACATCCCCTCTATCAATACAATTTTCCTTAAATTGGCTCATACATACCCTCTATCAATACTATTTTCCTTAAATTGGCTCATACAATTTGGAGGTCTCTTCTGACAATATGGTTTTCCTTAAATTGGCTCATGCAGGATCTCACCTATGTGTTCCCCTCTACAACATCTACTTCGGACCCCTATAAGATGTTAGTGTGCAATGTATAGGAGATAAGTGTAAACTTTCTGAGAAGTGTAGAATCCTCTAGCTACTACAATTTGATACTTCATCCAAAACAGCAAAAAGTGCTCAAAATATGCGACTATAAATGGGACCATAACCAGAGAAGCTCCGTAGAGCTTGATAATGCATTCACAAATCATACCCAAAAGGAAAAGCCAAGAATTCTAATGGTAATTGAGCATTCGGACAAAGTTAGCACCAGGTCTCCCTTTGCATAGGTTGAAGGCGCCATATAAGAGACTTAGCTTGAAAAAAATAGTACTTTTTGAGGGGTATTTTGCAAATCTAGTCATGGTGGTAATGTGAAAACTAGATCCAATTTCTCATGAAAAGACGAATTAAATGATACCAACATTGATAATTTTTAGATTTATTTTGTTGCTTGCTAGAGAAAATTCACCTTTTCAGGCCTCTTGAAGCATTTAGAGACTATCAAGGCTTTGCCAATAGTCATACACTTTTAGCAAATCACAGAAGGACACATAAGCAAGATTCCAAACTTATGTTTCCCCACCGGAGTATGGTCCCATATTTGGCACCTTCACCCTAGGAGTTTAAGATTCTTAAGCTTCATTTTCTTTCCATATTTGTCACAATATATAACATGCCTTGGAGCAAAAGGAGAAAGGCGTACAAAATTTTAAATCTAATCATCAGATTGTAAATGGGTCCTTTCACAGAAGAGCCTCCTGACTTTCTTCTCAGCTTTTTGTTTACCAAAGACTTATTTTGGTAGGTAAATGATCCTCATTTAGGGCCAGCACTTTCTGTTCCACTGTTTGTTTCAAAAACAACAGAGGTCTTCGCCTTGCTATATGCATAATTAGTGCTTTAGACAACATTGCGCAAAATTCTACGCGACCACCTACTCCCCTTACTATGGATCGCCATTCCTCTGTAAAATTTGTCAAACTAGCAAAAAGTAGTGAGGTCATTGCCCATATAAGTGCAATAGAATACACTGCCAACGTCAATCTCTGTGCATCTTCCATAGCACACTGAAGTAGCTGAAAATGCAGGCCTGCCACCCAATTACGTCCAGTTGTCACTTATACGTCACACATAGCCATTACTAGGTACACACGCAAATCTGTAGAACCACAAATCCAAATTGGATGATTTAAACCTTCACCTTCTCCGTAATCTCCACAAAAAATGTGGCGAATTCAAAAGTGCAAACAACTATGCACAAATTGGCGCAAACAAAAGGCTACCATGTAGCAAGACCACACATAGAAAAGGCTAGTAGACAGCAACATTGACGTAGTAAAAGCATGAGGAATACCCAACAAACAGATTCAGAGACCATCCAGACAAGGGTTGGAGTCTCATACATCGCAACATAATACAGCCAATAAAAACATGACAATACTGATATCCATCTCCAAAACTGAAGTAGCATTTGCCCATCATTCCCACACTGATAAAATTCACGCCATATGGAGCAGTAAGAAGGTGACCTCCACAGAGAATTCTCTCAACGTGCTAGCAACGAAAGGAAGCCGAAAAAGATTTTCAAACATCCAGGACATTAGATGCGGCCGTCCCAAGTGAATTCACAAGGAATTTACTTTCTCACAACTCCAAAGGGATCTCCCATCCTTCAATGAACCACAATATTGGGAGCCTTCACAACAATCAGCTATCAGATCAAACTCTATACCGATGCCACAAATGATTGACAGCATTTGATCCAAACTCAGACAGAATCCGTTTACATAATCATACATGTATGAAAAAGAAAATCTGCAAGCACACATCTACATAACAAACTCCACGAGACAGGTGTTCTAGGTATAATGCAACGGATCTTGCAAATAAATTATCTCCCTTAGAATCATACTGCACCATAACAATGTAAGTATTCAGGCCAACTTTGAGAAGATCTGGACACGCACTTCTTTCTGTTCAAGAAAAAAACCGGAATACAAAATTCTGACACAATTGACACTGGCATACCATCCACTAACTCCTGTTCGCCTCACAAGAAAAGCTTCCTGACTGTGACCCATAGACCAATAGTGGAGGTCAACAGAGAAACGAACTTTCACCAAAAACATGGGAGTAGAATTGACCTTCATAAACAGACATGTTGTAGAATTGACCTTCATAAACAGACATGTTCGCACCACAAAAGCAATGTGAGCAATACCTTCCTGGGTTGCACTCCTAAACACTATATTTTTTGTTATGTGAAGAAGCGAGTGAAACAGCCAATACAGCCAGCAATAGAGCTCCAACGACATGTGTGTATGCACGCAAGTGCCAGAAGCCTCATATGCAACTTCACAACTACAAAAATGATCAATCTTATACTGCCCAACCAAATATAAAACACAGCAACGCGCATAATTTTTCACTATCAGCCAAAAACGACACTTTGGATTACACCAAAAGCACTCTGACAGTAAACTCTCACATTACAGATCTAGACAAGAATTCCATGCTCGCTCACAGGATTTGTGTACAAATAGTTCTCCGCACTTTACATTTCATAAGGATTCATCATTGACGGGTTGCTACAGGAAGGTTCCCGTGTCCTTATTACAAAGAGAAAGTCTACTTGTGCAAAATATGCAGGATACTAATACCCTACTCCGTAAGGGTTCTTGATCTTTTGGTCCCAAGCTCAGCCAGCACCCACACAGATTCATGCCAAAGCTCTCAAGTTCTATGGATACGGATAGCACAAGGGAAGCCAACAGACAGTTGATATATACTAAGGTCTTAAATGTCTGTAAGCTAATCGACCATGCAAGGTTTAGACTTCATCTTATACACATAGTAACACTCAGACCAGCACAGAAAGACATGGAGAAGGTCTAACGCCTTATCTTTGTGAGGGCCTTCTTCAGCCACTTGAAGACGGAGAAGCTCGGCTTGTGCCTTGAAGTGGGAGCGACCACAGAGATGGAAGACGATGCACTGCCAACACTCTTACTGCGAGCCATGCCCACTCCCTGTTGTGCTTCTCCTGTCGTTCCATCAGTCCTTGCATAGCCTTTATCAGGCTGAAATCTATTCATTGCAAAGATCCCGTCTTCTGTAAGCACCATGTTGTCAGCCCAGATAAGTCCAGATGATCCTTGCCTCCTGTACGACATGCCTTTGGTCAAGGTCGCCATGGTCACACTTAGCCGGGGAAGATCGGAGAAGGCACAAGCGCTGTGTATGTTGTGTGTGTGTGTGTGAGAGAGAGAGTGAGAGAGAGAGAGAGAGAGAGAGAGTGCGTGTGTACACAGTACACCTCTGTGTCGAAACCCTACAATGGCGAAAGGAGAAACAAGCACTTATCACCTGCGGACACGAAGAACAGAAAAGTTAGAATAGGTAGTGGCACTTGAACCATGTCTCGTTAGAGGACAGAGTCAAGCTGGAGCCCTCGTCTTCTTCGCGATCCATTTGTCTCCATTCACACTAAACTTCACATCGTCTCCCTGTTTACCCCGATGTCACGTTTACCCGTGATTATTAAAGTGGGAGGGCGTTCGCACGCTCTATCATAATGCTCTTGGAAGTTGGAAGGCTTCTGAAAAATACAACTCTAACAAAGTTGAGCAAAATCCCTCCATGATATGGGTGTGAGACCCCTTGTGGGACTGCCTTGGAATGAACCTCCCAACCCTCCTTTATCTAGCTCTTTGGGCCTCATTCACTAGCCTCACTAGCAACCGACCCCTTGGGCTTGATCCTTGACCACCGGGGTTTATGCCTTTGGCATCACATTAGTCCCCCGTTGGAGAAGTGTTTTCGTCCTCGAAAACAAAAATGAGAAACTTCTTCTTAAGAACACTAATGTTTTTCAAGTGGCACCTTCTTCAGGTCGGTCTTTCCACTTAACAAGAGCATGTCGACGCACATGATGACGCGTACGTAAATCATGATAGTCGAGAATACGTTCACGTTCGTGCGGTTGGGCAAGAGGTTCAACGAAATCAATCAAAATCTGTTGTTCAACAATATTGTCGTCCCCATGTAAACGTTTTCGTAAACGGCTTACATGAAAAACCAGATGAATACAAGAATGTACTAGTAATGAGAGTTTGTAAGCTTGATCCCCCACTCACTTGAGTATCTTGAAAGGCCGACAGTATCTCGAAGATAATTTAGGTGTTGACCCAGTCTTCAGACTTTGTGAATACTCTGGCACACGCAAAAATACCTCTTCCCCTTCCATGAAGGTAACTTGTCGACTTTTCTCATCAACGTACTTCTTATACCAATCCTGCGCTTGTCATATATTTTGACGAGCGAGTTTCAACATATCCATATGGTCCTGGATGAAATCCTTAACCTGCTAGACTTTCTCGGTTGTCAACCCCACCGTACATTAGCATGAAAGGACTAAAACAAGTCGTGACATGCTTAGCACTGCTGTAAGCAAACTCAAGAAGAGGTAGATACTCTTCCTAGTCTGTTTGTTTCTTGCTAATGTATGCTCGTAGCACATCCTCTAGCATTCGGTTAACTAATTCAGTTTGACTATCCTTTTCAGGATGATCTGTTGTACTGAGGTTGAGTTGTGTACCCAATCGTTTAAAGACAACCCTCCAAAAATGAATATTAAACTTGGGATCACGATCACTCACAATGTTACTGGGCAATCCATACAACTTGTACAAATTGTCCACAAATAACTTAGCTAATTCTGGAATCTTTATTGTTGACTTGGTTGGAATAAACTTGCATAGTTTAGTCAACCGGTCTACGACCAACCATACCGAGTCATGACCTCGTACAGTGGTTGGTAAACCCACAATGAAATCCATAGGGATACTTTTTCATTTACCATTAGGAATCTCTAGTGGATGTAGAAGTCCTCCTACTTTCAAGCTTTGTTAACTTGACATTTCTAGCAATGCAAGACATACTCTTGAACAAAGCCATGTAAAGGCCAGTAAAATTGTCCTCTACGAGAGCATTACTCTTTTTAACGCCTGGGTGCCTGCACTTGGTCTGTCGTGACATTCATAAAGAATTTGACGCCGAATGTCCATGCTCGTTGGTACACAAACTCTCCCCTTGTGGAGTAGGTACCCATTATCAATGGAGAAATTCTTCCATCTCTGTAGTTCATCACTCGATGGAGAAGAATTGTGTGTGGAGGTTAACAGAACACTACCAGCATCAAAGTGATAAGTATCCCTCATTTGCACATAGCTCCACACTTTGGAGTATGCGTCGTCATGCTCATATTTGCCTTCAGAGAATCCAAAAACTCACTTCGAAGTTCCATGAACAGAAGAGAGCTGATCTCAGGCATACGACTAAGAGCATCAGCCACCACGTTGTTGTATTGTCCTTTACGATACCGGAGCTTTGAAGTTTGCGTCATGCTCCTGAAGCATCTGAGCCCACCTGGTCTTTCGACCCTTCAAGTCAATTTGTTGTGTAAACCATTTTATGCTTTCATGGTCAAGCGCAATCTCAAACTGAGCTCCATAAAAATAATGCCGCCATGTCTTAAAGTCAGACACTATTGCATAGAGTTCACGTTCATAGGCAGAATAATTCTGTTGTGTTGAATCAACCTTCTTGCTTTCAAATGTAGTTGGACTCCCTTCCTGTAAAAGGATTGCTCCAATAGCATGATTATTGGCATTCGTTTCCAAAATGAATGGCTTCAAAGGATCGACAATAGCGAGGATAGGAGCTGTAGCTAATGCGTGCTTCAAAGTATCAAAACTATGTTGTTGAACGACACCCCACTCAAAGTTTTGTCCCTTGGCTTTCAGCTGATCCGTCATTGATACAGCAATATGAGCATAGTTTCTAACAAAGCTTCCATATAAACCTACAAATCCCAAGAAAATATGTAACTCTTCCAGATTTCTTGGAGAAGGCCACCTTCGAATGGCATCCACTTTGGATTGATCCATGTGCAGTCCATTAGCTGAGATAACATGCTCTAGATAGTGAATTTCCTCCTTGAGAAAATCGCACTTTGACTCTTTGGTATATAACTTGTTTTCTCGTAGCAATTAAAACAATTGCCTTAGATGTTGTAAGTGCTCTTCCTCATAAGCATTGTACACAAGAATGTCATCAAGAAAAACAATAACAAACTTGCCCAAACATGGTCTCAAGACGCTATCCATGAGTGTCATGAAAGTTATAGGTGCATTGGTTAACCCAAAGGGCATAACCAAAAAATTCATAATGTCCATGGGACCTTGTTCGGAATGTAGTTTTTGGTATATCAACAAGTCGAATACGTACTTGGTGATACCTCGACCGCAAGTTTATCTTGGTGAAAATACGAGCATGAGTGATCTTGTTAAACAACTCATCCACTCATGGTATACCGCATTTAGCCCACGGTGGTCTACGCACATATGCATATTACCATCCTTTTTCTTCACCAATAGGATAGGAAAACCCCAGGATGAAGAACTCGGTTGAATAAACCCTCTATTGAGATAGTCAGCAAGCTGACGTTGTTCCACCTCAGCAGCCTCAGAATGACTCATTCTGTAGAATGGTTTACTGCCTGCAACCACATCTATGCCATGTTGCACAGATCGTGTCAACGGTAAGTCTGGTGGTAAATCATTAGGAAAAACATCATGAAATTCCATTAACAAATCTTTTAACTGACTAGTAACTTTTGCTTGTTGAGAAGAGAGAGTAGTAGCCATTGCTGGAAGAGAAGAGAGGGTAGCATGCAGCGTCGAGGACTTTTCAACAGATTCAACATTTGAAAGAAAATGATACAATGAGTAACATTAGAAAGGTTCTTCTATTTCATTATCAGAAGTGAGCTTCATAAGCTCTGATGTACATATCAGTGGTGAGGAAGGCACATTCTTCTCTCCTAACAACAACACATGTGCGCCATGGGGGATTCAAACATTAGGCTTTTGTGTTCATAGCTACGCTTGGTCCTAAACTATGCAACCATTTTCTACCAAGGGCCACATCTTCCCTCTCCACATTCATTACCTAGAAATCCAAGGATGTGGAATACTCCTAAATTTCCAACGGTACAACTCTCACTTGAGTATCCCATACCTTGACATCATAGCCATTCATCATCGCTACCTTGTAACGGTGGCAACTCGGAGTTTGAGGCAATTTGAGTCTTTTTATTAACCCATAGTTAATGAAATTATGAGTAGCACCGTCATCTACCAAGATGCGCACCTTGTGTCCTTGAATAGATCCGTGCATACGGCACTAGCTCATGTGGACCGAAGGTCTACTACCACATGGAAGTTGTTATACAATATTCATGCACCACCTCGGTGTGTGTTACCTCCACCATGAGGAAGACTCAAGAGGCAACAGCTACACCGTGTGCACTCCTTTCTTCTTTCCTTGTCATGGCCGCTTCCCAAGCATTGAAAACATAACTTCTCTTTTTTAGCCTTCTCAAATTCCTCAGTAGAGAGAGGCCCTTGAGACCCCTTGGGTTTTTTAGCTGCCTCTGAGTTGGCTACTACAAACTTCCTTTTATTGTGCCCATGCTGTCTGCATGTATTACCATGTGTATTAGCAGGCACATGAGTACTGTGTGATTTTTTATCATTTGGACCATCATGAATGTGAGCTTGCACTATGGCCTCCTCAAGTGTTTTGGGATCCTGAGTCTTGACGTGCTTCTTAAGCTTTTGGCGTCAGATCGCGGAGGAACCCATGTACTTGTTGAAAAGCGTCTAGCCCTTCCAACTTGAGAATAACATCCCGGTAGTGCGAGATATATTCAAGCAATGATGATGTTGGCACATGGAACACATGTCCCAAGCCATCCAATTTCTATCTGTCTCATTTGTGGGCAAAAACTCTTTTCTAAATACAGCCTCAAAGGATTCCGAAGTCTGTGGTATGACGTTCTTCTCCTTGAGAGACATCCACCACTTATAGGCCTTGCCTTCCAGAGTCAGACTTGTCTTCAGTGCCCTGACTGCATCCGGAGTATGCCGTAAGTCGTGAATTCCATCCCACTTGCTAAGAAAGATATTCATTGCATCCTTATTGCTCTCTCTTTCCTCTCCCTTAAAAGTTGATGGCGTTGTATTTTTCAACAACTCGTCCACATTCTTTGGAGTGAGAGAGTGCAGAGAATCCGAAGGGGGACCTTGTCCTTGACCAGGAGGACCCTGCCCTTGATCGGCTACGTGCTCATGCATGTGTGTGTCAACAGGACCCTTGACCTGTTGTTGCATAAACTATAACACTAAAGTGGATAATTTACTAACATTTTCATTTAGTAATACAAAATTATTTTCCATCACAGACATGTGTGCTTGAAGTGCTCAAAACTATTGAATATCAAGCAATTTGTAAGCGTCATCTCCTCCCATAGCTTCGCGGGTACCCTCCGTGAAAGTTTCTGACTGCAATCCATCATTGGGAAGATCGGGAGTATGGTGCTCAAAATCAAAAGTCGTGTTGATATCCGAATCAATGGCGATTGTGCACTGCTAGGAAGAATAAAAATAATACTTGGATTTCAAAAATCTCGTAGCCATATTGTGTATGTCAGATGCCTGTCGTGCTAATTATGCCCGCAACCTCAATTCAAAGATGTAAGATTGCCCAAAAAACAAGCCCGTGCTTGAACGTGTGAAGACTTGAATCCGAATCCCAAGCCGTACTTGGATCCGTGATTGTATGGAGATTTCACGTTAGATGTTCCCGTCCAATCGGAAGGTGCCCCAACGAGCTTCTTGTCACAGAAAGTTGATTTCAAAGTAGCAATATGTGCTTCTTAAAATGTTGATTCGAAGTACAACCACTTCATGACTAATGTTTCCAAATTTCTGAAATGTTTTGAAATTTTGGAAATGTTTTGAAATTTTGGAATTTTCTACTACAGAAAATTGGTGGTTTGTTGTTGCCAAAGTTTCGCCGATATGTGGCTTGAATTTCTTCACGATCCCAATGAGACAAGGCCCCCCCCCTGTGGGTACCCACTCTTATTCAATTAATTTGTCCAAGGCTTTGAGCCTTGGAGCTTTTTGGTGTGAACAGAAGAAGCCGCACCGAGCTATGGCGGACGGGAGATGCCGCGAGAGAGAGAAAGAGAGAGGAGGAGTTGGTGCTCACTGTGGTGCACCCCGGCCTTTGTGGCTATGTCAAAAAGTACTCCCCTCGGCCTCACGATCAGATCAAGCTCGCCTGTATGCAGTTCTGCAGAGCTTGCCCGTGCCTCTTCTCCCCTCGTTAGGGTTTGTGTCGTGTGGCCTTAATGGCTTTGCCTTGCTCTACTAAGTGGCCATGATCGCCTCAAAGGTTTCTTCGGCCCTCCTTGCTTGCATGAGCATGAAAAAAGGAAGTGAGTAGCTCTATGCCCTTGGCCCAAAAATAGAAGCTCTGATACCAGTGTGAGACCCCTTGTGGGACTACCATGGAATGAACCTCCCAACCCCCCTTTATATAGCCCCTTGGGCCTCATTCCCTATCCACACTTTCATGAGTAAAACTTTGTTTGAGGCCCTCTTGCCATCCCAACCTGAGCATGACTCCCATAATTCCTTTGCAGTAGTCTTCTCCATAATTTTTAAGAAAATGGACTCACCATCAGTGTAAACACATTCTCTATGCTCTTTCAATGGAGTTGCAAGGCCCTTATTGACCAAGACATCAAGCATACGATGCTTCCATATTGTGAAGTTTGTGCCATCAAACTTCTTGATATAATACTCTTCTTTCTCAAAAGCTACAACCATGACTAACAAGTGCAAATGCAACAAAGTGAGACTTGTAATTTATGGCAAAAATTTTAGCAGATTCTCCTTTGTTCAGAGATCAAAATCTCAAGGAGAAACTCACCAAAATTACCGCAATGTCAATGCAAAAGAGTGTTGTTGGCAAACTTGAGGATTCACGGGAAAAAAATTCAAAGTCTCCTTTGTACACATATCAAAATCTCAAGCAAAATTGAGCAAAAAACAATGCATAAACCAGTAAAGAGTGGTGATGAGGCATGAACTAGTATATACTGCTAAAAAACAAAACTGTCAAAAGACTGCCAACTTGGTGTCAAAGCACCTATACCCGTCTATACATATCCTGTGGCAAGGCCACGAATGGGGATCTCTAACAACCTAATCTTCCTCACTAGGTAAACCCATCCCCTAGTGATCGGCTTTGAAAAACCTCACGCAACGACCCTCACAAAAGGCTATGCAAGCACGACTAGCCACAATCTCAGAAAGGGCTCTTTTGAACCAAATCTCAGAAATGGGCGAGATTGCCAAAACAAGCCAAAATCACCTCCACAACAAGGTCTAATGGTAGTATCCACAACACAACATACATCCAAAATATGAAACTATCACTGAAAAACCGCAAGACACACACTTAAACATGTGTCAATGAGTATGTAAGAAAAAGCATAGAATCAGTTCCTATGGGGAGTAAAACTCTGTCAATAGAGCACAAGCACTCTTAAGTGCTAGTCAGACATAACCCACGTGTATCTAAAACACCCATTGGAACTGTAATGGCTATCACTGCCAAGATGCTCATAGATTTGTTGTGTCTACAGAGCCTGTAACTATCCTTGTGTGTGTAAAAAATGTATTTGAGAGCTGTCTCTAAGAAGCTGTCAATGGCTATGCATGAGCAATCAAATTAGTCTCTGGAACCACAAAGAACATACATGATTGCCAAGAAGGCATAGAACTACTACTAACAACCATCTGTAACTTGCCTCCCATTGCAGATAAAATGTCTCTTTGTCTCACTCTCTATAATGCCAAAGAATGTGTGAAAACCTGTAGTCGATGTTGTTGAAGTCGATGCGGATGCGGATGCGGATGCCGATGCCGGGTGTCACTCCTCTATGAAAGAGGCACCTCACCACTACACTTTGATGTCAAAAGAGAAGCCGATTTTGCGAGACAAGAAAACAAGTCTTCCATGGCAAGAATTTGAGTGTATGTGTGTGTGAGTGTGTATCCGATACTGAAACGAGAACTCGCCAATTCCAAGAGTGTGTTTGTATTATTGTGTTTGTTGAAGTTGAGATGAAATTGTCTTTTTTTCTCTCTCTACACCCTCTCCCCTTCCTTACTCAACTCGAATGCACAATCTGTCTTGACCTCTATTTTATTGATTTTAGATATACTTGCACTCAGAACCAACTGACAAGTTCTTCTACAAAGTCGTAAATCTCAAAGAGATCTCCGTTTTGATAAATAAAGTTTTTGAATCTGAGTTTTTTTAGCTCAAGTTACAAGAAAAATAGTGACTAGCTATCAATCTATCCTAAACTGAGTAACCATAGAAAGCTCAATCTCTCTCTTGTGGCTTGTGGAGTTCGGTCCCTTGTCACCTTGATATGCGAGCTCTATGTGCTGAGCTCGCAATGCCTCCATAGTTGTGGAAGCTCCAAGATTCAATCCGTTGCCCATGTGAAGTGTTGGAATTAGGGTTGCAGAGAAACGCACACAGCTTGGAGAAGACGAAGGAAGCTCAAGGCACACAATAGAGAGTGTGTTACTTAGTGTGCAATGGAAAGATAGATAGCCCTAGAGTGATGGGCGTATATACAATGCACGGGGGGAAAAACCTCCTAAAGAGGGGAAAAAAGCCCCGGCGGTCCTAGTGTGTTCACACACATCACTACCACATGTATATGGTAACAAATCCCCCCTGGAGTGATGCGGTGAACGAGAGCTGGCACATGAGTAAAGGGAAGTGCCATGCCCTGAGGACAGGATCAGTCCACAAAGGGGAGTAAGCCCAAAGCTTTGCGAAAAGCTTCAGGCTTCTCACAAGACAACGCCTTTGTGAAAAGATCTGCAAGGTTGTCCTGTGTTGGCACATAAGCCAAGCTGATCTCTCCTTCTGAGAGCCTCTCCCTGACATAGTGGTAATGCACCTCAATGTGCTTTGTGCGAGCGTGAAAAACTGGGTTCCTCGCAACTGCCAATGCGCTCTGATTGTCAGTGTAGATAGTGTTGGCAGTGTCCTGTCCAACACCCAAATCAGCCATTAGGCGTCTGAGCCATACACACTCAACCGTAGTTGTGAAGACTGCCATGTACTCAGCCTCACAACTCGAAGTGGCCACAGTAGGTTGCTTCTTGCTCAACCATGATATACATGAACTGCCAAGCATGAAACAAAAACCACTTGTGGACACTCGCGTGTCAAAACAACCAGCCCAATCTGAGTCCGAAAAAGCATGTAAGTCTGGAGGCAATGATCCCCCCTTGGGATAAAACAAGCCAAGATGTAAAGTGCCACTAAGGTAGCGGAAAATCCTCTTGACAGCCTACCAATGCTTAGACCCTGGGCTATGCATAAATCTGCTGACCTATGAGACTGCAAACTGAATATCTGGCCTCGTGTTGCATACATAAATGAGGCAGCCAACAGCAGTTTGGTAAAGAGTGACATCAGTAGGATCACCAGCATCATGTAGACTCAACTTCAAACCTGTTTCCATGGGAGTGGCAATAGGTTTGCAATCCTCAAGTCCAAACTTACATAGCAATGTCTCTATGTAACTTTTCTGACACAAGGCAATACCACCATCACACTGCTTAAACTGTATACCCAAATAATGATGCAACAGCCCCAAATCTTTCATCTTGAAAGTAGCATTCAAATCAGCCTTAAATTCAGAAATATGTCTCTCATTTGGTCCAGTGATCAGCAAATCATCAACATAAAGAACCACAATGAGAAGTACATCACCCTCACGCTTTACATACAATGTGCTTTCTGTTGGACTGTTACGAAATCCTTGTTTGACCAAATGAGTGTCATCTTTCTCATACCAAGCACAAGGAGATAGCTTCAACCCATACAAAGACTTGTTACATTTGCCCACTTTGTCCTCTTGTCCTTTTATGACAAAACCGCGAGGCTGCGTTACATAAACTTCCTCAAATATGTCACCATTCAAGAAAGCAGTAACAATGTCTGATTGATGTACATCCCAACCAAAATGAGCTGCCAATGCACATAGAAAATGCACAGTAGTCATACGACAAGTGGGAGCAAAAGTCTCTTCATAATCTATGCCTTTTTGCTATGCATAACCCTTTGCAACAAGTCGAGCCTTATGGCGATCGATCTCACCATCCGGCTTGCGTTTCAACTTGTAAACCCACTTCGTACCAATGGCCTTTTTGCCAGGAGGCAAATCACATAAGTCCATGTGTCATTCTCTATAAGTGCATCATATTCTGATTGCATGGCAGCCATCCAATTTTTTGAATTTTGTGCTTCATCAAAAGACAGAGGCTCCTCAACATCATGTAAACTAGACACAGCCAAAGCATAACAATCTGATGCATAAGATGCATGGCGAGAGCTTGAACGAGTACGACTAGACAAAGGTGCATCCAATTTACAGTCACGCAAAGTGTGCACCAGCCATTTTGGCATACCTCTAGCCTGCTCATTTTCATCCCTTTCCTCATCAAGTACATCATGTACATCTGCATCAGTAATAGGCTGATCTAGAACATTCAGAAACCCCCATAGGCTGTACATTTGCCTCATTGGAACTTACATTCGTATTTCCACCACTGAAAAGAGGCAACAAAGTGTCATAAATGTCCTTTGAGCTTACATTATTGTCTCTAGTACATGACAGCAAGGGCTAAACAAAATCTTCCACAAACACTACATCCCGTGAAACCAGAATACGTTTTGTTTGCGGATGATACAACCTGTAACCTTTGCTTTCAGCACTATAACCAACAAAAATACATTTGACAGCCTTATCATCCAATTTTCTGCGCTGCACTTGTGGCACCAAAGCATATGCCAAACAGCCAAAAACACGCATGTGCTCAATAGAAGGCTTTCTATCATGCCATGCTTCATATGGAGTAATAGACTGCAAAGCTTTCGTAGGACACCTGTTAAGTACATAAGTGGCACACATGATGGCCTCAAGCCAAAAAGAATGCGGTAAATCTTGACTTTTGACCATACATCGTGCCATTTCCGTCAGTGACCTGCTTTTCCTCTCAGCAACACCATTTTGTTGAGGCGTATAAGGCACTGTACATTGGTGTTTTATCCCACGACTAGCCATAAATGCATTAAATTCATGAGACATATACTCCCCCCCTCGATCGGAATGGAGGGTGCCCATAGTACATTTCGAGACATTTTCAGCCATAGCCAAAAATTGTTTGAAGCACATAAAAACTTCGGACTTCGCTTTAAGCGGAAATACCCATGCATGCCTAAAGTAATCATCAATGAAAGTCACGAAGTACAGGTAATTGCCCAAGGACGGAGTTTGCATGGGCCCACAAACATCACTATGCACAAGCTGCAACCTGCATGTGGCCCGAACTGACCATCCTTTAGAAACTTAGAACGCTGCATCTTACCCAAAATACAACCTTCACAAACATGTTTGACAGGTGCTTCAAGAGGTGGCAAAGAAGAAACCATATCAGATTTTTGCAAACGCAACAAACTGGCAAAATTCAGATGACCAAAACGTGCATGCCAAAGTTTTGCATCTGAAATAGCCCTTGAATCTGCAACAACATTTGCAAAATTTTGTCCACACTTGTGATACAAAGTGAGCTTATACAGCCCACGGCACAAAAGGCCAGATGCAACAATTTCATCACCAAAACTGAGATCATGAACTATACATCTGTCATCCACAAATTTGACTACAAGTCCAAGTCTAGCAAGTGCGGATACAGACAAGAGATTCTTCTTGATCCCAGGTACATAAAGTGCATCAACAAGTGTGAAGGAACTGCCATTAGCAACAGTGAGCACAATCTTTCCAACTCCCTGAACTGGATAAGAGGCGTTGTTGGCACAAGTGACTGAATTCCCATGAGGGACTGACTCGAGAGAGGTAAACAATTCACGATGTGAGGTAATGTACTTTGTAGCACCACTGTCGAAATACCACATATGTGAATCTGCACCAACTGACAAGCATGCATCATGGACAGCAGGATTGTAAGTGCACTCTGCGCTAAAAGCCCATTCTGCATCAACATCAGCATTACAATCTCCTTTCACAGAAGACTCAACAATGGCTGCATTTGTAGTGGAACCAGCATTTGCAGTGGAACCACCCTCTTTCTTCTTAGCCTTTTTGGCCTTCAACTTAGGACACGACTTGATCAAGTGATCATTGGCTTTACAATAATGGCAACACATCTTCTTTTTTCCCTTATCACCAGAATTGCCAGACGAAGTACTGCCAGCAGAAGCATTAGGAAGAGAATTTTTGCCACTCGCAGCAGAACCATAAGAAGTGGCTGCATTACTGTTACCACCCTTTCTTTGAGAAGCAATAAAAGCCTATTCAACTGCACGTTGCCTAGTCCTGTTTTTTCTAGAAAGTGACTCTTGCAACAGCAATGTGCATAATGCATCAAACTTGACAACTTCAGGATTTCCTTGGGTCATAAGTCTCCAAGTACTAGCAAAAGTCTGGTAGGAATCTGGTAAGGCATCAAGAACAGTCTGCACAAGGGAACTGTCTAAAATGACTTCACCTGCAGAAATAAGCTGCTCATTGATATCCTTGACACTAGCAAGGAAAGTGTCCATATCATCTTCCTCATGCATAATCTTCGACTCCAGCTCTTTACGCAGCAAAGCAATTTTAGCCTCATTGCGGCTTGCATAAAGACCTGCTAAAATATCCCAAGCCTGTTTTGCAGATTTTGCTGAACGGATGTGAGGAACAATGGTGCGCTTCACAGACAACGCAATCAATGCATGAGCCTGCGCATCCTTAACATCCCAAAGAGCTTGTTCTGCCGTAGGCAAAACAACTCTAACAGCTGCAATCCTTGCAGCAAGACCTGCAACATCCTCAACATCACCTACATCCTCAGAACCAGGACGTACATCAATGCCCTGCACAATGTTCCAGACACCCTTTGACACAAGAACATGTTGCATCATATAAGCCCACATAGGGTAGTTGTCCCCATCCAACCTGTCCTCAGCAGCAAACATCTTGAACACATCTGTGTTGTTGTTGTCAGCCATGGGAAATGCTGCACCTGATGTGAAAACTTCCCGAAAATAGGAAAAATGGAGCAGGAACAAATCGTAGAAGACTATAAGGCACCTGTTATGCAGAAAACGGCACTGACAGAAATTCTGCACAAAATGACGAAATATCGTGTGCAGTACTGTGTAGTGGAAACGGAGGCCGAAATGAGCCCAAATCAAAATTTTGAGCAGACCGAGCTCTTCGAGGACACCCAAAATTTTTGTCGACCTGCGATTGCTCGCCAAAGCTCACTGAAATCGGAGAAAGTGAGCAGACGTTTGCTGGAGCAGCTGGCGACTGAGCCCGTGAGGACGTGACCTGCTCTGATACCAATTGTTGGAATTATGGTTGCAGAGAAACGCACATAGCTTGGAGAAGACGAAGGAAGCTCAAGGCACACAATAGAGAGTGTGTTACTTATGGAAAGATAGATAGCCCTAGAGTGAGGGGCGTATATACAATGCACGGGGGAAAAAACCTCCTAAATAGGGAAAAAATGCCCCGGCGGTCCTAGTGTGTTCACACACATCACTACCACATGTATATGGTAACATGAAGCTCGTCGGGAAGAGAGAAACGCTAGGAGAGGAGTAGCACTACAACTTTTGGCTCTGATACCACTTGAAAAGTACGTGGTGCATCTGGAGTGAGAGGGTGAAGAAGAGCAAACACAGAGTGTTGGTGGAGCTTAGTGTGAGGGTTAGAATGCCTCACTACTCCTTATTGTTTATCAAAAGAATAAATAGGTTAGTACGGTCAGTATGATGGGTGTCCGACCAATAGACATGAGCCCTAACAGTTCAAGCACTATGTGGGCTATCCTAAGTGATGCTAACCTAGGAGGAAGTATGGTGTTTGTAAATGGGTGCGTATTTCCACTTTGGGGTTAATTAAAAAACCCAAGCCATGAAATTAAAGAGGATACTAAGAGGATATTGTATATTCCTCTTGTTAAGAAGGGCTAGTAGGGGGTGCCCCGTTGTGAAAAAAAAACTATTAGGCAAAATCTAAATGGATGCGTTCTTTGAGTGGAACCAGAATGCAATCCAAGTTAAACTCCATCTAAACAATAGGTAGAGCATCCATGCATCCCCGTTGGAGTCTCTCTCTCTCTCTCTCTCTCTCTCTATATATATATATATATATATATATATATATATATATATATATATATATATATATATATTGTATGACGGGCAATAGGAAGAGATTGAGAGAGGGTGCAAGGAATATTTGAGGCTATTGATTAATTTTTTCTATAAAAAAAGGGCTAGCATGTTGTATGTTAACTATTGAGCTTTCAAAAGAGCTCAATAATCAACATACATCGATCCTCCTTGACAAAGACATGCCTTGTAATTTGTGCTATTTTATAAATACAAATTTGAGTGATAGGTAATTAATAGCATTGCTTCTCTATTTAAAGAGAAAAGCTTTAGATTTGCTAAAAAAAAAAGGAAGTGTTAAATAGGGAGCAACGCCTTTTGGTGCATTTTCTTTTCTTAATATAATTTCTTAGTAGACCTTATGGCTTTTGGTATTAAAAGGAGGTTTGGACCCACCCACATACGGGTCAAAGTGTTGTACATCTATTCATGGGTCAAATTTGGAGGCAAAGTTTCCACAAGTTTTGCAAGAGAACACTCTCGAATAGGTGGCCAAAACGTTGTTTTTTTCCAACTTTTAATTTTGAGCAGCGTTCCTTCTATAATCTACAACTATAAAGCCAATTCCATCTCCTACTCATTTGGAAAAGGTATGCTTATGCACATGCTACTTGTCTATATGCATGTTCATTGCCTTGACCTATGTAAACCATAGGGCCCCCTGCAAAATTTTCGGTAGAAACTGAGACAAGTGAATGGTATAGCACCATTGTTGGCCTGCCAATGGCGGTGGAGGCAAAGAAGGCGTGTGCACAAGTTAAAGCCCTAAGCATTCGGCGAATCGGCTTTGTTTTCTTAGCTTTGAAGCTAAGAGACTGATTACTTTCAATGGATACCTTAACCATTGTTCCTTCTTTAATGCTTAATCTCTCTCTCTCTCTCTCTCTCTCTCTCTCTCTCTTAAAGGAGATGACATTTCCTAATTTTCTTTGACAAAAGAAACTTACGACATTCTAATAATTAGTGAAAATCTTCGGGATTTCCACATTTGGCAGCCATTGGCCATTGTGGAACCACTTTCCGTTAGATTATTTAAAGGGAAGATCACCAAAACATCCCTTAAATTTGTGGAGATTCTCAAAATACCCTTGTGCTATTTCTTACAAGTAATTGCTCCAATATTCTCAAAGATAATATAGAAAAGCATAAACACATATTTACAAAGTTGTTATAGCCAAAACTAATCGTCCACATACCGGAAAAGATAGCATTTGTGTGTGTTATTATCAAGCTATTTTATCACTTGAGTCCATAATACCATCGAGAATTCGCATTCTAGCATGCTCAATCTGTTGAATATAGTGCTTTGTATAAAAATTTGTAAAAGATTACCGTTTCTTCCATGTTTTTTGTTCTAGCAATTTTGAAAAACTTCAAAGGAATTTTAGTCCAAACTTGAAGGGTATTTTGAAAAAAATTCAATTTACAAAGGTATTTTAAGAATTTTCACAAATTTGAAGAGTAATTTGGTGATTTCTCATTATGAGATCTACAATTGAAAACTGTGGTGTGAAGAGTTGTTCAGGATGGAGAAAAGGAGTGGTTTCCCAAGAATGTATAGGCTAAGGGTGGGTTCACACTAGGCGGCGGAAGAAAAAAACAAAGGGGCGTTCTTCCTCCATGGCAAAATTTAATTGGTTGGAGTTGAGACACTCTTCCGCCGGACGCTCCATTTTTCTTTCGACCCCCCCCCCCCCCCCCCCTCCCCCCCTCGGAAGAGTTGATGGCCTCTCTCAACCCCCTTCACTTTTTCACTTTTCCTCCTCAACACTGTTCACACTAGGCGACGGCACATTTAGGAAACCTTGTTTCTTCCGCCGGTTCAATCTGAACCCAGCCTAAGTGGAGAACTAATGCATGCAAAAAGCCACATGGTTGAATCCAAAAACGCGTCCCAATCGAAATCAACACATCTTTCCCACAATCACGATCTCTTCTTTAATGTGTGGGTGGGCTAGGCTCCTTGAAAAGGTTTCTCAAAAGATCCCTTGCATGCTAAATGCAATGGACCAATAAACCTCTCTTCATTCCATTGAGTAAAGTAAAGTACGAGCGTTGAAGGGGCAGTTGATAGAGATTGTCAAAAGGCAAATTGAAACGCTCTAACTAATTCATGGTACTCCCATAATTTTATTTGATAATAATCATCTATTTGATGTAGTGTCATCATTCTTTTGGACACTTTCGGGTCAAAGACATCAGAATCAAGATTAAAATATAGAATGCACTTCAAGTTTGTTAAAACTTTGACAAGAAAATAAAAATAAAAACCAAAGAATTGTGTTCAAATGTTTACATCGAAGCATAACCTTTCTTATCATCAAAACTAGTGTGGCCTCTCTCTCTCTCTCTCTCTCTCTCTCTCTCTCTCTCTCTCTCTCTCTCTCTCGGGTGCTTAGACCCTTGTCTCGCCGGAGCTGCAGGTGCACACAGGCCGGATGAAGCTCGTTCTGCCACCTTCGGCGGGGGAGGGGGGGGGGGGGGCAGAATCTCTCCCCCTTCTATAGAAGTATAGACTATGCCTTGTTTTGCTTCATTCGCTTTGAATCCAACAAATTTAAACATCTCTATTTATCCTTTGGAAACGCACATATTCAAGCCCCTCCTTTGAATTTAACTGCTCCATGCTGACTTGTTACATCAATATGTGGCACGCACGGGGGTCTCTAAGAGCTAATTCACATGATAGTGTGGTTGGCAACTTGCTTGGGTGAGTTCTCATGGAAGAAATCTAAAAACATGAGAGTGAGGTGCAATTCACGTGAGTGCAAATCAAGCACTCATGTGAATTGCATGTAAGGTATCTTTGGTGCGTTATGATTTATAAGAATCCCTGAATCAAATCTCAATGTGAACGCTTAGTTGACAATGCCAATTAAGGGGATCTATATGATGATAGTAAGTCGATGTTGAATCACAATGTGATTTAGAGGTGAAATACGGTTACCCCTAGCTCATGCCTTGGTTTTACATGGGGCTTCCTTGAATCAAGGCACCTAATTGTGTCATAAAACTTAATTTCTACCTTTCTAAAAGTATTTTCCATCTTTTTTCTTTTTTTGGCAAAACTCACAATGGTGAGTAAATTATATTGACAACCACAAAAAAATACAAAATACAAATTCTTGCCATGCTCGTGCCGAGTGATGACATCTCTAAGAGGTCATTGATTCATTGGCTAATAGGGGAGCCACCCCTCAGCCAACTTAGGATCCTTATCTATACAAGTCAACTACTGTGGTGCCAATTAGCATATTCCATTCATCAGAATTCTTCCATTTTTCGAAAGCCAGGACTACCACCTGCTTTCTTGTATTATCTCTGTAAACCTGGCTGGTTCCATGGTGTTGTTGAATATCCGACCGTTTCTAGCCTTCCAAATCTGCTTGAAGTAGCAAAATCTAACAATTTGTGTAGCAATAAGCAACTCCTGGCTTTTAAGAACCTTCCCTCCCAAAAACAGATCGTTCTTATAGAAGCCTATCTTCCATGTCCTTTGCACCCATTTACGTATCCTACCTGCAAGGCCGCTGATTGCATGACATTCCTTGAACAAGTGGGAGAGGTCTTTGCTACTAGCCGTTCTCCATTGCGAGCATCTATCCGGGCCAATCCCCCTAGCTAGAGCCTTCACCCGAGTCGGCAAGGCTCCCCACAGAACCTTCCAAAGAAAGACCTTCATATCGAGAGACCGGTGACTTCCTGCCATCTTGACTGTGGCCAGTTCATGCCCCATTGTTTGTGCAATGGAGATAACCAATCCGTCGCAGCTATAAGTGTGTGGTACACTTCTTTGGTTTAAGACTTAAACAAGTGCTTGTCCTTAGGCCATCTCTATGCTTTCCACTCAAACTCAGACTCACAGCTAGGCAAGCACCATCTGTCCATCCGTTCCAAGGCTCTGCTGATTAATACTTGGTGGGCTGCATTTATACGCCCGCATTGAAGAAATTATACATATAAAACGCTATTATACGCCGAAATCCAGAATAATCACCGAATATCCGTATTTTTTGGTTTCGATCGAAAGATCTTTCGATCAAAGTATCTTTCCATTGAAAAAACTGCCTATTTAAAGACAATCGCCGATTTTGATCGAAATCAGTGACTTTCTTTTGCATTGCAAAGGTTTGAGAGACTACCCAGTTGGAGAGCTCCAGTGCATTTATCGACAGATAGAGACTATTGAGGTATAATTTTTCACTTGCTTATGTGTACTAACTTGTTTTTCTGTTGTGCCAGACTCGTGTGGTGTAGCAGTTTTTCTCTCACCACAGAGTTGGCTTGCAGGTTATAGGCCACTTCGTGGTGTGTAGCCATCCGACTCACTCCAGAAGTGAGTAGAATATAGTCGCTCTTCTCGTGCTATGCAACCACTTGGCTCACTACAGGGAAGGGTTCTAGGACAGACTAAGATTCTCACTTGTGTGGTGCAGTAGTATATCTCTCACCACCACAGAGCTGAGTTAGAATTTAGTGGTCAACTTGTGAAGTGCAATAGGCATGATGCTACACCTCTCACTTCAGAGTGACCTATAGATAGGTTTCTCAATTTTAGATCAGGACACATCATTGTTTGTACCACATAGAAACGCAAGAGTATTGCTTGTCAAACAGAGAGTAAAGAGATGCATACTTCATGCCCTCTTCATCTTTGTGTGATGCACTATTTACCCTTGTGCTTTGAACGCCAAAGACACGCCATTGTTCATCACTAGATGACTTGGTGTTGTCTTTGATGTAGATACATACAATATTTGACATGCATCTGAGATTGTTAAGTTATCTGCTGATGTTTGTGTTGTGACTTCCACACACTTCATCAGGGATTAGATTAGGTCACATCATCATTCTTACTACATAGAAATATGAGGGTTATGTTCATCTACCTAAGAGTGGAGAGATGCATACCTATACCCTCTTCATCTTAGCATGACGTGCTACAAGTTTTGTAATCATAGAGTTTCCTTTACCCCCTCAGCTGTCCATTTTTGTATTCTCGGTTTGAAATTGTATTGTATCTATCTGTAATTATGACTCTTATTGCAAAAGTAACGAGAGAGAGAGAGAGAGAGAGAGAGAGAGAGAGAGAGAGAGAGAGAGAGAGAGAGAGAGAGAGAGAGAGAGAGGTGAACATCAACAAGTAGTATAGCATGACTATCTTTCATAATTTTCAAGTAATCACACCAGATAAAACACATCTTTGTCTGCATCAAACACACCAACCATATCATCTACTTCATCGATATCAGAGCATTTTGAAGATATCTCCCATTCCATATCATCGCCACATCGTCAACTTTTGCAGCTATAGGTTCATGTGTTTGGAAGACACCGTAGTGATTTTGTGTTGCTCTTGTTGCAATGTTCACTGGCTTATGGATAAGTCTCATGTTGCAAAAAACATAGACTAAATCAGCAGCCCGTTTAGGGTGAAGCCGGTTTTGTTTCTTGGTATGCATAAAGGCAAATGCCAACCAATTTCTCTCATAGCTTCCACTTGATGCTGTAATAGATAGAACCCTAACTGCAATGTGTTGTAGCTCCACTTTCTCCCCACCATACTCCTTCCACCATAGAGGCGCACTTGTGTGTGCAATGACATCTATATGCCATGGATCCTGGAACATGCCAGCTCTATTAGCATAATCAACTCGCTAATGAAAAGAAGTTTTTCCATCCTCCTGTCCTAATAGTTGAGAGCACACTATTTTGAATTCGGTCATGACTTTTTTATTGGCCGATTATTGATGCATTTGGAATTTTGGATCCAATACAAATGCAACACCATGCAATGGCATATGCAACTGCACCCATCGCTTGTTGGTAGCTATGATTATTGGCCGATTGTTGATGCGTTTGGAATTTGGGATCCAATACAAATGCAGCACCATGCAACGGCAAATGCAACTGCACCCATACCCATCTCTTGTTGGCAGTTGTGATTATGGCAGCTTTTTCCTTTGCACCAAAGCCAACATGCTCTCTTACTTTGCGTAATGCCTCTAATATATACCAATAAACTCGACCAAAGACAAAAGAGTCTTTGTCGACTATTCGCAAAAGATCTACAAATGGTTTGGCCAGAGTGACAGTTCTCTCTGCATTGCGCCAAAAAACTGGTGAGTTCACAAGCTGTGCACATCTTGTAGTTGCCTCTTGGTAGCTAGGATACTTTTTGAGCCATGCATCCCATCGTCTATCGGCTACCATTTCAATCAAAGAAGGCTTCACTTCTTGCAAGGTGGCAAGAAGATAGTATGCGATTGCAAACCTTGTCGCACAAAATATCTGTAAAATTTTATTGGTGATTTTGTTCAAAAAAGAGCATACAAAAATTGATGCTCTCTAATAAATTTCACCACATGATTTGCATCCAGTAGCGTTTGTTTTATGATGGCCATTTTACCAGTGACGTTTAATAACAAATTAAGAGTATACGCTGCATATGGTATCCAAAGTAATCTGTGGGTACTTAACTTGGATAGCCCTCCCTGCAGCCTTGTAATTGGATGCGTCATCTGTGATGATTGCAGTAACATTCTTTGGCTCACCTACCCTTGCTATGGCACACTCGTATATAGTTGCTAGATAATCGCTGGTCTTCTCTTCCAAAGAGGTGGCTTCTACGAAGAACGTGGACCCTCTAGAGTTGATAAGCATCACATTGATTAGCGGCTTCTTCTGACAGTTGGTCCATCCATCCAACACTATGGTGCAACCATATGCAGGAAAAAAGTCTACCACCGTATGCTTCAGGATGGCTTCAATACTGTCTTTCACTTTATCTAGATACTCTATGTGCACCTTATTATAATAAGGAAGCACAAACACTTTTCTGAATGTTCTCATTAAAGCATCTTGAAATATGGTGTTGCGTATAACATTGAATGGTATATCCCACGCCACAAAAGCTTGCGTTCATTTCAAGTGCATCTCAAGAAACCATTGCTTATCTAATGCTTCATACAACATTTTTCCATTGGATAATTCTTTAATAACTTTAGTTGTGCTAGGATCTGATGTTGCTGACGTTGAAGCATGTCCATGAAGAGGAGTAAACTGGGGAGTGTGATCATTTGCTTCCAAAGGCACATGCTCTGTCCCCTCATTGGAAATCGATATTTCAACATCCATTGCAACTTGTTGGCAGCATCACTTTTCTTTTTAGCTGCAAGATTTGCTCTGCTATGCGAGCGTACTTTGGCAATCTAGCATGAATATCTCTTAGCAGAGACGTACACTCCGACACATTACCAGGGACTTTAAACAGATGCTCTTTGATTTTCGTCGCATTACCACTGAACTCGTGGCCGCAGGTCTTGCATTTCAATTGAGATTTATTCTTCCCGGCACGCAGCTCGTGGACGTAACTCCACTCATGTCCTTTCACCATGCGGATTGATGAATTTAATCTGCTAGAAAAAACAAATCCAGCTGTCAATTTTGAGGTTAAATAAAAGTCAAAGCAAAAAACTACACAAGCAATGCTCTATCAATCAATCTAGTGATCGAAATCTGTCCACATTATCAATTAGACTCACGCGACATTATCAATTAACAATAAGCAATGCTAGTCTTATTGTTCTTCATACACATAGTGGTTGATAGATCTGTTGACCATGGCTTGGCCAACCTAGAACTATAGATGGAGGTCTCCTTGGAGGAGGAGCAAATGACACAATCGACTCCTGGTGATATAAAAAAGGAGACGGAGGTGGATGTGACTGTGCTGAATATGATGCCTCACCCACATGAAGAGTCGATCCTAGACTACTAGGAAGCCGCTACTGCAATTTACACACGTGCCAAAAACAATTTGCAATCCCATTCAATGTTGATACAATGTTGTTGTAGATGCTCGCACTCCATTTCCAAGCCACCACAACCTACAAGACAATCCAAAATTGCATCCCCAACCTTTGTGAAGGTACCCAATAACCACATGTTTACGATAGCACAAACATTAGTGGACATTTCAATGGTACATTAGCAGAATTTTCAATGGAAAAAAGCGAGCATAGAGGTGCCCTCGTCCACTTACCGAGCAAAGAACTAGCTCTTCTCCACTCCATGCTGAAATGGTGCTCCAAGGGCATCTAGCATCCATGGCAAGTCCTGAAGTGGCTCTTGGATCATATCACTATCAAACTCAAAGCCATCGTTGTCAGCTACCACATCTCCTGCCTGACGATCATATGATGGAATCACTGGGAGGCCTTCAATTTTATGTATGAACATGACTAGTAGCACGGTCTTGACCTAAAATATGGTTATTGTTTAAAACGAAAACACACCTCTACCAACCATGAAATTCATGGAGAAATGGTTGAGAACTTATTGGATCCGTGAAGTCATCTATCACAGTGTATGTGCATGACACCATCCGGAGAAAAATGGTGTGAAGATGAAAAAAATTGCACAAGCAGGCCTCCTTGGTGATGAGTGCCAAGTGGTTTGCTCGATACGCCACGACTACTATACCATGTGATAGTAAAAACTCTGCAGCTAGGGTTACCACACTGGCAACAAGCTCGATAGAGAATACATTCCATCAGGGTATTCCACCAATGCCGGCATCAAGTTTGCAATGTGTGGGAAGGTTTGTCCACACAAGTTGAACCCTCCAAGCCGCTGATCAGGCTCCATTTTGACGGAGTGTGAGAGAGACCCAATCAAACATTGATCACTCAAAGGCTCCTGCATTACAAAATACCAAGCGAAAAAAGATTAATTGAGTGCTTTTCAAGTTCAAAATTGAAATTAGATGCCAAAGTATCATAAACTCACTCAGAAGAGTTTTTTGGATCCATGAGAGCCTTTCGTAGATGTTGTAGATCAACAACAAGTACTGCGAGATGTACTGGGTGTGAGAACAAAGGGGACTGGATCATGCAACTCTCCACCCAACCGTGCCATATATAGCTCCCAATCATCCCATATGGCGCCCCTTGACTTCATGTCCGTCCTAGCCCTTGGCCTAACATTACTCCCCCCTTGGAGAAGCGTTTTTGTCCTCAAAAACACAAGTGATGGTATATTCATAAGAACCCCCGGGGATTCACTCTATATACAAAACGAGACGCCACCTGTGAGTGGACAACTTTGATAAAACCCCTATATACGACTCATATTAGGGAATATGACCCCCCTTTCTATGCTTATACAACAATCCATGCAAAAAACTATAATACCCCTATCTTACATATAAAATTTAGGTCTTACATGATCTAACTGAGTAAAACTACTCAAAGAGCGTGTAGCATAGTGACTAGCAAGGTACTAAGGAACCATTTCTATTGATAACTGGATGTACCCTCAATGTGTCTTAGTTTGACTTTCAAACTATGTGCTTGTTCAGCCTACACTCTAGCTACTCATCCAATTTTGACCCATCTAAATTACTCAAAAAACATGGTTATAAAGTTTTGTTAGGTTCTCCATTTAAATTTGCATCTATACAAACTCTTTATAGCTTTCATCCCTCAACAAATGGACTATATACAAAGCAGTGTTAGTTCTTGCATGTATCTTTGTAGCTATTGACTCACAAGTTTGAGGGAGAATATTTTGGGAAGCCATGATTTTGAAACACAAAAACTTCCTCTGATGTTTCCCTTTTCTCACTTCTTCCCCCCCCTTAATATGATACCCCAACCCTTATTTTTAAGATTTGGGAGATAAATTACTGGGGGCCTACCCCTAACTTATACACTTATGTAACTTGGAAAAAAAAAACCCCTCCCATGCACTTACGTGGTGCGGTAAGTTTTCCATGGTGAATCCCCCTGGATAACAACACTAAAGTTTTCCATCGTGGCATCCCTCATGGATCCAACGGTTTGTTAGAGTGGAACTCGGTTCAGTAGGAGGTTCAATGAAATCAAGAATAGTATCTTGATTTTCCACATTGTTTCCCTGTGCAACCATCTTGGTTAACCAACTCATAACCAACATAGCGTGAAGACTCCATTTAGAACTCACATAAGAATGATAAACGAGTTATCACAACTAAGAGGTGTCTAAATACAAACCGAGGTTTTAGACTT
The DNA here is from genome assembly GCF_014529385.1 of Adiantum capillus-veneris. Lineage (NCBI taxonomy): Eukaryota > Viridiplantae > Streptophyta > Polypodiopsida > Polypodiales > Pteridaceae > Adiantum > Adiantum capillus-veneris. Next base: position 159,046,411 of record NC_140934.1, on the reverse strand, counting down.
TGTGAAGGTACTGGAACATGCAATAAAACCTCTGCTCAACTTTCCATGAAAGTAATATGCTGACATACTCATCAGCGGCAACCAAGTCCTTGACTTGCTGTTGTTTCTTGCCAATAGCCAACCTCATCAAAACTGATGATCAAGGTTGAGAACTTGAGAATAATAGGCAGAGACTAAAACTAGTCGCAACATGCCTTTCATCATATGAAGCAAACTCCAAACCAAAAAGGTAACCGATCCAGTTGTGTCGCTTCTTGCTAACGTATGCACTTAGCATATCCTTTAGCGTGGTTTACTAACGTATGCACTTATAATATCCTTTAGTAATAAATAGAATGCTTGTAAGATGTCCATCGAACACGGGATGAATATCAGAGAATAAGAGTGAGGTGCTTTCCCCAATCAATTAAAGATAGTCTTTCGTGACTGACGATAACCTACGACTAACCAAGTGAGGTTCCAGTCGGATACTTAATGTGAATTTGAGCGAAGTAAACGCATAGAGTTTAGATCATCCAATCACAGACGTCCATACTAAACCATTATCATATATGACCGAGTGTGAACTCATACTAAATCCGCTAGAGAGGTTGCACTTGAAGTGCGGATACTCACGGAAACAATAAAGTCCATGAATTTGCATGCCGCTCCGAACAAATTTGTGTTGAATACTAGGACCCATAACACCTAGTGTGCATGCATTTAACACAAACAAATTTGAACCGCAATTTCATGACGAGACTTTCCACGGTACCTACGTGAAAACCTTGCAGCATAAGTTGGGCCATAATAGAATGTGAAAATGTGGTCACACCTAGGTACCAACCATGAGACTCTCATTAACATTGTATACTTGGCTATGCTAGAAACAACCATCCATTACTTGATTGTTTCATAGCACCTCAACAAGTCTGTACTTAGTACCCGATAATTTCTGGCCACTGAAATTGTTCTTGATACTGTGTGCTCCAAATGGTCTAACAAACAGATGCAACCAGCACCTAGGGACATAATCGCGACACATCATTAGGAATTAGGCGCCAATGTTAGTCCCAGAGACTCATATTCTCCACATGTGGAATATGTCTCAAATAAGGATGTCAAGAAAAGTGACATCCATCAAGTACATGATGTACTTGTGTGTGGAGGTAACTGTAAACACTCTACGACGTGAGTGAGAGGGACCCTCATAGACTTGCTCCACACTAGCTAAACTGAACTCCTTGAGTTCTTAGACCATGTTGTATCCCATGTGACAACCCCGGGGGATTCACTATTAGTAATGGGGGGATGTCACCTGCGTGCATCAAAATTAGAGAAACCCCCCTATGTACGCTATCTTACTTGCTAACCTATCCCCCTACATACGGACAAGATACGGACGTTCTCATAATGAGCCATCCCCCCTCATACGAATTTCGTACGGAATGTAATGACTCACTATTTTATGTATACTAGTAACATAATAATTTTAGAAGCACATGCTTTTGCAAAAATACATATTGAACTGAGTGTACATTGTAGTGTGTTTTCACTTGCAATAGATGTTAAAAGAACAAACCATGAAAAGCAAAAAATATAATGAAAACTAAATTCAAATAAACCAATTGTTTCAATGTAATTTGTCAAAAAACAAATAGCATTTACCTTGTAAACTGATTCAAATCTCAATTTCAAAACATATGATACTACCCACCTACTTAGTAGGCTTCCCACATAGGATTTAAGGCACACATATAAAATGGATTGTTCTCTAAATAACAAATAATGCATACTCTTAAACAACTATGAAAAACTTCACTCATCAAATCAAAACACATTACAAAACAACCCATTAAAAGATTAATCTTTTTGAACAAAAACAATTATATGTGATATGAATGCACGTCTATGCTTAAGCAAATGTAACTTTTAAAAAAGCACCATCCGTATTTAATTTTGAGTTTGTACATAAAATATAAATCTTAAAAATTTTGTCAGAGTCTCTTTTGTATGGAGACCTCTTTCTAAAAAAAAATCAATTTACCTTTTTCTTGGGTTCCTACATGGGATTTTCATCACATAATTTCTTTTTCCAAAAAAACTGTCCACCTCATCTTGGGCTCCCACGTGGGATTTAAGGATTATCTTACACATTAAAATCAAACACATTTTCAATAGAGTCAAAGTAATCTAACTTGAAGTGGTTATATGACCTGCATATCATAGTACATTAGGAACCTCCATGTGACCATGTGACAAATTGAGACTATATTTATAACTATATACAAAATGAAGACATTGTGTATGTGTGACATATAGACCCAAGGTATGCTAGACGTGTCTTGGCAAGAAACTATAGCTCAAGATAACACACCCGGTCAAGCCATATGACCATGTGGGAAATTGAGACTATAGAATTTGTAACTACATGTAAAAGAAACTAACGATCTTAAAATCTTTAATGCTTTTTATGATAAAAACAGACACACCTACACATTTGGTAAGAATGGATAGCTCAAGAGACCCGGTCAAGCCATACGGATAGCTAGAAGAACTGAAGGTGAAAATCGATAGCTCAAGATGGCACACCCGGTCAAGCCATATGACCATGTGACAAATTGAGACTATATTTGTAACTATATACAAAATGAAGACATTGTATATCTGTGACACATAGACCCAAGGTATGCTAGACGTGTCTTGGCAAGAAACTATAGCTCAAGATAACACACCCGGTCAAGCCATATGACCATGTGGGAAATTGAGACTATAGAATTTGTAACTACATGTAAAAGAAAATAACGATCTTAAAATCTTTAATGCTTTTTATAGTAAAAACAGGCACAACTACAAATTTGGTAAGAATGGATAGCTCAAGAGACCCGGTCAAGCCATATGGATAGCTAGAAGAACTAAAGGTGAAATCGATAGCTCAAGATGGCACACCCGATCAAGCCATATGACCATGTGACAAATTGAGACTATATTTGTAACTATATACAAAGTGAAGACATTGTATATTTGTGACACATAGACCCAAGGTATGCTAGACGTGTCTTGGCAAGAAACTGTAGCTCAAGATAACACACCCGGTCAAGCCATATGACCATGTGGGAAATTGAGACTATAGAATTTGTAACTACATGTAAAAGAAACTAACGATCTTAAAATCTTTAACGCTTTTTATGATAAAAACAGACACAACTACACATTTGGTAAGAATGGATAGCTTAAGAGATCGGCCGGTCAAGCCATATGGATAGCTAGAAGAACTAAAGGTGAAAATCGATAGCTCAAGACGGCACACCCGGTCAAGCCATATGACCATGAGACAAATTGAGACTATATTTGTAACTATATACAAAGTGAAGACATTGTATATCTGTGACACATAGACCCAAGGTATGCTAGACGTGTCTTGGCAAGAAACTATAGCTCAAGATAACACACCCGGTCAAGCCATATGACCATGTGGGAAATTGAGACTATAGAATTTGTAACTACATGTAAAAGGAACTAACGATCTTAAAATCTTTAACGCTTTTTATAGTAAAAACAGGCACAACTACACATTTGGTAAGAATGGATAGCTCAATAGACCCGGTCAGCAAATAGGCTGAAAATTTCAGCAAATAGGAGCAACCACAAGACTTTGCATACGATAGACCACAATTTCTTTACATGAAACTGTCCGAATCTGAAATTTCAACTGAAAAGTGCAATTTCAAACACCTGTACTCAGTTTTTCACTCAGTTTGTCACGACAAACATCAATACATGTGATCCCACAACTTTGGTACACCTGCATATTGTTGTTTTGACCTGTTATAACCTGTAAATCACCTGTTTTGACCTAAAAATAGCCTGTTTTGGTGACCTTTTCGACTCTGGAAGCAAGGGGCTTCGTGATGGAAGCGAAATTGATCGCAGAAGAGCAATTTTAACTCACTGTTTAGCAGACTGCACAGGGTTGTTTTGAAACCCTAGGGCTCTGATACCATTTGAAAGCGCGAAGCAGAAGGTACCGGTAGGTGCGCATCGCGATGTAGTGCAAGATTGGGGCAAGAAGTAGGAGGCGGAGTGCATCAGAGAGGAAGCGCTAGGGATCGAAGGAGGGAGAGAGAGAGAGAGAGAGAGAGAGAGAGAGAGAGAGCGCTCACGTTTTTGGAGAAAACTCAATAAGTGAGTTTTTGGTTTTCCCACTTTTATTATAAGTGACTTTAAAAAATTATGTCCAGGTTCAATATGAACCTAGACAAAGTACAAAAATGTACAAAAAGGGGTTATTTAGGCCTTTAACCCAACATTGTACAATCAATTTATGCAAGAGGGTTCCAAAACTTGAAAACCTAATCTAATGGACTCTTCCGGACACAGAGGCACTACGAACATGCTCACAAAATTGCTGGTACTAATCCTCCTAGGATTTTAGACACTCCTATCTAGGGATATGTAGAAAATTGACTATGGAATTCAATGAAGCATGTCCACATGGCGCACAGAGCCATGTGCATGTGACATCTTGCAGGGATGGGTTAGGCAAAGCCAGGGGAACCCCACGACTCCTAAATGTTGGGCCAAACTATCACTTATTTAAAAACCTTGATACCACCTGGGCTTGATACTAATGCTACTGTATGGGAACACTCCCTAGTGCCTACACCTAGTAGACACTGGCTGTGCTCGTGCACTCAAAGGGTATGCAACTAATCTATCTAAAGTGCGTGGACATGCAGACCTGCATACAAGCTCACAAGGGTGCTAAAACACTCCCTAGGCTGTCCTAAGCCCTAGATCTAAAGTGCGTGGACATGCAGACCTGCATACAAGCTCACAAGGGTACCAAAACACTCCCTAGGTTGTCCTAAGCCCTAGAAGTAGAAGTTAGCTTGTCTACATGCACATAGGGTTAGCTGTGTACCTGACATAGCCCACAACTCATATCCATCAGGAGAAGCCATCAATAAATTCCACATGTCCAAAATGCCATCAAATGCATAAACTCAGATTTTGATCCCAAACTGACCTAGGAACAAGGCTCCTGTCTCTAGCACACCTTCCCAATGATCAGATACATGGCACACCAAGCCTCGGGCAGGTACGCCCACCTCACATAAGGTTGGGTACAGCCACAAAAACAGTCCCCCACTCCATAATCCTACTCTTGAGAGATGTCGAACCCACCTTGCGATAGGAAATGAAACTCTGACAAGTTTTTGTCGCAACTTAATCTTTTGTTCTCTATTGCTCTACGTTGATGAATCGATAAGTCCTACTTTCAATCAAGCATGTGTCTTTTGGGATTATATGTACCCAATCATGGACAATTCGATTTTTCAAGAAGGCCCCAGAAAAGAAAGGATGGGGGATTGTGTGTGTGTGTGTGTGGTTTTCTTTACTTTACTTTTGGGGGAAAGGCGCGGCGAGTGTGCGGGAGATGTTATCAATATGGACTACGTAGTCGGTAAATCTTGACTTGGCACATGCCATAGTACCAAAATCGACACCAGCTGGGAAAAGCAAGGATCGTTGCCAAAAGCCAATATCACAAATACAGAAGGCAGCCTTATTTTTTGGGCCTAGCAGACAAATACTCACTCATACAGGTAGCTTTTGAGGACAGCATGCTCATAGAAGAGCAGCTTTCCATCCAAATGCTTTTGGAGCCTACGTAAACAGGCCAAGGACCTCAATTAAAAGTCTCTGCCTTGACTTGACAGAGCACTACATTCAAACTTGTGTGAAAAAATTGTAAGGGCACACTTTGTACTTGTAAATCAAAATAGAACAAAAGGGGTGCCAATTCTCATACCAATGATTCCATCCTGATAGAGATTTTGTGAGTAATGTGTCTTAAATAGAAGTTCTATTTTGTGATAGTTTCTCTTTTCAAGTTAAGGGTTTGCACTTCATTTGTGTGACCACCTCTCACAAAATCGATTGCCATTTTCAATATATATGCTTCATTCATTCAAAAGGATCTCCCTTTGAAGGTGACTAGGGGATAAGGCAAGAGAAAAAAAGGACTGAAAAAGCGAAATAAAAAAAACTGGATTTGAAAAAGAACACTAAAACCACATATCACAAGTTATCACTAGAACAAAGAAAAGACAAATTGACTTTGTTATGGTCAGGTCTATCGAGGCACTGGACCATAATATTTATTTTCTCATCAACACTTCCACAATCATACTAACTTGTATACATCTCTACTTCATGAGAACCGATAAAAGCAACAATAGACACACCTTATAGTTAGGAGGTGGAGGTATGAGGCAGTTTAACCTTCGATGTGGAGGAGGACAGTGACGTTCATAATGTTCCATTAAGGAAAGATTTAGCTTCAGTTTAAGTTGGCTATGGAGATGACGATCCAGACATGGTATCAATTCGGAATGTCGCATGTCGCAAGACTGCATGAAGAAGTCTTGCCAAAATCAGAGGTTGCTTCTCAGAGTCTTAATAGTTTTTTAAAATATAAGACACAAGGGTCGCTCTACCCTTCAGAAGTCTATTGAATGTAAGAGACTTACAGGAAAAGTCTTGATGGTCACATCAAAAACATTGTCCTCTGTGTTAGATACTTTTTCTCTGATACTTGCATTTGGTGCTCCTTCCACCGGTTCTGAGCCAGCTTCATTTGCATCATCGTCTTCGACTGCATTTCTGCCAAGCCTTCTTGAAGCCATCTCCCCAACATCTTGCAGATGCATTGAATCTCTTTTATTCTGAAGAGCAGCTTTCAAAAACGACCCATAATATGTGCATACAAGGGACAATGCCACAAGCATTAGACAAACTGAGAGTACTAGGCGTTTTCCTTGTGAACCATCATTGTGGCCCCGCATTTTGGCAGAACTGTGATTCCCCAACATTCAAATAACTCCACAAGTCTGCATGCATTTCAAACAAAAAGGTACTCGTTCAAAACTCAAAGGGAGCATAAATCTTATAAAGTATATACCTTCATAGAAAAAGAAAAGACTGAACTTGCAAAACAAAACACTCACAAAACAGAAAAACAAGAGACACAAGAAAATGGATAAAGAAAAAACTCAAGAAAGAGCTACAAAAGAAGCACTCTCTATATTTCTCAACATCCCTTGTGATGAATGCCTAAAATTTGCTAAAAATCTCCAACGCATACATCTTTATACAGACACATAAAGTTGGACAATATAAACATACATCACACCACCAGGCAAAATTGGTAAATGGGTTCTAATAACACACTTTCACAGTTGTGAGTGACAAAAAACTTCTGCAAAAATTATTGGATCTGCTCGATATGCAAAAAAGGTCTGGCAAACAGCACACATTTCCTTGCCTTATTTGCAATGCTTGGCTCACACAAGATTAAAGCTAAAAACTGATCAAGAGCTTTGACTACTTGTGACTGCCGTTTATCTATAATGCCTGGGCCTAACAGTGAAATAAAGAAACATATTGCTGTAGGTTTCTCATAAGGCTGGGTAGATCCCATAATAGATCTGCAGTTGTCAACCATGTTGACTTAACAGGTACAAAAATTCTTCCTGTAGAGCTGTCGACTTGTGAGACCCAGTCTTCTTATCCGTGATACGCTTGAGAGACTTTAATGCCAAAAATAATTGGCATTGTAGTAGATTAAGTGAAAGAGATCGAGAAGTTAAAATAAGAATGCTGATTGAACCTACTAAAATGACAGCCACTGCCAATGCAGACTTGTCAGAAAGAACCAAGAAAATGCACTGAAACATTCAACAAAACCGAGAGAGAAAATGCTGCTCTGCTGTAAAACAAACCCTAAAAACTAAACCAGGTGAGCATTGTAAACAAATGGAAAACGAGGTCTTACCAGGCGGACGAGAAGTAAAATTTCCTTAAGAGGAGAGCGATCTTGCTGCTTCTTGAGGCACCATAGCCACACACAGAGAGATTGGAGGGGGGGAGGCGGGAGCGCTGGCCTACAGCTTTTACTTAGTGAGAGTTAGTGCAGGTGCTGTGTCTAGCACCTAACCCCGTGTTCGATCCAAAGCCTTCTCTCTCCTCGAGTCCTCACCTCGCTAGAGCTGGCCCCTAGATGTAAAGCCACCCAGAATGCAGTTTGAATGTGCGTGGGGGTGAGGAGGAATCCGAGTGTAAGCTTACGCTGTATGCCATGTCATGCTGTTCACTAGAGCCCCGTTAAGTCGGTGACTAGAGCAGTATCTCTCGAGAGAATGCTCTCTTTTACCTTTCCAATTTCCCACACTTTTGCTTTCGGCAAGTTTGAACCAACTTAGGCTGCTTACACACCTTGTGCCCAAGCTTGCACGTGCGGACGTGGAAGCCAACCGGCGAAACATAATTGGACAAGCAATATGGGCAACGAACGACAAAATGGACAGTCGGGACTACCTGCCCGAGGATGGGCGGGGCCTGAGCTCCTGCCAACTCATGCGCATTGAAGCGTCTAACCAATAAGCTAGAAGTATCATCTGGAAAAATCGTCACCTTTTAAATGTTCTCTTATTTCAGTGCGTGATGCATGTGTGCCCGTCCCCAAAAGTGACAGGCAAGCATATGTTTGGTGTGTAAGCAGCCTTAGGCCCCTATCAGATCAGGGCACCCACCCCTTTCTCTCTTTGAAGGTGACTAGGCATGCTGCTGTCACATGAAATTTTGAAAAAGAAGTTGGCCATGCTTTGCAACAAATCGCAAGGGGGCACTGTCAGACTATAGCTCACATGGTGCCTTGCGAAGTTGGTTGAGGGTGCAAGATCGTCCCTCTCGCAAAGGTTGTAGGCCAAGTTTCCCTTTTTCCTTCACAAATGAGAGGTCGTCACCTCAGCATGGCCAACATTCCCCTGCCCTAGTGTGACATTGGCCTTACCCATTGGCTATCCAAAGACGTGCAACATGTGTATGCCAGCACGGATATGGTGTGCCAAATGAATACTCGCTCCATAAAAACAGCATTGAACATATAAGCTCCCCCATCCAAGCTTCAACAAGGGTTGAGATCTGCAAAGGGTCTGCGACTCGCGGGGGAGAGAAGCACCTCGTCGCACTGATGCCCAAATTCAATGAAGAGCAGACAGTGCTCGTAAAAAAACCTAGGTTTACAAATTTACCACTAAATTTTATATTTGAAGGTGAGAAAACCCAAAGCCCTATCTGCAAGCATCTCTCCCTCTCTCTCTCTCTCTCACCATTTTCCTCTTGAATTCAACTCTCCTCGTCGAATAGATCTTTGAGATCTCTAGGGATAGTTTCCTACGACATTAAAATACTCTTTTCTTCTCTCTCTCTCTCTCTCTTTGATCGAGACTCAACAGTCAATGATATATTGAATATTTCCCATATATTTAAGGCTTTGTCACACAAACAGAGTTTGGTGGATTGCATAAAGCAAGGGGTAGGTCATGTACAAAGGGAATTTAAGGGCAATTCATGTGCATAAATCAATAAAGAAGTAAATTGTGTGGAAGCAACAAATCCTGTACAAGGCATAGTAGGGAAAGACTTAGAGGAGTCTCTCTCTCTCTCTCTCTCTCTCTCTCTCTCTCTCTCTCTCTCTCTCTCTCAGGACCGAGAGGAATTAGGATGTATTCTTGTTCTTCAATGATTGACATTTTGTTGATGACTACACTTATGTGTTATCTTTGTGGACATAATCGCTTGTTTTGTGAGGTAATATGTGACAAATTACATGCTAACCACTCAAAAAGGCATCTCAATTGTCAAAAAGAAATAAAAATTAGAAAAGCTTGATCAATCCGATCAAAATAGATACATGGGTACTTTGGGAGTTTTAAAAATTTGAAGGCTATTTTGGGAATTTTGACAAATTAGAGGGGTTTGAGCTTGGCTACGAGGAAATTTACATAATTTTTAGTGTAATTATCGACAAAAGCTTCTAATTTTGACCAAGAAAACGAGAGAATTTCAAGTTTTTCCTTACTGTCACCACGCCATGAAAGTATTCATCGATGCAGAGAGAGAGAGAGAGAGAGAGAGAGAGAGAGAGAGAGAGAGAGAGAGAGAGAGAGAGAGGCTTACTGATGTATTAAAGGTGGCTCAGGTAGTTGAATGTAGCCCCAACATAACCACCCTCCCCCCCCCCCCCCTCCCTCCCTTATGTGTACGGTATGAGTATGAAATAATGAGGGGCTACCCCTATTGTATACGCTTATGTACAAAATCTAAAAACCCCCCTATTGTACACTCACGTGGTACCGTACGAAAAAACATAGTGAATCCCCCGGGGTGACAACATGTGCCGTATAGAACTCTACCATGTAGTTCTATATTTGTTTCAACAAGAATCAAACCTATCATGGTATCGTGATGAACAATGAAGAGAGAAAGTGACAACACTTTCTCAAAAGGCTATGCTCTTACATGACCTATCACGTGGCTAAAGAGCAAGCTGGATGAAAGACTTCTAGCTTAAACATCTCTTTGACAAAGACAAAGAAGTTGAAACTTGTAACCCTGGGTGTTGCCTTTTTTTGAATTCCCATTTTTTAGTGGTTTTTTTTCATGCATTCTTTTTTCTTGTTTTTGTTTTCAACAAGTCACGTTGGACTTGATTTCTTTTTATTTATTTATTTTGCACACATTCCACTCTCACTGCTTATACGGCGAGCAAGAATTATTAGCACTTGACACTTACCACCCCGTACAAAACCTAGATACGGCTCATGGCTCTGACACTAAAGATAGACTGGACCCACCCACCTACTAAGCTTGTACAACAACAATCATACAACATATAACATAAAGTTTTGCTTTATCCCCCTTTGACTCATCATTAGTGTAAAGTATCTATAATATTGCCCATAATCTAGAGTTTAAAGGTCTATAATTCCAACTATAGAGAGCCTACATCACTTCTAAGGATTTTTAAATCACCAACCATTAAGAGAATAAATATATTTCCATAACTAGATTATCCATAGTGACTCTATTAAACAATCATCCCAAACTACCACTCTCAGCCACTAATTAGCTTGGTCACAAATAGGTGATTAATATCTAGATAAAGGAAAGTTCATGAAACTATATAAACCCCCTAGTATAGCAAATTTATCAAAACAATGGATAGTGTAGTATTAACTTGTCAGTGACAATTCTCATGCAGCAAAAGCAAAAAAAGATAGAAACTCTTTAAAACATTTAAAATAACAAATGGAAAGTAAACCACATCACGACAAGCACCTCAAGATTGGGCCGGGTTTCCACCTCAAGCACAACCCTAGCTTGCCTAAGGTCAAAGGACTTTTAACACTAACCTTTGGAGGTCTTTAATGAATATATCCCTAAGGTCTTTAAGCTCCATTAGCTAGTCTTGCTCTTTGACATACCATCTCTCATTTGGACCCCTTTTACCATTGGCCCCGTGTTGAGATAGATCCATAAGCACATGTCTATATTCTAATCCTTGTTTGCGTTTATTCTTCCACATTAAATGATTAGTTTAATATGAGAAAATCATTTGGATTGGTTAGATATTAAATTTAATGACATTGGTCTTTAAGCTCCATTAGCTAGTCTTGCTCTTTGGCAGACCATCTCTCATTTGGACCCCTTTTACCATTGACCCCGTGTTGAGATAGATTCGTAAGCACATGCCTATATTCTAACCCTTGTTTTGGTTTACTCTCCCACATTAAATGATCATCTTAATATGAGAAAATCATTTGGGTTGGTTAGATATTAGAATTTATGACATTACCTCTCTCTTGAAATCATAGTCTTCCTCGACTTTGAGGAAGAAGAGATAAAGCCTTAGTCATTAGTCAATATTTCTAAGCGGGTAGAGGATCCCTTTTTACCCTACGACATCATTCCAAGATGGATGACTAATCCATTTGGTGCTTGAGAGACGTAGCTCCTGCAAGCATGTATGCTCTTTACTCCATTTCATTCTCCCAAGTAGAGTGACAAACTCTACTTGGTGTTTGTAATATACCCAACTTTTTTTCACTAAAACTAATTCATTTACTTTGCAAAAGTGCTTAATGTTCAAATTTTGTTAAAGTCATAATGCGTTCGAATGGAAAGATCGGTTCGAAAATCGGACTCTGGAACTACTAATTATAGCCTTTATTCACTTGAAAACAATAGGTTGATATGGGAAACTTAAGCCTCAAGTCTAATTCTAAAGATAAGAGTTGACCCTAAAGAAAGAAGAAGCAATATTTTTAGGCAAGGAGAAGTATTTTTAGAAGAGAAGGAGTAGAAAGAGTATTTTTAGGAAAGAAGGAGTATTTTTAGAGAAGAAAGGGTAGTGAGTCAAGATTAGAGCTTCTTTTCTTAGAAGCCAAGCTTTTTCTAAAATAAAAGATTCAAAATCGCGCATAGGGATTCGTGTCCCAAAATAAAATTTAAAAATAAAAAATAAAAAATTATAGAGGTGTGAACGTGTACGAACTTATCTTTCTATTTTTTGCTATTCTTAGCTTGTGCTTTTGGCTCTTGAGAGCCTATATAAAGGACCCTCTTCCCTCACTTTCAAGACACATATAGAAGTTCTTAGAAGCGGAAGCTCTCTTGCCATAACCTCCGAGTTACCTTCTCTCCCTCAACCTCTCTTGCCATAACTTTGGAGTTACCTTCTCTCCCTCAGCCTCTCACCTTCGATCCCTCTCCATATCTACCACCATCGTGTTGTCCCTCGGATTGTTGAGTTCTCTCTCTCTCTCTCTCTCTCTCTCTCTCTCTCTCTTACATTCTTCTCGAAAAACAAGGAAACCATAACTCTGCTTTTCTTTTACCTTTCATGATACGATGGCCCCAAAACGAGTGACTGAAAGCTCCAAGGATACTCATGTTGTTCCACCTCCAAGAAAGGTGCAAAAGAAGGTATCATCTACTCCAATCATAACTCAAGTGGAGGTATTGACTCCACAAGAAGTTGAAGCCGTCCAACCTACAACACGGGAGGTAATCAAACATGTCGCTAATCCGTAAGACAAATTTGTAACTTACATTGTTATTCATGTTGACTTGGAAAGTCAAGCATATGCAATCTCTTAAACCGTCCAAGAAACATGATTCTATTATAAGAAACAAATATATGTTTCGAAGGTTAGTGAAATGACTGTTTGATAAATTATCACTGTTTGTTAAAATTGTTATTATTTGATAAGTTGTTATTGGTTGATATGAAGAGTTGGTTGATCATTATTGAAAGAATATCTTTTGTTCCTCGTGAGTAGCGAGATGTCTCGCTGTTAGCGAGATGATTCCGTGGTTAGCAGAGATTAAGCTGACGTTATCGTCTCTCTTTTGTTCCTCGCGGTTAGCGAGATGCTTGGTGGTTAGCGGGATGCCTGACGGTTAGCAAGATGGGAAGGTTGTGAAATTCGTGGTTAGCAAATAAATATATCCTTTGCAAAAGCTTTGTCGGTTAGACAGAGAAAGTCCGCGGGTAGCGGCAACTCATAAGAAATTGGAAAAGTTATTTTTGTTGAAATATAGGATTGTCTTCATTATGCATTGTTTTGGTATTGTTTAAAGGGCTGTATGAATGAACCTGTGTCCGAAATTAATTAAGGAACACTGTTTGTATATGTAAAACAGTGTGGTAGTAATTAGAAAACAAAAAGAATGGATAAGTGTGGTGTGGAAAGTGGGAGACTAGTATCCTAATGGATACTAGTCTACGGATGGGTGGACCCGATTAGTCGGGTACTTTTCACAAGATTACTAGTTAGTTTAGACTATGTCTCATATCATATTCAGGGTTTATGAATGGCGGTCGTGCCTCTTAAATGTGGGAAAAAAGGCGCTGTTTATGGATTCTACATGTGTCAATGGGATTTCATCTCTATGTTATAGAAAATAGCTTCCATTGAAATCCCTTGATTTATCAACCTGACCTATGTAGTAGGACCCTTACAACCACGACCACAATGGATAGAGGACTTCCTCTCTTCTATTGCTCGTTTCTCTACTTCGTGAAAACGGAGTAGGGTGTCATCAATGGAACTTGAGAATAAAGGAAGGCCATCTATCAAGTTGCCCCCAATCTTCCAAGATTGAGTACCTCAAAATTGGTATCAAAGCTTTAGGTTAAAAGGTTTTATTGGTTACTCCGAGCTTCATCGTATCTACCATTTTCTATACCCATTACCTGACTCACAGAGATTTTACATTATGCCGATTGATATGTACCGTAGTTATGTTTGAAACTTCTACTATGTTTTCTCATGGAGAGATCTTTTGTTGACCCCTATATGACATTTTGAGGACTTTATGAATAGAAGATCTTTTGTAGATCCGTATATGACATTTTGATGACTTTATGAATAGAAGATTGAGTTGTTTTTCTACAAAGAAATTGTTTGATAAGGTAAGTCATGTAAGCTATTTTTGGTGGATTGGATAAGCCATGACTCGTTAAGTCATGTGATTTGAGTTCCCTGATAGACTCGATAAGTCATGACTGGTTAAGTCATGTGACTGAATTTTGATGGACTGGAGATGTCAAGATTGGTTAAGTCATGTGATTGAGTTTTATTGAGTTGGATAAGCAATGATTGGTTAAGTCATACGATTGAGCTGTTCGTAAACTGGATAAGTCTAAGTTTGAAAAAAAATACCGTATTGATTTGAGTTATTATAAACATTGATGTACACTCAGGGGAATCCTCAAATCACTTCTACGTTGGAAAACCCTCAAAACAATGCTATTTATACGAAAATTCAAGATTTTTTTTTTTGTGACTCAACCTAATGCAACTGACTTCTTTTAGAGGAGAGGATGCTAATATTGTTAAAGACGCAGAAGTATCAATTAAGCCTATGGATGATTATTTCTCTGCTGCAAAGACACCACCCTTTTGGATATGAAGATGGTCAAGATAGTAATACGAGGAGGAGTACTCTCAATTTTTCTCGCGATGAGGACATTTTGAATCCCTAAGTTGGGGATATTATAATGTACGCAACATTTTTTCAATAAAATTATTTCATTTACTTTGCAAAAGTGCTTAAGGTTCGAATTTTGTTAAAGTCATAAAGCATTCCAACGGAACGATCGGATTGGAAATCGAACTCTGGAACTATTAATTATGGCCTTTATTCACTTGAAAGCAATAGGTTGATATGGGAAACTTAAGCCTCAAGTTTATTTCTAAAGATAAGAGTTGAACCTCGAGAAAAAAGGAGTAATTTTTAGAAAAGGAGAATTATTTTAGAAGAGAAGGAGTAGAAAGAGTATTTTTAGGAAAGAAGGAGTATTTTTAGACAAGAAAGAGTAGTGAGTCAAGATTAGAGCTTCTTTTCTTGGAAGCCAAGATTTTTCTAAAATAAGAGACTCGAAATCGTGCAAAGGGATTCGTGTCCTAAAAAAAATAAAAAAAATAATGGAGCCGTGAACGTGTGCGAACTTATCTTTTTGTTTTTCGGTATTCTTAACTTGTGCTTTTGGCTCTTGAGAGCCTATATAAAGGACCCTCTTCCCTCATTTTCAAGACACACAAAGAAGTTCTCAGAAGCAGAAGCTCTCTTGCCATAACCTCGGAGTTAACTTCTCTCCCTCAACCTTTCACCTTTGACCCCTCTCCATGTCTACCACCATCGTGTTGTCCCTTGGATTGTTGATTTCTTTTTCTCTCTCTCTTACAATCTTCTCAGCAAACAAGGAAACCATAGCTTTGCTTTCCTTTTCCCTTTCATGATACGATGGCTCCAAAGCGAGTGACTCGAAGCTCCAAGGATGCTTATGTCATTCCACCTCCAAGAAAGATGCAAAAGAAGGTATCATCTACTCCAATCCTAACTCAAGTGGAGAAATTGACTCCATAAGAAGTTAAAGCCATCCAACCTCAAACACGGGAGGTAATCAAACATGTCGCTAATCTAGTAAGACAAATTTATAATCCTGCATTGTTATTCATGTTTACCTAGGAAGTCAAGCACATGCAATCTCTTAAACCCTCCAAAAAACATGATTCTATCACAAGAAACATGCATATGTTTTCATAGATTAGTGAAAGAATTGTTTGATAAATTGTCACTGTTTGTTAAAATTGTTATTGTTTCATAAGTTGTTATTGGTTGATATGAAGAGTTGGTTGATCATGTTTGAAGAATCATTTAAAGACAAGATTGTTGGAAGAATATCTTTTGTTCCTCTCGGATAGCGAGATGTCTCGCGGTTAGCGAGATGATTTCGTGGTTAGCGGAGATTAAGTTGAGGTTCTTGGCTCTCTTTTATTCCTCGCAGTTGGTGGGATACCTGGCGGTCAGCAAGATACCTCGCGGTTAGCGAGATGGGAAGGTTGCATAATTCATGGTTAGCAAATAAATAAATCCTTTGCAAAGGCTTTGTCGGTTAGACAGAGAAATTCTGCGGGTAGCGACAACTCATAAGAGATTGGAAAAGTTATTTTTGTTGAAATATAGGATTGTCTTCATTAGGCATTGTTTGAATTGCTTTGGTATTGTTTGAAGGGATGTATGAATAAACTTGTGTCCGGAATTAATTAAGGAACACTTTTGTATCTGTAAAACAGTGTGTTAGTAATTAGAAAACAAAAAAAAGGGTGAGTGTGGTGTGAAAAGTGGGAGACTAGTATCCGTTGGGATACTAGCCTACAATGGGTGGACCTGATTAGTCGGGTACTTTTGATAAGATTATTAGTTAGTTTAGACTATTTTGTTTGAGGACAGATCAAACGGACGCCCAGCAAGTCGGACACGTAGCCGGACTCCACATTTGTACTCTATTAGTTTTCTGAGCTAGTGTAGTAATACTCAGTGTAAATCCTGATTCCAGAGTAGTAGGTCATTTCACTGAGTTGTAACTCTTTCATGATGATTGTAAAGGTCCATGTGAACTGGCCACTGGCTATTTAGAATACCCTAGGTATAAAGGTTAATAACCTTAATGTGAAAGGAGACTTATCTTTAGAAAACAAAAAAGAGCTCCGCAAAATGTACGCTCAAGCTACGAGATGATCCAAACTTGTAATCATCGCAGCTAATGATTTGGTAATCCGTTTTTGATTCAGAAACTTGCATTGTGTTCCTCTCTCTTTGCTCTTTAATTTAAGTGTAAGCATTGTCAGTTTTGTTGAGGTTCGTGACTATGTGTCTGTGATCTGTAAATGCATATTTGAGTGCTTAAATCACTGTTTTTAGTCGTTTTGACCATAGGAGAGTGTTCCTGGACCATAGGGCAACCTTTCTAGATAGTTCTGTTGTAGTCTTCAGGACCTTTTTCATGATGGATCATGATTTTGGTACCTTGTCGGATTGCGATAATTTTCACAAAGTAAAATGTTGAAACTTTAGGATGCCTAGCTTTCAAGCATGAAAAAAACCATAGCTTAGAAGCAAAATTTCACTTAAACCAAGCAAGAGAAAAAAGAGCAAAATCATGGAAGGATTACACCTATTCATGCTCTTTTGAGCATCCTTGAGCAAGCATCCCCTTTGTAGAGAAGCCTCTTGATCTTTTTATTTGCAAAAGAAGCCTTTTGAAGCTAAGTGTAAACACAAGCTACAAAAGCCAATTATTGAAAGCCAAAAGCACACAAAAAACATTATTGAAAACCTAAAGCTAGGGTCTTGAATACCCAAATTTTTCAAAGGGAAAAAAACCCAAGGGAAAAAAGTGCCTTTGGTTATGCACCTGATGCTCTAATGTAGCAAATTTATGCATACATAACAACAATGAGAGATAAAATGCTTCTACATAAGCAAATTTTGTAATTTTTACCATCTCTCATGCATGATTCAAAAGTCGATTAATTTCTAGCTCAATGAAATATCGAATTTAAAACAAGCCAAAAGCTGTAACTTTTGAATGAAATGAAGTGGCTCTCGATAGCCAAATTTTACAATTTATGCTTTTCAAAAAGTTGGCTAACAACTAGCTCAATAAATTTTACAATTTTTTTGTGCACGTTATGAGCTAGAGATGACTGCAACTTGATGAAATGGAAATGAATGGCTCTTACTAGCCAAAGTATGTACTTGAAAGCTCAAAAGTTGGCTAAACACTAGCTCAAATGAAAAAAATTGCATTTTTGGACCAAGCTATGAGCTAGCATTACAGCTTTAATCCAAACATTTGGAATGGCTCTAATTAGCCAAATTTTGCAATAGATTGCAATGATGACCCCTGAATCATTTGGAATCACACATCTGCCACATCCCTTCACAAAAGACTCAAACCATAGTGCTCTTTAGCTTTTGAACATCCAATACAAGCACTAAAAATGCACAAGCAATGTTAAGTTTAAGCACAAAGTCCCGACCGAGCATCAACTTTATCATCCTATGTAGCTCTCAAACCCCATGCATGTCATACGGAATTTTTTTTATTTTTTTCATTTAGTGCAATGATAATGCAATCGAGCCAAGCACTAAAGCATGTTCTGCAACAAGCCAACCATGAGTGCAAAATACGACAATTTGTGCATAGAAATTATCACACAATCAAAGCACACAACTGATGTATACATCATGCTCATAAAGCACATATGGCATTTAGAGCAAATGATGAAGTGTCAATTGAGCTCTCTTGAAGCATCAAAACCTTGTTTTGTATTATTGGCCACCATCCCTTCAAAAAAGATCATTGATTAGTAATTGCAGGAAGTTTTTATTCAAGCCAAGCTCCAAAATCTATCACATTCCACCACAAACTTGGCAATTTTTATGTAATTCTATGAACAATTGTTCACCCATCACACAATAAATCAATGCATTTGCTTCTCATGCTCTTATGTAGCATATTTTGACATACAAAGCAACAAAAGAGAGAGCATGGCATTGGCCAAAGATATCACCTATCAGAACTTCATTCAAAACTCTCTCTCAAGTGGTTCAAAACAAAATTTGCATCTTAAATTACAATGTCACATGCATTTTTAAATGCAATCTATGCAAAAATGTTCTGAACCTCTTAATAAATGTACATGAATATGCTCTCAAATCCCCATAAGCCGACCTCATTAGACAATTTCAATCAGTTATAATTGTGATGACAACCTGAAAAAAATGTTCGATC
The DNA here is from genome assembly GCF_014529385.1 of Adiantum capillus-veneris. Taxonomy (NCBI): domain Eukaryota; kingdom Viridiplantae; phylum Streptophyta; class Polypodiopsida; order Polypodiales; family Pteridaceae; genus Adiantum; species Adiantum capillus-veneris. Next base: position 159,027,435 of record NC_140934.1, on the reverse strand, counting down.
AAGCTTAAAGCCATGCACAAAAACCCACATTTTTGATTCAATTCTCAAACCCATGCAAGCATGAAATTCATGTTCTAGGATTTGTTGAACGTGCGAGCAGTATCTATCAGTGCAAAGGTAGGGGCTCTGAGGGTTTTAGCCTTATGAGCTTCGAGGGCAAGGAGAAGGGTGGGAACACTTGCTTATATCTTTATTTTTATTTTAAATTTCCTGAAAAAACCTTGTTGACAGCGTGTTGCAGCTCTACGGGGCCGCCAGAGTGAGAGAGACAGAGATGATGTGTTTGGTGTGGATTTGAGATTGTGTGTGTGTGTGTGTGTGTGTGTGTGTGTGTAGTGTGTTGCGAGCCCATCTTGGTCAGGCAGGAGATCACGGCGAGAGTTACATTGTGTGAGAGTTCATGGCGGGCGGACTGCAGGCTGCAACAGAATCAAGGGGGCCGGGGGGGAGTGTGCGGGGCCAAGAGAGAGAAAGAGAGAGAAGTTCATGTGTGTGTGTGTGGGTTTATGGTAGGCAGCGAGTAGCGTGGGTGTGTGTGTGTATTTGGCGGGTTTGCAATCAACGCAAGAGCAGCCGATTGAGTCCGATTTGGTTAAAGGGCAGTAGTGCAAGGCCTGCAAGTGGGCAGCGTGAGTAGCGTATGTGTGTGTGTGTCATTTTGGCATTATGCGCCTAATCGGCAGGGGCCAGGGCAGCGTGCCTTTACGAGCGCCAAGCCAAAAATGGCGGGCCAGCAGGGCATTTTATGTGTGTGTGAGAGAGATAAAAAAATCCCTTTTAGGGGCTTGTTCCCACAGTCATCAAGGGTGTGTTAACATGTATGTGTGTGTTTTGTGTGGGCAGTCATTCGAACAAGGGTGGGTTAAAGATTGCCCCACACACAATGGGGACACAATTGATGTTACACATTTCATATTTAATTCCATTTTCAATTGACCTTAATATATCACAATGGAATCACTCATGAACTCCTTCATCCACACGTGATCAATCAAGCATTCCTAGCATAGTGTTTGAGTGAATCGATTGGTCATAGCTTCCAAAATTACCTAGTAATGCAAGCTCGAAAAATTGATATTAAAGGCGGTTTACATCAAGCATTGTGTACACACATGAATGTAGTGTGCCATTAATTCTCAAATGCCAGTTTATATCCAATTTCAATCATTGCAACTCATTGGTTCATATTTGCTATCCACAATTATGCAGACGAAATTGGCACAAAACAAATCATTGCAAAATTAATCGCTCATCTCCAATTCAAATGATTCAAACCCAATTAGGATTGTCATTTATGGTTTGCATAGCCATACACATTCATTTACATCAATACATAGGCACACATTCAATAAAATTCCCATCAATTTGGCTTCAATGCAACGGTAGTGCATTAAATCATCCTCAATTGTGTGCAATTGAGTCATCTCAAATCAATAAATCATACATGTACCAAAATTTAGGCCTTAATCATCACAATTGGCAACCAAGACCAATTATTCATCCCCAATTTAAGCATAATTGGCCATTACTTAGGCACACACACCTAAATTTAGGCCGTCGATTTGTGCAAAAATTTCATTAAACACTCATTGCATTTCATCAATTGCACACTTGATCACACATACATGAGTATATACATGCTAAATTAACTCAATTTTAATAAAAAATTGATCCAATTTTAACTCAATCTAGCATTGCACACACACAAAAATTAGGTGTACAAATCCAATTTTTTGCTCAATTAGCAACGAAAATTCCTAATGTTTGCACACACATTTCTTGCAAAATCATCAATCTACAAGCATTTAGGTGTTCAATTTGATTACAATTTCATTCCAATTTCATCAAATTAAGCATAAATTTCATCAATTAGGCACACAAACCTAAATTTAGCAACTCAATGGGATCAACTTAATCAATAAAAAATTGAACGGAGTAGGTCAATCCACTTACAATTGATTGCTTTCTCGCTTAGTCCTTGCTCCTCGCCTATACACTCCATTGCACACACATGTGTGCAACTCCGATTCGGTCCAAAATTGATCAAAAATTTGACCAAAATCAACACTCAATCACATGATTAGGCAGAGATTAGAGCAATTAAGAGTGATGATACTCCTCAATTAAGGGGATTTAGCATACATTCCAAATAAAAATTAGTGGTTAGGTTAACACAATTAGCATGAAATTAGCATGGAATTAGCACAATTAGCATGAATGGGATGCAAAATTAGTGAAGGTTAGTGAAAAATTAGCAAAATCAAAAGATAATTTAGGGGTTTTTGGGGTGAAATGACTCTATACACATCCAATTAAACCTAATTACACTACACACAAATCAAATCCTACCTAATTACAAGAAATCGGTAATCAAATTACTCTTATCTTTTGCAACCTCAACTCCACTAGAGTAGGCAACCCGTCCCCAGCAGCGACGCCAATGTTGGAGGCTCGCCATAGCATAGGTAATCTCCCACAAAATCTATCAATCCGGAGAGAGAGAGCATGACCTGGCTAGGGCTTGGAGGCATCACACAAAGAATGTGCGAGAGCGTCATCGGATGCAAAGATTGAGAGGATTCAAGAGCATGCATCCTCCAATGCAAATGGAAATAATCCCAAATCAACTAATGCTAATCGCACATCAAGCATCAATACAAGTAATCATCTACACACATCAAGCAATGAAGTGAAACACACTAATCTTGGAGTCTTTCAAGCACAACTCTAAGTACATGCATTGACGATTAAGCACACAAGATCGCATTCAAGTCGGCCACCCCAACCATGCCAATCATGGTGTCCAAATCAAGTCACACATAATCAAATTAAGCTCAAGGCTTCTTAAACCTACACACACACACAAGCACACCATTAGAGGACAACTCTAATCCCTCAATCACGAGTACGCCCACTCTGCTTAATCGAGAGAGTTAGGTAAGGACTTAACTAATCGGTGTAGCTTAGCATAAGTAAGAGTTAGATTAGAAAAGATCAACACTTCAAAACAATGAAGGAAAGTAGAGAAACATGATTGACAACATAATGAAGACTAGACTAATTAAGAGAGGATTACACTAATTACATGTGATTAGCACTAGCCTTCTAAGCATGGGCATTAAGCTCAAAGGCTAGGCCATCAAGAACTACTATAGGGAGAGAGTTCTCAAAAGGACCATTCTAGAATGACCTCTCATTAAGCATAGGGCTCTTTTATAGCTTTGGGCCTCAAACCCTTCAACTATGGGATAAAGTGAGCTCTCTAGCCTAAACTCATACAACTTTGGAACTCCTAAATGAGCCCAATCCCTATACAATGAAAAGTAAATATTGTGCACTATGGCACATCCACAACTTGGTGCATAATTGGTGTAGCCGTTAGCCGCTGCTAACAGTGTGCCACTTATGTACTAAACTGGTGTCCTACAAAAGCTTTGCAGTCTATTAATTCATATGAAACATGGCATGATAGAGAGCCTTCTTTTGAGCACATGCGTGTTTTTGGCTGTTTGGCATATGCTTTGGTGCCACAAACACAACGCCGAAAATTGGATGATAAGACTATCAAATTTATTTCTGTTGCTTATAATGCTGAAAGCAAAGGTTATAGGTTGTATCATTCGCAAACAAAGCATATTTTGGTTTCACGGTATGTAGTGTTTGTGGAAGATTCCGTTCAGCCCTTGCTATCATGTACTAGAGACAATAATGTAAGCTCACAGGACATTTATGACACTTAGTGGTGGAAGCTTGAATGTAAATTCCAATGAGGCAAATGTATAGCCTATGGGGGTTTCCAAAAATGTTACAGGTCAGCTTATTAATGATGCAAATGTACATGATGTACTTGATGAGGAAAGGGCTAAAAATGAGCAAGCTAGAGGTATGCCAAAATGGTTGGTGCATACATTGCGTGACAGTAAATTGGATGCACCTTTGTCTAGTCGTACTCGTTCAGGTTCTTGTCATGCCTCTTATGCATCAGATTGTTATGCTTTGCCTGTGTCTAGCTTACATGATGTTGAGGAACCTTTGTCTTTCATGAAGCACAAAATTCAAAAAATTGGATGGCTGCCATGCAATCAAAATATGATGCACTTATAGAAAACGACACATGGACTTTATGTGATTTGCCTCTTGGCAAAAAGGCCATTGGTACAAAGTGGGTTTACAAGTTGAAACGCAAGCCAGATGGTGAGGTTGATCGCCATAAGGCTCAACTTGTTGCAAAAGGCTATGCGTAGAAAAAAGTCATAGATTATGAAGAAACTTTTGCTCCCACTTGTTGTATGACTAGTGTTTGTTCTCTATGTGCATTGGTAGCTCATTTTGGTTGGGATTGTTAGGAAATAAGACGTAGCTAAATAGATAATTGAGTAGATTACTTAATGGAGAGAGACAAATTTATATACACGAGATTATAGTGTAGAGAGAGAGAGAGAGAGAGAGAGAGAGAGAGAGAGAGAGAGAGAGAGAGAGAGAGAGAGAGTACACACGATATACGTGGTTCACCCAATGTGGGCTACGTCCACGGGAAAGCAGCCACTCAATGGCTTTGGTACTTCAAAACAAGAAGTAGTTTACAAAGGGATTATACCCTTAATGGAGCTCCCGCCTTGCTTCACTCTCACCACCTCACACTCACCTTGTTGCATCAACTTCACACTATGAAATGTGTGTAGAAATGGCCTCCTTTTATAGGCCAAAAGGGCTGCCCTCTCTTATGAGAGACAGCCATGTGTAGCCGCCCTTGTGCGAATAAGTCCAAATCGGACCCTCCAATCCGCCCATGTGTGGCCGCCCTTGAGAAGACAAGTCCGCTTTTGAATTCGGCCACCGGCCATTGAATTCGGCCACCGGCCACCGGCCATTGACTTCCGACCACCGGCCATTGGCCATTGACTACCGGCCACCGGCCAACCGACCGGTTGTTTTCCGATCACTTTCCGACCGCCGTCCGGCCATAATATTCCGGCGAAAAAAAGTCTCGGGGGCCTCCGCCCCCGAGGCCTTTAAAGTTGCCCCTGATTCTTGTCCGTGAAAATTTTGGTTTCCGGTGAGTGATTTTCCTTCACGCACGATGGCTTCTCCTCATAATGGGGGCCTTACAAATGTGCGCTTTTACCACAGAAAATTACAAGGGTAAATCAGGCTCCATACTTAACAATCTCCCACTTGGAGACTGATCTCCAAACCAAACCTGTGACTGCTTTCCATTCTGGCTTTTTATCCTTGAATGCCGATTGAAGATGAGCAAAAGCTCAACTTCTCCTTGTTGACCACCTTTGTAAACATGTCTGCAGGATTTTCACTTGTATGCACCTTTCCTAGCTTTAGTTGTCCCTCTTCCAAAAGGGTGCGTATGAAGTGATATCTCACCTCAATGTGCTTTGTCCTTGAATGAAAGGCTGAGTTCTTCGCAAGATGGATAGCGCTTTGGCTATCACTGTACAAGACACAATTGTCTTGTTTGAATCCAAGCTCTTCTAAGAATCTGTGAAGCCACAGAATTTCTTTGCTTGCCTCCGTCATTGCTACATACTCTGCTTCCGTGGTAGAAAGTGAAACCACTTTCTGCAGCTTTGAAGCCCAGCTTACTGCTGTGCCTCCAACCGTGAACACATAGCCAGTAGTGCTCCTTCGAGTATCTTTGTCACCTGCCATATCTGCATCAGCATACCCTTCTAGAAAAATATCAGTTCCTCCAAAATACAAAGCATTTGTTGTTGTCCCTTTTAGATACCTAAGTATCCACTTCACAGCTTGCCAATGCTCTTTACCTGGGTTGTCCATGAACCTACTCACAACTCCCACTGCATGTGCAATGTCTGGCCTTGTCCAGACCATAGCATACATTAGAGAACCTACCGCTGCAGCATATGGAACTTTAGACATATAGGCTATCTCCTCTTGTGTCTTTGGACACATATCCTTCGTTAGTTTAAAATGACCAGCCAAAGGTGTAGAAACTGGTTTTGCATTTTGCATTGCAAACCTTTCTAGTACCTTCTTGATGTAATCTTCTTGAGATAGCTTTATTGTCTTCTTCGTCCTGTCCCTTGATATTTTCATACCAAGTATCCTCTTTGCAGCACCTAAATCTTTCATTGAAAAAGATTTGGACAGCTCCTCTTTTAGGTCTTTGATGTCCTGCATGTTAGCACTTGCAATCAACATGTCATCAACATACAACATTAGGATGATGAATTTCCCATCTCCCAAATTCTTCGTGTAGACGCAGTGATCCGAGTTGCATCTTGTGAATCCATGATCCAACATCCATCGATCAAACTTCAAGTACCATTGTCTTGATGCTTGCTTTAAACCATACAAGCTCTTCTTTAATCTGGAAACCATTTTCTCCTTACCTTTTACTTCATACCCCTTTGGTTGAAGCATGTAGATTTCCTCCTCTAAGTCACCGTGAGGGAATGCCGTATTTACATCCATTTGCTCGAGATTTAGATCATGAGCAGCCACAAGGCTTAAGACAAGCCTAATTGAGTTCATTTTTACAACAGGAGAAAATATTTCATTGAAGTCAATACCTTTCTTTTGAGAAAAACCTTTTACCACAAGCCTAGATTTGTACCTTTTCTTCCCACCTTCTTCTTCCTTTATCTTGTACACCCATTTGTTTTGAAGTGCCCGCTTACCTTTAGGCAACTCAACCAACTCCCATGTTTGGTTCTGATGTAGTGAGTCCATCTCCACTTGCATGCTCTTCGTCCATTCTTCTTTGGATTCATGTTGCATAGCTTCTTCATATGATTCCGGCTCTCCAGAATCTGAGATCAAGAGATGGTTGAAGGAAGGAACAAACCTTTCTGGAGGTCTACTTGCTCTTGTAGATCTTCGGGGAATAGGTTGAGGCTCCTCATTTGGTTGATGTTGTTGCACATTGTCACCGTTTGCAGTCCTTGAGTCTTCACCGTCCTCAAGCTCCATGTACTCATCACCTGTTTCTTTTGTTTGTTTTCTTTCCAAGTAATCTTTGTACATATTTTGTTCATTAAAAATTACATCCCTACTCCTTAAGATTTTACCATCTTCAGGATTCCATAGGCGATACCCAAAGTCTCCTTCTCCATAGCCAATGAAGAAACACTTTTTGGACTTTGCATCTAACTTTGATCTTAGGCTTCTATCTATGTGCATGAAAGCCTCACACCCAAACACTTTGAGAAATGCATAATTCACCGGTTTACCTGTCCATGCCTCTTCTGGAACTCCCCCATCCAATGCCGTTGAGGGTGACCGATTGATTAAGTACACAGACGTACTTACAGCTTCCGCCCAAAGTTCAAGCGGTAGGCCTGCATGTAGCCGCATGCTTCGTGCTCGTTCCATAATTGTCCTGTTCATCCTTTCCGAAATCCCATTTTGTTGAGGTGTCCTTGGGGTTGTCCTTTGCCTCCGAATTCCATTGCTAGCACAAAAGCTTTCAAAAGCTTGGTTGCAATATTCACCTCCATTGTCGGATCTGAGGCATTTAACCTTGGTACCTGTTTCATTCTCCACAAAGGCTTTCCACCTTTGAAATATGGAAAATACATCGGATTTATTCTTCATGACATAAACCCATGTTTTTCTAGTCGCATCGTCTATGAATGTTACATAGTACAATGAGCCACCAAGTGATGGTGTACTTGCAGGACCCCAAACATCAGAATGAACCAACTCAAGTTTTTTATTTTTTCTTTCATTTCCTGATTTTTGAAATTTTACCCTCTTTTGTTTACCATAAACACAATCTTCACAGAACTCTAAGTCCACTTCTTTCAAACCTGGTAGAAGCTTCTTTGTTTGAAGGATTTGCATTCCTTTGGCACTCATATGCCCAAGTCAGTAGTGCCACACCGCACTGTCAACTTCTGTAGTTGCTGCGCAAGCTGAAGGTTGCGTGCTAACAGCACACAAGTAAAGTGTACTGACTTTTTCACCCTTGGAAACCACCAAAGATCCCTTTGAGATCTTCCACCGTTTGTTTCCGAATGCAATGTTGTGACCTTCATCGTCCAATTGTCCTGTAGAGATCAAATTTTTGCGAAGAGAAGGAACATGCCTAACATCTTTAAGCTTCCATTCATTTCCGTTAGCAGTTTTGATAGAAACTGTACCTTTGCCGACAATCTCACAAGCTTCATCATCTCCCAAGTATACATACCCAAAATTACCTTTGGTGTAGTCTTGGAAATGTTGCTTGTGTGGTGTCGCATGGAATGAAGCCCCGGAATCTACTATCCAAGAATTAGACACATTGTCTAATGAGAGAATTAGAGCATCTTGCTCTACTTTACCTGCCACATTGGCCTCCGATGTTGGCTTGTTGTCTTGAGACTCTGTCTCCTTCTTCTTCTTGGACCAGCAATCCTTCTTGACGTGGCCCTTCTTGCCGCAGTTCCAACATTCAAGAACTGACTTTGTTCGTGATTTGCTCCGTCTTGAGCGATCACGACCCTTTTGGTTTTTGAACCTCTCCTTAGGCCTTCCTCTTGTTTCCACTGATAGTGCAGCACATGATGATTCTCCTGTGCTTCTCCTTCGCATTTCCTCGCTTAGAAGAACACCCACAACATCATCAAACTTAAGAGTATTTGTGCCAGAGATAGAATTACTTACAGCCATCACAAGGCTGTCCCAACTATCCGGTAGAGATGATAGTATAAGGAGAGCTCGCACTTCGTCATCGAAATTGATTTTCACTGATCGAAGTTGACTTATGTTTGTGTTAAAGTCATTTAGGTGTTCTGCAACTGAACCATTCTCTGCCATCTTTAGATTGAACAAGCGCTTCATAAGAAATACCTTATTGGATGCCGATGGTTTCTCGTAGAAGTCGTCAAGTGACTTCATCAAGTCCTCCGTGGTTTTCATCTCCGAAACATTGAAGGCCACCGTTGACGCCAAGCTTAACCGGATTGTTCCCAGTGCCTTTCGATCAAGGACAATCCATGCTTCATCTGCCATTGTTGCGGGCTTCTTCGCAAGACCGCCTAGTGGCAAATAGAGGTCCTTCTGGTAGAGATAGTCTTCAATCTGCATCTTCCAATGTTGGTAGTTTTTGCCGTTGAACTTCTCAATCTTGAGCTTCCCCTCCTCCGCCATAACTCCCACTCAATTCAAGGAATCCTTTCCTTGAGATAATTTAGCTACGAGCAAACCTTGCTCTGATACCAGTTGTTAGGAAATAAGACGTAGCTAAATAGATAATTGAGTAGATTACTTAATGGAGAGAGACAAATTTATATACACGAGATTATAGTGTAGAGAGAGAGAGAGAGAGAGAGAGAGAGTACACACGATATACGTGGTTCACCCAATGTGGGCTACGTCCACGGGAAAGCAGCCACTCAATGGCTTTGGTACTTCAAAACAAGAAGTAGTTTACAAAGGGATTATACCCTTAATGGAGCTCCCGCCTTGCTTCACTCTCACCACCTCACACTCACCTTGTTGCATCAACTTCACACTATGAAATGTGTGTAGAAATGGACTCCTTTTATAGGCCAAAAGGGCTGCCCTCTCTTATGAGAGACAGCCATGTGTAGCCGCCCTTGTGCGAATAAGTCCAAATCGGACCCTCCAATCCGCCCATGTGTGGCCGCCCTTGAGAAGACAAGTCCGCTTTTGAATTCGGCCACCGGCCATTGAATTCGGCCACCGGCCACCGGCCATTGACTTCCGACCACCGGCCATTGGCCATTGACTACCGGCCACCGGCCAACCGACCGGTTGTTTTCCGACCACTTTCCGACCGCCGTCCGGCCATAATATTCCGGCGAAAAGGAATATTCCGGCGAAAAAAAGTCTCGGGGGCCTCCGCCCCCAAGGCCTTTAAAGTTGCCCCTGATTCTTGTCCGTGAAAATTTTGGTTTCCGATGAGTGATTTTCCTTCACGCACGATGGCTTCTCCTCATAATGGGGGCCTTACAAATGTGTGCTTTTACCACAGAAATTTACAAGGGTAAATCAGGCTCCATACTTAACAGGGATGTACATCAATCAGACATTGTTACTGCTTTCTTGAATGGTGACATTTTTTAGGAAGTCTATGTAAGGCAGCCTCGCGGTTTTGTCAAGAAAGGACAAGAGGACAAAGTGTGCAGATGTAAGAAGGCTTTGTATGCGCTGAAGCAATCTCCTCGTGCTTGGTATGAGAAAGCTGACACTCATTTGGTCAAACAAGGCTTTTGTAACACTCCAATAGAAAGCACATTGTATGTCAAGCTTGAGGGTGATGTACTTCTCATTGTTGTTCTTTATGTGGATGATTTGCTGATCACTGGTCCCAATGAGGCATATATTGCTGAATGTAAGGCTGATCTGAATGCTACTTTCAAGATGAAAGATTTGGGGCTGTTGCATCATTACTTGGGCATACAGTTTAAGCAGTGTGATGGTGGTATTGCCTTGTGTCAGAAAAGTTATATAAAGACATTGCTATGTAAGTTTGGACTTGAGGAAAACCTATTGCCACTCCCATGGAAACATGTTTGAAGTTGAGTCTACATGATGTTGGTGATCCTGCTGATGTCACTCTTTATGAAACTGTTGTTGGCTGCCTCGTTTATGTATGCAACACAAGACCAGATATTTAGTTTGTAGTCTCACATGTTAGCAGATTCACGCATAGCCCAGGGTCTAAGTGTTGGATATCAAGAGGATTTTTCGCTACTTGAGAGGCACTTTACATCTTGGCTTGTTTTATCCCAAGGGGGATCATTGCCGCCAGACTTACATGCTTTTTCAGACTTAGATTAGGTTGGTTGTTTTGCACACGAGTGTCCACAAGTGGTTTTTGTTTCATGCTTAGCAGTTCATGTATATCATGGTTGAGTAAGAAGCAACCTACTGTGGCCACTTCTAGTTGTGAGGCTGAGATCAAGGCAATCTTCAGAGCTACGGTTGAGTGTGTATGGCTCATATGCCTTATGGCTGATCTGGGTGTTGGACAGGACACTGCCAACACTATCTACACTGACAGTCAGAGCGCATTGGCAATTGCAAGGAACCTAGTTTTTTATGCTCGCACAAAGCACATTGAGGTGCATTACCACTATGTTAGGGAGAGGCTCTCAGTAGGAGAGATCAACCTGGCTTATGTGCCAACATCAGACAACCTTGCAGATCTTTTCACAAAGGAATTGTCTTGTGAGAAGTTCGAAGCTTTCCACAAAGATTTGGGCTTACTATCCTTTGTGGATTGATCATGTCCTCAGGGCATGGCACTTCCCTTTACTCATGTGCCAACTCTTGTTCATTGCGTCACTCCAGGGGGGATTTGTTACTATATACATATGGTCGTGATGTGTGTGAACACACTTAGGACCTCCGGGGCATTTTTCCCTCTTTAGGAGGTTTTTTTTCCCCCGTGCATTGTATATACACCCATTCATTCTAGGGCTATCTATCTTTCCATTGCACACTAAGTAATACACTCTTTGTTGTGTGCCTTGAGCTTCCTTCATCTTCTCCAAGATTTTTGTGTTTTCCTGCAACCCTAATTCCAATAGGGTGGTCAGGAACCATACTATGCGCTAAAATGGGCCATATGGCTCATATGGCCCATTTTAGTATATAGTATGGGTCGAGACCGCCCAAACCATATTGAATGACCATGATACTTTGCACGAGTAGGTGTGAGCACCATTCACACACTCTTAAAAATTCACACATCCATCCAATATGGTTTGGGTGGTCAAGGGACATACTTTGTGCTAAAATGGGACTGTATGGTTCATACGGCCCATTTTAGCGCATAATATGGGCCTTGAGCACTGATACCACTTTGTATGGTTGTGAAACTTGTCAAGGGTGGGGTAATGGTTCTCAAATCTATCCTTGTAAAGTATCTTGGCCATATGATATGGTTTGGGTGGTCGCAACTCATACTATGTGCTAAAATGGATCGTATGACCCATATGGCCCATTTTAGCACATAGTATGGGCCTTGACTGCCCATGCCATATTGGATAATTGTGAAACTTTGAATGGGTGGGGGATTGGTGCTCAAAAACATCCATGCAAAGTTTCAAAGCCATTTAATATGGTTTGGGTAGTCTCGACCCATACTATGCGCTAAAATGGGTCGTATGTCTCTGATCCATTTTAGCGCATAGTATGGGCCTTGATTGCCCTACCATATCGGATGTATGTGCAAATTTGCACGGGTGAAGGAATTCTGATCACTCTCATTCATAAATTTTTTTACAATCATTCAATATGGTTTGGGCGAACCTGACCCATACTATGCGCTAAAATGGGCCGTACGAGCCATACGATCCATTTTAGCGCATAGTATGGTCCTTGACCACCCATACTCGTTTGGATTGTTATGAAATTTGTACGGGTGGAAGAATGGTACTCATCCTCACATGTACAAAGTCTCAAAGCCATTTGATATAGAATGGGCGGTTTTGGTCCATACTATGAGCTAAAATAGGTCGTTTGGCTCATATAGCCCATTTTAGCGTATAGTATCGGTCTTGATCGCCCATACCATATTGGATGGTTGTGAAAATTCGCACAAGTGAAACAAAGGTTCTCATCCCCACCCATAAAATGTTTCTTAGCCATCCAAACTGGTATGGGTGGTCAAAAGCCCCATACTATGTGCTAAAATGGGCCGTTTGACCATTCGAGCAAATAGTATGGTTCACGACAACCCAAAACATATTGGATAGCAATAAGAATTTTCACGGATGGGGGTGAGTACCACTCTCCCACACTTGCAAATTTTTACAACCATCCAATATGGTATGAGCGGGCAAGGCCCATAATAAGTGCTAAAATGTGTCGTATGAGTCATACGATCCATTTTAGCGCATAGTATGGTTGGGGATTGCCCAAACCATATTAGATGGCCATGAGACTTTGCACGAGTGGGGTGAGAACCATGTTCCTACCTCTACAAAGTTTTACAGCCATCCAATATGGTATGGGAAATCAAGGTCTATTCTATGCGCTAAAATGAGACATACAACTCGTATAACCCATTTTAGCAGATAGTATGGGTCGGGTCTAACCAAACCATATCGGATGACCATAAAACTTTGTACAAGTGGGTGTGAGCATCATTCACACACTCCTAGAAAGTCACACAACCATCCAATATGCGTTAGGTGGTCAAGGGCCATACTATGTGCTAAAATGGGACTATATGGCTCATAGGACCCATTTTAGCGCATAGTATGGGCCTTGCCTGCCCGTACCACTTAGGGTGGTTGTGAAACTTGTAAAGGGAGGGATAATAGTTCTTACCCCTCTACCCTTGTAAAGTTCTTGGCCATCTAATATGGTTTGGGCGGTCCCGACCCATACTAAGCGCTAAAATGGATCGTATGGCTCATACGGCCCATTTTAGCAAATAGTAAGGGCCTTGACCGCCCATGCCATATTGGATGGTTGTGCAACTTTGAATGGAAGGGGAATTGGTTCTCAAATCCATCCATGTAAACTTTTATAGCCATTTGATTTGGTTTGGGTAGTCCTGACCCATACTATGCGCTAAAATGGGTTGTATGTCTCCGATCCATTTTAGCGCATAGTATGGGCCTTGATTGCCCTACCATATTGGATGGATGTGAAACTTTGCACGGGTGGAGGAATTCTACTCACTCCCATCTGTAAATATTTTTATAGCCATCCAATATGGTTTGGGCGGTCCTGACCCATACTATGTGCTAAAATGGGTCGTATGAGCCATACGGCACATTGTAGCGAATAGTATGGTCCTTGACCACCCATACCAGTTTAGATGGTTGTGAAATTTATATGAGTGGTGGAATGGTACTCATCTCCATGCGTGAGAATTATCAGAGCCATCCGATATGGTTTGGGTGGTTCCGGTCCATACTATGCACTAAAATGGGCCGTTTGACTCATACAACCCAATTTAGCGCATAGTATCGGCCTTGATCGCACATACCATATTGGATGGATGTGAAACTTTGCACAAGTGAGACAATAGTGTTTAACCACACTCATAAAAAGTTTCATAGACATCCAAAATGGTATGGGTGGTCAAGGCCCATAGTACGTGCTAAAATGGGCCATATGGCCATTTGAGAAAATAATGTGGTTTACGACCACCCAAAACATATTAGATGGCCATAATACTTTTCAAGGGTGGGGTTGAGAACCATTACCCCACCCCTACAAAGTTTCATAGCCATCCAATATGTTATGGGAGGTCAAGGTCCATAATATGTGCTAAAATGTGTTGTATGAGTCATACGGTCCATTTTAGCGCATAGTACGGTTTGGGACTGCCCAAACCATATTAGATGGCCATGAGAATTTGCACAAGTAGAGATGAGAACCACTTTCCCACCCCTACAAATTTTCATATCCATCCAATATGGTATAGGAAGTCAAGGCCCATACTATGCGCTAAAATGGTACATATGGCTCATATGATCCATTTTAGCGCATAGTATGGGTCGGGACTGCCCAAACCATATTGAATGATCATGAGACTTTTTACGAGTGGGTGTGAGTACCACTTACATACTCCTAGAAAGTCACATGTCCATCTAGTATGGTTTGGGTGGTCAAGGGCCATACTATGTGCTAAAATGGGACATATGGCTCATACAACCCATTTTAGCTCTTTTATCCTGGATTAGGATATGATCGTCTAATATTGTTGTGTCTTTGGCCATGTACATGGGTATTTATATGGCTATCTATATTTTCATCTATATGATTAGATTTATTGCCATATATGTGGACCTTTAGCTTTATGGCCATATATGTAGACCTTTATATGGTCATCTACATTGGTATCCTTTTATAATGGATTAGGATATGCTTGTCTATATAGTTTCTATATGGGTGTTTATATGTTCCACCACAAGTGCATCTACAATGTTGTCTATATGGTCATCTATACAACTGTCTTCATGGACATATACATGGTTAACTTTGTAAAAATTTGTTGTCTACATGGATCATCAATATTGGCTAATGTCATAAATAGGGTCATATTCATTGCTATCTTTCTATGATGGATTATGATATCATCGTCTTTATAGTGGATCTCTGGAAATCTATATTGGCCTCTTTATGGTTGTCTCTATGACTATCTACATGGGAATTTATATAGTCCTCTACATTGCCATCCGTATGGTCATCTAAATATAGTACTATCCTTTTGCCATATACAACACGTATATGGTAGTTTGTATGGTCAATTCTATGCTAGTCTATATGGTCAGTTCTACAATCTTCTATAAAGGCATACATATGGTTATCTATATGATCATCTATATGGTTGATGGTATGATCCTCTATATGGTTGCATATACTATTGCTCCAAGACCTTTTAAATGGTTCTTTGTATGGTTAATTTTTTTTAATCTATATGGTCTTTTAGATTATCTTCTATATCATCATCTTTATTGTTGCATATATGGTCAACCACATTGGTGTCTACTCACATAACTAGCTCATCGTCTATATGGACAACTAGATATTCATCAACTAAAATTTAAAAAGAAAACTCTTCATTTATCTCTCTCTCTCTCTCTCTCTCTCTCTCTCTCTCTCTCTCTCTCTCTCTCTCTCTCTCTCTCTCTCTCTCTCTCTCTCTCTCTCTCTCTCATTCTGTCGCCAGGGGGATCCAAGGGAGGGCGGCGACAGCCCCCCTTTGGGGTAGGAGTTCAGGGGCAGCGCCTCCGAAGGTTGGAAATGTATGCATTTTGGGATATGAATTTGTATATAATTTTACAAAAAATGATATGATATTTATCATGTGGTGGAGGCACTCTTATATACATTGTATGAGGAGAGAGAGAAAGAGAGGGAAAAAGAGTCTCAATAGAAACAAGGATTCATAGAGATTTGATCCAGACATTCTCTGAGCTAGACACTTAGTAAGATTATTGTAAAAAAAGTCCATGCACGCATGTGGGTCCATGTAAAATCATCTTTGCAAGTCTCACCAAGTTCCATGTAACTCGTCGAGTTGCATGGATGCAAACGTCCAAAGATGTGTCCATGTAACTCGGCTAGTTATGTGGTGACCATACAACTTGACGAGTTATGTGAACATCTGATGTGTATGCCACATCGTCGTTGAGAGTTCTTCTAGGACGGCAGCCACGAAACTCATCGAGTTACGTGGCCTGCCTATGTGACAATCTAGTAGGCTTTACCTTGTAGCTCACCGAGTTATGTGGCCTGCATATGTTGGCATTACCATGTTACTTTTGGAGTTACGTGGTGGCTATGCCACATGTGCATGTACGTGGAAATAACATGTCGCCTTTGTGGCATGACCACATCACCCAACGAGTTACTTGGAGCCTCTTACCAATAACTCATTGAGTTCTAGTAGTATGCCACGCGTCGCAAGTTCCTGCTTTGGGCATGAGGGTAACTCGATGAGTTAACTGCATTGCAAAGGTCACACTTGGGTGTGGATTGCGGGAAGTGGGTACGTTCTATCTTGCATAACCCGTCAGCTAGCTATCTACTCTCTGTATTCTCTCATTTCCTCTCTCTTCCTCTCTTCTTTTGTGCTTCCCAATAGCATCACTTCACAACCTTGCTAAGCCCAGTTCCTGGAGTGTAGTTGCATACTTTCTCTAACCCAATATTACCTTGTAACTAGGCACCAATACTAGGCTTTAAGCACTAGGGTACACGTAAGTACAAACTATGTACAAAGGGACCAATGTAGCCACATATGCTCCACTCCTTATAGCTAATGTGGATGAATCCTCCAAGTGAGTATTGCCCTTTGGTAGATAGATCCTCCATGATGATGGATTTTTTTTGTCTTCACAATTAATCAAGAGATCATGGTTGTATCTCCTGCTAGGTTGCTCCCAAGTTGGTATGTTAGCTCATGTGGTGCAGTCTCAAGCTATGTTGGTAGCCAACTTGACCCCGTCATCATAAATGGTAGGAGTGAAACTAGGATAAACCCTTTGACCAAAGTTTATTTCATATTGAGTAGAGAAACTTCTCTTTGTATGTCTCCATGAGATTCTTGCTGTAGGTGGCTGATATCACTCCTACAACTCTACTGCTCAACCTCTTGAAATTGCTCCTGAATTTTAGGTATTTTTGGTTCTTTACTACCCAACTGCTTGGTAGTTATGATAGACTCTTCCCACGTGTAGATGGAGTAAAATCCATGACCATGGACATGTATTCTCATGCCATAACATCATATTTGAGTCCATATTGACTTCCATCATGCCTTCATCCTTAACCCTTGCTCCCACCTCTGCTAGAGATGATGTGAACTTGCATATTTTATCACACACACCACACTATTCTCCCTAACCTATAGGTATGACAATGCACACATCTTCCAGTTGAATTCCTCCCTCCCATCACCACCTTGGGGCCATCTGCCACTCCCTCTCTTGCCTGCCTTTTTCTTCCTATTCAGTCCCTAACTTCTTTTGCACACACCATGCAGGATGACAATATATCTCTATACCACAAGCATTGTCCCCGTTTGGCAACCCCTCTTGCAATGATTAGTCATCCTTGGTGGCACTTTTTACCTTAGCCTCCCATATCACCCTTATTTATAGGATATAATAGTTAAAAAAAAATCACAACCATTGTAAATAGGCAGCCTTATTGCCAAGCCCTTCACCTTGACATGCGTATCAACCAAGCACTCTCAAGTCCATCACTTTCCTCATATGGTCCCAGTCCATGCTGTGTCTATCTCATAATGAGTGTACCTAAAGAGACAACATTTTGGATAGTAAGCCCTTCAACACTTTTGTGCTTTCCAAAGTGCACCATATGTCTGAAGTGCATCACAGTTTACCATAGTTGATTTTTGTGCTTTCCAAAGTGCACCGCATTCGGCAAATTATCAACCAAGGTATCACCAAACACTCCCATGCCTTGTATTTGGCATACATCTCAGCCTAGGCATTGTTAAGCACCATTTGGATTACATATCATGCAATGTATGTGTTCTAGCCATATTCTCCGTAAATTACTCTTCTATCGTCTTGCCCTCATCCAAGTATCTCTAAATTCTTTGCAGCACAAAATTTTGCATGCATATGGAAAATAGCATCTAGTATCTTATCCATATTGTTGCTATAATAAATCACTCATCAATAACACCAAAAATTGAAGTTCATATCGCACCCTCTTTGAATAGGAGACCTCTACATCACTGAATCCGACTAAAGAAGGATTTTGTATCTTTTATAAATCATCACATTGCAAATATTCATCATAAATCTACTCTTGGAGACTTGTAAATCCTAAGCCTCATCAAATATATGCTTTTGTACATCCAGGCTCTATAAATCCTTAGCTTTATCAAACATATTCTCTTGTGCATCCAAGCTCTATAAATCCTCATCTTCTTTGCACATATTCTCTTAAACATCCACGCTCTGTAGATCCTCATTTTCAACAAACATATGATCTTGTATATCCAAGCCCTGTAAATCCTCATGTATGCCCAAACCCTGCTAATTTTGTGCTCTGGTACAAACAAGCCATGTTATTCCTCATGTATTTCTAGACCATGTAAATTTTTAGCTTCATTCATTAGCATAGTTGGATACTTCAAATTTGAAATTTAAAGCTTCACATAAATAGATTTTATAAATTCTTCATCATCTTTGACCTATATAATAACCTATGGTTCTCAAGCAAGAACTCATCTACAATAGCTTCAAGCTTAGATCAAATTTGTTTGTTTGCAAACAACTGCAAAGGTAGGCACATTAGTAATATCCAACTCATCTTCATACATACTTGGATCCCAATACTCTTGGATAATGGCTAACTTTAACTTGCTCAATAGAGGATATATTGATGTTGAAGCTCCTGAGCTCGCTGAAGAGAATCTATAATAAAAAATCTATCAAGTTTTAGAATGTATTTCTCCTTTGATACACCGTGTAACTCCAGCTCCTCTTCATAGCACTCGAGATATACTTCTGGATTGTACCCATGAAAGATACTCCACTTCTAAAAAACTAAGAGTTTGTCTCTTTCAAGGGCTAACTATTGCATCATCTATTGTTGCTAACTTGTTGGCTCATCAAAATCCCTTTTTTCCATTACAAACTCTAATAATTTATAATAAAATATTATATCTTGCTCTTCAAATCCACTTAGTTCATTTTCTGTAGATTTCTTCACTTGATAATTCTTGCTTTACAAACCTGTATCAAAATTTTGATTCGTTAACTATAATCGATATGCATATTCCTGATGAGTAACCTCCTGTTGCTGCATGAAAGTTTTGTTGCATCATCTATTGCATCACTGCCCCTTGTAGTATTGTTATCTTTCCAAACACATATTTCCCACCCCGGCTCGTTTCGTGTCTGTTTCTTGCAAGGCGAGCCGCATCAACACTTGTTGCTTGTTGTGGGAAAAGAGTGCAAGAACATGCACACCACAAGAAATTGGCACAATTGACACCTTGGAAACCCGAAACTTGTGTTATGCAAGAACATGCACAACACAAGATACTGGCACAATATTATTCATTGAATTTAGAGTATGATGACAAATATTAGCCTCTAACGGGCAGTGGAAACACATTTTTAACTTCTTGAATGAGAGCAAAAGAGGTAAAGGCTAAGCTGTGAGCAAAGGAGAGCACGAGAGACGGTGAAATATTCCTTTTATCACTCCTTGCTCTTTCACTTGACTTTTGCAGTCTTCTTAGCCTCATTCACTTCCCTTTCTCCTTAGGATTCTTCAAATATGTCTTGAGTTTTTCTTTGTCGTCTGCACAGAAGAAAGAGAGATGGACAACAATCTGAAGAGAGGGAACTCTACAAGTGTGCTCACCGTGCACACTTAATTATCCTTCTTCATCAAGTTTGAGAAAGTGAGAGATGGAGAGCTTTGCCAAGCGACATCACCTTCAAGCTTTTGATCGCCACCCAAAACTCCCTTTCTTCTCCCTTGTTTTCCTCCTCCTCTTACTTCGTTCTCTTATTCATCCCAAAACGTACACCAAAGAATCTTTAAAACTCCACCAAAAATCTTGTTCATGAGAGGAAAAGAGCAAGATATTGCTCCCTCCTTTTTAAAACTTCTTCACCCTACTCCTCGTTACCTTCTCCCCACATTTTCTCTCCCCTTCAAAATTCTTTGCCTTCTCCTTGCTTTTTTTGACTGCACGATAAAAATCCCCTCTTGTTAACTTCCTTTTTTTGATTGCATGATAAAACTCCCCTCTTGTTTCTTGTACTTTTCATTATTCCATGGCCTTTTAGGTCCTCTGTTAATAAAATTGACTATTTCTTTTAGTAGTGCCATAGGAAACTACCCTTGATGACATGGCAAGTTGATATCTGAGTCTGTAATTCTCTAGGCCTCTACAGTGATGTAGTAGTGATAGCCTTCTCAACTATGAACTACCAAAAGGGTCTTGCATTATTTTCACATCGTAGGGGTGAACAAGACTAGGGTTGTTCATATTCCCAATGATACTGCTTCAAGATCCCTGACTATGACAATTGCACACCATATTTAATCCCCACATAATGATAAAGTAGGCTCATGAGGGAACAATTAGCGTGCTTGCAATATCAATGAAGAGATCCTTATAGGCTTGTCCACATTCTCCTTACCTTTCGCTCTTCTCAACACCTGCCTAGCAGCAATGACTTCTTCTCAGCCCTTGGCTTTTTCTCCACCTGCTCACCATAATGTTCTTCCTGCCCTATAGGCTTGTCCACATTCTCCTTACCTTTCACTCTTCTCAGCACCTCCCTAGCAGTGACTTCTTCTCAGCCCTTAGCTTTTGCTCCACCTGCTCACCCTTTTGCACACCCCAACGTTCTTCTTGCCCTATAGGTTTGACAATGCACACTTTTGGTAGTTGGTTTCCTCGCTCCTATTTGGTCGATGTAGCTAACTAGCACCCTCCTAGTAGCCAACCACACCTTGTTGAAGACCAATTTTGATGTAATCGATCCTATTTTTTTGGAAAGCCTTGTAATTGACTTTATGTAATTTTGATATGAAAACTATACAATTTGAGTTATAATATTCGATCATGAGCCCTAAGCCATGTGAGCCAGCCATTGGCCATTCAAAAATCCCTAGGTATAAAGCTTGAAAACCTTAATTTGAACTTTCATTATAACCTTATCATTTGGACTTTGAGAGCTTCGTGTATGTAGGACTGTAAGCGACTTCTCAACTACAACGTGTAACTCAAATTTCTCATAATCCAGTAATCCAAATTTGATTCAACCTCACAAAGTGAACCTAGAAAGCAAACATACCAACTCAACAAGCAAACTACCACTCTCTGATTTGAAAGCTTGCCTATGCCTATCTCACTGCTCTAGGTCATCACACCATTTTGTTGACTAAATGGACTCAGTTCGTCATGAAACTTCAAGGGAAGATATATATTAGGTATAAGGACACAAATCTACAAATATTGATAGTCATTCAACAAGGTACCAAAAATGATGATCCATCATGGTCCAAGTTACAAAAATTACAACAAAACAATCTAGATAGGTCACCCTAAGGTCTAACAACACTCTTCTATGGTCAAAATGTTAAAAAAACGTATTCTGACACTCAAATCTGTAGATACTGAGTAACTTTTTTGAGTACTGACATTATGTTAGTGCCAGATAGCTATGCTATAGATGTCCATTACCGTGACGCACTAACATTGATATCGTTGTCCAGGAATGGTCCTTAGGTGGTGAGTGATCTAGTCATATTTAGAGACTTCTTTTCTAAAGATTTTGTTATCCATTCTGTCTACACTTTAGTAGTAAAGCAGCTACATGTGAGTTTAGTGCTTGATAGAGTCTAGGGTCGAGGGACCGGCTAGATCTATCCTTAAGGGTAAAAGAGAGTTGTGAGAGAGATACCAAAATCATGCTTTCATTCTTCAAATTTATCAATGCTTTGAAAGTAATGTTCCATATTACCCCTTCCACTTTTATTTTGTACCATTTTGTGAAGGAGTACGAGCGGAAGTGCGACGCGAGAGAGAGTACGAGAAGAAGAGCACGACGATATGGTGAACTCGCTCTACTGTAATGTGTAGAGCATAGTGAGTTCTTATTAGGTTTTTACAAAAGAATATGTGTACATACCTGGCGGCCCGCCCACTTACCTGGGCGACCACATTGGGCTTTATACCCCAACAACCTCCCACTTAAAGTCCAATGTGGTACTTTAAGTGTGAGAGAAGCTACTATACAAGCTAATATACAAGAGATGTAGAGAAATGATGTACTACCCTACACCTAACTGCTTGCGAAAATGCGCAAAGCTCTCTGAGGGAAATCCTTTTGTAAGTAAATCAGCAGGATTTTCTGTGGTGTGAACTTTGACAAGCTGAAGTTGCTTATCCTCGAGCATTTCCCTGATGAAATGATACTTCACATCCACATGCTTTGTATTTGAGTGATAAACTGGATTGTGAGCCAATTGTATAGCACTTTGACTATCACAATATAACACAGGCATCTCTTCTTTGATTCCCAAATCTGTTACTAGTCGATTAATCCAAATTGATTCTTTGCATGCCTCTGATGCTGCAACATATTCAGCTTCTGTAGTAGACTGAGTAACACAATCTTGTAATCTAGAACACCATGATACTGCTCCACCAGCCAATGTAAAGACATACCCTGACGTAGACCTTCGGTTGTCTAAGTCACCTGCATAATCTGAGTCTGTAAAACTCTTTACACTTAGCTCCTGACTCCCATAGCATATACGCATACTCTTTGTATCTTTCAGGTATCTCAATATTCCTTTCACTGCCTCCCAATGTTTCTTGCCTGGGTTTGACATGTATCGACTTACTACTCCCACTGCAAATGCAATGTCTGGGCGAGTAGCAATCATTGCATACATCAAACTACCCACTGCAGACGCATATGGAATCTTATCTATTTCAGCCTGTTCTTCCTCAGACACAGGACAATCTTGTTTGCTAAGTTTCACATATGGTGGCAATGGAACACTCAGTGCCTTTCCCTTCTCCATATTGAAACGTTGCAAAACCTTGTCAATATACTCTGTTTGAGATAACCAAATCAACTTCCTTGATCTGTCTCTCTCAATGCGCATACCAAGTATATGACTTGCCTCACCCATGTATTTCATGTCAAACGATTTTTCCATCTTTGACTTCAAAGCTGAAATTTCTTCCAAGTGCTTTCCAACAATCAACATGTCATCCACATACAAAATAAGGATGAGCCAACTACCATCCTTAGCCTTCTTTGTATATAGACAGTGATCGAACTCACTACGTTTGTAGCCTTGAGAAAGCATAAACTTGTGGAATTTATGATACCATGCCCTCGGTGATTGTTTTAAGCCATAAAGACTCTTTAACAAACTGGCATACCAAATCTTCCTTGCCTTTCTCAACAAACCCTTCTGGCTACTGCATGTAAATTTCCACATCTAAATCACCATGCAAGAACGCTGTCTTGACATCCATTTGGTGCAACACCAAATCTAATACGGCAACCAATGCAAGAAAGCATCTCAATGTAGTCATCTTGACCACCAGAGAGAAGACTTCATCAAAGTCAATGCCTTGTTCTTGCTTAAAGCCCTTGGCAACAAGCCTTGCTTTGTACTTTGGCTGACTATCATGAGCGGTGATCTTATACCTGTAAACCCATTTACAAGGTAGAGACTTTTTGCCCTGTGGTAATTTAACTAGCTTCCATGTCTGGTTTTTATGCAGAGCTGTCATCTCTGACTGCATGGCCAATTGCCAATTCCTAGAGTCCTTCATTTGCACTGCTTCCTTGTAACATGAAGGCTCATTGCAATCAGTCAACATGACATAGTTCATAGATGGAACAAACCTATCAGGAGGTCGCGTGATACGTCCAGATCTACGCACAATAGGTGGCTCATGCTCAGCCACAACCTGTGGTTCCACTCTATCCTGTCCTTGCTCCTCTTGAGCCGTGGCATTTTGTCTTGCACGTGCAGGTCCATCTTCTTGGAAGACAACTCTTCTAATATCCTCAACCCTCTCTGGTTTAGAATGATATTTGTCTTCATTAAAGTGAACATCATTGCTGCGGATAACCTTTCTGGATTCGGGATCCCAAAGTCTGTACCCTATCTCACCAGAATTACCATAGCCTAGAAAGATGCACTTTCTACTCTTTGGCTCAAGTTTGTTCCTAAATTCCTTTGGAACATGAGTATATGCCTCACAGCCAAAGACTCTGAGATGCTTGTATGAGGGCATTTTGCCTGACCATACCATCTCTGCCATTGAATCCTTTTGCAAAACCTTGCTAGGAGATCTATTTATAAGATGAACAGCTGTTGATACAGCTTCAACCCAAAACCCATTTCGCAGTTGTGCATTAGACAACATAATTCCGACCTTCTCTTGTATGGTCCTATTCATCCTCTTAGCAACACCATTTTGAGGAGGATTGTAAGGAGCAGTAAGTTCACGTTTTATAACTTTTGACTCACAAAAGTCCTGAAAGGCCTTTGAAACATACTCTCCACCATTGTCAGTGCATAAGCATTTAAGCTTCTTGCCACTCTGATTCTCCACAAGTGTCACAAACGTTTTGAAAACACTAAACGCTTCATCCTTGTGCTTGAGAAAGTAAACCCATACTTTCCTTGAGTAATCATCTATAAATGTCATAAAGTAAGAAGCTCCCCCTAGAGATAGGTTAGGCATAGGTCCACACAAATCACTATGAACAAGTGCCAACTGTGTATCTCTTCTACTGCTTCTATGCTTATGTGGCTGCTGTGTTTGCTTACCATACAGACAATGTTCACAGAATTCAAAATCATTAAATGACAATCCATGCAAATAACCAGAACGAGACAAGATTTCCATTCCCTTCTTGGACATATGTCCTAACCGGCTATGCCACAAAGAAACGTTCGGCTGCTCGGTTACATTGATTACATTTTTAGAGACATTTGATACATAAATCATGTAAAGTCCTGCAGACTTTACTCCATGTGCTACTGTCATAGTTCTGTCCAAAAGTGGTGACGTAGCCAGCATCATCAAGTAAACCTATGCTGATCAAGATCTTTGTAATTGCGGGAACATGTCTCACATTCTTCAGCGTGAAATAAGAGCCATTTTGAAACTTCAATTGAACATCTCCAACACCTAAGATCTCACATGTCTGCCCATTGCCTAGCCGAACATGATCTTTAGTGGTCACATAAGAGGTAAACCACTCCTTGTTTGGAGACACATGAAGTGATGCCCCTGAGTCTATAATCCAGTCACTCAATGCATTTCCATCAGATGATGTAAGAAGAGCTGAGTCCATTGTATTTTTCAAGAAGTAGATATCTCCTGACACTAGACTGTCATCCTCTGCAACAGTGTTTGTCACATTTATTTCTTGAATCTTCACCGAGGACTTGTTCTTCTCACCATGGTCTTCTGCTTTCTCTTTGCCTTTTTCTTCTTTCCATTCTTTGCAGTCTCTTTTCATGTGACCCTTCTTGCCACAATGGTGGCATTCTATGTCACTCTTGCCTTTAGCACTGCGGGACTTGCTACGAGACTGATCCCTCTTTCCACCTTTGTACTTTTCTTTGGTCCTTCCCCTGACAACTAAGGCTGTTCCTTTGCCTTTGTCCATTGTCTTTATGTTGGTTTCTTCAGTAAGCAGACTGCCTTCTACACCTGCTATGGTCAAACCATCTGGAGGTGCAGAATTACTCAAAGCTGTGCGAAAAGTGTCCCAACTTTTCGGCAATGTGATCAACAGGAACATAGCTCTAACAGGTTCATCAAACTTGACACCTTGAGCTGACAACTGACTATAGATGGTGTTGAATTCATTCAGATAATTGGACATAGGTGTCGCTTCTTTCATCTTCAAGTCAACAAGCTTCTTAAGCCAGTATACCTGTGAAGCTGCACTCTGCTTCTCATAAAGATCACTCAGCTTTTCCATGCTTGATAAGCCGACATCTCGTCTGCTACATTGAAGTAAACGCTTTCTGCCAAAGTCAGCATAATGGTAGAAAGTGCCAATTCATCCATTTCGCTCCATTCATCTTCGTCCATATCTTCTGGTTTTATCCCTTTGAGCTTTATAGGTTTTATCTGCTTCTTTTGTACCAACACATGCCAAATCTGCTTCTTCCACAATGGGAAATTGGTTCCATCCAGCTTCTTGATATTGTAAAGAGCAGTGTCCTATGATCCAGCCTATCAAATTTCAACCTGTATCAACCTGTCAAGTGAACCAATAAAGCTTCAGATTCTGTAGAAATTTCGGCAGTGTCTCCTTTGTAAAATGGCTCTGGTGTACTAAAAACAGACCAAAAACAGCTCAAAAAACCATTGTCTCTCTAACACTGTAAGCTGTGGGTATACCTATCCTGCACCGGTACTGTCTCTCACTGTCATGTCACTGTCCTGTAAGCATAGACTGCGACAATGCCTCAAGGGCAGTAAAGCAAATATGCAATCCCAACTGTCTAACTCACAGTCAATACATCCTAGCTACCTATCTAATGGTGCTCGAGGGATCGCTCCAAGACCTGTATCACCGAAAGGATCTCAACATTCGAGAATCCCCCAGCTCAATAAAACCTCACTCGACCCTCAACAAAGGCTGCAGTAAATCTGACAGTACATAGACTTCCCACAAAGTCATACATCCACAAATTTCCCACAGTATGCTGTAACCGCTGCGACGGTTGTTTGCTGCATGACTCACAGCTAGCAAACCCTCAACAGACATACATCATCTCTGACAATACATCCCATGTGGAAGTACCTGCAATGTTAGGATGAAATCTGGAATATCAAGCAGCAAACACAAGCTACCTGATGAACTAGTGGATGTCGCCTACAATCTGTGTGTAGGTGCGCCCGTGTCGTATGTGACACTCCTCCAAGAACTGTAAGCCATCCTTCGTTGTGTAGATAGCCACAAATCAGCACTCTGGAAGTGCAGATATCCTCAGTACTTGCAGTCCTAGGCAGAAACCCCAAAATTGCAGAGTCGAATCTGCACCCGTCGAGACCACGTAGTCGAAAATGGCCTGCGCAGATATTTGTCGAAGCTGAACGGTGGCCGAGATGACCTCAGAATGAAATTCTGAGTACACCAAGCCCTCTGGATTCTCCCATAGGAATTGGGGCCATGTCTTCGCCTGTCGAATCTCACTTCAATCTGAGCAGGTGACTCTGGCTACTTGCAAATGCTGCCCCGAGCCTCGATCTAAGCTCTGATACCAGTTGAAGGAGTACGAGCGGAAGTGCAACGCGAGAGAGAGTGCGAGAAGAAGAGCACGACGATATGGTGAACTCGCTCTACTGTAATGTGTAGAGCAGTACATACCTGGCGGACCACCCACTTACCTGGGCGACCACATTGGGCTTAATACCCCAACATTTTGTTTGTTTTTGCTCCTAGTTTCTTTCCGCCACATAGTAGTAGGGTAGATAGAAACTACCACCATCAAATTTGGG
Organism: Adiantum capillus-veneris; assembly: GCF_014529385.1. Lineage (NCBI taxonomy): Eukaryota > Viridiplantae > Streptophyta > Polypodiopsida > Polypodiales > Pteridaceae > Adiantum > Adiantum capillus-veneris. The sequence continues at coordinate 158,999,978 of NC_140934.1, read as the reverse complement.
CTGAAAGATCTAGGCAAAAACTACTAAACACCATATTTGGGCAAAAAAGACCATAACTCTCAAACGTAGAAAATGTGATGGTAAGGACCTGAAACCCGATCAAAACTTAAAAAGTTGGTGCCCAAGGATATTAGAAAACTCATAGGAAGAAATTTCATCTCATTCTATGGCGGAACATGGTTCATGATCGATGTCCTCTGGAGACAAATTGAGAAGGGACTAAGACCCTTTAATACATACTACTTCCAAGCAACTAAAATCAAAGTTTGGGATCAAATTGAAACCAAAATCACACTCAAGGCAAGAAAATTGAAAAAAATTACCAAAAGCTAGTGAAATCGACCAATATTTGGAGGTTTTCAACTTTTAGTGATCCAAACTCAAAATGCTTTGGGGATTAGCTTCAAAATAGCATTAAAAACCAGCTGACCAAGTTTCATGTCAAAATGAGGTCAAACATGGATCGCGATCCATGTACCTCATCATTTTTTTAAAATGAGATTTGAGCAGAAGGTAGCTGAGACTATTTGAAACACTTTTCTCGAAGGAGACATTGGCAAAAAAGTTGATCAAAAGTGCAAAAATTTAAAAAATAGTCAAAAACCACAAAGCAAACTCACAAATTCACTTTTGGTTGTCAAAAACTGATCTAAACTCAAAAATATTTTGGAAGTAGGCTATAAATATCATAAACAATCAGCATGCAAAATTTCAAGTCCAGAACTAATAGAACATGGATCATGATCCATGTCCCCCATCTAACTTTTTGGACAGAGATTGTACTAGTCTATGGCAAAGACCATTGCAAACAGTACTTCCCAAAGCAAGGTTGCCAAAAGAGGTCAAGAAGGGAGTCAAAAGACATCAAAGAAAAAAACCGCCAAGACAGACCTAGGGTTTGACTTCAGCTAGCCTAATCAAGTCTAAATCACAAAAAAGCATATAGATGGGGTCAAGGTACCAAGGGCAAGTTGTGTTTCAAGTTTCATCACATTCTACCACTCAGGTACATGGAGGATCGCGATCCATGTCTCTCTGTCATAGTTTGAGACCAAATTTGTATTATAGCTAGAGTGTTACCATATACATGTGGTAGTGATGTGTGTGAACACACTAGGACCTCCGGGGCATTTTTTCCCTCTTTAGGAGGTTTTTTCCCCCGTGCATTGTATATACGCCCATCACTCTAGGGCTATCTATCTTTCCACAACACACTAAGTAACACACTCTCTATTGTGTGCCTTGAGCTTCCTTCGTCTTCTCCAAGCTGTGTGTGTTTCTCTGCAACCCTAATTCCAACAATTGGTATCAGAGCAGGTCACGTCCTCCCGGGCTTAGTCGCCAGCTGCTCCAGCACACGCCTGCTCACTTTCTCCGATTTCAGTGAGCTTTGGCGAGCGTTCGCAGGTCGACAAAAATTTTGGGTGAGCTCGAAGAGGTCGGTCTGCTCAGAATTTTGATTTGGGCCCAATTCGGCCTCTGTTTCCACTACAAGTAGTACTGCAGAGGCTATTTCGTCATTTTGTGCAGAATTTTTGTCAGTGCCGTTTTCTGCATAACAGGTGCCTTAAAGTCTTCTACGGTCTGTGCTATAGAGCACAGGTTGTTCCCGCTCCATTTCTCCTATTTTCGGGCAGTTTTCACATTAGGTGCAACATTTACCATGGCTGACAACATTAGGTGCAACATTAGGTGCAACATTTACCATGGCTGACAACAACAACACAGATGTGTTCAAGATGTTTGCTGCTGAGGACAGGTTGGATGGGGACAACTACCCTATGTGGGCTTATATGATGCAACATGTTCTTGTGTCAAAGGGTGTCTGGAACATTGTGTAGGGCATTGATGTACGTCCTGGTTCTGAGGATGTAGGCGATGTTGAGGATGTTGCAGGTCTTGCTGCAAGGATTGCAGCTGTTAGAGTTGTTTTGCCTACGGTAGAACAAGCTCATTGGGATGTTAAGGATGCGCAGGCTCATGCATTGATTGCGTTGTCTGTGAAGCGCACCATTGTTCCTCACATCCGTTCAGCAAAATCTGCAAAACAGGCTTGGGATATTTTAGCAGGTCTTTATGCAAGCTGCAATGAGCTAAAATTGCTTTGCTGCATAAAGAGCTAGAGTCGAAGATTATGCATGAGGAAGATGATATGGACACTTTCCTTGCTAGTGTCAAGGATATCAATGAGCAGCTTATTTCTGCAGGTGAGGTCATTTCAGACAGTTCCCTTGTGCAGACTGTTCTTGATGCCTTACCAGATTCCTACAAGACTTTTGCTAGTACTTGGAGACTGATGACCCAAGGAAATCCTGAAGTTGTCAAGTTTGATGCATTATGCACATTGCTGTTGCAAGAGTCACTTTCTAGAAAAAACAGGACTAGGCAGCGTGCAGTTGAACATGCTTTTATTGCTTCTCAAAGAAAGTGTGGTAACAGTAATGCAGCCACTTCTTATGGTTCTGCTGTGAGTGGAAAAAATTCTCTTCCTTATGTTTTTGCTGGCAGTACTTCATCTGGCAATTCTGGTGATAAGGGAAAAAAGAAGATGCGTTGCCATTATTGTAAAGCCACTGATCACTTGATCAAGTCGTGTCCTAAGTTGAAGGCCAAAGAGGCTAAGAAGAAAGAGGGTGGTTCCACTGCAAATGCTGGTTCCACTACAAATGCAGCCATTGTTGAGTCTTCTATGAAAGGAGACTGTGTTGCTGATGTTGATGCAGAATGGGCATTTAGCGCAGAGTGCACTTACAATCCTGCTGTCCATGATGCATGCTTGTAGTTGTTGTTGCAGATTCACATGTGTGGTATTTTGACAGTGGTTCTACAAAGCACATTACCTCACATTGTGAATTGTTTACCTCTCTCGAGTCAGTCCCTCATGGGAATTCAGTCACTTGTGCCAACAACGCCTCTTATCCAGTTCAGGGAGTTGGAAAGATTGTGCTCACTGCTGCTAATGGCAGTTCCTTCACACTTGTTGATGCACTTTATGTACCTGGGATCAAGAAGAATCTCTTGTCTGTATCCGCACTTGCTAGACTTGGACTTGTAGTCAAATTTGTGGATGACAGATGTACAGTTCATGATCTCAGTTTTGGTGATGAAATTGTTGCATCTGGCCTTTTGTGTCGTGGGCTGTATAGCTCACTTTGTATGAAAAGTGTGGACAAAATTTTGCAAATGATGTTGCAGATTCAAGGGCTATTTCAGATGCAAAACTTTGGCATGCACGTTTTGGTCATCTGAATTTTGCCAGTTTGCTGCGTTTGCAGACATCTGATATGGTTGCTTCTTTGCCATCTCTTGAAGCACCTGTCAAACATGTTTGTGAGGGCTGTATTTTGGGTAAGATGCAGCGTTCTAAGTTTTCAAAGGATGGTTCAGTTTGGGCCACATGCAGGTTGCAGCTTGTGCATAGTGATGTTTGTGGGCCCATGCAAACTCCGTCCTTGGGCAATTACCTGTACTTCGTGACTTTCATTGATGATTACTCTAGGCATGCATGGGTATTTCCGCTTACAGCGAAGTCTGAAGTTTTTATGTGCTTCAAACAATTTTTGGCTATGGCTGAAAATGTCTCGAAATGTATTATGGGCACCCTCCGTTCCGATCGAGGGGGGGAGTATATGTCTCATGAATTTAATGAATTTCTGGCTAGTCATGGGATAAAACACCAATGTACAGTGCCTTATACACCTCAGCAAAATGGTGTTGCTGAGAGGAAAAACAGGTCACTGATGGAAATGGCACAATGTATGGTCAAAAGTCAAGCTTTGCCGCATTCTTTTTGGCTTGAGGCCATCATGTGTGCCACTTATGTACTTAACAGGTGTCCTACGAAAGCTTTGCAGTCTATGACTCCATATGAAGCATGGCATGATAGAAAACCTTCTATTAAGCACATGCGTGTTTTTGGCTGTTTAGCATATGCTTTGGTGCCACAAGTGCAACGTAGAAAATTGGATGATAAGGCTGTCAAATGTATTTTTGTTGGTTATAGTGCTGAAAGCAAAGGCTACAGGTTGTATCATCCACAAACAAAACGTATTCTGGTTTCACGGGATGTATTGTTTGTGGAAGATTTTGTTCAGCCCTTGCTGTCATGTACCAGAGACAGTAATGTAAGCTCAAAGGACATTTATGACACTTTGTTGCCTCTTTTCAGTGGTGGAAATACGAATGTAAGTTCCAATGAGGAAAATGTACAGCCTATGGGGGTTTCTGAACATGTTTTAGATCAGCCTGTTACTGATGCAGATGTACATGATGTACTTGATGAGGAAAGGGATGAAAATGAGCAGGCTAGAGGTATGCCAAAATGGCTGGTGCACACTTTGCGTGACAGTAAATTGGATGCACCTTTGTCTAGTTGTACTCGTTCAGGCTCTCGCCATGCATCTTATGCATCAGATTGTTATGCTTTGGCTATGTCTGGCTTACATGATGTTGAGGAGCCTCTGACTTTTGATGAAGCACAAAATTTAGAAAATTGGATGGCTGCCATGGAATCAGAATATGATGCACTTATAGAAAATGACACATGGACTTTATGTGATTTGCCTCCTGGCAAAAAGGCCATTGGTACGAAGTGGGTTTACAAGTTGAAACGCAAGCCGGATGGTGAGATCGATCGCCATAAGGCTTGACTTGTTGCAAAGGGTTATGCACAGCAAAAAGGCATAGATTATGAAGAGACTTTTTCTCCCACTTTTCGTATGACTACTGTGCGTTTTCTATGTGCATTGGCAGCTCATTTGGTTGGGATGTACATCAATCAGACATTGTTACTACTTTCTTGAATGGGGACATATTTGAGGAAGTTTATGTAACACAGCCTCGCGGTTTTGTCATAAAAGGAGAAGAGGACAAAGTGTGCAAATGTAACAAGGCTTTGTATGGGTTGAAGCAATCTCCTCGTTCTTGGTATGAGAAAGTTGACACTCATTTGGTCAAACAAGGCTTTTGTAACAATCCAACAGAAAGCACATTGTATGTAAAGCGTGAGGGTGATGTACTTCTCATTGTGGTTCTTTATGTTGATGATTTGCTGATCACTGGACCAAATGAGAGACATATTGCTCAATTTAAGGCTGATTTGAATGCTACTTTCAAGATGAAAGATTTGGGGCTGTTGCATCATTATTTGGGTAAGCAGTGTGATGGTGGTATTGCCTTGTGTCAGAAAAGATACATAGAGACATTGCTATGTAAGTTTGGACTTGAGGATTGCAAACCTATTGCCACTCCCATGGAAACAGGTTTGAAGTTGAGTCTACATGATGCTGGTGATCCTGCTGATGTCACTCTTTACCAAACTGCTGTTGGCTGCCTCATTTATGTATGCAACACGAGGCCGGATATTCAGTTTGCAGTCTCACAGGTCAGCAGATTTATGCATAGCCCATGGTCTAAGCATTGGCAGGTTGTCAAGAGGATTTTCCGCTACCTTAGTGGCACTTTACATCTTGGCTTGTTTTATCCCAAGGGGGGATCATTGCCGCCAGACTTACATGCTTTTTTGGACTCAGATTGGGCTGGTTGTTTTGACACGCGAGTGTCCACATCATGTTTTTGTTTCATGCTTGGAAGTTCATGTATATCATGGTTGAGCAAGAAGCAACCTACTGTGGCCACTTTGAGTTGTGAGGGTGAGTACAGGGCAGTCTTCACAGCTACGGTTGAGTGTGTATGTCTCAGATGCCTTATGGCTGATTTGGGTGTTGGACAGGACACTGCCAACACTATCTACACTGACAGTCATAACGCATTGGCAGTTGCGAGGAACCTAGTTTTTCATGCTCGCACAAAGCACATTCAGGTGCATTACCACTATGTCAGGGAGAGGCTCTCAGCAGGAGAGATCAGCTTGGCTTATGTGCCAACACAGGACAACCTTGCAAATCTTTTCACAAAGGCATTGTCTCATGAGAAGCTTGAAGCTATTCGCAAAGCTTTGGGCTTACTCCCCTTTGTGGACTGATCCTGTCCTTAGGGCATGGCACTTCCCTTTACTCATGTGCCAGCTCTTGTTCACCGCATCACTCCAAGGGGGATTTGTTACCATATACATGTGGTAGTGATGTGTGTGAACACACTAGGACTGCCGGGGCATTTTTTCCCTCTTTAGGAGGTTTTTTCCCCTGTGCATTGTATATACGCCCATCACTCTAGGGCTATCTATCTTTCCATTGCACACTAAGTAACACACTCTCTATTGTGTGCCTTGAGCTTCCTTCGTCTTCTCCAAGATGTGTGTGTTTCTCTGCAACCCTAATTCCAACATAGAGCTAGTCTCAAGGAGCCTAGTGGTCTTTTCAAAATTGAATTTGGCCTTCATTTGAGGATTCTGCACGCTAAATTGTATTTTATACCTACAGTGCAATTATTTTGGTCGATTTTTTTTTTTTGACTAATAAGCAACTGTAAACTCAATATAGCCACCAAATGTGTTTGTTGTACAGATTACAAGGGCTAGATTATTGCGGCTTGAAGTTATTCCAAATTAAGGATTTGGTAACAACCAAAGAGGTAACAGGTCAGGGTTTTGCAATGGTGTTTTTCCTTAATGTATTTGAGATCAGGTAGATTATACCAAAGTAGAAGCCCTGCTATAGGAGACCAAGTTAGCCATATTTCCACAAAAGAGAGTGTGAATCAGGGACCGTTGTCTACCTTAGAGCAAATTCTAGAGGAATGTTTGTTTGATACTTCATCAAAAAGATCCTACACCTACATGGCTGAGGGATACAAAAGTGTGAGTTTAAAAGAGGGAAAAAACATGGGACCAAGACCATCCCAACCCGCACCAACCATGAAACTATGTCACTTGAAATACCAGTTTGAAAACGATCAAGGTGGAAAAATTTACAAATTTGGTATTGATTGCTACGATGTAAAGTTAGAGGAGAGACCTAATGAGTTCAAGGACTTAGTGATTGTGGACTACAAAGATGATCGATACTTTGATGATGAGGGTATAATGTATCTAGTTGTGAAAAATCCTTATATTGTGGACAAATGGGGAATGACAGGCACAAAAGACAAATTTGACGTAGAGCTTGAGGATAAGCCACCTAAGTTGGATATTCCAAATGCAAAGTTAAGGCGAGTAAATGAAACAACTCGAGTCAACATAGACAACAGTCATGTGGGGTTGTACAAGTGTGATAATAGAGAGAAAATGCTCTATTATAAGTGTGATGAGCCCTACATTGGAGAGTTGTTAGAGCAAAAATACTTGTATGTTTTGCATACATAGAAGGTAGAGATACCGAGGTAATCATGCTTGATAAGTATGGGCAGAGATACTGTGCAATATACTATGAGGAGCTAGAGAGATATACATACTTTGGAGGCCCACTCCATCAACATTCTGCCACTCCAAGCACCTAATGTATCTGAGACCAAACTAACAATGAAAAGAGTGAGTCTAGATAGAATGAGAGTTGAAGACTTATTTAGTTGACCATAGTTTTTGGCATCGAGGCTAATGGGATCATGGAGTTCTAGGGTTTCGATGACCACACACAGGGACAAAGAAGGTCCAAGCACAATTTATACAACGGGAGTTCTAGATAGATGGAGTAATGTGAGAGATGTGAGACTTGATGAGAGATTCATAGAATGAACTCCAACTAGCTAGAGTTCCTAGTCGGGGTTATGAGGCTAGAGATTTTCGTGTAATAGAACCTGGAGTTGCAAGAATGGTTGCTGAAACACGACTGATGTGACTGTCTCAAGTAGCAAAGTGTGTTGATAAAAAGTACAATGGTTTGGGGGATCCATATGCACGTGTTTCACTCTTTGAGAAAGTTTTGAGAGCTGAACAAGTTGACAATTTCCATACTTGGTACGAGGGATTTGGGATGACATTGGAAGGAAAGGCATTAATGTGGTCCCAACCATTGAATAGTATAGATTTTTCCAACATAGAGAAATTTCTTAGAGAGTTTGATGAGGAATTATCTAAAAGGGAAATCAAGCATAATACAATGTCCCAAATCTAGGCTCTTAAGCAGAAAGAGAACAAAAAGTGAAGGAAGCTTCACTTCACTTCAAGAAATCCATTGAGAGATGTCCTATTATAGACCTTTGCAAGATGAGAGATTGTCAGCTCTCTTTATAGAGGGCTTGAGAAATGAAATCTCAAAAAGAATTTTCACTGGAAAGCATTCACCACATTTGAGCAAGTCACTAGAGAATCATTGTATCTAGTTGACAACTATAAGGTTTATGAAGAGGTAATAAAAGATGCCGATAACACTATCGATAGTGCCTCTTCTACTACACCTGAATCCACAACAAAGTGAGTGTTTAGGTTCCACTTGTATCAAATCTTGATCAAATGGTTGAAGAACTGAACAAGAGAATGAACCAGAGCTATTGACAAAACCCAAACATACGACAACCACCAATAGTAGTAAATGTACCAGGAATCTTGAAGTGGTGTTATATTGGATTTAGGCTCAGAGATTGAGGACCAAGATGCTTCAAAAACAATTGAGTGCAAATACATACTTGACAAGGTTTCATAAGAGATGTGAGTGAGGAAAACAACAAAGAATTCAAAGGTTCATGTAATGATGTGCTAGAGATTGATGTTGAGAATGAGCTACTGAGTAGCTTTGAAAACAAAACAAAACCAAATGAGAAAGAGGCTATCTTTTATGACTTCCCTAACCAAAATTCTAAAAGAAAAGAAAGGTACCAAGCCAAACAAGTGAGAAAACAAAAGTACATGATGCAAGGAAAAACTATGCCTCTTTCAAAGAGCAAATTGTAGTATTTGATGATGGTAGGAGCAAATGACTGTGTCAAGGACAAAACACATGAGGATATGCAAAACCAACTTCAACAAAGACTAAACCCAAGAAATGAAGCAAGGTAAAAGCCAAAGACATAGATGACACAAATTGAGCAAAAATGAGAATACCAGAAACCAAAGCAAACCTTGAAAGCGGTTTCGATGATAGAAATAGAGAGTGAAGAGGGATCAAACACAGGAAAATTTGATGCATCCTCTCACTGCAAAAAGCGTACAATATAGGATCAAAAGATCATGATTCAGCAATCAATAAGAGAACTTAAGGAACCAGGGATTATACTTGGTGATCAAACCTTGCAATACAAGACATATCGTTCGATGGTTTATCATATTGCTTGAATTTGATTTTACCGTAGTAGTCAAGAAAGGCACCACACATTAGAGGATCGACCATTTTTCAAGATTGACTCATAGAGAAACACCAAACAAAGTTGATGATGACTCGATAGACTCCTATCTATTCAACATTGAGATGGTGCCAAGGTGGAGTGAGCATGTCATACCTTTTCTCACCATTGGATCACTACAAATTGAAAGGCAGCCATCAATCATTGAGCAAACTCAAACACTCATGCTAGTAGCTAGAATGCTTTACATGCAATAAAATGATTGTATATTGAGCCTATGTATAGAGCCAATTGAGAGAAACGTGTACTTGAGCCAGGATCATCTACAAAACACAGAAATTCACAATGGCAAAGCACAAAAATTTCAAAGATTGATGAGACTTGGTGTATATTGGCCTAGAATGCAAAGAAGTGTTCATGACTACATGAGTTCATGTGACATTTGGGTAGCTCAGACACCTATAGAACATGAAACATTGTTGAAAGTATACATTGTGGATTACTTGACCAAATGAATCCTAGTAGAGGGGTTGAGTAGATCAAGAATGAAATCCATTCTTGAAATTTAAGTATTGATTAAGAATCACCTCTACAAGAGAAAAAAGGACAATCACTTGCAAACGTGTGCCACAAAAGATGAATACATTTCAATTCTTGAGCAGCTCATGTTGTTACAAGAATTTGGTGGATGGCCTTGTTCATGGATGTTGAGGGATATGTAAAAAGATGTTAGAAATGTTAACAAAAAAAGTATCTATGCAACAAGACAAAATGCCTTTATGACCCTATGATGTGGACAAGGGCTTTTGCCAAGTGGAGAATAGACTTTATCGTACCTATATCACCTCTTGTATATCGTAGACATGCTCAATATATCATTGTGGCCATAGAATATCTAACCAAATGGGTTGAAGTCAAAGCGACACTGAAAAACATCTTGTAGAATTCTTGTATGAAAACATCTTTACAAGATATGGGCTACTAATAGAAATATTGAGCGACAGAGAGACTCACTTCCTAAACGAAAGTGGATGAATTCATGGTAATTCATCATAAATCAGCACCATATTACCCTCAAGAGAATGGACAAGCAAAGAGCATAAACAAAATCCTATTCACAATGCTCACAAAGATAGTGAGTGAGTCAATAACAAACTAGGATCAAAAGTCACAATCAACTCTTTGGAAATATTGAGTTGCTTATAAAATAGCGATTGATACGACATTGTTTAGTCTAGTGCTTGGGCTTAATGACATATTGCCCATGGAATTCTTGATCCCAATACTTTGTGTAGCCAAGAACTTAGAGTGAACAGGCGAGGAGCTTTTAGAGAGGGTAAATGAGCTAGAAACGCTAGATGAAGTATGCTTATGAGATGTTGCATGAATCTATGCACAAAAATGTGCCATGCAACAGTTCCATGATCAACATGTGATCAACATGGAGTTCAAAAAGGACGACTATGTATTAATTTACACCTTAAAATAACACTCCAAGAAGCTAAAAATGCAAGGAAATGCTCCCTTTGTGATTAACGACATATCATCAAGTGAATCTATAAAACTTGCAACACTAGAGGGAGAAGAGATGTCCAATTGGATTAATGGCTCTGCAGATTGAAGAAATATCATCTACCACTAACCATGGAAATGCTAGAGAGTATCCACAACACAAAACAAAGAAGAAAATAAGCCCAAGACAATCAAGAACGAGCTCAGCAAAAAGTGAAGTTGCGGATTTACAAGCGCAAGGAACGAAAACACAATATTCAAAATCAACAAGCTACAACATTCCCGCCTCAAATTGAAGCCATCCAAATAGAACAAACCTATCTTGATGGTATGGATGTATGCATTTGTATACAACTGGCATATGGAACAATGGAGCAAGCACTTGTAGACACTCAAACACAAGCCAATGCAATGAATTAATACTTATACATTGTAAAGTGTGAGCTTTGTCCTAAAGCGTGAGTCAAGGAGAGAAGAGTGGAATTATCCCACATGCTGTGGAGCAAGGTTGTAGAGCTACTTAAAGCCCATTTCATGAATGAATAAACACAACTCTATTTTGCACTACATGCTTGTCTATGGTGAGCCTGTGCTAAGCTAAGTCAATACTCAAGATTGTGTTTATGAGTCCAAGCTAATTCTATCTTGGAACCTAATTCACTTGAGTGATAATCTTGCTTACACACACACTTGCACTATGTTTCCCTTTCATCCACCCTAGCTAGCATGATCCAATTCCTAACAATTGGTATCAAAGCTTTAGGTTATGCTAGCTAAATTTGTCATTATGCATTAGTGTGTTAATTATTAGCATCTCCATTAGATTGATTAGCATTTCATAATTATTGTTACGGTCCATTGACATTTTCATAACTAGTTGCATCTCTCACTAATTAAGCACTAATCTAACTATGTGTGGGCATGTCCTTGGCACACCCAAGAGGCCACTACCCTCCATGGCTAGGTAGACTTGATTAGGGAGAGGATTAACATCTTTTTTGTGTTGCATTTTAGATTGCCCTTTTGTGTCTTATTTTGCATCATTTGCCTCTTCGATTAAATTCATTGAAATCATTTTATTTTTGCATTGCTCACCTCATCCCAAAGTGCCCATTTCAAGCTTTCCATAGAGCCTTCAAGCTCTGCAATCCAAGCCCAAGAACTCCATTAAACCTATCCTCAATGTTACCTATTATTAGGTGCGTGTGTGTATGGAGCTTGCTAGCTTGAGTTTAAGACTCTATTTTTAGGAGCTCCTTGCAAGAAAACAAGCTCGCTTTGTTGGCTAGTGCACCATAAATGGTGTGTTTACTCATGGGGTCTACGGCTCAAATAGTCTTGGCTATTTCGGGCAAGCTGGGCGGACCCAAAATTTGCATCAAATTTGCTTTTTAAGCAACTCGGGTCTGCTAGGGACTGTTCCTGTAGCACTTTTTGCCCGCCTGCCCGGCGACCTGCCCCAACTGCCCGAACCTGCCGAGCCCTGTCTGTGTTGCCCAAACATGACCCTGCCTGTCTAGCCAGCCCGTTGGCACAAGCACCGGCTCACACGGCCCCGAGCACCACAAGGGAAGGTTCCTATAAGGCCTTGCAAAGGGTCCTCCTTTGGAGCCCTTTCCCACCCTAGCAGAAAAGGAGATGCTTGGCAACATTTTTTAAAGATAAATCATCAAAGTTCTATTGAACCTACCCTACCTCCCTTCAAGCGAGATTCAAAAGGATTTCCAAAGCATTCAAAGGAGGTTTAAGAAAACTATCAAACTTCATCGAGCTTCAAGACGGGACTTCCAAGCAATCAAAGAATACATTTTTTTTTTGTGAACAGTGATTTCACTCTGTGAAGAGGAGCTTCACAAAATTTCAAGAATCTCTCTCTCTCTCTCTCTCTCTCTCTCTCTCTCTCTCATGCAATAAATCCTGAAATCTTGCAGCCAAGCACAATAACTTGCATGTAAGGTCCCTCCCTAAACCCTGGAGCCATTTAGAACTTTTTCAGCCTAGAAAATAATTTAGAAAAAGCAAGACCGACAAAGAAGTCATGCGGACAACGAGACTTTACTCCAGAATGAAAAGACAAGGATATTTTGGATAAGAAATTACGTCATCCCTATATTTTTCCAAAAAGATTAAGATTATTTTTATACTTCCTCGTGAAGATCCACGTGGGAACTGATCTAGATCGAGAACTAGGAGAAAAAGGGACTAACTTAATTGAAAGGTAAAGTTAAGACATAAGAACTAAGAAGAAAATTGGAGTCCAATAGCATTTAAGAAGAGAAATAGCGTCCAATAGCATTTGAGAAGAGAATTTGGGGTCCAATAGGAATTGAGAAGAGAATTGGGGTCCAATGGGAATTGAGGAGAGAATTACACCCACTTTTTTCCTATATAAGGACCCCCTCTCCTTTGTATTTTTACACATATTGCTAAGCTACTTGCATATTTGCCATGCTCAAGATTATGCTTAAGTAAATCAAGGTTTCCATTAAACCTTTCTCTTGCTCTCTCTCTCTCTCTCTTGAAGGCCAAACCCTCAACTCTCTTCCTCTCTTGAAGGCCAAACCCTTGAGGGTTTTGTGAAGAAGCTCCTCTCTCCTTCCTCTTCACCATAAATCCCTTTCCTTCCTCCTTGAGCCTCACATCTCTTCAAGAAGGACTTCAACCCCACTTCCCTCTTGCTTAGGGGAGGTAATCTTCATTTCTAGTAAGATTATTAATCCATGTGTTTTCATACTAGGAAGGTTTATGTACATCATTTTAGGTTTAAGCTTTAATGGTAACCTTGGAATTATGGTTAAGTATTAATAGTAGTTATGCATCACTAAATTATGCTTCAAAGGTAGATTTGCACTCGTAAGCTAAGCTTTAATGGTAACTTTTCACTTAGATGTAAGCTTTAGTGATTACCTTGAATTTTTAGGTTTTAAACTTTAATGAAAACCTTGCAATTAGGGTTAAGTGATAAGAGTATCTACGCATCATAAAGTTAAGCTTCAAAGGTAGATTTGCTCTCGTAAGCTAAGCTTTAATGGTAACTTTGCACTTAGATGTAAGCTTTAGTGATTACCTTGCATTTTTTAGATTTAAGCTTTAATGGAAACCTTGCAGTTAGGGTCAAGTGATAAGAGTATCTATACATCATAAAGTTAAGCTTCAAAGGTAGATTTTCTCTCGTAAGCTAAGCTTTAATTGGTAACTTTGCACTTAGGTATAAGCTTTAGTGACTACCTTGCATTTTAGGTTTAAGCTTTAATGGAAAGCTCGAAAATTCATAAATTATAGGATGCCCTTCTAGCTTCCTAAAATGGAAATCTAGGTACCATAAGAAAAGAGTAGTTGTCTAAGCTCGATAGAAGTAGTTCAGTTTTTGGTATTGAAGAGTATTTCTAAAGTTTTCAATTTCAAGTTTGTTTGCAAATATGGGATGGGGGAGATAGGGGATAACTTCGCGGAATTGATCTCCGTGTTGTTTGAACCGAAAACTCTACAAGCTTCCATGGAGATGTCCCATGGATGGCAAAGGATTGTAAAAACCTGAGAATCGACAAAATGGGGATTGAACTTAAAAAGTTGGCATTTTCGAAGAGACATTAACCATCACATGCCTATGGCAAACACTCGCTTGTATTTTCTAAATAAACTTGGCTAGTAGATAATTAATGAAAGTAGGAATTAAGGTTGATAAATGAATGAACCTGAAAATTACCAACTAGGAGTTAAAAAAGAATCTCGAGAGGTGATAGGGATAGCCCATTGCAAAACATAGGTTTAACTAGGAGTTTTGAAGATTGCCTGGAAATGATCGGGAACCAAGATGGCTCTTCTTGGGGTCAATTTGATTGAAAGGCTGGCCCATTGAGAAGATTCTCTTGGGAAACTTGTCGGAGATTGGCCCTTTTCGGCTAGGGCAACGTAACCGGCAAGTTGTTATACCTAGGTCATTATTGCCCGAGGTATAAGGGATGAATGGGTTTGTTTTATTTTTGCCCGGCCGGGTGAAGTACCCGCGGTATCTTATTGGAAATCGGTATGGCCTGATGCCAATAGCTGGCTGAGAAGGTTATTCTCAGGGTGGATGATGTGAATTTAATTAAGGAAATTTGTTCGACTTGGTTGCTTAAAAAGGAACTGGAAAGGCTAGGAATATAGGGGCTATCCTGTGCATCTGTCACCAGATGGTGCTATACCTCTCGAAATAAAATGCTTAGGAAGGAATGATTAAATTACTTGATGAGCCTTTCCCAAACACTTAATTCTGGGAATATTGTGAACGTGTTGCCATTTTGATGGCTATAACCGATTATCTTGGCGTGAATGGGGAGGCAAGATGAATTGGTTGAAACTAAATGTGTTGCATGATTAGTAATAAAACTAGTTACAAGATAATTATTGTTGAAGATGATGAAACAGGAAACAGAAGGAAGACAACAACTCAGAGTAGGAAGAAGATGGAGAAGGAGAAGACACAGAGCTTGTGTACGAGATCTCTGTAGTCTGTCTCTCTGTATTGGAATAATTATGTATACAAACTCAAAGCTACAAAGCTTATATGAAACCCTAAGAGATAAGGTGTCCTTTCACACCGGATGTCCAGGGGGAAAAACCCAGTGGGAGAAAAGTGCCCCTGGTGAAGCGCGTATACACACTAACACTACTACATGTCTACAAATCCCCCCTGTAGTGATAGTGTGAATCCGTACAAGGTAGCAGATCATCATGTGTATGAGAGTAAGCCCAAAGCTTTTCGGAAAGCTTCAAACTTTTCTCGTGATAACGCCTTCGTAAATAGATCTGCAATGTTATCCTGTGTAGGACAGTAAGTTAGTGTGATCTCCCCTGCATGTAGCCTTTCCCTGACATAGTGACTACACAATCAACTGTTGCCGTGAAAGCTGCCTTGTACTCAGCTTCACAAGTTGATGTAGCCACTGTGGGTTGCTTCTTGCTTAGCCAAGATATACATGCATTTCCCAAGAAAAAACAATTGCCACTTGTGGAATGTCGTGTGTCAAAATCACCAGCCCAATCTGAATCGCTGTAACCAAGAAGCTGCATAGAACTGTGCTTTCCATACATATCCCCCCTTGGAAAGAACATGGCAAGATTAGGGGTACCTGAAAGGTAACGAAGTATGCGCTTCACAGCTTGCCAATGATGCATACCTGGGCTGTGCATAAATCTGCTTGCTTGTGAAACCCCAAATTGAATGTCTGGACGAGTGTTGCCTGCCAAATATATCAAGCAACCAACGGCTGCTGCATAAGTATGTACATCAAAAGGTTCTCCAGCATCGTGCATGCTCAACTTTGATCCAGTTTCTACAGGTGTAGAGATTGGTTTACAATTTTGCATACCAAACTTGTCCAAAATTTTATGCAAATATTTTGCCTGCAACATGTATATGCCATCCTCTGATTGCACAAACTGAATACCCAAGTAATAATGTAGCAAACCAAGATCAGACATCTCAAAGGTTTTTCTCAAAGCATCTTTAAACGCTTCAATTTCATCTGCAGTATTGCCTGTAAGAAGCATATCATCCACATAAAGTGTTAGCATAATGAGAACTCCATCTCTCTTTTTGACATACAAAGTACTTTCTGTTGGACTATTCTGAAATCCCTGGCCAATCAAATAAGTATGTATCTTCTCATACCATGCTCTTGGAGCCTGTTTGAGACCATACAAAGCTTTACGCAATCTACATACCTTTTTCTCTTGACCTTTTACAACAAAACCACTTGGTTGACTTACATAAACTTCTTCCTTCAAATCACCATTCAAAACAGTAGTTTTGATATCCAACTGATGCACTTTCCAACCATGATGAGCAGCAATTGCAACTAGTGATCTAACTGTGGACGCACGAGAAGTAGGAGCAAAGGTTTCATCATAATCTATGCCTTTCTGTTGCGCATAGCCTTTTGCCACAAGCCTTGCTTTGTACCTGTCAACAGTACCATCTTGTTTCCTTTTTACCTTAAAAACCCACTTTGTACCAATAGGCTTTTTACCTGTAGGCAAGTCCACTAGATCCCATGTATGATTCTTATGAATAGAATCAATTTCTTGCTGCATAGCATCTTTCCACTGAACACACTCTAAAGCTTGTTCAAATGAATCAGGCTCATCTGCATCACAAAGAGTGCTAAAGCAAGCCAAATCTACTTGCTCTCTGCCAAAAGTAGTACCAGCACGTGTTTTTCGTGGCAACGGTGCATCCAACTTGCTATCCTGCAAAGTTTTCTGAACCCATTTAGGCAAGGTTCTTTCTTCCCTGAGAACTTCTTGCTCTTCACGCACAATTTCCTCTACATCATGAGGTGTCACATGCTGATCAAGATTATCAACCTGTTGTGATTCTTGATTCTCCACAAAAGAAGGAAGAAAACCTTCAAATACATCATGTGTCTGCATATGAGGTACATCAAAAGCAACCATAGGTTGAGCAGTAGTTTCTGCAAAAATTACATCACGACTTTCAAAAATCTTGTTTGTAGCAGGATTGTAAAGTCTATAACCTTTACTTCCACTACTGTACCCCACAAATATACATTTGATTGCCTTATCATCAAGCTTCCCACGTAACTGCTGAGGGATGTGAGCATAAGCAAGACAACCAAAAACACGAAGATAACTGACTGAAGGTTTTCTGTCATACCAAGCTTCATATGCAGTAATGGTCTTCAAGGCACGAGTAGGACACCTGTTCAAAACATGTGCTGCACAAGCAACTGCCTCCATCCATAGCTTATGAGGCAAACTCTTAGCCTTGAGCATACATCTAGCCATCTCCATTAAAGACCTGTTCTTCCTTTCTGCAACACCATTCTGTTGTGGTGTGTATGGCATAGTGCATTGGTGTTTAATGCCTTTCTTTCCCAAAAAATCCTTAAATGCACCTGACATGTATTCACCTCCTCGATCGGTACGAAGAGTCTGTACTTTGCAACCTGTTTCATTTTCAACCATGGCGACATAATGTTGAAAAACTGCAAACACATCTGACTTTGCTTTGAGTGGATACACCCAACAAAACCTGGAAAAGTCATCAATGAAGGTCACAAAATAAAGGCTGTTTCCTATAGATGGCGTCCTCATAGGACCACATACATCACTGTGTACAAGCTGCAACTTTCGTGTCGCTCTAACTGAACCATCCTGCGAAAATGCAAATCTGTGCATCTTTCCAAGAACGCAACCTTCACATACATGTCTTGGTGGCATCTCCAATAAAGACAAATCATGCACCATATTATGACGTTGTAAAGTCATCAAACTGCCATAACTAACATGCCCAAATCTAGCATGCCACAACTCAGCATCCTGCATGGCCTGAGTCTTTGTTTCTGCAATACATACCTGAATCTGCTTTTCATAACGATCTAGCACAAATAGTCCATTTTCCAACGTACCTGTAGTGATAAGAGTATAACCATTCTCTCGATCTCGTACAACACATCTGTCATCCTCAAAAATGACCCGAAGACCATTTTTTGCAAGAGAGGATACAGACAACTAATTCTTCTTGATCCCTGGAACATATAAGACATCTGGCAAGCATAAATCTGAACCATCTGAAATGGTAATCAAAATCTTACCAACGCCTTTGATTGGATAAGAAGCATTATTTGCACATGTCACCTTCTTTCCTACTGGAGCTGCATCCAATGAACAAAACAAATCCTTCCTTGAAGTAATATGCCTGGATACACCACTATCAAAGTACCAAATCATTTGTGTCTTGTCAACACTGTAAGCAAAAAAATCTGAACATACTATAAAAGCATAAGAATCCTGCACAAAGTTTGCAGACTCTTCTTTAGCTGTAGAAGAATCACCAGAAGCTGAAACAACCAAACTTGACTCTTTCTTCTTTTCTTTAGCAATTCGCTTTTTACACTCACTAATGTAGTGACCAGGTTTCTTGCAGTAGTGACATTTACCTTTCTTCTTGGACTTGTCGGAATCACCTTTAGACTTCTCTGAAGACTGTCCTGCACCAGACTTGGAGTGATGAGCACTCTCTTTACCCCTGTTTTTGTTCTGTACAACAAGAGCATGATCCATACCATCCACCTGTAAAGACTTGTTCTTACGTGATTGATCCTCCTGCAATAGCAAAGCCACTAACTCTTCAAAATGAAGAGGGTCAGGATTAGCTCGCAAAGACAGAGTCAAAGAAGTCTGAAAAGTCAAATAAGATGGTGGTAGTGAATTGAGTGTTTTGGAAACCAAGTCCTTCTCTGGAATCACTTCATCAATGCTAAGCAATTGCTCTTTAAGATCCCTGATTTTTGTAAGATGCTCGACAATATCGTCACCTTCGTCCATCTGTATTTTGTCAAGTTGTTTCTTCAAAAACTCTATTCTGACAGCGTTTCTTCCTCCAAACATAGCTTGCAGAGTGTTCCAAGCATCCTCAAAAGTTCTGCAAGATCTGATATGTGGTGTGATTGTCCTCTTTATGGTTAAGGCAATCACAGCCATAGCCTGTGCATCTTTAGTATCCCATCTCTTTTGCTCTGGAGTGACTTGTGAGGGTCCTGCACCAACAGCTGCACCACGACCAGGCGTGGCAGGTGCAATGCTACCTGGACGAACTTCATCTCCAGATACATAATCCCACAATCCTTTACCAACCAAAACATTTTTGGCCATAAAAGACCAAAGAGAATAGTTGGTACCATCCAATTTGTCTTCGGATGTAAACGCACCAAAAATCTCTTTCTCCGTAGATTGAGCCATACTGTAGATGCACACAAGAGAGCAAAAGAACCTCCAAGAGATTCACAAATCTCCTCTCCAATGCAAGCAAAAATCTACACAAAATCTCAGCACAAAGCTAAGACAAGCTGCTTCCCAAAAGAACTGTTTACCTGAAGAAAATCTGTCAAAAAGCACACCCTCTTGATCTAAACGCCTCCGAAAAGTAACTTCTGCTACGCTGCTCAGAAAAAAATTCTGAGGGCTCGAACGGCTTCGAAAGGGGGGTAAAACCGCAGGTCACCTGTTCAGAATACTCCCGGAACGTCGAGGATGCTCCCACGAGCAAATTTTCCGAAAACTGCCTGAAAACTGCGATTGCGCGCGCGGACGCAAAAACGCAAGTAGAGGCTCTGGAAATCACCTTGCTCTGATACCAATTGTTGAAGATGATGAAACAGGAAACAGAAGGAAGACAGCAACTCAGAGTAGGAAGAAGATGGAGAAGGAGAAGACACAGAGCTTGTGTACGAGATCTTTGTAGTCTGTCTCTCTGTATTGGAATAATTATGTATACAAACTCAAAGCTACAAAGCTTATATGAAACCCTCAGAGATAAGGTGTCCTTTCACACCGGATGTCCAGGGGGAAAAACCCAGTGGGAGAAAAGTGCCCCTGGTGAAGCGCGTATACACACTAACACTACTACATGTCTACAATTATAGCAAATAAAGAAAAGAAAATGAATTAAAATTTTCTAAATAAAGATCTGGTGAGAACAACCAGATGAATTTTCCTGAATGAGGGTATGATGCAGATTGCATGCTGCTTGTTGTTTGATGATGTCTGATAGATTGTTGTCTTCGTGATTTCGTAGTAGTTAAGTACTACCTCGGGAAGGGATTTTCATGAAATGGTTCGGTGGGTGAGCGGATCCGGAGGGTCAGATGGCCGGATGTTGATTTAAAACTTTTATGTTAAACGCTAGGATTACGTGGGATAAAAATGGGTAATCGGGGACGAGCGAGACTAGGTAGGATTGCAAGATCCCTCTTCTTAGGGGAAAGTGATAACTGCCATGCTTGCTTGTCAGGAAAAAGGGGTTATCACCATGAACCAAGGGAGAACAAGAAAGAAAGAGGAGATCCTCAAGTTAAAGATAAAGAGAATCAAGACTAGGGAGCACGATTTTGTGTGCGGAAAGCTGTCGAGGACAGATTGATTATGAGAAGCGGATAGAATCATTGAATGAAGGGATGTACCCCCTTGGGTTGGCAATCGAGATAGGCCGGAGTCCTGTCTGAGTGTCGGTCCCATGTGGGAGGGATACCTACAGATAGATCTACATCATTCCCTGGAACGGTCCGGAGGACTGAGGGAGCTGAGTAGGGTCGAGTCTGGGTATGGCCCTCACATTGGGTTGGCGTTCGAGATAGACCGGAGTCCTATCTGAGTGTCGGTCCCAAGTGGACGGGATACCTGCAGATAGATCTACGTCACTCCCTGGAACGGTCTGGAGGACTGAGGGAGGTGAGGAGGGTCGAGTATGGGTATGGCCCTCACAAGTGGTATCAGAGCCTAATTTTGAATCTTGGACCTTGGAATTTGGAATTTTGGATTTAAGATTAATGCATGAGAGAAAAACAACTCAGTCTAGCACCCAAATTTCAATTATATTACAAAATGAAGTCTTGACGTTCCAATAAATTATTCAAGATGGCTTGGGATCTGTCAAAAGAAATTCAACGGATTATCTATGAGAGGATAGAAATTGCGATGCTAGAGCGAAGGCTTGCTATGCTGGAACATTTTAGGAAGCTCATAAATGAGAGATTTATGAAGGTTGGAATTTATCAGGATTGGAAGATTACATGGAATGGCAAGGATGGCATTTTTGTTTACATCAATACAATGAAAAATTGAGTACTTATCCACTGAATTGAAGAAGTCTTGTTGAGCGCAAGAGTTGCGGATTCCAAGTTTTCTAATGTTAGGACTTCATGAGAATTCAAGAGTACTGTAAATCGTACCAAGATAATCTTCAGACATAAGGATTTTTTGATCAAGTGAAGAATTGGATTGCCAAATTGCAAGTCATAAAAAAGAATCTTAAGAGTGCGAGTGATGACCAAGTGCTTTTTTTTAAAAGTCCGACCAAAAGAAATCCCTTGAAGATGGAAAAGTGCAAGAGATAAGCTCACAAATTCTGCGGATCATTCAAAGACTTGAGAAGAATAAGAAAGCAAACTTATGAGTTAGCCAAGAACTTTAAAGTGGAAATCTTTACTCAAGACTATTGTAGACGAAAGATCATTTGCAAAAATTAAAAGTACACAGTAAAGAGAAGTCATTAAAAACTTATTGGCAATTGAAGAAGAGAGACTAACAGTTGAAGAAAAGGAAATACTGACAATACTCAATTTTTTCAAAAAGGGTTATTTCTTCAATTAAAGACAGAAAGGATTACAAGGGAGGCTGGAAGTAATTACGGAGAGGCAAGAAAGTTTACGACTCATGAAGATCCTCTAATATATGGTCACATAACCAAGTATCACAAGCGCCACACATGTTAGGACGCTCACCCTCTGGAATGGTTCTACAAGAAACAACTTGAGAAATTTCTCGGGTATGAACTGAGAAAAGAAAAGGACCTCTAAGAGGAAGACTCCAGATGGTATCAAGGAAAATCTTAGAATGGGGGATAAACTGCACAAGCAAGAACAACCTTGCGGAGAACCCAGGATCTCGTGTCCTTTTGACGCAGTAGTATCGAGGGCCAAGTCCCAGAGCCTCTGTAGCCATAGCAAGTCGGATATTGTTGCGGAAATGGTCTCTACCCCAGAGAGTCACTCTTGTGAGATGTCGCCATTTCTTCCATATCGTCTGGCCGACACAAGAATTTGGCTCAGGAAAGAGCTCATAAATGAGAGATTTATGAAGGTTGGAATTTATCAGGATTGGAAGATTATATGGAATGACAAGGATGGCATTTTTGTTTACATTCATACAATGAAAAATTGAGTACCCACTGAATTGGAGAAGTCTTGTTGAGCGCAAGAGTTGCGGATTTTCCAAGTTTTCTAATGTTAGGACTTCATGAGAATTCAAGATTACTGTAAATCGTACCAAGATAATCTTCAGACATAAGGATTTTTTGATCAAGTGAAGAATTGGATTGCCAAATTGCAAGTCATAAGAAAGAATCTTAAGAGTGCAAGTGATGACCAAAGAGCACAGAATTTGGCCAAAGACGAACAAGCATTAGGAATCATCATCAACTCCTTGCATGACAATTATCTATATTTCATAGACGAATGTAAGCATGCACATGATGCCTGGCATGTTTTAGAAATCAATTTTGGAGCCAGGGCCAAAAGAAGTAAAGTTAGTCTCAAAAGACAACTTTACAAGATCACCATGATTGAAGGGGAGGACATTGCTAGCCTAGTAAATAGGCTTAATAGCATTGTCACGCACCTCACTTACATCTAGGTCAAAGTACCAGAAGACGACAAAGTGCCCATACTATTAAGTACACTTCCACCTTCTTATGACCACTTAGTCACAATTCTTGAAGAAAAAGAACCACCTCCACCTTTTCAAGATGTCATCAACTCAGTCCAAGCAGAAGAAAGAAAGCAAAAAGGTTCATTAACTTCATCAGGAGGGGCCTTTGTCACAACATCCTCAAGGGGAAGATATTCGCCATCAACATCATCAACCGGAAGAAAGTGTTATGAATGTGGAAGAATGGGACACGTAGCGAAAGACTGCTACACAAACAATCCTTGCAAAAAATGTGGTAAGAAGGGACACCCACCTTCTTGATGCTACTCAAATGGAGGCAATAGTAGTGGAGAAAGCAGCAGTAGTAGAAGCAACAACAAAAGCTACAAAGGCAAGAGACCTAACAAAGGATCAACTCACATGGTAGAAGACGAAGAAGACAAAGGAGAGACCAACCTTGTCTTTTATGAAGACGTACTTTTAAGATGCTTCCTCTCTACTTGTAGGGGAGGACTTTTATTTTCCCGTGTGGATATTATCATCCTGTGTGGATTCTATCAGCCTGTGTGGATTTTACCATCCTATGTGGATACCAGCTTATCATCCTATGTGGATAATGCGTCTTCAGTATTTTGTCATAGTCCAAACCTTAAGGGGAGGATTGTAAAGTGTGAGCTTTGTCCTAAAGTGTGAGTCAAGGAGAGAAGAGTGGAATTATCCCACATGCTGTGGAGCAAGGATGTAGAGCTACTTAAAGCCCATTTCATGAATGAATAAACACAACTTGCACTACATGCTTGTCTATGGTGAGCCTGTGCTAAGCTAAGTCAATACTCAAGATTGTGTGTATGAGTCCAAGCTAATTCTATCTTGGAACCTAATTCACTCGAGTGATAATCTTGCTTACACACATGCTTGCACTATGTTTCCCTTTCATCCACCCTAGCTAGCATGATCCAATTCCTAACATACATGAAGATGTCAGATGTACCATTAACAACAAATCAAATCAATCTCAAAGCTACAAACCATGGCAAGATGGTCAATTTAGGTCAAGAAAAAGTGTCAATAAACATTGACAACCATCAATGCCCTCACCAATTTCATGTCATGGCAGATATAGATCTTAACAAAGCAGTCATCTTTCATAAGGGTACCTTGGATGCAAATCTATAAAGTAGTTGTGGACTGGCATGAGGATACCTTAAAGTTTAAACTTAACCGCACCTCTTATGTCACTCTTTTGGCACAAAGTAATCATACTTGGGAAGTACTTGTTAAGTATGGAGCTTGACTTACCCCTTGTAAATTTTTGCTTCATCGGAATATTCCTTTTTGCCGGAATATTATGGCCAGACGACGGCCAAAAAGTGGTAAAAAAATGGCAGGTCGTTTGATCGGTGGCCGGTGGTCAGAAGTCAATGATCAGTGGCCGATTTCAAAGGAGGACTTGTCTTTTTAAGGGCGGCCACACATGGGCGGATTGGAGGATCCGATTTGGACTTATCTACATAAGGGCGGCTACACATGGTTGCCTCTCATGAGAGATGGCAGCCCTTTTGGCCTATAAAAGGAGGCCATTTCTACACACATTTCATAGTGTGAAGTTGATGCAACAAGGTGGGCGTGAGGTGGTGAGAGTGAAGCAAGGCTATAGCTCTATTAAGGATATTATCCCTTTGTAACCTGCTTCTTGTTTGAAGTACTAAAGCCATTAAGTGGCTGCTTTCCCGTGGATGTAGCCCACATTGGGTGAACCACGTATATCGTGTGTACTCTCTCTCTCTCTCTCTCTCTCTCTCTCTCTCTCTCTACTCTATAATCTCTTGTGTGTGAAAATTATCTCTCTCCATTAAGTAATCGACTCAATTATCTACTTAGCTACGTCATATTTCCTAATAGTACCACCATTGCTACAAAACTGAAACAAGTGATGAATCCTAAGCATGTACAACAATTCAAGTGAAAAACAACAAAGTATATATGGGTGAAGAAATCCATAAAGGCACATAAATTGACACAGATCTGGTTATTGCCATAGAAAACATCCCCGCAAGTGGTCCAAATAAAAAATCAACAACAACCAAATATACCCTCCTTGACTCATTTGGACCAATAAAAGCCCCTACAATCACCCAAATACCAAAATATAAAGCCAACTTTTGATAATTGGACCAAATAGACACCAAAAAGCATCCAAACACCTCATGAAGAGTGTATATAGACTCACCAGGCAGTGGCCAACCAACTTGAAATGACTAGGCTTAAAAAGCTCACCAGTGGTAGCTATTGTGATCATTACCACCTAGCCCAGATTGAGGATTTGACCATAATAACCTATAGGCCATCCTGCAAGGTTTCCAAAAATACCTTGGTTGAACCAAATAGACTCTAGAATCACTCTTAGAGACCTTGTGAAAGTTAGGATTGAATGTTAAGAATTTTGACCTAAGTTTCAAAATTTTTGCAATTTTTGTAATTTTCAGTGAAGATTTTGGAGAGAAAAATGGACTAGTAAGGCTCCACAAATGAGCTAGCTAACCTCACAAGTAAGAGGTTGGGATTTTTGCAAGAGTGTGTTTGTCTTATTTCATGTATCTGAGATCGGGTAGATATCGTTTGAGAGAAGTAGTAGCTGACCTAGGAAGTTTGGTATCAATAAAAGAGAGCATAAATAAAGCGGGGTTAGATCCCTTAACTCAAATCATAGAGAGGGTAGTGATATTGACACCTCTTCCAACAAATCATTTCACTTGATGGCTATCAGCAACTAGGAGGCTTCAAAAAGCAAGGGGTTATAGATGGTAGCACCTCCCAAACCCTTTTGACTACACCAAAATACACGACAATCTTCCTAGAGAGAACAAACACACATGGAGCCGTAATTTACGTAGATGCTAAAGGATGAAAATGCATCCGTATTGAATAATGGCCTGCTTGAGGATTATAAATAATCCTAGTACACAATGATGGTGATAAATTTGGTGATGAGGAAAGGAACCACTAGAGACCCAATAACTACCTCCTAAACTTAAACTTCATGGAGCTTTTAACATTCATGACAAGAGAGTGGCAAGAGTGTTGACGGCTGGGTCAACGCACGACATAACTCAACAAAGCCTTATTTTTTGAGAGTTATGAAATGCTATGATTATGGTTAGAAACATCATTTGTAATAAGTAGGTAGTCTAGTTGCAGAAGCCGGGGTGTAATGGCACTTCCAGATTGTAAATTCCAAGCTATTTGACCCCTCAAACTCTATTTTTGGTAAACCTAAGGTGACCTTAGGTTTTGTAAAAAAAACTTTTATCATAATCATAAGTTTTAAGCTGCCATTGATTGTGTGTGAGAGAGGAAGAGAGAGAGCGTGAGCTTCATCCTGGCGCTACTCCATGCTCATTCATCACATTGTAGATCCGACTGCACCATCGTGCTAGCCTCGGCAAGAGCTACGCGACAATGCCAAGCATTCCTCGTGGAACAGCGAATGCACATGCGCATCTACGCACTCTTTGTGGTTGTAAGTATATCAAATGATGTCTATTTTCTGCCTGCAAGTGGTTGTTAGAATCGTAGCGACATAAGCTACGCATAGGTACTCATATATTTCAGCTTTAGACACTTTCAAAATCCAGCTCTATCTTTATACGCATTTTTTTCAAATGGGTTTCGAGCAAGGATTGTGACTGTAGAGGCTTAGGGACACGTTTATCCTAGTGAGGGGATGGTGTTCCTTAAGTTTCATATGATTCTGGCATGATTTGTTGAGTTTCCTTCCGTTTGTGTGTATGTGGCTAGGTGGTGTAGTTGAGAGTAGTGAGATTCTAGGTTGTGGTTTGGTTGGCCTTCCAAAATGTTGTATGTGTAGGATTGTCTCAGCCTGACAAGCTAAAGAGATTTCCTTCGTATGCCTATCGTGTCATCTGTGTCCTTGATTGACATTATGTTGATCTAGGTTGTGTTACATGCACTTTATGGGTGGTTTGATTCGCTCTTGCAACATTGGCGCCGTTGCCGAGGATACAAGGACTTAGGTAGGTATTCCTACTAACACTCATGTGATGGTTGCTTGCTTTAGTTATGGCTAAAGAAATTAGCATTTTTCTTAAGTGGATCCAGAAGAGGTTATTCTCAGATCAAGTGGATAGCCAAGAAGCGTGTGTCTTGTCGAGGGTCCGCGACTAGGTATATTTAATTTGAATTTGTAAATTAGAGTAGTTGTTGGTGGTCGAGTGATTTGTGAGGCGATAAAAGTGTTTGCTAGTCCGTGTGTGGCATTGAAGCATTTTTCTACTCATAGATGCAAAACCCCATATGATTTGTAGGAGTAGCTTTTGGTAAGTGATCTGATTCGGGTCTAGAGCTATTCATCACTGATTTATTTTCTCAAGTGCTTATTTGCATTCATGATCTTTGAAAAGTCTGCTTTTGAGATAAAAATGCAATAAAAAGAGTTTTGTTGACATTTTTGCATGGCTGATTGATGCTGAGCATATAAGAGGGCTTGTGCAAGGGTTCTATGTACAAGAACAGGAATTCTGTAAACTTAGAATTTATACCGTATAAAGTCTCAAGGGGCATCTGGGGACCAAAACTGAAAAATATGACTACACCAGTGTGCTCAGAAGGGGGGTTTTACCCTAAGTACACATTGAAACTAGAGTTTTGACCAACTCTTGACACCCAAAAGACAAAAGACGGAGTGTCGAAAACGGGAAAAAGAGAAAATTCAGATTCTCAGCATATTTTTGCATGAAAATTGGTAGAAGTGCTTGAAAACTAGTACTAGAGTCTTGGAGATGCTTGTGAATGAATTTTGACCAGAAATTTATCAGTAGTATGATGTCTCAAGGGTGATTCTGGCAGTAATTTTGGACTTTTGACATTATACCCATCTTCTGCATGGTGTGTTGAGCACATACACCAAATTTCATGTCATTTGGGCTTATAGATTGAAAACTGGAGGGATTTTACTCTTTCAGGGGATTTTCTTGTAAAACGTGGTGATTTTGTCTAGTTTTGACATCCAAAATTTGT
This sequence comes from Adiantum capillus-veneris, assembly GCF_014529385.1. NCBI lineage: Eukaryota > Viridiplantae > Streptophyta > Polypodiopsida > Polypodiales > Pteridaceae > Adiantum > Adiantum capillus-veneris. Next base: position 158,972,042 of record NC_140934.1, on the reverse strand, counting down.
TGTGAGCACATATTCTTGTTCTACACACTAAGGGACACCTCTTGTAGAAATAGAACTAAAATCCGAGCAAAAAGACTTTATACGCGTATGATGTCTTAGAGGCCAGATCTAAGGTCAAAAGTTACAAACTGAGTGTACCCTTGTGATCTACAGCTTATAGGGAGCATATAGGCCATATGGATCACTTTTGGGCTTGCAAAGACCATAAGATGCATCCAGGTAAGTAAATGCTTGTTTTGGCCATAATTTACTCAAAAAGTGTCAAAATTCAATTCTGAAACTTGTTGTGAGTTGCGAGTGTTGTGAGGAACTTGTGAAGTGGAATTCACTTCATTCTGACTAGCTAGACATCATACACGTATGATGTCTAAAGACCACTTTTAGAGACCAAAATTGAAATCTCAGCATACCAGGGTGTAAAGCACAACAAGACAAGCTCACATACCAAATTTTGTCAAAATCTGAGCACATAGACATTATACGCATTTGATGTCTCAAGGCCAGATCTGAAAGTCAAATTTCACTTTTGACCACATAGGGGGTTGGGGAATGATGTGTTAAGCTTGCTTGCAAAATTTCATCTCATTTGGACACATACTTTTGCATTTAAAGAGAATTGTGTAGACACAAGACTAAACATTGCTAGGTACTAGAATGCCTGAATGACGATCACAACAGGACCATATGTACCATCACCACCCCCTATAACTTACTCCTATCCAAATCAGAGCAGAACCTTGAGAAGATATGATACTGACAGTGACACATCTTCTCAAAGGAATGATTCACCAAGAAACCAACACACAATAAAGCCAGAGGTATCTAGTGATCAAATGAAGCTTATAGAAGGATTAGCTCAGGGACTTGCTCCTCTAGTCAAATCTAACCACCAAGAACCTCTATGGTGTGAAATTGAGAGGAAATGGACAAACCATACAAGAGAAGAGTGTTACTATAGCATGGAATATGCTAGGGGGAGATATGTACAACCTATTCCAATAGCACCTACTCCACCTAGATACAGTACGTAGAATGTGTCGGGACAAGTAGGAGTTGCAAGACCACAATATGTCTTAGGACAATAACGTCCATTGCTAGGTACTAGAATGCCTGAATGACGATCACAACAAAACCATATGTACCATCACCACCCCCTATAACTTACTCCTATCCAAATTAGAGCAGAACCTTGAGAAGATATGATACTGACAGTGACACATCTTCTCAGAGGAGTGATTCACCAAGAAACCAACACACAATAAAGCCAGAGGTATCTAGTGAGCAAATGAAGCTTATAGAAGAATTAGCTAAGGGACTTGCTCCTCAAGTCAAATCTAACCACCAGGAGCTTCTATGGTGTGAAATTGAGAGGAAATGGACAAACCATACGAGAGAAGAGTGTTACTATAACATGGAATATGCTAGGGGGAGATATGTACAACCTATTCCAGTAGCACCTACTCCACCTAGATACACTACGTAGAATGTGTCGGGACAAGTAGGAGTTGCAAGACCACAGTATGTCTTAGGACAATAACGTCCATTGCTAGGTACTAGAATGCCTATATACATGAGATATAAGCAGGTGATGAAAGTATATAATAAACAAGCATTAGTACCAACTACAATGTATCATAAACCCCAAAGCGGGTACTTTCCTTCGAAGCGACATAAGTGTGGGAAACACATGGTGTGGTGAGGCCGATACAACCTCCAATTCTTGCATTTCAACCTGAAGAAAGAAGATACAAGATGGGCAAAAGGACATTGCGGTTTATTGCCAATAGAGGCTTAGCAAGGTCAAAGCCTATTTACAGCCAAGAGGAAGTGGAAGAAGAAGCTCCTCAACCATAGATAGATTGTCCCAAAAGCCGTGGCAACCACTTGGTCAAACGATTTCATCAAACGGAGATCACTCAAGTGAATGCCTATTGTCTTGATTGTGGTGTCATTTACTTGATCCCCAACTGTCCAAAAAATCCAAACCAAGTCATCAAGATCTCAACGAATGTCTCAGGAATCGTTCAGCTACCCGGTAGCTCAAAAAATGAAAATGTCGTACCATTTTAGGTAGTTACAAGAGTGCAATCTTAAAAGGAAGCTGATAAGAATCCAGAGATAGAGAAAATGGAAACTGACATGAGTACAAAGACAGGTGAGCCAAAGACCGATGCACCTAGTTAAAGAACCAAGAGCAAACAAAATAGCTAGAAAGCTAAAAGGCTAGGATGAAAGCGCGTAGGGAACGAGAGCAAAAATCCTTGGCTGAGGAGCTTACCTAAGCTGAAGAGAAGATAAGACAGCATGAGGAAAGAGTTGCACCTTCTCTTATGCAGATGTCCCAACCTCCAAAATAACCATCCACAGATGAAAAACCAAAAAGTGCTAGCTCAGGAGGATCAATATTGGCTGAGAAGGTTAATCAGCAAAAGACAACCTCCTAAAAGCCTATGAAACACGGCTCAAAAACAACCAAACCCAAGAACAGAGATGGATGACATATCCATATGCGGAACTAGAAAAGGATAGGCTTGAAATGTGCAAGAAAATGATTCAAAAAAGCCCAAACTTTACTAGAACCACAAGTTGGAAAACCTGAGGGTGTGATCCCTGTCCCACCTACACCAATAATCCCACCAAACCAGGAACAAAAAGAGATAGATTCTAGTCACGAGCACAAACCAAAGCTCAAGACCCTACATGAAAACCAAGGATAGTGTTGAATTCCTTGGATAACTCTTTCGAGGGATTTCACATAACTATACCTGATAGCTATAAAGAAATAGATGGTCTTGATGAGTTGTGGAAACAAGTCAGAGAGTCCAATGAAGCGAGTGAGATAAGTAGACGAGTAAATTAAACGAGTGATGGAAGAGGAGTGTCTCTTCCACCAATAGAGGAATTTGAGGCTGGATCTCAAATGAATCTAGAAGTGGAATCGTATTGGGGAGACAAAGGATCTGTACAATCTATGGACATTCAACCCCATTCACTAAGAACACTACCATCTTATACGGGAGAGCACAAGGCCAAGTCAGAGGTTGTTGCAGTCCCATCACATAGATTGTCACCAAACAAGGTTATCAAAGCAAAAGGGCTGATAGACATTTTGTCGACACCAGTCACCTATACAATAACATTGGCCGAGTTTCTCAGAATACGACCAAACATGTGGGCTACAGTGGGAAAATGCCTAGAAAAATTTGGTGTCAAAAAGCCAATGATTCAAATCGAGGAAGGGATCAAAGAGCTTGAAATGCCTCAGCTAAAATCTAGGCTAGTACCTTTAAATAAGGTAGGCGAGTATCATGAGGGAGAAAATGGAAACACCCCTCTTCTCGTGGAATTCCAAGGTGTAAAAACGATGGCAACCCTTGACAGTGGAGTTGGAGTTCCCATTGCAACAAAAGAGGTCTGGAAAAAATGGGAAAACCAGCAGTAAGAGCTACAAGGATGAGACTGCAACTTGCAGACAGGGACACATGGAAAGGCCCATAGGACTGCTAGAAAAAGCAATTGTTACTTCTTGTGGAACTGAATATGAGCAAACCTTTGCTATTTTTTATTTTGGCAAGAAGAACAACTATGATATCATTCTAGGAATAACATTCATGCGACAACTGAAAATGGTCCAAGACTGGGGTTATAACCACATCTACCTGAGACATATGGAAACCACCACAAGGATAAACTTGAAGGACCATAGCTACAGGGATGTGATGAAAACACCTATGGAGGAGTTTGATTCTGCTACTGTAGTAGGATCAAAACTTCCAGCATGGTTGGGTAAGCCTAAAGAACTGTGGATGTGTGGAGCTTCACAATACGGAAGCTTAAAGCGAGAGGAAGGAATCCTAGAAAGGGCAATTGAAGATACGGATTACATTTTAGAACCCTTTCCTGAGGAATAATTAGATCCACTTGAATGGGAACACATCTTGGCTACTCTCAATGTGTGCGCTATTCAAGACAATCCAACAACAAAGTTTTGTGATGAAAATGGCTTTGATGTCGTTCCTTACTTTGTAGTGAATGTAATCCAGGAAAACAAAGACAAAAGAAGAAGATGAGTTCTACGACTCTGTAGAACACTTGGAGCTTCAAGAAGATGCAAACAATGGAAATCCGAACGACCCAGCAGGTGACAAAAATGAAACTTTAACTAATGCACAGTTTTATGATTGTCCATATCAAAAACCCAGAAACCAATGTCACTGCTAGATGCATAAAGTGCAAAAAAAGCGGATTCCAAAATCCTCGGTGGAAAAAAAATTGCAACAAGCATCCTCATACGTGGATTCTATACAAGAAGAAAAGACTCAGCCAAGAAGAGCACAACCTTGTCAATGAGCTACCAATGCTCTAATCAAGTGGATAGAAAAGTCATCCCAAAATCAACAACCCAAGAGCAACCAGACAGTAACTTTCCATAACTAGCCAAACCACAAAGGGAAAGTGCTAGAATGTTACCTTGCTAAGGATAGTAGCGATCGTGATGATTCTTATTACATCCCCTACCAACAACTTAGATCATCACAATCACTAGCAGCTTTAGTAAAAATCAAGAAAGGCCAAAAGAAAAGAAGAACAAGTCAGAACCAAAAAGTTTGACAAATCTGGATACCAAGAGCCAGATTGGCCAAAAACAGGTATGGATCAAGGACAAAGATCTTTGATGAAAAATCACAAGATCTAATGACAAAAAGAAAGCAGTTGAAGCACGCAAGAACGGCGAGGAAAGTCACAAAGTCGCAAGCTTTCGCAAATCTGATTTGGGTTCTGAAGAAGTTGACTCAAGCGCAAAGAGGTCAGGGGCTCATTTGGATTCCAAAACGGTTAAATTGTCAACTCCCAAAGTATCAACTCCCAAAGTCTGAATCTCATCCTCAACCAAGAGTACAAGAGCGGAAGCAAAGACCGCTGAAGACTCACACAAAGACAAGGTGGATCCCAAAGAAGTATCTTCAAACACTAATGAAGCAAGGACAAGTATGGGTTCCAAAAAGAGCAACACCAAAGAAACAACCAGTAATCACAAAGAAAGTGGGTCCCAAAGGTAACCAATAAAACTACTATCACTGCACCGCCGCTTGAATACTTTCAATTCCTCCTACCATTATAGTACAATTAGAAGAGAGCCCACTCTGAGGAATAATGCCAAATACAAAAACCAACCACAAGGCTAAACTGGATTCCAAAGAAACATCATACAGATAAGCAAGCCTTTGAAAAACTCTAACAACCTTCCATTAAGCAAACGACACATGAGCTTCAAAAATCATCACAGTGCTTAGAATAGGAAGCCTCGTTAGCAAATGCCATTAAGCGAATTGCTTATACCCACATCTTGCACGTCATAAATCTTTTCCATGCATTGACTATGTATGCATAATAGGCTTACATTACAAGGCCTGCATAGGCATATTTTTTGATTGCCCAAGCACAACACATACCCTTGGTGATACCCTGTCGTCAAGGAGGACCCCAAATAGGAGGGGAGGAGGCATTCTAAATGTGGACCTAGTATTATGAATATTAGAGGGGAATGTTTTGTGAGTTGTATTGGATTTTTGCGTTTGATTGTGACATTTTTTGACAAAATTCAGAGTATATGCCCTCATAATAGCATTACAAGATGAGTACGGGGACAAAAGCCATATATGAGCCCCTAGGGACATATGTACATTGTACATAGCATTTAGGATTCTATTAGAATGATTTTTCTTTTTTGGTTGAGCTGATTTTTGGTTTTATTTTGTTATTTTTGAGATTTTGAAAAAAAAAGCAGGAAAATTCCATAATCCAGATGAAGAAAAAACTGAAGAGATGTCGAGCAGTACAAAGAGAAGCAGATACAGGAAAATGATGATACTTCACGATGTATGTTTCAAAATCTATATGCAGAATGGGTAATGTCAGAGGTAAGAAAAGAATGCTGATCAGCCTTCAACAACAACATGAGTCCAAACCTGACTGAGAATGGTCATAAAAATCCAGGGTGGCCTACAAGGACAAAGAAAATTGATGTGACTAAACGAAAGCACCCATCAAGTGTAAAGTTGCCTATCAACCACTTCATGAGACTAAGGCGCACCTAACAAACAAAAGGGGCAAAAATGATAGTTCACTCACCTATCGTGATAGATGTCTATAGACACAACCAAGGATCAAGCCCAGTTTTGATCATCGTTCATTGGTCCAACATGTGTTTGGTAGTCAGAAGGTGCCAAAGATACCCATTAGTCATTCTTGAGACTGACATCCAAAAAAAAGCCAAATGCAAGTCCAAATCAAGATAAATTTTATCAAGAGGCTATGCATAGAGAGTACAAGCTAAGGGTTCAAAAAAAAAAAAAAACTCTTAGCCAAAGATGTAATTTTTTCAAATTTGAAGCCATGATAGCCACCTACATACCTTGTACATCATGTATATGAATTTTGGGGACAAATGGACAATGATAGCTCATAGATACTCATCTATCATGAATGATGTCAGATAAAGCCCTTTTCAGGCAAGTTACTAACTCGGGGAATTATTGTCGGGCTAAAATTAAGTCATATATCAAGTAGAAGTAGTATAATGATTTACACAACACACAAAAGCTAACAGTGGCAAATGCGCCTTTGATCACCTTGATGCAAGAACAAAGGAGTCACCAACAAAAAGAGCAGACACAAGAGTTATCAGAGGATGTCAAAAGGTTGTCCTTGATGATGCGAATCAAATGTTGGACATGGGTTTTGAGCCTCAAATCAGAAAAATTATCTCCCAGATTCGATCCGACAGACAGACTTTGTATTGAAGTGCAACTTGGCCTAAAGAAATTGAAGGTTTAGATGAAAGCCAATCACTCAATTCTACAGACTGTAGAAGTTATTTCCGAGAATCACAAATACTTAGAATTGATAGATTTGCTGGAGCAAGTGCTGGATGGAGCCTTCTCTATCCATGATGATAAGAGTCAAGCTAAATGAAATTGGGTTCTTTCTGAATTTAGAACTATAATGACAAAAACAGATACCACATCTCACCATGGATATGAAAGACATAAAGTTTATCATCGATTATGATTTTCCTGGATCATGTGAGGACTATGTACATCCAATTGGACGAACAAGACGAGCTCGTGCAAAGGCAACAGTCTATACTTTCTTCACGACAATAAAACAACAACAAAGACTGTATCGACATCAACAACCAGGTCATGTCCAGGATGACATAATCACGGAGGGGGAGTGTTGACGGGTAGGTCAATGCACGACATAACTCAACAAAGCCTTATTTTTTGAGAGTTATGAAATGCTGCAGGATTATGGTTAGAAACATCATTTGTAATAAGTAGGTAGTCTAATTGCAGAAGCCAAGGTGCAATGTCACTTCCAAATTGTAAATACCAAGCCATTTGACTCCTCAAACTCTAATTTTGGTAAACCTAAGGTGACCTTAGTATACAAGGTACCTAGGTCATTTTTGTAAAAAACCTTTTATCATAATCATAAGTTTTAAGCCATTTGACTCCTCAAACTCTAATTTTGGTAAACCTAGGTCATCTGTGTGCAAGAGAGGAAGAGAGAGAGAACGTGAGCTTCATCATGGCGCTACTCCCCGCTCATTCATCACATTGTAGATCCGATTGCACCATCGCGCTAGCTTCGGCAAGAGCTACACGACAATGCCAAGCATTCCTCACGGAACGGATCGAACGTGCTCACACATCTACGAGATCTTTGTGGCTGTAAGTATATCAAATGATATCTATTTTTTGCCTGCAAGTAGTCGTTAGAATCGTAGGGACATCAGATACACATAGGTACTCATAGATTTCAGTTTCGAACACTTTCGAAATCCAGCTCTGTCTTTATACGCATTTTTTGCAAATGGGTTTAGAGCAAGGATTTTAATTGTAGAGGCTTAGGGACAAGTGTATCCTAGTGAGGGGATGGTGTTCCTTAATTTTCGTACGATTCTGGCATGATTTGTTGAGTTTCCTTCCGGTTGTGTGTATGTGGCTAGGTGGCGTAATTGAGAGTAGTGAGGTAGTGAGATTCTAGGTTGTGGTTTAGTTGGCCTTCCTGAGTGTTGTATGTGTAGGATGGTCTTAGCTTGATGAACTAAAGAGATTTCCTCTATGTGCCTATTGTGTCATCTGTGTCCTTGATTAACATTATGTTTATTTAGGTCGTGTTACATGCACTTTATGGGTGGTGTGATTTTCTCCCACAACAAAGAGTGACTACAATTCATGAAAATATTGGGATTTATAGGCATGGGGATGGGAGAGTCATCTCTTACTACCGATGCATGGAACCCCATAAGAATGAATTAAGCCAAGACAAGGTCTTGTACTTGTTTTTCTACGACATGGAAATATGAGCTAACATCATTTTTGTTGATAAGTACATATGTGAATATGAGCCAATCCATCTTGGGAGGATATAGAAAGGGTGATAGCTCTAGAATTGCTGACACAAGCTTCTAAAGAGAAGCAAAACCCCATACACACCCTGAGGAAGTCCACAAATCCTTTCTTAGATGATTATGGAATTGCATTGCATAGAAATAGACAACCATTGTCCAACCCTCAAGGTTAGCAAGCAACACAACTGTCATTGCAAGCATGGCTCTAACAATTTGCAACATCAAAACCAAACGCAAACAGAGGTGGTTATCAAGCCATGACAAGGATAAGAGCACCACCACCACCACTCCATCAGGAGTACCAAGATGAGAGTAGAACAAGAACATCAAATCCAGCAAGGATAAAAGCGCCACATCAAGAACGAGAACTAGTAAAAAGGGTCCAAAGAGAGAAACATCCACTTGCGAGACCAACAATAATTATGGATTAGGATAGCCTCTAGGGGAGAAACCCTTACCACACCCAAGACCAAAAAGAGCTCATCGAGAAGGACTGGGAGACCCTATACTTAGGTTTGTAGATCACCATAGGATCCAACCATCTTGGGTCCAAAAATGGGTAAACGAGAAATATTTTGGGAACAAGATCTTAGGGACCATGTGGCAGCATTTGTGCACGTAATCAGAGCTGAGGAATTCCTAGACTTTCCAAAGCAGTTCACAGGATGTGGACTAACTCTCGAAGAGGAAGTTGCCACCTGGTTCGATTCCATAGAATGTAGGAATTTTGAGTCGATTGAGGAGGTGTCTGATGAGTTTATCAAGGAATTCTCTCAAAGATGAATATCTCATAATGCAGTCTTACAAATCCACAAAATTAAGAAGAAAGAAGGTGAATTTGTACAAAAAATAGTCTTAAGAAGGCTAAAAAGATATGTGAAGTTTTTTGCAATAGAAGAACTACCAACCCAGTCAAGGTTAATACTCATATTTATCCAAGGACCAAGGAACGCAGATCTCCAAAAAGATCTACGCATAAAAAAGAGCACTACATTGAATGAATTGACAAAAGAAGCCCTCTACTTGGTAGATAATTGTGCTATCTTCAAGGAAGGAGAATACAAGGATTTAGATAACAATTCTTCATCACATCATAGTGGATTCAAGTCTTCCAAGTCAAAAAAAATCTCTGATAAATCAAGAACAACTCATCGAAGAAGTTCTCAAGAGGATTAACCTATTTGCTAAGCCACATGTTAGGAAACCTATGTGGTGTGGGATAGAGCAAAAATGTAACTGAAGAGTGCTATTACAACAAGGGGTACGTAAAGGAACACCAATATACCCTACAAATCCAAGGATCACAAGCACAAGTCCCACCAATGCCAAGATATACAACAGGAATTCTTATGGAACCATTGGAAGTTGAGAGACCACAACCAGTCTTGGGACAACAACCATTAGGAAGAGAATGGGGTCTAGGAGGGCCTCTTTATTTGGCAATTCAAGGGAGTCAAACCTCTCCTCAATCAAAAGAAAGATTTTGAATTCAAACAGAAAAATGGCTAGTTTATTTGAATTCAAACTTTCCCCCCAAAATGAAATTTAAAATCTAGCGGCAAAACCATATCATGTAACATATCTACGAAAAGAGCTCAGTGTGTAGATTACAGATCTATAATCTCTGATCATATCGGAGATTGCATGTAGGAGTTATGGAAGGCCAAAAATCATAAAGGTGTCCACCCCCTTTTTTTTGGGGGGGGGGGGGGGGGGGGGGGGAGGTGCATCCTTTGACCACTCTTACACCTCTCTTACACACCCATAATTCTTGCACACATGGCATGCATCTATTTGTCAAAATTTTAATTAACTCCATAATCTCATAGCAAATAAAGAGGCCCTCCTAGACCCCATCCTCTTCCTAATGTGCCACTACTAGCAACAAGACATGTAGGGATAAGATACACGCCAATTGTAGAAGAACCTGAGGAGCATACATTTGTGCCAGTCCTCGCATAATATGAGGAGCTTAGTGGATATGTGACCAATAGGGGATATTATCCACTTGAAGAACCCAAAGCATCGGAACCATGGAGCATGATTGGATTGGTTGGACCACGAACTACTGCACATGCTACAGGAGAAGGTGTATACAGTTTGGAAGAACGCACATTGCTATTTATAGCTAATGGAGGATCAGTGATATTAAGATCTTCGTATCAATAGAGAGATCCTCAAGGAGCACCTCAACAACCAAAAGGACCATGTTATGAGTATGGTGGTGATGACCTGATGAAAGATTGTCCTTACACAGAGATCATAAGAGTGAATGCATATTGTCCGGAGTGTGGAATCACTCATCTGATTTCTGATTGCCCAAAGAACCCTAAAAAGGGAGAAAAAGTAACATTTAATATACTCGAGGCAATACCATCTAGTAGTGGGTTAGAAAACAAAAGTGTGAAACCAATCTAGTTGATCACAAGAGCACAAGCTCAAAAAACGATAAATGAACATATCATCGAAGAACAAAAAACACACATGCCTAGCATTGGTTAGAAAGGAACGGAAATAGACTTCCTCGATTGAGGAACTAAAACAGACAAGACAAAAATTGAGGAAAATTGAGAAAGAAAAAAACAAAGAAAAGGAAAACTCTGAGGTAATATTAGAACCAGGCATAGTTGAGGAACCCAAGAGTGCTACTTCATGAGGATCGGTTTTGGTAGAAAAGGTTAATGAACAATTATATTTTGTCGCGCCGTGGCACATACATAGTGTGAAATAAAAACATTCACCTCACTTTTGACACTTCTCGATGCATGGAAAGAAAAGCAATAATGTATATATTGTGATATATGCTAAATCGACTACTATGGTTGCTGCCATGTACATACCTATTCAAGGAGTTGTGGCCCTGGATGTAGTGCTATTGCATGTTTTTCCACTTTTTAAGATTCCTAATTTGGTTTTATGATGTACATATTCCAAGTGTTTTATGGTGGCACACTTACCTTGCCTACCAAAGATCGCTGCGGGCAAAGACTACCAAAAATACCAGCTAACGGGCGTTGTTGTAGAATTGCATAAAAAGTGACCCAAAATGAATATTGATAAAAAAAAATGATTCATATATGCTTTTTATGATCATGCAAGTGATCCCACAAATTTATGGATTTTTTTGACTCCGTTTGGGATTTTTCACATAAAAAATGGTCTTTTTTTGGATGAAAAGTGAGTTGAAATGACCTAATTTTGGTCTGAAGTGGAAAAATAACCCAAAAATTGATACATCATATGAAAATCCCATGGAAAAGAGAGGGAGGGATAATTTTTAGTGAAAAAAACATGAAATTTTTCAATACTGTGCAATTGCTTTCGTGGTTGCTCAATCTATAGTGCAGTCCCGCCTCTTCACAATCTTGTATTTGAGCTTGTGAGGGAGTGAATTAGGGTTTTCCCTTATTAAAATGGTTTGTGGGCTTCAATTTAGTAGCTTTTAAATCTCTAAAAACTCAAAAAATGGTTTCCGAGAAGGTGGAAGCTCGTGTATTCCATTCAACTGTTTGATATTACAACTATGTAATTGGGGGTGAGACTACAGGCTTCCATGAAAGAGGTTTGGGTTTTGATTGGGTTTTGTGCTTGTATGAGAATTGAGGTTTCATGGCTGAGATTTTAGAGTTTTCAATTCATCTTTTAAGTAAAGTTGAATGTGATTTGGTGATCCTTTCTTCATAATCTCGACTACGAAAACAAGCAGACTCCAAGCACAATAGGAAAGAGGGTTTGTGATTTTTTTGTCAAGAAAGCTCTTAGGCTTTGAACCAACTTTAGGAAGAGGGTTGGTGATTCTCCATAAACACTTTTTCACAAAAATTTTGTGATTTTTCATCACAAACTCTCATAGCCATAGGTTCTGCACCTTGCCAGCTAGAGACCGCACACATCCCGATATTTCTGGTGAACTTGACGTGAAGCAGTTGGGGTGGGGGTTCAAAAACTTTTTTTTGAAGGTCTAAATACAAATAATTAAATCTATGGATTAGAAAGAGCAACAAGGAATTTGTTTTGATCAAGGCACAATGCAAATGTTTCAAGCATTGGTTGTGTTTATGCAACAAGAACATGCTGCAGAAAAAAGAGAGGTGTCAGTAACCAAAGCCCTTCAAGATATTGTGAACAAAATGGACCAATTTGAAGGGAAATATGTCACAAAGTTTCTTAATGGTTATGTAAAGGAGATGGAGCTACAATGGGTTGAGCTTGTTGTGGTCCCCGAGCTTAGAGACCATGTAAGGGGAATCAGCGAGGAGCATGGAGGAGGTTGGGAGCAATTTAAATTAGCCCTAAAGGAGGAATAATTCATGGAGGAATCTGAAAGGATTACAAAAGGAACTTTCTTGGAATGGGTTGCAAAGCCAAAAGAAGGACTTTCCATCACTAAATGTTGAGAGAGTTTGAGTGACGCTATGCTCAGCTGTCAGGAATAGAGCGAGCTACTTTGGATAGTGAAAAGACTAAACTGTTCCTTCAAGATGCAAGTGCTGAGCTCCAAGAAAAATTAGAGCTACTCCTTGAAGACAAGAATATAGAACATGGTTTAAAGACTGAGTGGAAAGAGGTTGAGGGTGCAGTCTCATTGCTTGCTAAGAGGCAACGTTGTAGAGATAAGATGGTGGTGAATGGTGCTACCTCTACCTCCAACATGTTTGAGGTTCTTCCAAAGCCTGTTATTGTGAGTCCAAAAGGTGATAGCTCGATGAGCTTGTTAAGGGAATGCAAGAAATGAAGTTAAAGTTGACAAGGCTTGAAGAGAAAGGGCAACCTACTGGAAATAAATCCCAAAGAAAATAAGGATTTGTGCACGGATGCATATGGTATGATATCACAAACCATGAAAGAAGGGATTGTGATATCTTCACTATGCCTTGAAAAGAGATCTTTTGTTTTTTTAAAGGCTGGAAATATCCATCTTCGGGAGACATGTATGCCATTAGGAACTCTTCACTGATGCCTTGAAAAGAGATCTTTTGATTTTTTAAGGATGGCAAGATCCATCTGCGGGAGGCAGGTATGCCATTAGGAACTAACTTTGGAAAAGCAGGTATGCGAAAGTTAGTGAAGGAAATCGTTTAAGTCTACTCAAGATGCTTTTGAGGAGGTTGATAGCTTCTGGCCATATGCATTAGCGTCAACGAAAAGGGGAAGGTAACTAAATAGGTATTACATGAAGCTGGTGATTGCATATGCCACACAACAAGTTGGGATGACCCTGTGGACTCTTTATCAGTGCATGCCTATCTTGAAAAACAATGAAGCAATTATGAAAAAGAAGCGTAGATGTGAGAATGGAGATGCAGGTTCTTCTACATACTTCAAAGAGGGTTACAAGGGCCAAAGAAAGAAAGGATCCAAGGCCTTCTTATGAGGCTCCACCATAGGTGCCTCATCCTCCTGAGATTCCTATGGAGGAAGCATCTACATGGAAGAAGAAAGAGCAAGGAAAATCCAAATCAAAAGGCCCTACATACAAACTACAATCTGACATTGAAGCTTCCACAAACTTAAAGCAGGTATTGGAGGAAAGGATTTTGAATAGCAAAGTTGAGTCTACCTTGGGTGAAGTTCTTGGAATAGCTAAACGCAAGTTTCAAGAAGAAATTATAGATATGATAAAAAGAAAGAGGCAAACTCTTACTGAGTCTATTCCTCCACAATCCAAGGGTGAAGGAGAATCACTAAAGGCACAAGGGAGACATGTACAACAGAGTGAATGTGAAGACAGTGTGGTAGGATATTACCAGTCTTTTGGAAGAGATATGCATGCTAGATTTGTGGATGAGGATGATGAAGATGAAGCCTCCTATAAAAGCCACTACTCCAAAAGTCATTGGGTGAGAGCTACAACATAAACTTTAGTCAAGGTGGGTGATCTTGAGGAGCCATATGTTGCATTGGTAAATCATGGCTCTAAAATCAATCTTATGTCCAAGAGTCTTTACGTGAAGGGCAAGTGACTGATAGACATAGACCATGGGTGGATGATTAGAGCTGCACATAGCTGATTAAGAGATCTGTATGGGGCTTGTCCAAATGTGAAAGTAATGATTGGTAATGTCAAAGATGGGCAAAACTTCTTGGTGCAGGAGATGTCTACATATCCTCTAATCCTTGAGCAGCCATACATCATAGCCGTTTGCATGGAAACAAAGGTCTTGGATGATGGTTTTGCTTATGCCAGGGTAAAGAGCAGAGATGCAAAAAAAAGCGAGCTATGTAATTCTTGATTGTGTGTGTGAATCACAAGAGGAACTGTGATAGTCTTCGTGAGTATCCTCTTCCAAAAGCGAACAAAGAGTTCAAAGAGTATAGGGAGACAAGGGGTTCTGGCCATGTACCATTGTAAAGCGGGATTGCAATGGTACAAGAAGATAAAGATTCTCGCTTGACCCAAAGTGAGAAGAAGCTTGTTCTATAGGTTTCCAGGGATCTATGGAGCATGGATCAATATGTTTTATGAAGTTTGAGGATATGAAAGAAGTGCACGACAATATGTATATAATGTACATAAATACATGAAGAAAAATGGCTTCATAGAGGATAATGAATGCATTTTAGGTCTCTTTGAACAAGTTTATCATGTAGATACTATGCTTCAACTTGAGGCTATAATGGACTTAAGTATGCAAGATGGAACCCATGTTGTGGAAGTATGCTCTATGGAAATGTATGATGTGATTGACCTAATGAACGACCAAAAGTGTGTGGGGAGACCAAGTATAAAATGGTGGCAAAGAAAGTGAGACTAGTGGCCTTACATTTACCATCGGATTGCAAGAAAAAGCTAGAGCAAGTTTCTTTGTAGCCAAATCTCAGGGATCCAAAAAGAAATGGACACAAGTTCACAATGGAATCCCTAAAAGAGATAAAAGTTGGCTATGAGGAATTTTTAACAAAAGAAGAGAAGAAGAGTTTTAAAGAGATGCTTTCAAGACATGGTAAGGCTTTTGCTTTCTAGCCACATGAGATAGGGTGTGTAGATCCTAATGTTTTTGCACCTATGGTGATCTTCACTATCCCTAATGTACCTTGGAATATACATCCAATTTCAATTCCAAAAGCACATTTGTCAAAGTTAATAGAACTACTAAATGAAAAGATTAGCATGGGTATTTTGGAGCCTTCTTGTGCACCATATTCAAACAGATGGTTCATTGTGCCTAAGAAGAATGTAGCTTTGCGGTTCGTATAAGATATGCAATATGTAAACAAGGTTATCATTAGAAATGTGGGTACAAGACCAATAGTGGATGAATTTAGAGAGGCATTTGTAGTTAAGGTCAATTTACTCAATGGGGGATCTCTATTCAGGGTACAATCAATTTTCAGCTAGATGTTGAGAGTAGAAATTTGACATCTATGAAAACACCTTTGGGGCTTGTAAGGATGTGTATCTTACATTAAGGAGCAACAAATTCAGTTGCACATATGATGAATGTGATGAACAAGGTTCTACATGACTTCACACCTTGAATCACAATGCCATGATGATATGCCCATCAAAGGATTTGAAGAGAAAAATATAGATAAAGCTATGGATTCAAGGGACTGATGTAAGTTTGTTATAAACCATATCAAAGATTGTGAGAAGATTTTGTCAAGGTTGGAAGAAGTTCATCTTACCTTATCAGGACAAAAATCTTTTTTTGAACTTAATGAAGTGTTGATTGTGGGCCATATGTGTGGTCCTTATGGCAAAAGGTCTTGTCCAAAAAAGATGGATGCAATAAAAAACATGAAAGAAACATGTACATCTGTAAATGAAGTTCAAAGATTTCTTGGTGCTTACATCTTCTATCTTATTTGGATACCACATTATGCACATGAAGAAGATCCCCTTTATAGGTTGTTGAGAAAGAATCATAAGTTTCAATGGATCAAGAGCACACAAATTTTGTCTTTGACACAATCATGTGCATCTATCCGCATCAAAAATTGTGTTCTACTAGAGAGTGATGGCATAGGTCTAGATTTCAAGTTTCTCGTGTCTCTTTTTCTTCTATACCATTTCTGTCTTCTTGGTTTTCGGTTTGGAAAGTCAAAAAACTTTCCCTCCCCTCCTTTTATGAGTAGTTTATCTCTCACATGTTCTTTTTCCGACCCTGAATCATCTGCGGTAGCTGAATATTCTTCTAACTCATCTGTTGCATCATAGTAGAGGTCTAAAAAGACTTGTTGAGATTTCATTAAGTCCTTGGATTCTTGACTTTTGTCTTCAATGTGAAGGGTTGAGATCATTGTATCGGAATTATGTCATAGCCATCCTCATTGCAAAATTGAGTAGGCATAGACATATTTACACACACATCCATTGTTGCGCCAAAATTTGAGTCCACTTAAATGGCTCAATAAGGATAAATATTACACAAGCTATATGTAAATTCAATCTTGAATATGTAATATATATCGCTATGGATGTGTGGGAAATATAACTGTAGATAGAGGAGAATTGAATGCTGATGAAGCAAGGTAATTCTTCTTTAGGATGGGCATCAAACTAGCTTTAACTTGTGCTTATAACCCAAAGGGAATCCAAAAAAGTAAATGAGAGTATCCTCCAAATATCGAAGATTCAGCTAAGTCTTGTGAAGGTAATCTTGGAGAGTGGCCAAGGCTACTGCGGCATTTGCATTGTGCGATGAACACAAGACACATAGTTTAGTCACTGGCTATATGCCTGTTGAATTGATGTATGGTAAAAAACCTATGATGCCAAATGAAGGTGTAGTTTTTACATGGAATGTATTGCCATGGGAGGATAGACCGAGTAGAGAATACATGCTGGCATTGGGCATATGAAAATTGGCAAGAAGGCCTGGAGACATTGAGCTTGCAAAATCCCAACTAAAGGATGCAAGTGGAAAAACAAAGACAAATTTGATAAGAGACAAAGGCTCAAACCAAAATCCATTCAAGAGAGAGATTGGGTGTTGGTGTATGATATTAGCCTTGACAACTAGCACTCTACAATAAGGAAGCTTGCAAAGAGATGGTTTGGCCCTTATGTTGTCAAACATGTGCATGGAAATGTAACTTACACCTTGCGTGAATTGGTGGATGGGACAAAAATAAAAATTCCCATTGCAAAGAAAAGGGTTAAATTGTTCAAAAGAAGAGGGTATTTTGATCCATTTGATGCACAACATAGTGAATAGGATGAAGGGTTTAACTATATGCAAATTGAGGATGAAAGTGAAGATGTGGTGTCTCACCATGAGTTTTAATTCTTAACAAATGATGTTGTGGCACATACCAGAGGATGTGTAGGTTCAAAGGGGGTGGATGTTGTGTTGTGGCACATACATAGTGTGAAATAAAAACATTCACCTCACTTTTGAAACTTCTCAATGCATAGAAAGAAAAGCAATAATGTACATATTGTGAGATATGCTAAAGCGGCTACTACGGTTGCTACCATGTACATACCTATTCGGGGAGTCGTGGCCCTGGATGTGGTGCTATTGCGTGTTTTTCCACTTGCTAAGATGATTAATTTGGTTTATGATGTACATATTCCAAGTATTTTATGATGGCACACTCATCTCGCCTACAAAGATCGATGCAGGCTAAAACTGCCAAAAATAGGAACTAACGGGTGTCATTGTAGAATTGCATGGAAAGTGACCCAAAATGAAATATTGATGAAAAATGATGCATATATATGCTTTTTATGCTCATGCCAATGATCCCACAAATTTACAGATTTGTTTGACTTCGTTTGAGATTTTTCACATAAAAATTTGTCCAGAGTGACCTAGTTTTGGTCCAAAGTGGAAAAATGACCCAAACATTGACACATCAGCTGAAAATTCCATGAGCAAGAGAGGGAGGGCTGCTTTTTAGTGAAAAAACTTGCAATTTCTCACTACTATGCAATTGCTTTCATGGTTGCTCAATCTATGTGTAGTGCAGTCCCACCTCTTCGCAATCTTGTATCTGAGCTTGTGAGGGAGTGAATTAGGGTTTCCCCTTATCAAAATGGTGTGTGGGCTTCAATTTAGAAGCTCTTAAATCTGTGCAAAATGAGTTGAAAATGACCCAGACTTGGTCCAAAGTGGAAAAATGATCGAAAAATTGACATATCAGCTGAAAATGCCGTGGGAAATAGAAGGAGGGCTTCTTTTTAGTGGAAAAACTTGCAAATTTTCACTACTGTGCAATGGCTTTCATGGTTGATCAATCTACGTGTAGTGCAATCCCGCCTCTTTGTAATCTTGTATCTAAGCTTGTGAGGGAGTGAATTAGGGCTTCCCCTTATCAAAATGGTGTGTGGGCTTCAATTTAGAAGCTCTTAAATCTCTGCAAAATGAGCTGAAAATGACCTAGTTTTGGTCCAAAGTGGAAAAATGGCCCAAAAATTGACACATTAGTTGAAAATTCCATGAGAAATAGAGGGAGGGTTTCTTTTTAGTGAAAGAACTTGTAATTTTTTACTACTGTGCAGTTGCTTTCATGGTTTCTCAATCTATGTGTAGTGCAGTCCCGCTGTTTCGCAATCTTATATATGAGCTTGTGAGGGAGTGAATTAGGGTTTCACCTTATAAAAATGGTGTATGGGATTCAATTCAAAAGCTCTTAAATCTTTGAAAATTCAGAAAATGATCACCAAGAAGGTGGAAGCTTGTGTATTTCTTGCAACTGTTTGATGTTACGACTATGTAATTGGGGGCGAGACTACATGCTTCCATGAAAGAGGTTTGGGTTTTGATTGGTTTTTGTGCTTGTATGAGCATTGATGTTTCATGGTTGAAAGTTTAGAGTTTTCAATTGATCTTCTAAGTAAAATTGAATGTGATTTGGTGATCCTTTCATCATAATCTTGACTACAAAAACAAGCGGACTCCAAGCATGATAGGAAAGAGGGTTTGTGACTTTGCTATCACGAACGCTCTTAAACTTGAAACCAACTTTAGGACTTCAAAGGGGTTTGTGATTCTCCATAACACTTTTTCACAAGGTGTTTGTGATTTTCATCACAAAATATCTTAGCCATAGGTTCCACACCTTCCCAGCTAGACCGCACACATCCTGACAATGCCCTCCTTCAGGCCTATGATGCGCGGCTAAAAAATAATCAAACTCAAGAACAAACATGGATGACATATCCATATGTGGAACTAGAAAAGAAAAGGCTTGAAATGTGTCAAAAAATGATTCAAACAACCCAAGATTTACTAAAGATTCTTGTTGGGAAACCAAAAGATGTGATAATTGTCCCATCAACACCAGTAATCCCACCAAAACAAGAGCAAACAAAGCCAAATTCCAACCAAAAGCACAAACCAAAAACCAAAACACCGACACAAGGGCCAAAAGTTATGATGAACATCATGGATCAGTCTTCCAATGGATCCACCTAGGCATGTCAAAGGAGTGTAAAGAGATGGATGGTCTTGACGAGCTGTGGAAACATGTCAGAGAGGCCAACGAAGCTAATGAGCTGAGCAAACATGTAAATCAGACCAGTGATGGGAGAGAAAAGTTTTTTCCATCGATAGAGGAAGGATCTCAAATGGATCTAGAGATGCAATCATATTGGGGAGACCAAAGATCCATTCTATTATAGACAACCAACCACCTTCGCTAAAAACACTAATGTTCTATATGGAGAGCACGAGGCCAAATCAGATATTGTTGCAGTCCAATCATAGAGACTCTCTTCCAAGAAGGTCATTGTCTCTAAGTGTCTAATAGACTTTTTGTCGACACCAGTAACATGTACAATAACATTACCTGAGCTATTAAGAATACAACCTAGCATGTGGGCTATGGTAGGAGGCTGTTTAGAAAATTTTGGTGTGAAGGAGCCTTCGACATGAATTGAAGAAGGAATCTGTAAACTCAAAAAACCTCACCTCACTACCAGGAAAGTACCATTGAACAAGGTAGGAGAATATTGTGAAGGTGAAGATGGAAACACAACTCTTCCAGTGCGATTTCAAGGTGTCACCACCATGGCAATTCTTGACAGTGGGTCTGGGGTAGCCATTGCTACAAAAGAAACATGGAAAAAATGTTCTTTAATAGCAACAAGAATGAAACTACAACTTGAAGATGGTTATAGGGAGAAACCCCTAGGACTTCTAGAGAAAATAGTTTTCACCTCTTGCAGAATTGAATATAAGCATGCATTTGCCATTGTTGATTTTGGCAAGAAGAACAACTATGAAATCATACTCGGAAAACCATTCATGAGACAATTGAAAATGGTCTAGGATTGGGGGTAGGACCAAAGGAACATGGAGACCACAACCATGATAAAATTGAAAGACCGTAGCTACAAGGATGTGACAAGAACACCTGTTGAAGAGTTTGATTCAGCTACATTATCTGGATCTGAGCTTTCAGCATGGTTAGGTTAGTCCAAATAGCTATGGATGTGTGGAGCTTCAGATTGTGGTAGCTTAAAACAATAAGAGTGTATCCTAGAAATGGCTTTGAATGACGAATACTATATTGTAAAACCCCCAAGCCCTAGAACCTTTAGAATGGGAGCACATTTTGGAAACCTTGGATGTGTGTGCCATTGCAGATGATCCCATGAAAAATTTATATGACAAAGATGGCTATGATGTGATACCATATTACATGGTTAAAGAAGAGGGAAGTTAAAGAAGAGGGCAAGAGTCAAACCTCAAAAGAACCCAAAAGGGAAGAGAAAGATGAAAAGGAAATGGAGGAGTTGTTCTATGACTCTCCAGAGCATTTCAAATCTGACAATGATGCAGATAACAAGTGCTTTGACAACCCCAGTGACCAAGAAGAGACCATAGTGGATGTCAAGCTTTATAACTTTCCAAATCAAAAACCTAGAAGGCAACAATGCTATACAAATAGAAGAGCCATTGAATTGGAGGCTAGAGACTGCATCTTACTTGAAAACCAAATTTACAAAAGAGGCAAAGATAACCAACTTAGGATATGTGCAATGGAAAATGAATATCTACCTACCATGGAACAAGCACATGGAGGAATTAGCGGACGCCATTTCTTCGGAGATAAGATAGCTAAAATTTTCTTAACTACTAGGATATGGTGGAGAACATTGCACATAGACATGGAAGAATATGTTAAACGATGTGAAGATTATCAGTGCACTAGGTATATAAGCCAAAATTTTATAATTATTGGGGATCAAATAACTATTGAGCTTACGTAAAGAAGAGCATGCCTATACTTGCATGTTTACTACTCATTTTATGGGTAAGCATTGCTAATGAAAATTCTCCCTAAAGAACTATGGATGATGCATCACAACCTTGAAGTCCTGGACAATGCTAGATGCCTGCAGCATGATACATTTTTTAGACTATCTCCTTGGGTATGGACTTCCAAAGAGCACACAAGCTCATGAACTCTATTCAATACAACATAGAAGCTACCATGATGGAGAAAGATGGGGCTACTAGATAAGAGTAAAAATCACTAATGATCTCATATGATAGGCACTTCACCTAACAATGAGAAGCCACAACTTGCTACAAAAGACAAAATCTATTGATTCGACAAGGCATTCATAAAGCAAAAAGGACACAAGCTCATGTACAAGGTTCTAATCTATTTGGATATAGAATCACCCTTGCAACTAATCTCACAGCATTTAAACTTCTAGAAGCCACTTGATATACAAATCCCATACTCCATGTGGCAAAAGTGATGACCATCGGGTTAGCCAAAAGGGTGATCAAGTGCGATCTCAAAAGCTATAATTTGAAAAATCTAGTGGAAGCAAGCTTGAAGGATAGTGATGGGAAAAGAATGTACATGAACGCATGACCTATGCTTACCAAGATAGCTTATCAATCCTTGGAGATGGTCAAGTATCTTCCTAAAGCTGGGTCTCCTCAATCTACTACACAAGGTCAAGAATGCAGTAACGGAGTTTGTCAACCACCCCCACAAAGACAAGAGTAAGAGGCCCCAGAGATGTAGAGCACCAACTATTGATAGTGAGCCCACTGAGTCATCCTTTGATATCCAAGGTGAAATCAGAGGGAAAGAAGATATCCCATCTAAATACCGGCCATCTAAAGAGGAGGATTACCACTGATAAAAAAGAGAACAAAAAAAAGAGATCAGATTCCAAAATCTTATGCACAATGCTCCATGGAAGAAACCCAAAGACTAAAGGAAGAGAGGTTGGAAAAGCTGGCTGATGAGAAAAATAAAGTGGAAGATAGTCACCAGGATGCACCTCCATTAGGTGAGGATGTTGTAGAGCTAGACAGAAAGCTCTACAACATCCTCACCTAATGGATGTTGTAGAGCTCAAAGATGAGAGGGGACAAAAAGCCCATGCAAATGTTAGGTTGGCAAGATCCACTTGCCACAAAATCCAAGATGCTCTAAGAAGGAAAGATGACCAAAGGAAGGAGGAGGAGTCCAAACAACAAAAGACGATAGATTTAGAATCACCCTCAAACTCTCCTTGTAGCCACTTGCATCACAAAGAAACTGAAAAAGATACGACTACAACAACCAAAGATGTAGAGGAGACAAAGAAATTTGTCTCTTTGAAACCACCATCCCCTCCTCCTATGGATCAACATCAAGAGAAAATAGAAGCTCTAGTGGAAAAGAAAGATCAAGACCACATTGAGGAAGAACAAAGACAACAACCTGAGAAACACATACAAGAAACACCTCCAAAGATAGATCAATTTGTTGAGACCTCCTAGCAAAGACAAACACAAGCAAGAAGAGAGGTACCACCTCTCACACAAGAAGATGCAGCAATAGCAAAAATAATTTGTAGGGAGTTTGATCTCAAAGAACACTTGGAGATGATTGAACTCCAGTTCAGGTGCCAAAAGGTAATCATTGAGTTGCAAATACAGGATGCCAAGACCAAAACACAAAAATCCAACATGGAGATTGGAAGGCTAGAGCTACAAGTCACCAACATATAAGAGGACAAGGAGAAGCTCCAACCCGCTCTAAAGAGAGATAAATAAGATGCTGCAAGAATATACTCATATTTAGAGAGACATATTGAAGCTAATACAAAGGTCCAAGTGCCACAACAAGCACGAGAAGAGGCTTTGGAGAGGGAGAAGAAGAAATACTCCAAGCTATGTGAATCCTACAATGTAGTGAAGCACACCCTCTCCACCCTCCTCTCCATTCAATCAGTACTTGCACATGACTCCACATCACAACCCAGTAAAATGCAGAAGAGATGAAGGCTTTAAAGATGAAGTTAGAGAAAGAGAAGCTACAACAACAACTTCTCATGGCCAAAATACTCGCCACCAACTCTCAAAGGGAACAACAAATCAAAGGCCTTCAAGTCCTCACTACCCAAGCAAAGATACACACAAAGGAAATAAAAGCCAAATAATTGGAATTAAGTGCTCTCCAAACAAAGGCAATAGTCCCCATCACTGCTGTGATGGCCATGCCAGGGACCGTTGGCTACAAATAGATACACCATGATTACTGACGTCCCTTCCGCTTGTAACCAACACAAAGATAGGACTCCTCCTACTCTTTGATACCAACTCAAGGGGGCGATAACATTTACTTTTTCTCATATGGAACCCTTAACCCCATAATATCTTTCGAAACTCTACCTTTGAGGGCCAACTGGTGAGAGTTCTCTAATTCACACTTGGTTCAGGTCACTAGTGCTTTTTTCCCAGTTAATGCGTTCCCCTAAGATGAGTGTATTAAATAACTACATGAATCCCTTGTTTCCAAGCTTGATCCCCACTCCGTAGATCGGAATCCCTTTCTCCCGTTCTTGACTTAACTTAATGGACACCATAAAATTGGGTTCAATCTTTTGGCCAACAATTTAACCCTCTAGAATCCACCCTCCCACCAAATCGTTTGGATGCACCTTTCCAAGTTAGTACTATGATAATAGATAAACAATATTCCAAAAATGTCAAGCATTTGAAAGAAGCATGTAATCTATTGCATACCCTTGCAAGTGTGCATTTATCAAGTCATTCCCACCTTTTTCCTTTTTAGGATATTTTACTTTCTTTTTTCTTTCGTAACACTAAAGTTATCTAGTTACCTTGCAAGCAATCACATATACTTCTCCACGCATATCCCTATCCTTCTCGTAGGACTAAAGTATCCTGTCTCATCCACCACGTGTGGAGGTAGCATCTTCACACAATTTCCAATTCTTATTTTTCTTTATCTTTCTTGTTTAAGAAAGGCTTACAAATTAATCTACCTTAAGTTCCTTTTAGATAAATATTCCGAGAATTAGATCAAAGATCCAACAAGTGAGGACAATTGAGGTATAGTCCATTTAGGTTCCTAGCCTTTCCAACGTTCATTTTTACCAAACAAGTATAAGAGCTCCTTAATTAAATCACATCTTTCTCTCTTATTGAATCCCTTCCTGGAGCCATTTTCCATCCTACATTCTTGTCGATATCAGGGTTGTCCAAACTAGGCCAATTTCTAGACACATCCACTGGTCCTCCCACCCGGCCGAGACTCACTCCCATCCAATCTTTATATTTCCTTTTACTATCTACTTAAACAAGACCCTAAAAAAACAACGAGTCTCTTGGAAGTTGAAGGTTTTGTCTTGCGATGAAAGTTTTAAGTCAACCCCGTCATGGACAAATCCCTTTTTTTTTCTTTGCATCATTGTTATCCATGGGGCATCTCCATGGAAGAGATGGGAGTTTTATGTTCAAGAGACACTATTGTCACTTCCTAAAGCTATCCACTTACTCCCCCCCCCCCCCCCTTTGTAGTTGCAAAGCAAACTTGAAAGTAGACAAACTTGAAATGAACAATGCATATGCTCTCTACATTGACCTTTGCTTCGGTGTGAACCATGAGTTGCAAGCACAAAACTTTAGAATGCATCAAGTTGTAATCTTAAGGCAAATAATTTTAAAACTTCCTTGATTGATTATGCAAGAGTAGAACCCTTCAATTAATGGTATTGTAAGAATAGAACGCAAAATTCCTAAGAGTGGACATGCTATTGCAGTGAAAAATGCTCATGCAATGGAGTATGCATGATTAATAAACTCTTCTTTAAGATGGAGTTTAGGCTTACCTCAGCTACCATGGAGAGGATTAATCATGTAGCTACTAGGAGAGTCTTAAAAATTTGGAATTTTTTAATTGACAAGAGGGGAGATAACCTTACTTGGAAGGGAGTCCTCTTTCAAAGAAAACTCCTTTGATTTTGATAAAATTACACTTCAAAACTCTCTTTTCTCTTGAGAGAATTAGAAATTAACTTAATTATATCTCTAAAAATCTTACAAGCATACTTTATAGAGAGGGAATAAAACAGATTCTATTTCTTGATTTAGCTTGAGTGCATAATCAAAGAAAAACTTATGATCCTTTCATGAGAGGATTTCGTTTGGAGAAATTATAATGCCTCTTTTGAAAATTAAGGTTAGTTTAAAAAAATCCAATACTTAATTGCATTTTATTTATGTTATTTATGTCAATTAAGTAATTTAAGTAAAAGAAAAAGAGTAACTTGAAAGTTGAGAAGAAATGTTTGCACGGGTCTTCTCTTTGCTTTGGGGGAGTATTGAAGAATCTTGTTGACATATGCGGCTCTATCCCTCTTCACCTTCACTTGAAGACCACCAATTGTGCTACTTGGAATGAGACAAGGAAGATTTAAAATATGGAAAGCTTGAGGGCTGGAGAGAGAGAGAGAGAGAGAGAGAGAGAGAGAGAGAGAGAGAGAGAGTGAAATGAGAAGAAGAGGTTCAAGTTCCAAAAATTTTGATGCGGGTTTTTGGTCATGAATTATCTTGGAGAGCGGGTGTGTGTAGAAGGAGTGTGTTGCAAGAGGGTTGGCTATGGCTTCTCCAAGATTTTTCTACAACTTACTCTCTAGAGTGCATCCTAAAAAATGGAGGAGAGAAGTGTAAAATGAGAGGAGAAGCCCGAGTCTTTTTATGTATCTTTAAGATAAGTGCCTTCACTTATCTTGATAGCTTATCTTCATTATTAATAATTTCATTTTACTTATCTTAATAACTTATCCTTCTTTTCAAAACTTCTTCAACAAGCTACTTACTCACCTTATCCTTACGTTCTCTTTCTTTTTTCTTATCTTCTCTTTTCTTTTTCCTTATCTTCTCTTTCTTTTTCCTTCTTCTTTTTTCCTTTTTGATTCTCTTTTCCTTTTCCTTTTCTCTTATCTTATCTTTTCCTTTTTCCTTATCTTTTTCTCATGCATTGGTTATTCTCATGTTCCCATGGTTTAAAACTAAAGTGTTCCGTGAGTGAGTAAACTTTGGTGTTTGGATTTAGCTTGAATTTACCCCAATTTGGTGTTTGGATTTAGCTTGAATTTACCCCAATTTGTTTTTTTAGTCGGTGGTTTAGATGCGTTAGTCAAGAGTAAGGGCTAGGAGGAGGTCCTTACAAACTACCCAACAAAAAGAAAGATCTCTCCTTAGCTAGGAACAATAAAATAAGGGAGTAGATCTTCATTTGCAAGTTACATCTCCTTAGTCAAGAGTAAGGGCTAGGAGGAGGTCCTTACAAACTACCCAACAAAAAGAAATATCTCTCCTTAGCTAGGAACAATAAAATAAGGGAGTAGATCTTCATTTGCAAGTTACATCTTTAGCTTCTAGGTTACGCTAATTCATTCGTTGTAGTTTGCTCATCTATATAAGGTGCAATCTATCCTCATCTCTTATAGTAATATTACCTCCATCCTTAGAATTTCTTAATACATATACAATTTTTCCATCCATCCCTTAGTTGCTTGTGAAAATAGTGAACCTACTAGCCAATGGTACTCTTAACTCCTTACCCATGGAGTGAGCCTCGAGTTGTAGTCTCTTAGTGAGGAAATTTAGATTTGAACTCATCTTACTAAGTATCTCTTTTGTTTTGTGTTTCTTTATTCCCTCAACATCTTAAATTCCAAAACAGTCTTATTGACATCTGATTTTGTCACAAAAAATTGTTACAAAAGCTCAACGGTTTGAGTACTTTCAAGGGAGCTTCTCTTGCTCTACTTGCACTAAAACTTTTCCACCATCTAACAGTCCCTTTTTCAAGAAAGATAGGTGGAAAAAGTTTTCTAGCATGTCTCCTTTTCTCTTCTAGAGTTTCTACTTTCATTTCCTCTTGCACGATTTGGAGAACTCCTTCTCTCAAGAGTTTCTTGCCATTTTCCATTTTTATTTGCTCTTACATAATGTTTTTGAGATCTTCTTGTTCTTGAGAGTTCCATGTCATTTTTCTTTGTATCTCACCCTCTTCCTACGAAATCTCTACAAAAATCTCTATTTGGCCATGGATAGAAATTGTGCTCTGATACCAGTTGTGAGAGCCATGCTAAGGACTGTCGATTGCACCATCTCCGAATGGATACACCACGATTCCTTCCATCCCTCCCACTTGAGAACGACACCAAGACATGACTCCTCCTGGTCTTCAATGCCCACTCAAGGGGATGATAACATTCACTTTTTCTCATATGGAATCCTTAACCTTGAAATATTTTTCCTTGTCGATTCAAACTTTTCAATTGACACCATCAGACTAAATTTGAACTCTATCTACCAGGGTCAACTGGTGAGATTTCTCTAACTCATTCTTGGTTCAAGGTCATTGAGGTTTTTTTCATGATTATGATCGAGCACAAAAGTCAATGCGTTCCCCTAAGATGGGTGTATTTAATAACTACACAAATATCTCATTCCAGGTTTGATCCCCACTTCGTAGATCGGAATCCCTTTCCCCCGTTCTTGACTTAACTTTATGGACATCATAAAATTGGCTGCAAATTTTTGGCCAACAATTTAACCCTTCTGAAATTCACCCTCCCACCAAACCATTTGATAAATGCACCTTTCCAAGGTAGTACTATGATACTAGAAAAACAATATTCTAAACATGTCAAACAAAGAATACATTTCAAGAATTTGAAAGCAGCATGCAAACTGTTGCATACCTTTGTAAGTGTGCATTTATCAAGTTGTTCTCACCTTTTTTCTTTTAAAAATATTTTACTTCCTTTTTTTAAAGTATTATTAAAGTTATCTAGATATCTTTTAACCAATCACATATTCTTCTCTAAGCATAACCCTATCTTCATCCCAGGACTCAAGTATCTTGTCTCCTTTGCCACGTCTAGAGACGACGCCTTTACATAATTTTCAATTCTTATTTTTGTTTATCTTGTTTGGTGAAGGCTTACAAATTAATTTACCTTAAGATCCTTTTAGATATATTTCGAGAAGCAAAGCAAAGGTCCGGCTAATGAGGACAATTAAAAAATAGCCCATTTAGGATCCTAGCCTTTCCAAGGTTTATTTTTACCAAACAAGTAAAAGAGTTCCTTAATTAAATCACATCTTTCTCTCTTATCTAAATCCCTTCCTAGATTCATTTTCCCTCCCCTTAGTCTTGTCGGCATCAGACACATCCATGGGTCCTTCCACTCGGCCAGGATTAACTCCCATCCAATCCCAGTTCCAAGGCCTTGAACGAACTTGAGCTCAAAATATAGACTAGCAGTTCTTACTATCAGCCAAAAAGGACCATCTCTTATTGCATCCCATAGATAAACACTTGCACCAATCTTTTTCCAAACATGCAAAGACAAATTTCACACTTAAAACTTTTATGTTATGCTAGGGCTATCCATGTCAAATCTTCTCGTTAAAGTTTTAATCCTAGTTGAAATTTAAATTAGGTTCATTGAGGTATAATCCACTAGTTTCTATTTTCTTTTACTTTCTACTCAAACAAGAGCTTAGTTCGCCTCCCCAATCATCACACACCAACCAAGGTACTCTTATATATCACACACAAGTGGCATTGAGCTCAAGGATCTTAAATCTTCACACACTTAAGCACACAATTAGGCACAAACTCTAATCACATCACCAAGAGTGTACACATACTACATTAATCAAGAGAATTAGAGAAGTCATCAACTAATCAAAATACTCATGGTAGAAGGGAGTTAAGATCAAAGCAAGAAGTCATTACCTCTCTCAAATCTAGAATAATGAGAGTGTAAAACTACTTCATGACATACTGAAATGTAGAAAAGACAAGACTAATGAGCAAAATAGAGATTAGATTAATCAATAAGAGCTACTCTAATTACAAAGGATTATCACTAGCCTTCTAAGCATGGACATTAAGCTCAAGGCTAGTACATCCATAAAGTGATGACTCAAGAGTGAGCTCTCAAGAATGAATCCTCTTTGCATAAAAGAGCTTTTTATAAAGGCATGGACTCCAAGCCTTTCTACTATGGGATTAAGTTGAGCCCTCTACCTTATACAATTCAGAACTCCTAAATGAGCCCGAGACCTTATACAATATGAATAGGAAATATTGTGCATATCCATAGCACATCCCTAGATTGGTGCATAATCAATGTAGCATGTGTTAGCCGCTGCTAACATTCCCCCCTCCTAATTTGGCGCACGTCCATGTGTACCACTGAAGTCAAGCACAATGACGTTGAAAGTACGTCCTTGGAGGAATGTTAAGCTTCCAAAACATAAAGCAATCCATAAGTATCAAATGACAACAAATAAGATTAGAACATGAATTGCAATGATCATCATACAAAGTGAATTTTTGCTTCCAAAAGATGGGTCCTTCATAGACAAAAACTAAACAACATAAAGCAAAAAACACCTAAATTAACTCACTTCAAATTTCATATTTATGCATGTAGCATAGGCAAGCAATTATGACCTTATGCTAATGCAAGCTCATAAACCTACTAGCCTAAAATGCATATGGTCAATCTTAATAAAGCATCCAAGTCTATCATATTTATAGTCACAAAGAAGCTCCTAATGTATTAGTACACTATCACTTAGCTTTTTGAAGCTCATGGAAGATTTTTTTTAGCATTTCACAGCAAAATCTAAAGCATATGACAATGTGGCCACTCCAAGGCAAGTCAAGATGCAACTCTCCGCTCCTTGGACCCTCAAGGATGCGTCCAAAAGTCTACTAGCCTACCAAGGTGACGGCTAAACTCTATCAGCCCAGTGCATTGGTTTAGGGCCTTGACCAAGCGAGCTAATGGGGTTTCCCTCATCTACAAAGTGCCAATAAGGTGCTAGGTCTAACAAAGACACAAACATAACATATAAATTTCATTTTCATGTGCCTAGTAGAATTTGTGCTACTATTTTTGGGCACTTTTTATTCATTTATTTCATTTTTTAGCACTTTTTTATTGATTCCATCATGAGATTTTTATGGCAAATGACTAAGAAACTAAAGCCTAATCTAGGTCATGCTAGAAACGAGTGGAGTATTAAGACAATCACTAGGAGTCTAGGACTAACAAGAAATGATCCTACATCAACCTAAGGTCAAGGCCAATTACCCATGATTAACACACATAAAACCAAATTTTTAATGAGTTTAATATTCACAAAGCAAAGTGTTGAAACTTTCATGTATGCCTAGCTTTTGAAAATAAAAGGAAACATAGCTTATAATCAAATTCACTTAATCCAAGCAAGCAAACAGATGAATAGACCAAAAAAAGAATATCGTGGAAGGATTTCAACTATGCGTGCTCTTTTGAGCATCCTTGAGTAAACCATCCACTCTTATGTATGTAGAGGCCTCTTGATTCGTTTTATTTGCAGACCAAGATTCTTGAATCTAAGTGTTAACAAACACACGCTCCAAAATATCATTTATTGAAAACCAAGAAAAACACACAAAAAACATTATTGGAAACCTAAAGCTAGGGTCTCATTACCCAAATATGCCAAAGGGAAAAATCCCAAGGGGGAAAACGTGCCTTTGGTTATGCACTTGATGCTCTCGGATAGAAAATGTATGCATACACATCAAAAAATGAGAGAGATAATGCTTCTAAATAAGGAAACTTTGTAATGTAAAAGTCTCTCAAGCATAATCAAAAGATGATTAAGTGCTAGCTCACATGAAAGTGAAGATTTGGATCAAGATATGAGCTAGAGATAAAGCAGCTTTAAATGAGAGGAAGTGGCTCTTGAAAGATAAATTTTTCATTCAAAAGCTCTCAAAAAGTTGACTAAACACTAGATCAAATGAAAAAGATTCACTTCAGACCAAGCTATGAGCTAACATGCATATAGATTTTAATCTAAATAATTGGAATGGCTCTAAATAGCCAAACATAGCACTATGTATCAATGCCAACACCCATCATGGATCAATGAAAACTCATGTTTACCCACAAACTTTCAAAGTAAATATCAGTTGTTAGTAGAGTTTTACATACAGATTACGCACTAAAAATGTATCAAGCAATGACAAGCCCAACTTTAAGTGCACACTCTCAACCAAGCATCAATACATGTTCAATGAGTCTCTCAACTTAAGCTCACATGCATGCCAAAAAGAATTTGTCATGTAGTGCAATGAAAATGCCAATGAAATCGAGCACCAATCCATGCACAAGCCAAGAATTTTATGTGTAATGGAAATGATCCCAGAAACATAGCATACCATCGATGCCCACTCCCTTGCTCTTAAGCAGCAAATATGGCATACATAAAATAAGGAAGAGAGAATGTATACGATGGTGAAGTGAATTTCCAACTCTCTCAAGTCAATCAAAACTATTGTTTTTGGTGTCATAGGCTTATTCCCTTCAAGAACAATTAGTGATAAAATTGTTTTACATAGGCACCAAGCATCAAGAAGTCATGCTCAATCAAAACCTCAACCTTCGTTGTCGAGAAATTTGCGGTCTTGCCAAGAAAGCACCGGGCTTATGGCTGTGAGAGTTTGTGAGAGAACTCAACAAAAGCTATATGAAGGAGTTAAACCATATATGCCATGAAGACTAGGGTTTGGAAAGAAGTGCAATCAAAGAAGACTCACTCTTTCTCTCTTGCACTCTCACACACAAAGAAAGAACACAAAAGAGAATGTCAAAACAATACGAAAATGAAAACATCAAGGCTATGGTCATATCGTATCATGGGTAATATGAAAGGGTTAATAGATGAGTTAATGGCATTCAATCTTGACTGACCAAATAGGCTACGAATTGTTCGTTGGAATTGTAGTTTTGTGCTTACCATAATATATATATTTTGTCTAGTGATTGGGATTAATTGCGTGTACAAATCCTCTTGGTTCATAGAAAGATAACTACGCTTACGTCAAAAGAAAAGTTATAGTCTATGAGAGGTAGTATGATGGGATCCGGTGATAGAAGTATTTCATTAAGCCTTTCTGGGCCAAAGAGAAACACTATACGTTGTTGAAAGTGTATTTTTCGGCTAATCCATACGTTAATTCTAATAGATCGTACAGAGTGAAAGCGATAGAAATGATCATCATGTGGGTTATTCATCTAGGATAGTATGTGAGAAATGTAGATATGAGAGAAGTGAAGAGATGAGAAGTTTCCCTCCCAAGCCCTATTCTTGCCCGTAGGCAATAAGGATACTGCGGGGAGAGATGTACCTGTAGAAAAGAGAACCTAGAATTTGCAGAGAGGATGAATTACTAAGAATGAGAGAGATAGGTTTGGTTAAGGAGATGAGATTAGATACATATATATATATGTGTGTCGGATTAGAGATGAAAAAGAAAACAACAAGAAATCAAGAAAACATCAATGTAGAACACATCTTACTTGACAAACGCTTCGGCACCATTATTGATGGAGAGAAAGGAAGAGGGAAGCACTACACTTTGATTGATACGCCAAGTACAACACCTTCTTTGATTAGAGTTGATCTTCCAAGGATAGCGTACAAGAATGGCTAGTCTTCCTCTAGGAGAAAGTGTAGGCTTGGGGCTTATGTTAATGGGGCTAAGTACAATTAGGCATTACTACTCA
The DNA here is from genome assembly GCF_014529385.1 of Adiantum capillus-veneris. Lineage (NCBI taxonomy): Eukaryota > Viridiplantae > Streptophyta > Polypodiopsida > Polypodiales > Pteridaceae > Adiantum > Adiantum capillus-veneris. The sequence continues at coordinate 158,938,818 of NC_140934.1, read as the reverse complement.
CTCCCTCAAGAATTCCTCTCATCAATGGGTTGAATGCTTGAGTTCCTTTTCAAGGAATAAGAGGTCCCCTTTTATAGGTGAAGGGAACCCCCAAGGGTTTACACAAGAAGAGAGGAGCCAGTATGAATAGGAATTGGAAAAGTTGGAAATGAGTTGTCCCTGCATGATGTGGGCAGACTGGGCTCCAGTATTTTGATCATATCTCCTCAACCGTGGCTCTAAATAAAAAAGTAAAAATATGGGCAAAAACTTCAGCTCATTAACTACGATTTTCATTTTAAAATCATTTTCCAATTTGGATTGGAACCTTGTGTAAAAAATTCATCAAAATAGGGTCCATTTCTAGCAGCAAAAGTCTTCCCGTGGTCCCCTTAGCCTAGACTTTCATTTAATTCCAAAGGACACCTCATGCCATATAAAAGCATGACATTGCTCCTTCACAAAGTTTTGTAATCATGCTTGCAATAATGCATTAAAATAAGTGTATCTTTGAAATCATGCCACCTAGTGTCCCACTAGGATTTGATTCCCTCCTAGTAGCTATTTAAAAAGAAATATAAGAAAAGTATAAAAAATACATAGAATATATATATATTGGAGTTTACCCTGGATATAGGATCTAGCTAGGGTGTGAGATGATAATGAGATAGTAGAAATAAAGAATCAATGCTTTTTGCCCCAAGTTAAAGAGGCGGAGCTATTGAGCTTTTCTCATAGTATTTTTTGATAGTAAAGTAAGGATAGGTTACCCTTGAGAAAAATAATAGGATGAGATAGAAGGCTTATTATTATGCTTAAATATGCATATGTACATTATAGGAAAGATAATTATGTATCTAAAAAGTTACAAGATAGATCTTGTAGCATGCGTTCCCAACTATGTACGTGTCACAGCTTGACATCGTGCAAAATTTTCACTCATTCAATGTATGACACACAATCGGTGCCCGCATGCTCTCATGTAACATTTGTTGATCAATTAGCACATATAGAATGTTCAATAAGATCTATTGACCACAATACAAATCAATGTGATGCAAAATTTCATTTCAATGAACCACTCTTCTATTACACAATGAACATTCATGGCAAAATATCTTCAAAATGTCAATGAATAGCTCATTCACAATTTGCATTATTTGAACTTAATCTCAAAAAATCAAAGCGGGATTCTCAATCGCGAGTTTTGAAGGTCAAGTGAATTTTAAGTTGTGATGGCAGCACCATTTGTTGAATGGTTAATTTCATAAGGATTTATGGTTTTCAAACGTGAGAAAGGAGATCTCATGGGAGTCAACTCCTACTTAAAATAATTTTTCTATTATTTTTAACTGTTCTTTTGAAGCTCACAACCATCTTGCGGACATGTGGGGAGAGAGAGGATGACAAGGAGCGTGGGAAGGCCATAGCAAGCATGAAGATAGGTGTGTGACGCCTGGATCAATGAGAGTGAATCAACAAAAGTTGTGTGTGTGTGTGTGTGTGTTGTGAACCAATGCAAAAAACAGGCCATGTGAGCTGCAGATGATAAAATTTCACAAAAATGGGCATTTTTGTGTGTTTGTGCAGCATTGTGTGGTTGAGTTCATTGAATGAAAGTTTACAAGTGTGTGTACGGGCAATCAAACAAGTTTGTGGGGTCGCCAATGACGCACCATGCAAATTTTGTGGGTTTGATGAGCTAGCAAAAATCAAGCCAAAAAAGTCAACCATTCAACTTAAAAGAGGTCCGGACTCTGGGCTGGCACAACCCAATGAGGGTAGGCCTGCAATATGCTTCAAGAATTCACAAATTCATGGGAGGAATGGTGGAAGCTATGTGGGACTAGGACGCCAACATCAGCAGCATGAAAGGGTAGTTTTAACTTTTGACTCGTGATTCTCGATGTGAGTGTGTAATGGCGGGCCAACTGAAAGCGGTAGAAGCTAGTGGGGTTGTGGGGACCATTGTCCACTAAGGGTGGGGAAAAGCTACAAAAATAGTACATGGTTCATGCCCATTGATGGCCCAAGTTAGGTCAGGTCCACTGCAGTCTGCATGCATTGGATAGTCTATGGATGGCTCAAAGTCTCAAAGGCAAACAGACTTTTGTTAGGGTTGCATGCCATAAGAAAAGAAAATTTTGGCAATTGAATTGGCCTTTTCAAAAGAAGGTATGTGTGTGTGTGTGTGTGTGTGTGTGTGTGTGTGTTGAGAGAGAAGCTCGCTGCCAACACGACAGAGTGAGTTGTCTTTCAGTTTAATTTAAAGCTCCCCTCTTTTTTTTTGGGGGGTATGTTACCACCATAAGAGCCGTGTTTTTTATCAAACCCTTGAGTACAAACCAATTTTACCCATGCTAAAAAAACACAATTGATAGCAACAAACACTCTTGTTTTGTGTTGAAGCTCCTCTTGAACACATGTGTAGCATGAGCACTTACTCAAGAAAATATTTGAAAATAGACAAGGAAAATTGTTGGTGTTCAAACAACACATGAATCTCTCTCTCACACATGGTCTCAAACAGAGAGAATAGACACTCACTCCATGATCAGACTCAACAAAATATCAGATAGACAACTTCAGAGATAGCAAAGAATGCACAATAGAAACATCAAAGTAGTGAACAACACCATAGCTTAGCCTCCCATTCATAGAACTCGTGCCAAAATACAACTGTAAGATGATAGTTATAACTATCCAACAAGATGTTCTTGGCATAAAATATCAAACTCGGCAAAATCCGACCCAGTAATAGTTATACCCAGTCACATTCCGACCTGACAATATTTAGACCTAACAATATTCAGACTCAACAAATATTCAAGCCCATCAATATCAGATTCGACAGTATCTAATTCATTAATTCAATAATTCAGGCATAGCAATTCAAACTCAACAAATTTGCTAAATTTGACTCAGCTTGCAATATCACGTGAACACATGGCATGTCCCGATGGTGGATTTCATAGAAATCTAACTCAGATCTAGACATCCCTCGATCAAAAAAGTCAAATGCCTTGTTCTATTTTCCAAAATCCCCTAGTTTTCTATATAGCATAAAGTATAGTGCCTAGAACCCAATCCAAGATATACACATACACCATATCAAACCATAAAAAACTCAATGCTAGGATCTTCATATGATGCAAAGTGCAGTGCATGGTACTTAAACCAAGGTACACTTACATCATAGAGAGGAACTAAACACCGCCCAAAATTTCCTCGAGGGATTATATCAATGTGCCATTTCATGAAGTAAAGATATTTCCATGAGAGCTCATACAAAATGAACTCATGAAACCAAAACTAAATAGGTATGTCCATTCTCCAAGATAATGAAGCAAACATTAGGAGAATCGGTCTCTGCAACCTCTGAAACAGTGAATCTAACTCTAAGAATTAGGTTTTTGCAATCCAGGCACCAAAACTTGAATATCCTCTTGTATCTTCAAATCTCCTTGAATTTCAAATCTGTATATTTAGCTTTCAACAGCCTATGCATAAAGACATAATGCTCCCAACATCCAAATAAAAGATGATCCACATCATCCATAAAGTTTTGTTCTTCAAAATGAAGCAGTTTAGGCAAATCTGAGACAAAACAATTGTTTCCATAGGAAACAATTATTCCACTCAGCAAACTCTGTAATTTTGTCATGAAAAACATCCAAAATATCAGATCCCTTTTATTTCCACTTGACTTTTGCAAAATTAAGAAAGAAACCCCTATTTGCCTGATTATTGATCTATAAAATCAGTTTTAAACAATATGAAGTATGGATCATTGAGAGTCATCATTTTGAACATCTTGCATCTACAAAATCTGATTTGCAACTTTTGCATTGAGAAAATCAACAATATGCATTTCAGACATAGAAGTTTGATCTTGAAAAACTTCAAAATTTTGAATATCTGCAAATTTTGAGTTTGAGAATAAGATCGTACAGCTCGTATGCATCTCCATAATCAACTTTAGCCACCAATTTATAGCAAATAACACTTCCAACAAATCAGATTTCACCTTATAATGACCTAAAATTGGTTCAAGATGAAAAAACCTCTTTGCAACCATCAAGCAATGCTTCTTCAACATCTGCAATATCTTAGGACACTGATACTTTGCTTCAAAACCTAATTTAGGCTTTAAAAACCCACTTTTTTTATTTTGCAAATTCAAGAAACAACCAATCTGATCTTCTTTTCGTTCAATTTGAATTGATCTAGAGCTATAAAACAAAGTACTAGCATCATCTTCACACAAATTTTGCAAGCTTACATTAGTTTTCTCAAGTTCCTCCGCAAAAACATCATAAAATTTTAATTTTGGCTGCAACACAAATAAATCAATAAACTCCTCACTCTAAGCACTTTCAAGATCATTTTCAATTGCGAGGAACTCCATAAAAACTTCACAAAATTCTATGTCAACGCCTTGCATCTAAGCTTGCTCTTGTTTACATTCAGGAAAATATGCATGATCTTCCATTTGAGAGAAAAAAGCTTCAAAATCAACGAACATAACTTCATTTGGCTTACTATTTTGACCCTGAATTGCAAAGTGAAGAAAACTTCCAAAAAGAATGGATTTTTGAAGATCAAGGTATTCCATTCCTCCTTGAATTTCAAGTTGAGTTGTTTTGCTTGCTAAAAATTTAGATATCTGCTTTTTTGATGAGAGTGTATTAGTTTTACACACATTCAATGCATCATTGAGGTTGTAAATTTGAAGAATTCTCTATTTTGGATAGTTTCCTAATGTTGGTACGATGTAGGGGTTTCTATGGGATTTTGGTGGCTGCTTTGGCTCACACCCATGTTCACTCCCTCTCCCTTAATCATGAACACTCCCATTTGATAACTCCACTCCTCTTTTTCATCACTATTCTCATCAAACCCAAACTCCTCTTCAAGTTCCTCTCTCAAATGTAAACATGCCTTTTGCAAACATCTGATTCCCTTCTTGGCAGAACAACATTTCTATCTTCTACCCTTGTGTTCAAAAACATACTCCAATGCATCTTCAAGAAGACATTCCAAATCATCTAACTTCTCCTTGCCTACATGAAACTTCCCCCTTGATGATGCTTTATGACAATGCTTGAAAACTTTCAAGACCTTTGTGCACAAATCAGCCATATAAAAATACTTGCAAACATTTCTTTTTAGACAGACTTCAGACACCAACGGACAATAATCCTGAACATGGTCATCTTTTAGACAAACATCAAAAATTTTCTTCTTCTTCTTCTTGCTCATTTTAAAAATTAGAAATCACATAACAAGTTAGCCCTCATATTCAGGGCACCACACCGAATTGAGACTACATGTAATTCTGAAGTGGAGAGCATAGGATACAATACCTAGATCCAATCCTATCTTGACATATAGTTGCTTCATCATGCTATTCAACTTCTAAAATCAAAAATTTAGGTAAACTTTGTGCAAAATTTGAAATAAATCTTACTTGAAACACTCCGAACTCCTCAAAGCTCCAAAATTGGATCAATTTTGAGGTTCTAGCCTTCAAAAATACCACACGAGTACTTCCACTTCCATTTAGCATTCAAATACACTTCAACTTTAGAGTTCAGATAGATTCCCGCTTTAGATTTTAAGTTGAATCTGATTTTTGTATTTCAACAGTATCAAGATGAATACGTAGGTTCATACTGAACAAACTGCAGGTTTAGATTCTATCTGCGCTTCCAAGTAGCAACATCGTCCACCATCTACTCTACAAGTGCAGTCTCTCATGCTGCTCATGGCCCTAAATTTTAGCGCACACACATCACTAGACCCACTCTTAATCCTCCATTATAGTGAATGTAAAAATTCGGGAACAGACCTCTAATTCTGTGAATTGCTGAAAATTCCCTAGCAGGATCTCCAAATGTGTTGGGATTCAAACAACACATGAATATCTCTCACACATGCTCTCAAACAGAGAATAGACACTCACTCCATGATCAGACTCACCAAAATATCAGATAGAAAACTTTAGAGACATCAAAAAATACACAAAAGAAACATCAGAGAGAGTGAAGAACACCATAGCTTAGCTTCCCATTCATAGAACTCGTGCCAAAATACAACTGCAAGATGATAGTTATAACTATCCAGCAAGATGTTCTTGCCATAAAATATCAGACTCAACAAAATCCAACCCAACAATATTTACACCCAACAATATTCTGACCCAACAATATTCAGGCCTAACAATATTGAGACTCATCAAATATTCAGACCCAACAATATCAGATTTAGCAGTATCTAATTCAGCAATTCAGTAACTCAAACGCAGCAATTTAGTAATTCAAACTCGGCAAATCTGCTAAATCTGACTCATCATACAATATCCCGTAAACAAAAATCTGAGTGAAAGAGAAAGGAAGGGATTGAGTGGTAGCATGTTAGCCGGTGTGGGTGTTCAACCAATGAATCGCTAAGCCAATGGTGTTAAATTTTTGATTGCAACATTACTATCTAATTTATCTTATGCAAGTTCCAAGTAATTAGCAAATTGGGACTTTCCAATTCAAAACACATTGCTCTCAAATGGTCATTGCACTTATGCACACTTGTTCTCATTTGCAAGGTCAATCCACATTATCAATCATTGCAATCTTGAATTGCTCAAATCCCATATCAAAAGATCATCCAAATCCATAAAGTTGAATTTTTCATTAGCGTTTGCAAAGCTACATATGAGTGAGTTTCAGGTACAATTACACACACAAATGAATGCAACATTTCCATGTTCATCACGTTGATCAATCATTAGCATGGCTATACAAAAATTATTCACAAGTGAGCATTAATTGAGTGAACTATCTCAATCTTTAAGCTAATTTGTGATACAAACATCAACTACTTGGCCAATCCATCATCATAATTGGTAAATAATACCAATTATTCACACATATTGGATTGCACATTCCAGTGATGGGCATACACACCAAAATTTAGGCCAAAATATATGCAAAAAAATCATCAATTTCACATTGCAATTCTCAAATTTCATACTTGATCAAGCATATACAAATGTATGCATGCTCAATTTCTTAAAAATTGATCCTAATTAGACCTAATCAAGCAATGCACACACTCAAAAATTAAACTCAAAATGTAAAATTTAGCTCAATTAGCAATGCAATTAGGCCTATCCCTAATGCTTGCACACATATTTGATGTATATTCACAATCATAAAGCATTTGGGTGCCCCAATAGACCATCAATCATTCAATCAAGTGGTCTTCAATTGGCCACACACATTCAATCTTTGCCCATTTTTTTTGGCGATTAGGCATATCCAATGATTAGAATTGCCTAACATTCACATAAATTATACGATTGCACATTCACATATCATCAATTTGTTCAATTTCTATGCATGCACACACTCAAGATTAAGTGCACACCCACTTGAATTTTATGACAAATTTTTTCCTTTTTGGTGCACTACACACACATTGATCTTTATGCACACACATGAGTTCTTGATGAGAATTAAGCATTATCTTGACACATACAAGGTTCATTAGTCAAAATTGAACATTATTTTCATTCCAAGTGAATCAAATTAGGTGCAAACTGTATGTCAGTTGATTTACACACCTAATTTTAGCAAGTGATTAACACACATTGAACCACATTAATCAATCAAGAATTGAAATGAGAAAGTGAGTGGACTTACATCGTAATCACACTCCAAGCTATTCCTTTGCTCCATGCAAAGATACATCATTGCACACACAAGAATGTGCACCACCAAATCGGCTCCGAAATTGTCAAAAATCAAACACTCAAATCATCAAATTAGGCACAAATTAGCACAATTAACTTGATTAGAGTGATCATTCCACCTCTTATAAGGAGATTAAACATACATTGCACATCAAAGGTTAGTGGTTAGGTTAACAAAATTAGTCATATGTTAGTAGAAATTTGTGATTGCTAGCATGAAATTAGTCAAAATTAGCATGAAAATGAAGCAAAATTAGTGATTGTTAGTATGAAATTAGTAAAATTAGGGGTTTGGGATATTCATAACTCAAAAATTATCTTCCAATTACTTGTACACACAATCAAGAATCCTTTTCTCCTCGAAAAAGGCACCAAATGTAAGGAGGTAGTCGTAGCATAGGCCAATTCCGACAAAATCATCAATCTGAAGAGAGCATCACCCAGCTAGGGCATGGAGACATCACACAACTAAGTGTGAGAGCGTCATAAAAAAAATGAATAAAAGGATTCAAGAGAATGCCTCTCCAATCACTAATCAAGCAACTCCTACATGCATCAAGCCCACCAAAGTCCAACTTGCCAATCTTATTTGAGTCACAAGAGCACATCATCAACACAAGCATCCATGAACAAATCACATACTAATTGCATTGAAGTTGGCCTCCCCAATCATCACATGCCAACCAAGGTACTCTTATCATATCACACACAAGTGACATTGAGCTCAAGGCTCTTAAACCTTCACACACTTAAACACACAATTAGGCACAAACTCTAATAACATGACCAAGAGTGCACACACACTACAATAATAAAAAAAATTAGAGAATTTGTCAACTAATCAAAATACGCATGGTAGAAAAGAGTTAAGATCAAAGAGATAAGTCACTAGACTAATGAGCAAAATAGAGATTAGATTAATTAAGAAGAGATACTCTAATTACAAAGGATTAGCACTAGCCTTCTAAGCATGGGTATTAAACTCAAGGCTAGGCCATCCATAGAGTGAGCACTCAAGAGTAAGCTCTCAAGAATGAATCCTCTTTGCATAAAAGAGCTTCTTATAAAGGCATGGACTCCAAGCCTTTCTACTATGGGATTAAGTTCAGCCCTCTACCTTATACAATTTGGAACTCCTAAATGCATCCAAGACCTTATACAATGTTAATAGGAAATATTGTGTTCATCCATAGTGTTAGCAGGTCATCGCGACGGATGTCTATAGCATAGCTACCTAGCACTAACATAATGTCAATACGAAGGGAAGCAACTTGAGATGGGGCACGGAGACCAAATGAGATTGTCAATTTCAAAGAAGTGAACCTATAGCAAAGTGTGGCATGTATCCGGGTTTTTAAGTGACATTCCGTTGTATCCATCAAACATTCCCCCCTTCCTATTCATTGCACGTCCTTGTGCAATTTCATTTGGCTGTAGCCTTTAGTAGTCCGTCAATCTTTTTTCTAGTGTCCCTATCAGTCGCCTGAATTTCTCTGTCCATGCTTCAATCTGGATCTTTTTTGCCAGTTCTATGTGTGAATGGGTTATTGTTGAGAGTGCTCTGATATGAAATATGCCAAGCAAGCAACTCCTTGGTCATGGGATTGAATATGGAGGAGTCAACTTCAAAACATCATGTCATAAATGCCTCCTCAAAGGTTTTCATGTAGTGTGAAGGCAAAAACATGACTCTTGCATATAATCCTCTTGTTCCTTCCACAAACACCTGCCAAGGATGCTCCGCTGCTTCAATATCATTAAAAGCTATGATGCAGGTGATTAGCATTTTGGAAATCTTCACAAGCATTTGGCATACGAAATTTGTCACCTCCTTCATTATGTTGATGAATCCTTTGAGTGTGTGAATCATATATTTGACGAGGTTATTGGCTGGCTTTGTTATTAATAGGTAGTTGAGAACTGCAAGTCTCTTGCTTTGCCAAGAATAAAAACTATCCCAGGATCACCTTCTGTTGATGGGATAGTAGATCGGTTCGATCTGAAGATGTTGTGGAGTATTCCTGTATGTTTCATCCGTTGGACGCTGCTCAAGCCATTTATTTTGGAAGGTGGGTTGATTATCGATGATTGTTTGTACATGTACAGTAGTTACATGAACATTCCTATAATCACCTTTGAGATTGGGCTCAATGGTAGGCATCATTTTTCTTTTCCATGAGGGAGCCTCCTGCCTCATCAATGCAAGTGCAATCATTTCATGTCCCAAATTCTTCACCAGTTCATTAGGTGTAATCATGAGAAGGGTAGCTGACTCCAACACCTTGAGTTCATATTGCGGGTATTCCTTGTGCAAAGGATCACTTACCTCCGATATCCACCGCTGAATTTTATCTTTGGTAGTTTCGTAGATTGGTGTATTGGCTGGATCTTCAAACTCATGTATTGTTGTTTTTGTGCTCGTACTGGGCATATCTGCATGTTGAGTTTTTAGCATCAACTGTTTATGCCCTATTTTGTGAGAGACTTCTACACTGACTAGTTGGGCCTGCATTGTGGTTTGACCTTTTTGTTGAAATGTACCCAATACATCGCGCCTTGAGCAACCATGTCCTCCTTTGCTTTGGCCAATTGTTTTTTTAGTTGTTCAATATCCTCATCTTTAGCTTTTTGTAAAGCTCGAGGCCCTACGATTAGGATTTGTCTATCGTATTGTTCTCGAGTGGTGAGGGCAGTCTTTAGATCCTATATTTCTTGTGTCAACAAAGTCGGTTTAGCTAACGTAATTGTTGAGGTTAGTATCTCTTGCAAGGCTAAGAGCTATGTAAGAGTTTCACTCACCACTGCATACAACTCTCCAAGTTTTTTGTTTTGATGCTTCTCTTTGGTCAACTCTTCCTCTAGTCGCTGCTGCTCTACCTGCAAATTTGTGTTTATTTCATTGAATGCTTGAACTTCCTTGTAGTAATAAGAAACATTCTCGTGTTCTCTTTGTAGTTCTAAAAGGACTTGTAATTGAGGTGTTTGTAACTCCTCAATCATGTTTTGTAGTTCCAGATTGTGTTTGGCTGCTTTGGTTGCTTCCTTCTTGGTGTCTTTCAGCTCTAATTTGTGGAGGTTGTAGAGTGCTCTTTGGCATCAATTGAAATTGGAGCTTGATCTGTTTCAAATGTGCGTGAATGTCAAAAGACTTGATCATGTGTGCCCCTTCATCTACCACAGCCTGCCAAACGAGGCAACCTTGGATTTTGTTGTTCTTTTTTACCTTGATTGGAAGTGCCAGCCTCAATTGTCATTGTTTCTTCTGTTATCTTTGCTTATTCATGTTGTGCTTCATGATACGCTGGGTTGTGGTGATCTTTGAAACTGATGTCTCATCTTCTTGAATTTTTTGGTTTGGTGGCAGTACTTTGTTTTTTGTTTGTTCAGGTATGTCCATGGTGTACTCCTTTTTTCTCCTTTTTGACCTCTAGATTAGCTAATTCTTGAGTAGGGGAAGGCATTTTTGCCTTGGTTGGTGATGGTGTGTTTTCTATGTGACTTTCAATTGTGCCTAGATTACCTTCCTCCTCATGATTTTATGCCTTGTTAGTGTTGTCTGTCTTCTCCACCTTGTTAGACTCGTCAAATGATTTGAGGTCATTGACGAATGGGCGTTTTGCTTCTTCTCTTTCCCTTTGTTCCATCTTTCGTTGAAGCTCGTTCTAAATTTGTTGCCGCATCTCGCTAGCAATATTCAGATTTTCTGCCACCTCTCTTATTTTTTGCTATTTGATTCTTTCTAGAGCTTCGACTCTTTTGTGTTATAGAGGCATGTCCTCCTCGTCCTCTCTTTCATAGTTTGCCTCCATTCCAAGACTTCTTTTATCCTCATTCCTTTGTTGGCGAAGTCTCTCCCTTTGTGCTTGAGCTTCTTCCATAGTTCTCCGTGCTTGTGTAATGGGAATTACATCTATAGCCCTGGTAGATCTTATCTTTAGTCTTGTTTGTCTACTTGTAAACTCATTGTCTTTTCCTTCCTCTGAAGATTGATACTCTGAGGGAGTTTCTCTATCCTTTGATTTAGCTTCATTGATGTTTGGCATATCTGATTTTGTTTCCTCACTATCAGAGTCATGTTCTCTTGAGCTTTGCCTTGTTTGCTTTATCTCTAGTAGTGGTTTTGTAGATGGTCTTGCCACAGGCTTCACCTCTCTTTTGAATTTACAAATTAGATCCAACTATGCTTTTGCAGGTGGTAATTCCTCAATCAGGCCTAAGGCCTGGTAGGCAATTCTGATCAGCATTGGTCTAGCATTCATATATGATTTTCTTTTATGACTTCCTTTGATGTTTGCTTCCACTATATTGTCAAGGATGTAATTTCCAAAGTCGCAGCTGACCACCCTTCTTTTTGCCAGCCCCATTGCCATGACCACTGCCATATGAAAAATTGGTTCCATGTAATGTGGTGGCTTTTGCACTTTGAAGTGTTGCGATATTAACCATAATGGCAGCTCTGTCTCGGAATAGATCAGATCTTGATAGGTCAATTTGTGTCCCCTCTGCTTTAGAAATGCCTTGTCATTATCTATTTCTTTGGTTTTGTGCAATAAATTGTGGGTTCCGTGCTGCAAGTGAAGAGATTCAATGATGATTTCTGCGGTGATTTTTACCTTGACTGTAGCCCCATCTTCCATTGTATTGAATGGAGCTAATTAGTTCATGGGCTCTTCGGAAATCTTTTCCCCATGGCGGTAATCTCAAGAAGTTGTCCAACTGTAGACATTTGGCCCCTTCTAGCACTTTGGATTCTTGGTGTAACATCCACAGTTCCTTTGGAAATAAGGTGGTCTTCACTATCACTCCATCTGTCGCTTGGAATTTCCCAATGAAAATGTTTGAGGGTATTGCTTCTAGTTCCTATTCCGTAATGTGAGTTTTCTCGTTTGATGAGATATCAGTGATCTCGTAAGGTGCCACCTCCTACTCTTTTTGTGCTTTCCTGCGGGGAATCTTGAGACCAGTTTTAAGTTGATTTTAGAGTTAGGAAATGACCAAAAAATCTCTTGAGGAACGGAAACACCCAAACTTTGACCATAAAATGAAAAGTGAGCATAGCTTTGTCAAAACTACTCCAAATTTGACCAAATTTCACCAATGCATCTAGGATTACTATAGTCACACATGCATGCGATCACATATGACATTTGGCTCTGAGGTACATGGATCACGATCCATGTTGGGCAACATTTTGAAGATTTGGTGATACCATCTGGTAGGCTCATCAAGGTGATACCCTGGTCCAAAAATGTTGAGGTTTGGATCACTAGTTAAGAATTTAGGCCAAATTTTGGAAATTTCTTTCAGACTTAGATAATTTGGCATTTTGGTTGGGATTTTGGGATCCAAATGACTTGATACTTCATGGCTAGACTTGGTATGATGTTCAAAATCTGATGGTGTGATTTTTTCTATGTCTAGTGAAAAAGGTACATGGATCGTGATCCATGTTTGGCAGGGTATTGGAGCACCCTTTTGTACACATATTCCTATAGGTCATCCTAGCACACTAGTGAGATTTTCCCAAGTTTGGACTTGTTTTTCATGAGTTTACTCAACTTTCCAGTTTATGGTCATGCTGGGTTTTTTTTTACCATATCTGTTTTTTAGATCCAATTTGGAGCACTACCCTTGACTATTATCTAATGGTTCATTGACTCCTGATGATTTGTGCATGAGAACCACTTTGTTGCCAAGCTTCCCACCAAGTTTCATCACTTTCTGGATTCATCTGAAGTGAGAAATTGATGCGTGCAATTTTCATGACCTTACAGGTATCCCTTTGCTTTGTTTTACCACTATTTAGACCTTTAGTGTTGCTTCTCTTGATCCTTGGGGTTTTACACACTATCTGATACTTTGTACTTCTTTTGGATGAGGCCACTAGAAGTTCCAAATGCTACTCTAGTTAGTGGGTTAGCTTCATGTTCCCTTCCCCAGCCCTATGTCATTGTGCTTTTTGAAAGTTGGATCATTTTAGCATTGATTAGATAAAAAATGACCCTTTGTAGACAGAAACTACCAAATCACTTTGTTTTAATGATTTCATGATCCATTTTGTGCCTAAGTTGCGGGGCCTACTTATGTCCTGTTTTTGTCATCAAGGTACATGGATCACGATCCATGTTAGAACATGTTTTGCTATTCCAAGTAGTAGAGTTTGTTTTTGGAATTATGGGGAAGTTACTGCCCAAATTTCATGGGATTTAGGGTTTTGGGAACATGTATCGCGATCCATGTTCCAACTCCTTTTGCAACTGTTTTTGCCTGGGATGATTCTGTCAGGTGCCAAGAGTCTACTAAGATGAGAGGGTTTTGGGTTTGGAAAAGTTTTGGACTTCCCAATTGGCTTTGACAATTGCAAAATTTTTGTCTTCATTTTGATCTGATATGTTGTTTTGGTGTTGCTGGTGCAGTGTGGAGAATTACAAATGTTCTTGTAGGGTAAATGATCATACCTGTCAGATCTGGTGGAGTAAGGACTACCATAGTGGTCACAATATGTAATGGAATTTGCCTATTCAATTTGAGAATAGCGGAATTTAATGAGAGTACTTTCAAGAAATGATTTTGTGAGCATAGCGGGTAGACATAATTGAAGATAGCAACATAATCATAGCAATTAGTTAACTTGGCATAGACAATACTTTTGCAAGAGAGAGAGTTTAGAGAACATGACAACAATTGAGGACCGGATTTATGTGGAGCCGGTCCCCCCTCCAATAGGCATTTGTATTATGATTTCTCCCATAAAGAGAGACTTGTTACAATACAAACTTTGTGTTCCTTGTGACCTAGGTGATGCCATGAAGATGGAAGGCTTCATGCACCACAAACATAACATAACTTGAAGAAAGCTTTAACTATCCCAAGCCTCAGTCCCAAGACCTCAAACACCTTCGAAGGTGGAGAGAGCTAGAAGGGAATGAGGGTAGGGAAGAGGAAGAAGAAACATTTCGTAGGAGAAAGAATTAGTTCCTCACTTATCATACTCTTGTTGCTAGCATACATAATAGCATAGTAATGAAGAAGAAGGAGATGGCAAGCTTAAGCATTGAAGCATGGCTCTTGGTTGGATTTGCACTCCATAGCCAAGAGTGTTGGTGTAGGCTCTCAACCTCTACTTGCTTGGAGAGGGAGCTCTTGCACTTTGCATATCACACAATGAGAGTGCTTGTGAGTGTGTGTGGGTGAGTATACCCCCTAGGCACCCCCCTAGCTTGCTTGGGTCGACCCCCCCTTGTAGCTCATGCCTGAAGCTCATTGGACCCCTCCAGGCCTAGCCAATCACAAGCAGGAGCCATTACAAGCAACATGGGTAGCCTTGGGACAAGTGTCCTCCTTTCCCCTTTGAGAGAGAGGACTTGATAAATGCTAAAACAATTAGATAATTCATGTAATTTATCATTGGACCCCTTTGAAGCCTAGCCAATAGGCTTCAAGCAACACATGAAGGTAACATGGGTAGGGGCCTGACATGTGTCCTTGCTGCCTCTTCAAGATGGGCTTCCCTTGTGTGTGTGAGTGGGTGTTCTCTCTCTAGGCCCTAGGAAAAGGGCTCGCCCCCCCTCTTGTAGGAATGCTTTTGACTTTTAGGTGATCAAGCACCTTACTCACCAAGCATGACAAAGCACTTGAACTAGGGGGGGTTCCCACAAGCATCTCAGGCAAGCTTCTCAAGGCACCTCAAGTACTTTAATCATGCAGCAAGTCAAGCACCTCAAGCATGGAGCCAGTCAAGCACCTCAAGCATCTTAATCAAGCACCTCAAGCATGAAAAACACCTCAAGCATGACAAACACCTCAAGCAGGACAAGCACCTCGAGCTTGGGCCGGTTCCCACCTCAAGCTCAGCCCTAGCTTACTTAAGGTCAAAAGGACTTTTACACACATTTATTGGAGGTCTTCAATGAAGCTAACCCTAAGGTCTTATGCTCCATTGGTTAGCCTTGCTCTTTGATAGACCATCTCCCTTTTGGGCCCCTTTACATTGGCCCCGTGTTGAGATAGATCTAAAAGCACATACCTATATCTTAACACTTGTTCCCGTTTATTCTCCCACATTAAGTGATCAATTTAATATGAGAAAATCATTTGGGTTAGTTAGATATTAGATTTTATGACATTACCTCTCTCTTGAAATCATAGTCATCCTCGACTATGAGGTAGAAGAGATAAAGTCTTAGTCATTAGTCAATCGTACTTAGCGGGTAAAGGATCCCTTTTTACCCTACGACATCTTTCCAAGATGGATGACTAATCCATTTGGTGCTTGGGAGACATAGCTGCCGCAAGCATGTCTGCTCTTTAGTCCATTTCATTCTCCCAAAGTAGAGTGACAAATTCTACTTGGTGTTTGAGAGACGTCGTCATCACAAACATGATTCTAAGCATGCATACTAGTTAAATTTGTGCACAATTAAAAAGAGGACTAGTCATATAAGACAAAAACATGAGTTATTTAAAAGAAATTTGTACATTTGCTTACTCTAATGTAGCATTGTAAGCATTGACAAGGTTCATACTATCCTTAAGTTGTACTCCTTGCATCCATTTAGCATCTTCAAAAGGATAATTTTTGAACTTAATAAGATACCGTCGGATAATCTTACCATGTCGTGGTACCTTGTCTTCATGCCGAAGGATAGCTTCGGGTTGTAGCACCTCTTCTTGGTCTTCAACTTCGGGAGGGTCTTCAATAATTGGTTCAATTGGTGGCTCTCCTTTGTAGGGCTTAAGTAAGCTTACATGAAAGGCATTGTGTATAAGCCAATGGTTGGGCAACTTGAGTTGATAAGCCGTCTCATTGATAGGCTTCAAGATTTGGAAAGGACCATAGTATCTTTTTGCTAGTTTAGCATAATACTTTTGATGGCCCGTAGGATTTTTGCCCGTCGTTTGCCTTAATCGAGCCTTAGGAAACTTGAGTAAGACCCAATCATTTTATTTGAACATTAAGGCTCTTCTGTGCTTATCAGCAGCAGCTTTTTGCCTTTGTTGAGAGATGGCTATAGCCTCCCTAATCTTTTGAAAAGATTCTTGTAGGTCACGGCTATACTCATCGGCGGCGAAGATCTTCCCATGTACTTTCAGTAGCAAGGGACTTTTAGGTCTTCCTTCTATGATCTCGAAAGGTGCTTTGCCCGTAGAAGTATGTACAGTATTATTGTAGGCATACTCTACTAGCGGTAAATACTTTTCCCATTGTGAGCGTTGATCTACTTCGGTAACATAAGTCTTGAGTAGATCGAGTATCGTAAGATTGGCTATCTCACTTTGGCCATCCGTTTGTGGGTGATAGGCCGAAGAGAAATTCAATCTTGTTTCTAGATTTTCAAAGAGACCTTTCCAGAAATTACTGGTCATTCTAGGATCTCTATCTGACACGATGGATGTGGGTAATCCATGGTGTTTGAAAATCTGAGATATGAAGAGAGTTGCCATTTGATGTGCCTTAATAGTCTTTTTGACAGGAATAAAATGTGCTTGCTTGCTAAACCTGTCGACTATTGTCCATATTCCTGTATTCCCATGGATAGACTTGGGTAATCCAAAGATGAAATCCATGGATATACTCTCCCATGGTGAATTTGGAATAGGCAATGGCTGGAGTAATCCAGGTTGCTTCCCTCTATCATACTTGGTCTTTTGGCATACTACACATTTTGAAACATACTCTTGTATGTCCACTTTCATGGTAGGCCAATAGAAATACGTCTCTACTCCTCGGAGAGTAGGTTGAATACCTCTATGCCCTGCATATGGGGGAGCATGGGATTCATACATAACCTTTTCACGAAGGGAATGGGTAACACATAGCCTATTTCCGTGGAGAAGATAACCATCCTGCAAGGTGAATGGTTCCTCTTTCTTCCCCAAAGCAAGGGCTGACATTATGTCTCTAAAGTCAGGGTCAGTAGCATACTCATCTATCATAGAGGATAGATCATTGTGAGTAGCTATAGACACCGCATTAACTTTTGGTCGTCGTGAAAGTGCATCGGCAACTTGATTGTGCTTACCAGCTATGTGAGCAATATGGAAATTAAATTGCGAAAGAAAATTTGCCCACCTCATTTGTTTGTCGGAAAGCTTGGTTTGCGTCATGAAATACTTGAGACTTTGGTGGTCGGTTCGTAGGATAAATGGAGTCCCCAATAGGTAGTGCTTCCATGTGTCTAGGGCATGTAGAACAGCTAAAAGCTCTTTCTCATAAATGCCCAAGACTCGTTCATCACCATTGAGCCTTCGACTCTCATATGCTATGGCATGCCCTTCTTGAAGCAAAACCGCTCCAAGGCAATCACCACAAGCATCACATTGGACCTCAAATGGCTTTGAGAGATCCGGAAGCACGAGGACTGGTTGGGAAGTAAGCTTCGCTTTGAGTTTTTCAAAAGCATTTTGCTCCTTAGCAGTCCATACAAACTTAACGTTCTTCTTGGTTAAGTCGTGTAGTGGTCCTGCTACTTGAGAGAATTTTGCTATGAAGCGTCTATAGTATGCACACATACCAATAAAGCTTCTTAGCTCATGTAGATTCCTTGGGTTAGGCCATGATTTTATTACCTCTAACTTTGATGGATCCATACGAATACCATCGTGAGAGATAATATGGCCTAGATATTGAATCTCTTGAAGGAAGAATTCACTTTTCTTTTGGTTGAGAAAAAGTTTGTTCTCCCTCAAGGCTTGAAAAATCACTTGGAGATGTTGCTTATGTTCCTCCAAAGACTTGGAGTAGATGATGATATCATCGAAGAACACTCCAGTGAATTTTCTATATGGTCTAAAAATTTTCTCCATCAAACGATTGAACGTAGCTGGTGCATTAGTCAAGCCAAAAGGCATGACTAGATATTCATAAAGACCAAATGTTGTGCGAAACGCGGTCTTTAAGATATCCTCATCCACTATCCTTATTTGATGATAGCCACTCTTAAGGTCAATCCTACTAAAGTAGATAGAGCCTTGTAGCTTATTAAACAGATCTTCTACCCGAGGTACGGGAAATCTATTTTTGATAGTGATATGGTTTAGTGCTCGATAGTCCACACACATACGGTATGTACCATCTTTCTTTTGCACTAAAAGGACTGGAGAACAAAAGGGAGAGGAACTAGGCCTCACCATCCCTTTGTCTACCAGCTCTTGTACTTGCCTCATGATCTCCTCTTGTTGAGCTTGTGAGACTCGATAAGGAGGTTTGTTAGGCGGTGAGCTTCCTGGAAGGAGCTCAATACGATGGTCATCATCCCCTCGTTTTGGAGGTAGGTCCATAGGGATATCATCGTTGAACACATCTTGGAATCCTTTTAGAAAAGTAGACAAGTCTAACTCTTCTTGATTCCTATCATTTTCATTTGATGAAACATTATTAGCTTTTAGAGACTCTTTGACATAAATCATGTACGCAAAAACTGAGCTCTTCATTGATTTATCAAAAGAAAGAGGATTTACAAGTGGAATAGTGCGACCACGCTCACTAGCATCTATATACATGTTCTTTCCCCTGTAGGTGAAGTAAATTCTCCTTTCAGGGAACTTCATGTTGGCAGCCATGCGATCAAACCATGGTGCCCCTAGGATAACATCCTGATGTTGGAGGGGAGAGATGAAGAAGTCTTCTTTGTCGACATAGCTTTGGACATGAAGCCTCAACTTCCCAATCAAGGGAGTAACGGAGGCTTGTTGTCCCTTGAAAGCTGCATCAGCTGTTACTATATCTCCCATCTCAAAAGCTTGAATGCCCAACTTGGTGGCCAACTCTATTGATATGAAGTTGAGAGTAGAGCCAGGGTCAAACAAGATGAAGGCATCATGCTCTCTTACCTTTCCCCAAGCATAGGAGAGTGATGATCCTTTACAATGAGCATCCTCTTTTGGAGCTTCGATGGTGGAAGCCCTAGGAGTCTCATTGCGAGTATTCTTCTTGGGGCAAGAACGATAGCCATGTCCTTGCTCCCCACATTTGAAACACTTATGGTCCTTGCGAAAAGCTTCAAGCTCTTCAGGAGAGAGTTTGTTTTTACCTTTGTAAACTCCCTTCTCCTTGGACCGATTGTTGTTGTTGTTGTTGTTGGAAGTGCCTTGGGAATTATTTTGAGCATTGGATTTCCCCTTTGCATCATTTTTATCTTTTTTTTCCATGGACTTGACATTACGTCTAGCCCCTTGATGGAAATTGATGCGTGAAGCAACCATGGTGTGGTGGATTACTTCGGTAATAGTACCGGGCCGTTGAGAATTGATATATTCGGCCATCTCTTCAGGTAATCCCGCACAGAATTGTTGTCTTTGCTCGGCAAAGTCTATCTTTTGAAAGACAGTAGCTTTGAGATGTAAATCCCAAAACTTATCTACATACTTGTTGATAGACTCATGAGAGAGGAGCTTCAAGCCGCGCCATTCGGTAAGAACTTTATCTTTAGTATCGCTTGGAAGAAATTGCTTCATGATGGAAACTCGTAGAGTTTTCCATGTCTTTGGGGCTTCTCCATTGCCACGAAGGCTAGCCCACCATTGACGAGCTGATTTTTGGAAGTGCATAGCTACATGGCGTAGCTTGGAGGACTCTGTGAAGCCCTCGTCCCCAAAGGCCGCATCAAATTGCTGGATGAAGGCCAACACTTTGTTGGTAGCACCAAAGGTGCCATCGTAGGTGAGAAAAGAGATACTCTTTCCTCCCTCCTTGAACTTCTTTAGCTTTTGTGACCTTCGCCATGCAGGAAATGATTTGCGATGCCCTCCCCTCTTGTATTCTCTAGGAGAATAGCCATAACTTTCATCGGAAGAGAAGGAAGGTGAAGAAGAAGGAGAAGAGGGTGACCTCTTCCTAGCCCTTTTCTTCCTTTTTTTCCTCTCTTGCCTTTGAGAGTGATGAGGAGAAGGACTATGGGTTGCTCTTTTCCTCTTGGGAGGAGTAGGCGATCGTCTAGACCGCCTTCTTCGTGGAGCCACATCTTCAGAAGAACTTAGACTTTCATTGCTTTCTTTCTCTTTGGATTCCTCCTCTCGAATGGGAGAGAGTCTTCTTTTGGGGGTCTCTTCAAGAGGCCTCCTAAGCTCTCTCTCCTCTTGGAGAGGAAGGGAAATTCCATAGGCACGAAGTTGTTGAGTAACTTCGGCTTGCAAGGTAGGGTTGCCCATAGCTTGTTGCAACCTAGTCACAAGATAATTCACAAACATGGGAGCATCATCATTAGCACCTTCATGTGCAAAATCAAAGCTATCAATGTTCATTCTACTCTCTTGATTATTGTCAGCCATGTTAACAAAATTTTATGTATGTACTTAGTGTATGCTTTGGCAATTCAAAACCTTAGTTGCCACTCCTCTTAGCCTTTGAAAATCGGCTCTTAAGTATCTACACCCACGGCTCAAAGTGGTTAATTATAGAGAGTAGAGGAGTAGGTCTAACATAGCAGAGTTGCCAAGGGCTAGCTCCTTTCGGACTTCTTATGGCTCAATAATGGTAAAGCCGTAGGCAAGTCTAAAAAGACTCCATTATTAAGTCCAAAGCTCCCGAGGTGTGCACCATCCCCCACATAGTGGGCTTAACAAAACCGGTATTAGATCCCAGTTCCACTTACTCTATTATAATTAACAACATCAACCATTTATAGGCTACTTAAGGACCTCTCTTGTTAAGCAAGAAAAGAGAAACCAAATGCTCTGATACCAATGTAATGGAATTTTCCTATTCAATTTGAGAATAGCGGAATTTAATGAGAGTACTTTCAAGAAATGATTTTGTGAGCATAGCGGGTAGACATAATTGAAGATAGCAACATAATCATAGCAATTAGTTAACTTGGCATAGACAATACTTTTGCAAGAGAGAGAGTTTATAGAACATGACAACAATTGAGGACCGGATTTATGTGGAGCCGGTCCCCCCTCCAATAGGCATTTGTATTATGATTTCTCCCATAAAGAGAGACTTGTTACAATACAGTCTTTGTGTTCCTTGTGACCTAGGTGATGCCATGAAGATGGAAGGCTTCATGCACCACAAACATAACATAACTTGAAGAAAGCTTTAACTATCCCAAGCCTCAGTCCCAAGACCTCAAACACCTTCGAAGGTGGAGAGAGCTAGCAGGGAATGAGGGTAGGGAAGAGGAAGAAGAAACATTTCGTAGGAGAAAGAATTAGTTCCTCACTTATCATACTCTGTTGCTAGCATACATAATAGCATAGTAATGAAGAAGAAGGAGATGGCAAGCTTAAGCATTGAAGCATGGCTCTTGGTTGGATTTGCACTCCATAGCCAAGAGTGTTGGTGTAGGCTCTCAACCTCTACTTGCTTGGAGAGGGAGCTCTTGCACTTTGCATATCACACAATGAGAGTGCTTGTGAGTGTGTGTGGATGAGTATACCCCCTAGGCACCCCCCTAGCTTGCTTGGGTCGACCCCCCCTTGTAGCTCATGCTTGAAGCTCATTGGACCCCTCCAGGCCTAGCCAATCACAAGCAGGAGCCATTACAAGCAACATGGGTAGCCTTGGGACAAGTGTCCCCCTTTCCCCTTTGAGAGAGAGGACTTGATAAATGCTAAAACAATTAGATAATTCATGTAATTTATCATTGGACCCCTTTGAAGCCTAGCCAATAGGCTTCAAGCAACACATGAAGGTAACATGGGTAGGGGCCTGACATGTGTCCTTGCTACCTCTTCAAGATGGGCTTCCCTTGTGTGTGTGAGTGGGTGTTCTCTCTCTAGGCCCTAGGAAAAGGGCTCACCCCCCCTCTTGTAGGAATGCTTTTGACTTTTAGGTGATCAAGCACCTTACTCACCAAGCATGACAAAGCACTTGAACTAGGGGGGGTTCCCACAAGCATCTCAGGCAAGCTTCTCAAGGCATCTCAAGTACTTTAATCATGCAGCAAGTCAAGCACCTCAAGCATGGAGCCAGTCAAGCACCTCAAGCATCTTAATCAAGCACCTCAAGCATGAAAAACACCTCAAGCATGACAAACACCTCAAGCAGGACAAGCACCTCGAGCTTGGGCCGGGTTCCCACCTCAAGCTCAGCCCTAGCTTACTTAAGGTCAAAAGGACTTTTACACACATTTATTGGAGGTCTTCAATGAAGCTAACCCTAAGGTCTTATGCTCCATTGGTTAGCCTTGCTCTTTGATAGACCATCTCCCTTTTGGGCCCCTTTACATTGGCCCCGTGTTGAGATAGATCTAAAAGCACATACCTATATCTTAACACTTGTTCCCGTTTATTCTCCCACATTAAGTGATCAATTTAATATGAGAAAATCATTTGGGTTAGTTAGATATTAGATTTTATGACACAATAGGGAGAAACACAATAAAACTCTCTAAGCTTCTCTGGCTCTCTCTCTCCGTCAGTGAATGCAAATGAGCTTTACTTGCCCCATTTTGATTATATGTTCCCTACCTACTTGGAATGCCCCATTCATACTTATCTCCATTGTTCATATCTTCCTATTCATATCACCTATGGTTTGAACCGTTCCTCATTTAGGTATTCGATCGACCAATGACATTGAATCTGCAGTTTTGATCCTTCAAAAGTTGGCTCAAAATCCGTCCAGTGCCAAACCTGTTCATATTTGCCATGTTTGAAGCCCTTGCTTTGAAGATTTGGTGTTTGCTCTTAGAATTCAATTCCGACTTTTGTGGCTCAACTTATTAATTTTTTTGATTATTTACCCTTTTTAGGTTTTTAGCGTTTAAAAATAAATGAAAATTACCCATAATTATTATTAATTGGCCAAAATTATTGTAATCACTCATATATACATACTCTCAGCCTGGCATCTTATTTTTCATGAATGGTGTCAATATGGATCTTTATTATGCCTGCTAAGAGCTAAAAAGCTCTGAAAAACATTAAAAGAAAATAAATAACAAGAAAATATTATATACATAATGATGATCATCTTGCTGCTACTTCCTCCCCTCCTACAGTGAATCGTCTCGGATGAACATGTGTCAAGGTGCATGGGTACGAAGTAATTGTCTATCCATAGCCGTATATGGTGGCTCTAGGATGCGAATGGAAGATATGCATATGAGGTAACAAAATGCGGTGCAAGATGTGGTTTTGAACTGTATGTTCAAGGGCTATTGATGATGAGCTTGGTGTGAAACTTCGTGGTCCAAACAAAAGAAGTTGGAGAAGATGCACCCTATCTTTGACAATGAAACCTCGTAGTTTTGACATTGCATCTTCTTTAGCTTAATGGCTCTTTTTCGGATGCCACTGAAATTGCTTTGATGTGGATTTTGATGAGTGTGAGTTATTCGGTTGGCGAGTTGGTTTTGGTCTCCATTTCCAAATGACTTTTGTTGGTTGTTGATGGTTTGATTGTATTGGCTTTGTTGTCTTGACAAAAGTTGTAGCTTTTTTTGTTTGGGTTTGGTTTGGGGTTGTTGGGGTTGGGTGGATTGGCGTAGGCTAAATTTCAGTATAGTGTCTTTTGGGTATCCATATTTTCTTCAAATGGGCTTGCATAATGAATTTTTTAACCCATATTTTCGTGATCGTCTTTGTAGAACATTGTGGTATAGGTTCAAGTGTTGGTAGAAGAGGTTCCGATAGGTGATCTGACTGTGCAATTGATGTGGCAAAAGATGTGTCATCTAACATGAGTTGTAAGGTATCATTGTGCCAATTTGGTGTGGCTTTATATGTGCGCATCCATGGCACTCCAGAATCATTGCCTCATTAAGGTCTGTATCCACGACTACATGAAATTGATGAGGATAAGAATTTCCATCAATAGTTATTGATAAATGACGTGACCCAGGATGTTCATTGTTCCTTGGTTGGACACCTTGAACCTGATAGTATTTGGCGTTAGAGGTTCCCTAGTCATCTTTAAAAATGTTGAGTGGTTGATGACATTTTCTCGTACCCCAATGTCCACTAATGTGCGCTCGGTGGAACCATCATGAAGTTGAAGAAAAATTCATAGATCTATGCCACCTAACCATGTAGCCTTCATTTGAATTGATGCTACTAGAGGAGCATTGAGGCCTTTGCTTTGCTGCCAATTTTCCTTATGGTTTACATGTTCCTTCCGCTTTAATATTCTAATTTTGGCTTCTTCTTTAGCCTGTTCCTGAATAGATGGGCTCGATTTTTTGGCGGTTCTGTCGCATGAACTTTTTATATCTCTTCTTGTGTCAATGGGAGAAGATATTCACTTATCCAAATAAATGTCTCCTCACCTACCAGTGTTGTGTTAACCCTCATGGCTCACGGACACCATATCACCTACGACAGACGTTGTATTATTTACTTGGTAGAGTCAGGTACCGGGCTTGTCGGTCCAATAGGAAAAGGGTAAGAGTGATCGCCGATGAGAGGTGCACTCTAACTGGAACATTCAAGGGATTATTTGGCTAAGCATGGGCACCCAAGTGTGAATGGGATGAGCTCATATAAAAGTCAACTAAACCT
The DNA here is from genome assembly GCF_014529385.1 of Adiantum capillus-veneris. Lineage (NCBI taxonomy): Eukaryota > Viridiplantae > Streptophyta > Polypodiopsida > Polypodiales > Pteridaceae > Adiantum > Adiantum capillus-veneris. The sequence continues at coordinate 158,913,644 of NC_140934.1, read as the reverse complement.
AAAATTCACTCATTCTCTCATTTGTGCAATTGAAGAGTGCTCTTGCTCCATCTCCATCTTCTTCTTCTTCATCTCCTTGTGTGTGTGTGTATGAGTGAGTGAGTGAGAGAGAGAGTGCGATCCATCATTGCGGCGGCACGACGGCGGCGAGGCGGTTGAGCGCGGCATAGCGGCGTCTCCCTCTTCTTCGCGGCGAGGAATCCTCCACGAAGCAAGCGTAGAGCGGTGAGTGACACACCATCGTCATCTTTGAGCTTACTAGTTTAGGCTTGTTGTGTGCTTGGAGCCATTTGTGCCTCGCACGGGGTGTATCGGCAAGTTCCTTGCATTGACACGTGCGACATACGTACACCTTTTTGGCGCCGTTGCCAGGGAATGCCATACACTAAGTTTGAATGGCACTTTGTGCTTCTTTTGTGGTGCAATTTCTATTGTAGGAAAGGTAAGGAAGGAGTGTGTGTGTGTGTTGAGAAGAAGGATTTGGTGTTGTACTGTGTATTTTTTTTGTTAATGGAGTTTTCAAAGGTACTGTGTTTATTAAGGTTGTTAGTTTTCTTTGTTAATGGAGTTTTCAAAGGTACTGTGCTTATTCTCTGTGTATTAAGGTTGTTAGTTTTCTGTGTACAGTAAGTAGGAAGTAGATCTATGAGAGCTAATAGAGTGTGTTAGTGTGTAAGAGTAGGTGTATTAGTTAGAAGTAGGTAGATAGAGTGTGTGTGTGTGTGCTCTCGCGCAGACCGCGACGACCTTATTTTAAAAAAAAATTAAAAAAAATTAAACTTTTTTTTTTTTTAAAGGTAGGACCGGGATCGGGAATATCTCCCAGACCCAAGCCCAAGCTCACGCTCAGGCTTAGACATCTATCGCGCTTTAAAATTACGAATTTTAGCTTCACACGTAGCTAAAAATTGATTTTTTGAGGACCAACAAAACTTCAGATGTCCGAAAATTGTGCTGTAAAGCACACAGCGACCCTCTAAGTGATACACTCGTTTCGAGCTATCACACACTTTAATCAAAAAAATCAAACGTAAAAAACACGAGTGAAAACGAACGCTTAAAGAAGGTAAGCGGTTAACCTTCGAGGTTATTCGCCGACGCTTGTAGGGTGCCAAAGGCACATGCATCTACGCTCTGGTAGTGTGCTAGAGACGAAACAACTAGAGAGAATTTCGACTTACGCGAGTTCTAAATATCCACCTACTTTAGGTTCCGGGCCCTCGGCGGGGACCCAAGGTAGTACAAACCAAGACCCGAACATAGCGGCTAGTGACTCTTCCTCTGACTACGACGTCATGGAGGGTTTCCCAATGCCTAGTCCCGATAGCTCAAGCCAAGACATGCATGCCATGGGCCCGCGGTCCGGGCTGAGCGTGCTTAGCCGCCTAAAGGAAACCTTTAGTAGAGCCACTCGCTCCGAACATGGAGCTAATGATGTAAATGAGGGGGGTGGGGAAGTAAATTCTCCATTCGTGACCAACGTAGACCCAATACCCTTAGCAAATGTGCACGTGAATACTTCATTCACTGCACCTCCTGACTCTTCAGAGTTATTTCCCTCCGAGGTCATATTACCCGATGGTAGAAGCCTTGCCGAAGTGCAAGAGGTTGAGCGATATATCCTTGCAGTGAGGGAAAAGGAAATTGAGAGCTTACGCAAGGCAGAGCAACGAAGAGAGTTAAAATCAAAAGGGCCTATGTCAATATCTTTGCTAGGAGAGCAATCGAGTGCTCCTGACTTAGCAACCGCTAAGGGCCAACCCCTAGAAAGCAACATTGCATCTAGCTCAAAGGACACCCCTAGCACCTCAATCCTAGATGGATTGTTCTTAAATGAGAACTGGGAGTACGAACTACAAACAAAAACTTTGACTGACCTATACACATGTCAGACCTATCACGTGGGTTGGTTAGATGTCCTACAATCCACAATGGGTGCTACTAGTGTGGAGGATCAATAACAAAGAGTTTGTGAGGTCATCCATAGGGCCATTGAGTTAGAGAGACAGAACAAGGGGATCAGCATGCCTTCAACGGGTCTCATGAGATTCTTGGATACAGGAAAGGCTAAACAACCGACCTTATTGCAAATGGAGACTCCCTCGGTAAATCCGATGGATCCTCCATATGTTGTTTCGCCAAGGGTCTCAGTGCAATCTGAGCCCACAAGTGATAGCTTCACCTTTCCAAGTCTAGCTCATCTTTCCCTTGATGACACCACGGCTACCATGCTTACCCTAATGATGGGCATGCCGAGAAACACTCCATGGACCTCATTTGTTAGTAAAGAACCACTACATGGTAGCTCAATGCCTGCAACAGTACCTACAAGTGTGTACCAATCGTATACACCCATGGGTCCTCGTACTCATGTAGTCCCTACCCCTCCCATTGTTTCAACAACCTATGCTCCACAACCACAACACCCAATTTCTTATTTCCATGGGACCATGCGGCTAGCGTTAGCATGTCACATCCGACGTCTGCTATGCCTAGGTCCACACATATGAACTATGGACCACCACATGGCACAACATCGTACCCAACGTGGAACCCAAGGGCTTCCTATGTGCCAAGCCCGATGCCAATACCTACTCCACATGTAGTCTCTGGAGCACCTCCACCCACAGTGCTTCCTCACTTAGGTGACTTGGCAACATTTTCCCAAGCTATTGGTCGATCTATTGCTGAGAATATGCGTAACACGCCTGATAGAGAGCCTAGAACTAAGGCAGTACAAATAGCCAAGCTCACACAAAAATTTAGTGGAGACGGGGATGTGAGAAAGCATATCGAAGTGTTTGAATAAATATGCGATTCTCTAGGAGAACACGATGACCTACATAAGAGCAATGCTTAAAGCCTAACCTTAAGTGGAAAGGCTGGGGATTCGTATAGAACCCTAAGGGTGGAAGAAAAAACGATTTACCCTACTCTTAGGAGACTGTTCTTAAAAGAATACATACGAGAGGGAGTACTTTGGGGTGTAGCCTCTCAGCTCCAGAAAGCCCAACGAGAGGAAGGAGAGTCGGTGAGAGACTTTATTAGTCGCTTGAAGCATTTGAATTCTCGATGTAATCCAAATGAGTGCTTCAACAATAACCAATTGCTTGATAGATTCATTAGGGGATTACGACATGAGGATATCTACAATGTCCTAGTCATTAGAGGTATCACCACTTGGGAAGCAGTCATCACGAATGCGATCCAATTGGAGGATAATTTAATGATTGAAGGAGAAAGAGTGTCTATTGAGTCTAAATCTATTAGCTCACAAGCATCAGGGCATCATCCAATGACCTTAAAGCCTATTTCTAAGGAGCCAAAGATATCTGAGATGACTTTAGCAGATCTCACCAAGGCTATTCAAGAGAGTCTTACAGACAATCGTGCTCCGCAAAACAATCATATGTATCCAAGAAGGGAGCAACAATGGTGCTCAGTATGCTATGGACCGCATAGTACCAGTGAATGCCCTATTTTTAGAGTAAAATTCAATGGAAACTGCAATGCCTGTGGGAGGTATGGTCATCAAGCTAAGGATTGCATAGTATTTAAGCGTGCGATGGCCAATAGACCAACCTTAGCATAGACAGACACACCTCAAGTTCTTGCATTGATGCTGGCCTCACCTCTTGAACAAACAGCACAACACATGGTATCTAGGACCCAAAATGTTGTTCAAACAACACCTTTACCACCTCCAGTGCTAGGACCGCAACCACCACATCCGAGAATCACTTCTGTGAATCAAGTGGGTTGTGAGTCATCTATTTCTTGTTTGGAAGGTTGTGAGGAAGATATAGATCCTAATATCGCCTATGGGATGGATGTGCTTGAAGAAAGTCTACAATACTACATGGAGGACTATTGGGGACAAGTCAAACCTGTCTATCAAGTAGCTGCTCTTGCGGAAAGAGGCCAAAATATCAATTACACCGCTAAGAGACCACCTCTTCAATGCTATGAGTGTGGAGGCCCACATCGTGTAGTCGAGTGTCCTATTAGGCTACAAAAGAACGCCACACTAATGCAAACCAATCAATCTAGCACTTCTACAATGGCGATACTCATGTGTAATCGATGTGGCATAGATCATTTGATTGCCCAATGTCCAAATAATCCAAATGCACCGAAGATCACGCCATTAAAGATGATTGAAGTTACCGAGGAGCCATCACAAAGTACACCTGTGGTACCAGTAAACGTACTCACACGATCGATGCTCCAAAAACAAAACTATATTCTTGAAGAAAGAGACACGGCATCAATTGCCCAATCTCACAAAAAGAAGAAAACACGAAGAAAGAGATCGCAAAAAGCAGCGAAGTCAGACCCCAGTTCAAAGACCAACATAGGGACTGGTGACGACCCCGTATATATGAATGACGTTGAAGAGGATTCTGATTCAGGAGAAACCATGGAGACCAAAACGACCACTAAGATAGAAACCAACAACGAAGATCTTCATGAGCCACAATGGCCAGGATCCAAGAAGAAGATAGGAACTTATCCAAACCCTATAGAGGAGATTGAGCGAGTCAAGCAATTAAGGATTTTGGTAGAAGATAGCCAAAGGGATCTAGAACCAGCACATAGGCAGATCCAGATTACAGACATCGTGTTCCCTACGCAACAACAATCTCACCAAGACCATAGACCCTTAGCCATACCTAGTGTCATCCAAGAAGAAAGTGACTTAAAGTCATGGGAAAGTGGGCGTACTCACTTCTTGATGGAAAGAATATTTACAGAGGGACTACTTGATCCTATCAAAGAAATGGAGATCCCATCTTCCCCACGTCAAGGGACTCAAGGCCAAAAGGTGACGTTAAACATTGCCAAATTGATGGATTTCATGTCTTCAAAAGTTAGAACCACCATCATGTCCAAACTATATAAAGACCCTAAGCTAGTCTCAGCTCTTCGAGCCTTCCTCAATGGAGAACTAAGGTTTGGGCTACCACAATTTTTATAGATGGATGGAGCTGGGGAGATGCCAATAGAGGAGGAACACTTAGATCCACAACCCAACCTAGATGAGAACCTTGTTATGGAAATACCTGGTAACAAGTTGGGACAATACTTTGAGGGTGATGAATCCAATGCGACCATACCAATCACTACTAAGGGATTAACTGTGAAGGGAATCCTTGATGGTGGCGCTGGGGTTAGCATTGTGACTAAAAATTGCTGGGAAACTATGGGAAGACCTCACCTTGCGACCACAACCATAGTAGTGAAGATGGCCAATGGGTCTATTGTTAAACTTATTGGGATAAGCTATAGAAGACCTCAAGATCAAGGTCTTTGGACATAAAATAAGAGTTACCTTCATTGTTATGGATTTCTCCAAACACACTATGGCATCGGAGATGATCTTAGGACGTCCTTTCATGAGGGAAGCAAAAATGGTGCATGACTGGTCTAAAAACCATGTCTACCTGCAGTTCCAAGATTCTGTCATTCGAGTGGATCTTGTGACTGGTCGAGCACATCCCCTAAGAAACAGGTTTATAATTGATCATAGATCTGACACCACAGTTCACTCGGCCCCATTACAATATTGTTACACGTGTAAAGCGGACACTGATGTTGGGGAAGATTCTCCTTATATGGATGTACTACCTGGGATGACTGAGTCGGACAATGTGGATTGGGTCCACCTAGCAGCAACCATAGACACTTGGGGAAATAGGGGGACGACTAGGTAGCACCTGAGGGGGATGAAATGCCCATCCCCTTAAATATGCTACAAGCAATGCATATAGCTTTTGACAAGACTCATCCTTATATAACAAAAAGAACATGCAAATGGGTCCCTAAAGCTTCTTTAGCGACCATAGCTAGTGCTAAAAAAACAAAACCTTATAAGAAACGTACCACTCGCTCCAAGAAAAGTAAGAAAATGTTGCGTTGGATTCCTAAACGATTATTGGAAGCCCAAGGCTACGATCAAGGAAATGATGAAATCTGGGTTCCAAAACGTAGATTGTGTTCTTACCTATCACCTGACCCATGTGATCCCAATCTCGTAGCTCCAAAACAGATCAACGATCGCGGAAAGAAAAAAATCACAGAATGCTACACACCCGCTCCACAGCTAGTTTGGGTACCAAAGAAGGAACGATTTGTTCCACCTAGCTCAGGAAGGGGGGAGTCCCATGAAGCTTCTAGCTCCTCATGTAATGCATCCATAGAGGTAAAAGCTTCTCCACAGTCTCCACCTACAATAGTGGACCTCCAAGAAGCTACAAAGCAATCCACACCTCCCAGTGTTCAAGAATCACCTGATGAACCACTTCAAGTTCGATCCTGGGAGGCTTTCTAATCAGCAAGCAAAGAAAATCGAGCGAAGCCAATTTTCGAGCAAATATGAGCAACACTCTTGACAGATTCATGAGAGCACAAGGTATATTGAAGAAACGTGTGGTTGTCCTCCTCCAATATCTCCATAGCATTCACTAATATTGGTCTAGATCTTCGAACACTTTTACCCGGCACGAGACCTTTAAATAAGTCACCACTTCCAATATCTCCTCATTAGTCACTAATATTGGTCTAGATCTTCGAACATGATCAAGAGCATAAACATGCTCTCCTATATTAGTTTTTCTACGCTCAAGCTTAACATGATCTTCGTCATCAATGTCAAATGATTCTTAATAGTGTCAACTTTGATCTCATGCACGTGACTATGAAGGTAGTCGCCTTCTGGCCAAGAGTAAGAAAAGAAAAGCATCACGATCACTAGATGTAGACCCCTAGGTTGGCGCGGGAGGAATGAATGGGGTTGGAGAGGGTGTTGGTGGAAAGAGAGAGGATAGTGATGGTGCCGCAGATGTTTCGAAGGAGGTGGAAGAGGTTAGCAAGGGAGGTGGAGATATTGGATTAGAGGTTACAGAGGACGTGGAGTTGGAGATGGTGTTAGAAAGGCTACCAAGTAGATGGGATCAATATCTGAGGTCGAGGGGGCACACACCGTCCATCTATTCTCGGTGGCTAGAACTCAACATCTAGGGTCCGTAGCGTTGCTCTTGTAGCTGTACCATGGGAAGATAGAGCAGCTATTTTAGCAATATGGGAAAATGAGGAAAAGGCCACTTGCAAGTTGGCAGGCTCCATGGCCATGGATTACCTCAACTTGTGAGTATTTATCGAAGCTAATGTAGGAAAACTTACATTACATGTTAAAGATCAACGAGCATTGCCAATTTTGATTAATAATCTCACCTTTTTGTTTAAAAGCCTTGTTAGGGAGCTTGACATCATGGCAGCCAACTAGTAGCCGGGGTCTCGAGTCACCCATAAGAGGTTACATTTGGTTGACCAAAAATCCATTCAATGCGTACTAGAGTCGAACCCTGCATCGACGCTGCAGCAGAACGCACCTACTTGCTTGCAAAGTGCGAGGAGATGATCATAGCTTTAAGCCGTATGGTGGCACCCCTATTAGCTTTGTGACTAATTGTAATAGTACAGCTGACAGAGCAGCGCGTCAGCCTGTTAGCGAAAGCAATTACATAGTTATTCGCTCCTCCAAATGTACAGATACCTTTCTGTTTGGTGTGCACGTCGATGGGGTGGCTATTGTTGTGCCTTTTGAAATTCCAACCAACTGCAAAATGCCCTGCAAAATACACTTCTACAATATTACCTACTTCCATAAGTACTATTGCATGGGAGCTCGAAGCGATCTCTGGATCAGAAATTAGCAAGCATAAGAGGAGATGGAGTCGTGAGGTGATAGCAGAGGGCGAGGGGCTGCACATCAATGGCCACATCAAGAGAGGAAGGCTTGGCCGAGGTTGAGGATCAGTCTACCTGCAAAAGCGCAGGCTTTCGTCTGCTATATCAGCTTGCTACTGATTAAAGCTTGGAAGTTGGAAGCTTGACATACCCTTTGAATGCCCCGCATCGTGCTCGTCAAACGACCTTATGAGCAATGCAAGTATGCTCTGTCCGTATTCTCCGAGGGGAAAAAAATTTAGAGGGAGAGAGGATCAAAGTTGAAGAAGGAGAGCTTGGGATAACAGCCTGCGGGCAAGCATTCAGTTGGTGAAGAATGTTAAGGATCTAGAGAGCATGTGATTCAAAAGAAGGGGAGAGAGAGAGAGAGAGAGGAGAAGGCTTCAAGAAGCTGCCTAGGAGAAAGAGCGCATGAAGAAGCTAGGAAGGAAGCTCTTGGGTGGGGATGTACTTATGCTCATATGTCGTGGAATAGCAGGCCTGCAGATTTGCTAATTATCAAGCTCTTGTGCTTCTTCAAGCTGAATACTCTCTTGCGCTTCTCAAGTTCTCTACTTTTTTAGTCGGAAAGGTGGAAGAAGTAGTTGCTTTCCAACTGCCTGGTTTCGCCGCCACCGGTTTGATCCCTAGCCAACACGTTTTGCCACCGCCACCATCCTCCAGCCACAAGGTTTCGCCTCAAGCCGCCAAAAATAGCCTCTATCTCAGCTCGGCCAGCTCTTGTGGAAGCTGTCGAAACCAGTCCGCGCCGGCGCGGACAGGTTCCTGCAACGTTTATGAACAATGCTAATTGAGTCTCAACAAACAATACCGCCGGTTGCTGATCTCTAGCCGACACGTTTTGCCACCGCCACCATCCTCTAGCCACTCGGTTTCGTCGCAAGCCACTAGAATTAGCCTCTTTCTCATCTCGACGAGCTCTTGTGGAAGCTGTCGAAACCAGTCCGCGTCGGCGCGGACTGGTTCAAGCAAAGTTTATAAACAATACTATAGAGTAAAAAACGTCACCCCGCCCAATAGATGCCCCGACACAGCCTCCGCTACGGCCATGCGGCCTCCTCTTCATGACTTGCCATCACGTAGAGATGCCTCGCCTCGTTCGAGATGAGAAAGAGAGAGAGGTATCTCCTTTCCTTGCTACATCCAACATGGGTGTATTGCACAATAACAATAGCAGGGACAACTGTAAAGAATATGCACTCTGTGTGTGTGAGAGAGAGAGAGAGTAAGAAAGAGAATCTCGATAGATTATACATGTTATTTTGCACAATCTCATACAGGTTCGTTGAAATTTTTTAACAAATCATTTTTTGCCCTAAAGTTTGCCTCCGTCTCAGCTCAACTTGTAAGCTGTCGAAACTAGTCCGCGCCGGCACGGACAGGTTAGAGCACCGTCTGCAAAGTGCAATCGTGCATGTGGCCTAGGGATAACCCGGCTAGGGGCCAGGGCATAGAGAGGAATGCCAAACGTTTTGAGCCTGCTGTAAGATGTCGAAACTAGTCCGCGCCGGTGCAGACATGTTAGAGTAGCGTCTGCAAACTCTAACCTTGCATGTGGCACCCGACTAGGGCCCATAGCATAGAGAGGAATGCCAAACATGGAGAGTAGCGTCTGCAAATTATAACCGTGCATGTGGCACCTGGCTAGGGCCCATAGAGCCTTTTGACAGTTTATGGGTGCATACGTGTGTGTATGTGTGTGTGTGTGTGTGTGTGTGTGTGTGTGTGTGTGTGTGTGTGTGTGTGTGTGTGTGTGTGTGTGTGTGTGTGTGTGTGTGTGAGAGAGAGAGAGAGAGAGAGAGAGAGAGAGAGCAACTTTTGATCTCGCAACTTTCAGAGCTGAAGCAATCAGCATCTAGCACCCCCATTGGACTCTGTGGTGAACTGATGACTTCCACAATGTGACTTTGTGAGCAAGCGGAGACCGAAAGGGATGTTGTCTTCGCAACATCTCATCCATGAGGCGTGTCCACTCCATCACCTCTCTCTGGCACAATAAGTGAAGCATTTGGTGAAGACTGACCTAAATTTTCAACAAAAAATAAGAAGAAGACATCAATTTCAAGTTTGGCGGTTGAGGTTTGAGGAAACACGGAGAAAAACATGAGGACTTGAGCCATCAATATCTAGAGAGCACATTCACTAGACAATCATCTTCATACCCATACAAAAGAAAGAAAAGGGATACTTGGCGACCATGAAAACCTTTTGGAACAAAAAACATGTCCTTAGTATTCCAAACATCTCAATTTAGTTAAACACATGAATGTGAGACCGCCGTGCTCCTATATATGGCTACCTAATCAAACACTTTTGAAAATCTCTCTAGTTTACAAAAACTTTGTGGAGGGACTTGCTCGTTCTTTTTGTCGCTCGAAAAATCTCGCTCGCCATTTGGTAAGACTCGATCCTGGGAGAGTACCTTGCCACCCTTGCAACTCGATAAGGCACCTAAGGTAATAGAAAACTACTGGAAAAAATACTCACCTATTATAGACTGGAACAATTGGTTTCAAAGGGTGATGAGCACATTTCAAATGGTATGATCTACCCAAGGAAGGGGGGAGTGTTTGCTGACAGTCATCATTCACTCACTCCCCTCTCAACCTTCCTCCCTGACCTCTCAATCTCCCAATCTTAGGGAATGTATATATAAAGACTTATACTCACAAAAAACAAAAATAATAAAGAGCAAGAGCAATTAGCAAACGAGTATGCACAATAAAAGTCAAAACATTGACCAGACCGACACATTCACATCCAGTAGACTGAAACAAAAACCTATGTCATAAACACCTTTGATCCTCATCACTAGAGTGAAGGAGGGTAGGTAGGATTAGTACGATAGGAGTGTTTCTGTTTTAGAGTTGAGTGATTAGCAAAGTTCCTTTTTCCCACTGATGTGCCTCCTAGAGGTATTCTTTGTGTTTCTTACTGTGTACAGGAACGTGTTGCTGTGGTTAGGATTTGGACCTTCATGGAATCTTTCTCTCGTTCATACTTCAAATCAAGCGCGACCATCAACACAAACATGTGTTTCTTATCCATTAGCATTGCCCCTTATCTTTTTACATCCATGTTTGTCTACTTTAATTGTGAGTGGTAGCATAATACACATTTTCTTAGTACCAAACATTAAATTCAATGTAATTTTTTGTCATAATCACTTGTCTAGATTTAAAAATCAAGCAGCCCGACTAAGCTAGTTTGACCAAGTTAGGTGTTACAGATATTCTCTTAATACCATGGGGAATGCCTTCCTAATAATCAATGGTTACTTAGGTTCTTAATCCGATTTAGGCAGCATTGTGTGAAATGTACTAGGACTTTCTAGTGGGCTTAGTCCCTATTGACCTTTAGCTTAAGTATTATAAAGGGAGTTTACTAGTGTGATGAGCCTGGGGATGTGTAACAGTGTTATATGAACCCCAAAGTTACAAAATTAAAATGTTGAAAATGAACAAACAAAAAATCAAAGTGCCACAATGTAAAATCTTAAGCTGGAAGAGAAATCTCAGCTTGATTTGGTACTTCACTCACATGTATCGCCTATGGTACTAGAGGTTCCTAGTGTGGGCTCTTTTCCTTGAAAAGCAAAAAACCCAAGGCATACAAAATAAGCACACACATCAAAATTGAATCATTGTGAAAAGACTTTGGGGGGTCAAAGAAAAGGTAATCAGTTAGGCAATGATTTCATGAGAAATTCCTTTTATTGTAGCTTAACTACAAGGTCTTCTAGGTATAGCCTCTAGTCAGCCCTCGAACATGAAATACTTGGCTCTCGCGATTAAACAACTTAATTGACCAGAGAAAATTGAGAAGCTTACCCATGGTATTAATAGTCGATCTCTAGTGCCTTTCGACCGTTAAATTAGCGACCCCAGACTTGTTTAATTTTTTACCTTTACATCTGTTTATGCATTTGATTATATTGCAATTTAATCTTTATTGCTGACAAATGGGTTAAAATTATGTTACCAATCACATTGTCATCCTACTACTGCATATGATTTTTAATTCTATATGAGAATGCAATTACTGTGCCAATGTTGTTTGATTTTGCAGTGTGACTGAAGAAGGCTAAGGACATTCATCTCAAATGCTCTTCCACCTCGACAAACGAACTTCAACTCAATAGCTTCCGAGGACGTCGGAATCTACATCAAGAAGGGGGGCATGTTAACCCTCACGGCTCACGGACACCATATCACCTACGACGGACGTTGTATTATTTACTTGGTAGAGTCAAGTACCGGGCTTGTTGGTCCAATAGGAAAAGGGTAAGAGTGATCGTCGATGAGAAGTGCACTCTAACTGGAACATTCAAGGGATTAGTTGGCTAAGCATGGGCGCCCAAGTGTGAATGGGGCGAGCTCATATAAAAGTCAACTAAACCTAAAATTCACTCATTCTCTCATTTGTGCAATTGAAGAGTGCTCTTGCTACATCTCCATCTTCTTCTTCTTTATCTCCTTGTGTGTGTGTATGCGTGAGAGAGAGAGAGAGTGTGCGATTGAGCATTGCGGCGGCACAACGGCGGCGAGGCGGTTGAGCACGGCGTAGCGGCGTCTCCCTCTTCTTCGTGGCGAGGAATCCTCCACGAAGCAAGCGTAGAGCAGTGAGTAACACACCATCGTCATCTTTGAGTTTACTAGTTTAAGCTTATTGTGTGCTTGGAGCCATTTGTGGCTCGCACGCGGTGTATCGGCAAGTTCCTTGCATTGACACGTGCGACATACGCGCACATGTTGCAAGCTTGATGGTGCCACTTTGCAATATGTCATGTATTACAAAAGGCACCATCCCTAGCCTTTTGAGTTTTTTGGAGTGTTGCTTTAGGGTTTACACCAAAACGTATTCCCCTTTTGGGAACTCCTTGCTAATTACATGTTGGTCATGGAAAGCCTTCATTTGTTTTTTTTTAGCATATATTCCTGCTACCGTCCTTAATCTAGTTTCATCTAGTTGCTCCAAGATGTCTAGCCTTTTAGATAGTTTGTATCCCGTCCACCCTAACTGTGTTGCGACTCAAAGTGTGGGAATCAAGAATTCCATGGGTAGAATTGCATTAATCCCGAACACAAGGTTAAATGGAGAGGTTCCTATGGAAGTTTTAAATGCTACCCATTAAGCCCATAACGCTAAGTGTAGCCTTAGGTCCCAATCAGTTCTTGAGTCACTCAATATTTTGGTTAGCACCGTGAATAAGATTTTATTGGTACTCTCTACTTGTCCGTTAGCTTGGGGGTGGTAGAATGCTGATTTGCAATGAACCACCATGAATTCGTTAAGTAAGCTTTCAATGAAAGTGTTTACAAAGTGTGTTTTTCGATCGCTCACAATCTCAATGGGTAGACCGTATCTGGTAAAGATGTTTTTGAACAAGAACTGTGTCGTAGTCTGTGCATCATTTTTCTGTTGCTTTTTCTTTCACCCATTTGTTCAAATAATCTGTTGCTATTATGATATATTGTACATGTGTGTGATATAAAATCTATGCACCATTTTGCAAAGGCTTGAACTCCTATCATCAGCCGTAATGGCATTTCATCTCTCTGCAGAGGTGCTTTAGTGCGTTGGCACTCATCACACCATTTTACATATGTCTCCGCATCTCTGAACAGTGTTGGCCACCACATTCTTGTATGAAGTATCAGCTTTGCAGTTTTGTTAGCAAAAAAATATCCACCTGGCTAGCCTAAGTGTGCTTGTTCTAAGATGGAGAAATATTTTCTTTCAGTAGCACACAATCTTAATTGATTCTCCTTTCCCCACCGATACAATTGGTTTGAAATCAGTATATAGTGATTTGCTTCCTCCTTTAAATTTCTCATTCGTGCCTTACTCCATCCCTCTGGGAAGGTCTTGGCGTTTAAGTACTTGATAATGTAAATACTCCATTTGGGCGCTCCCACTACTCTAAAGAGTGTGGCATGTTACACTGCAGTTGCTTTTTACAGGCTTCACATGGTTTTACGTAATTATGGACACATTTTTCCATGTTTTACCAGTAGATTCCAAGTCTCATTAGTGTTTAGTATGTTTGTGTTTCCCCATTATGAAACCCTGTGTGTTGAGCAAGTTTCAGGTAGTATTCGTTCTCGTCCGGCTGTACACATAGTCTCAAAATCTCGTCCTTACCTTTCTTGTAAAGTCGTCCAACTAAAAGCTGGAGTTTTTTGGTCTGATGAATGATTGATGGTTGTCTTGCTACCTGTAATGATCCTATGGTGAGTAGAGGGATGACCTCTTCACCCCACCTTGGGACCATTTCGACGTTAAACAGATACAAATCTGGAGGTTTACGTCATTACCTTTAGGCTTCTACATGGAACAATCTCGAAAGATGATCGACTCTCTTGTGTGTCGTTCCTTTTTTTATGACTACGATGAAATCAAACTTAAGCAATATTATAAACCAGCAAACAATCCTTCCAGTGTTGCAAGGTTTGTTTACCAGATACAATAGTGCTTGGTGATCTATGAAGAAAATAAACTTTTTCGCGAGAAGGTAGTGTCTAAAGTTTTTGACAGCATATATCATTCCTAGGACCTCTCTTTCCATAGTAGTATAGTTTTTCTCTGCGTTGTTTAGCTGCCTACTAGAGTAGCAAATGGGAAAATCCTTTTTTTTTCTCTCCAGAAGGTTGGGCTAATACACACCCTATGCCATAGGCTGATGCATCTACATGTACATGGAAGATCTTGTTCCAATTAGGGGCTTGAAAAATTGGAGCAAAAATTAATCCCTGCTTCAAATTGTGGAAAGCCTTCTCACATTCCTCCGCCACTCAAATCTGACAATGAGAGAATACAGAAGCTTAGCTATTACAACATACATGTATATAAAGCGCCTATAATACCCACACTGACCCATAAATGCATGTACCTCCTTTATCCTCGTTGGTCTTGAAAGTGCATCGATCACTTGTATCTTATTCTTATCAGTGAAAATCCCATTTTTCGACACAAATTGCCCCAAGATTTTACCTTGTCTTACCATGAAGACACATTTTGTAGGATTTAATCAAATACGATTAGAATTGCACTTTTCAAAGACTTTTTCCAAGTGTGTTATGTGCTCACTTCTCAAATGAGAATGCACATATTGATCATCCATGTATATCTCCAAAAAGTGCCTGAGATATTCCTTGAATGCATGATTCATTAGTCTCTGAAAAGTGGCAGGGGCATTACCAAAAGGCATCACCCTGTATGAAAATATGCCCCACTTTGTTGCAAAAGCTCTTTTATATGAACCTCTTTGATATCTTATCTTTAAGGCAGACGTTTGCTTCGACCAGCCTCAAATACTGCGTTTTGTTGTTTAAAAGAGATACAGGATTTTCTTTTCTTTTGTTTTGTTTGTACATGCGTCTATCCACATATCTTCATTGTCTTTGTGGTTTTTGGTTGGGAAATTCGTAATAGACCGCTTGTCGATCCCTCTGTTTAATGTCCTTTTTTTATCGGAGCTACTAGAATGCTCGTCGTCTGCGTTGTCTTTTGAAGGTTTGTCTGTGGAGTCTTGGAATGCTTCCTCGTTAGTTTCATCAAGGTCCCTTATGGAGATCTCATCCATTATGCGTGTGTAATTTGTAACTCCCTCCATGTCAGGTCCTTCTGATCCTGATTTTGGATTTAAGAAGACATCTTTGGAATGGAATTATATCATATCCTTCATCATCACAGAATTTAGTCAGTGTTACTTCATTCACACACACACATCAAGGGTGGATGATCTTCTCTCATCCAAAAGGTTTGAACATCTCTTCCGAATAAGGCTCTAGTACATACGCCTCATCTTGTATTTGTCTGTCGTTAATACAATCTTATTTTTTCAAACTTCCACACTCTGAAGCTCGACACATCCCAATGTGCACTTTGTTTTGCAGCCAAGCGGGTATTTCCCCTTCTTGCTCAGTTGTGGAGTTTAACTCTTCCCCACGGGTTCGTTCAACATCTCTATACCTATGATCTTTGACACGGATCTTTGTAGTGACATCCTTGTGTCTTAAGTAGATATAGTCATAGCCCCAGTCTTATATCATTTTGAGTTGACGCATGACAGTCTGCCCAATATAATATCAAAATTGCTGTTATCATCAAAATTCATTATAGCAAAGGTGTGTTTGTATGAAATTCCACAAAAGGATACTATGATTTGCTCCAAAATGCCAAAAGGTCTCTCCAGGTATCCATCCGCTAATTGTAGTCTCATCCGGGTTTTCCTTAGAACAGGCTTTTCCCATTTTTTCCACATTGCCTTGGTTGCTATGGCAATATTAGCCCCACTATCTAATATAGCAACCGTTTTCACTCCTTTGTATTCCACAAGCAAGGTAGTATTCTCTTCTTCTCCTTCACAGTAGTCTCCCACCTTATTCACTGGTACTAGCTCTAGTTTAGTCTGTTTTGATGTCTGGTTATTTGATATTTTTGGAAAAACGATTGTTGCAGAATTATTAGCTCTATTTTCTCCAAACTTTTTCCCACTTCTTCCCAAAGATGAGGTCTTACGTCGTGCAGTAATTCAGATAGAGTTAGCATACAATGGATAGGAGACGACATCAGTTCATGAAGAGTTTTAGTGTCCATCATCTTAGGACCAAACTTCCATTGGGATGGTACTTTTCTAATTTTTTATCTTGTTTCATGATTGCCAATGAACAAAGGTAAAGTTTTCAAAGACTAAAGTTTGCTATCTTCAAACATTTCTGTACCTGCATCACCATATAGTGATCGTATATCGCCCGGGTAGAACTCATGTTCTAGATGGATCTCAGTGATAGGGGCTGAATTAAGCATCACACTTCCATCCTTTTTTTAAAAATCCTCCCACAGATTCCTATGGCCATGGTTCTTCTACTTTTGGAATTGGCATAACTTCCTGTGAACACACCCATCTGTGGTATTGTCTGCCATCCTTGTATCCAAAGGTATTTCAACTACCGTTTCTTTTTTGTCTCTGTTATCGATACCGCGATTCTCCAACTCCTAGATTTTTTCTCGAATCAATACCTCAGTCCTTGGAGAAATCAAGATAGGTGGTTCCATAAGAGCTTGGGCTGCCTGGATGAGCTCCTTGCACATATGCAACCTCTCTTTTTCATAACCTGGATGAGGATAAGTTAACCATCTATGTTCTTGGGTTTGGTTTGGCCTTAGCGTAGCTTCATAAGACTTCAAAATTGCATCTAATGGCTCAAAGACCTTGTCCACCAAGACCGAACCTCCCAAAGGTATTACTGATGGTTTTACTACATCAATCTTTTCTTTTTGGTCCCTTTCCACTCTCAATTTTTCTTCTGTTCACTGCAATTTGATTTTTATACCTGATTTTTTTAAATCCATTTGGCTTTCATCTTGTCCCTTTTTGCCTTCCAGGATTTTCTAGGTATTCTAACTGACAAATTCTCTACCTCGGTTTGGCTAGGTGGGATGTTTTTGTGTCCCATAGGTATATTATTTGCTGCCTCCTCCACTTATGCTCTTGTTATAGCACTCATTGGAATTGCTAGTTCCGTTTGTGATCCACTTGAGCTTGATACGATTCCTATTTTGTTCCTGGTAGCCTTCCCCTTGTTATCAGGGTTTTTTGGACAATGTGGAATTAGATGGTCATTTGTACATCCCTCACAGTACCCAAAGATTTTGATACGCTCTCCTTTGTGTGGACAACTTCTTGCCCAATGATCACTGCCACATTCATAGCATGGTCCTACTGGTGGTGGGGAAGCTTGTGGAGCCCCCATCGGTTTTTTGATTCTAGGAGGTGTTTGAGGACAAATCAAATGGGCACCCAATTGGTCGGACACGTAGCCGGACACCACATTTGTACTCTATTAGTTTTCCGAGCTAGTGTAGTAATACTCTCTGTAAATCCTAATCCCAAAGTAGCAATCAATCCCTTGAGTTGTAACGATGTCATGATAATTGTAAAGGTCCGTGTGAGTCGTCCACTGGCCATTTAGAAAGCCCTAGGTATAAAGGTCAATAACTTTAATGTGAAAGAAGTCTTATTTTAGAGGAAGAAGGGGCTCTAAAAATGTACGCTCAAGCTATGAGATGCTCCAACCTTGTAATCATCGCAGTTAATGATTGGGTAATTTGTTTTCAAATCCGAAACTTGCATTGTGTTCCTCTCTCTTTGCTCTTTAAATTAAGTGTAATCATTGTCAGTTTTGATGTGGTTTGTGACTACGTGTCTGTGAGCTGTAAATGCAAATTTGAGTGCTTAAATAATTCTTTTTAGTAATTTTGACCATAGGAGAGTGTTCTTAGATCATAAGACGGCCTTTCTGGATAGTTCTGTTGCAGTTTTCAGGACCTTTTTCATGATGGATTGTGATTTTGGTACCTTTTCGTATTGCGACCAGACTTGCTAAGATAGTGCCCCTAGGTGTCCTTGACCTCCTCCTAAAGTTTCGTTGCATTTTGATTCCGTTCGAGTGCCGAAATGGCGTGATGACCTAGAGTTGTGAGAAAGGACATAGGTAGATTTCCCTAATCATTGATTGTTGGTTTGCTTCTTGAGCTAGTGTGTTTAGTTGTTAAGGTTCACTTTGTGAGATTGACGATCTCATAGAGTCTATGTGCCCCATCTGAGTCACTTTCCCTGAGTATTGACATTATGTTAGTGCCAGAAAGCTATGTTGTAAACGTCCGTCTCGCGGCGACCCGCTAATAGAAGGGTATCCCCTAGGTCTGTAGTTCTAACTTTCCATAAACATGAGCATATTTTCATCAACCAGGTAATGGTTTTTTGTTGGTTGTGCTATGTATGATGATTCTGACATCCCTTCCAAACCTATCCATGGAATGTGTCCTTCAAAAGCATAGGCTCTACTGTCTAACCCTCTCTCATAAGATCTATCTGAATCTTCTTGGTATGAAATGACCTGTATCATACTCTGATCCACAGGTGCCTCTATGGGTTGTGAAATTCTCACCATGGATTTGTTTTCTTGGGGTAAGTTGAGGTTTTTTTTGCCCTTGGATTGAGTTATTTTTTTCTACTTGGTATCTTGGAGGTGGTGGTAACTGTTGCACTCTAGGTGGCCCATATAGTCTTTCTCTAACATAGTTTTGTAGAAACATTTGTGGGTCTCATGGTTTGTCCATTTTTGTTCGATAGCACACCACTTAAATACACGCTGTATGTTTTCTCTTGGCCTCGGCTGCATGTTGCACCACTAAGTTGGATGGTCTCCTCCACAAGTGTCACATTTCCGTGTGGATTGTTGTCGTGTGTTTGGATTCGTCCTGTTTCCTTGGTTCATCCTTCTGATCACTTCCTTGATCATTTGATCACCGTCCGGCACAGTTGGGTTTTGCCCACCCAGTTTTATTGTGGATTCACTAGTGGTTGAAGAGGTTCTACTCGTCCCTTGGTTTGTGTCCTCATTCACCTCCCCATATGCCTTATAGTTATCTACCAATAACAATGCCTCTTTTGTGACTTGCTCGAATGTAACACATGCCTTCAAGTGTAGATCTTTTTCAAGAGTATCATTTCGCAATCCTTCTATGAAAAGGACTGATAACCTCTCATCCCAAGGTAGCTCTCTAGTAGGACATCTTTCTATGTATTGCTTAAATTGAAGTGAGGCTTGCTTTACCTTTTCTTTCTCCTTTTGTCTAAATGCATAGATTTAAGAGAACGTATTATGCTTAATCCCTCTCTTTGAGAATTCATCTGTAAATTCTTGTAGAAGTTGTTCTATGCTAGGGAATTCCGGTTGTTTAATGGTTGGAACCAGGTAAAGGTTGTTCCTTCTAGGGTCAATCCAAATCCTTTGTATTGGGTATGGAAATCTGTTACATTTTTAGCCCTCAGCCTTGTTTGAAGATTGAAAAATGAGCATATGGATCCTTCAATCCACTATAATTTTTGTGTACACACTTGGCTACTTGAGATGGTCGCGTGCATATGATCTCTGCTACAATCATCCTAACCATCTCCGGTCCTCCTAATGTGGTCTCTCTAGTTTCGTATTCTCCCCTTGGAACTACAATCGGTGTGCTCTCCACCATTCTGATCAATCTCGTGTAATAGTCGGAGGGATCCTAGTTGCATAAGTCAAATCAGGTGCTTCACTGTCCCTATGTGTGTTCAAAGAAACCCTAGACCCCATCAATCCCATGGGTCCTGCAATTGAGAAACGTTGGTGCCCAATTGAGTCTTCCACCCTTGTTCTTACTAGACTCGTTTGACCCATCGTGGGTTTAACTTTCTCGGGGTATACATAATATTGGTGGAGTGGTCCACCAAAGTATGTATACCACTCTAGCTCCTTATGCTCTATAGGAGAGTATTTATGGCCATGATTATCCACCATAACCACTTGGATACTTCTCCCTCTATGTATGTAAAAACTTATAGTCTCTTGTGGTGGATCAACTCCTTGATGCGGGGCTCATCACATCTATAATAGCGTGTATGTTCTCCATTATTGAACTTATATAGCCCCATGTAAGTGTTTTTTGTACTAAGCCGCTCCGTCTCATTAGTGCGCCTGAGCATGCGTTTTGCTTGTCCAACTTGGGTGGTTCGTCCACTCATCTACCTTGTCCTTGGTGCCAGTCAATCCCCATTTGTCCAGAATAAAGGGGTTGTGTACAACTAGGTACATTATTCCTTCCCGGTCAAAGTATTTGTCTCCACTATAGTCTACATCTACAAGGTCCTTGAACTCGCTTGGCTTGTTTTCCAACATAACACAGTAGCGATCTATTCCATCCTTATAGATTTTGGCTTTAAGCTCATTCTCAAATTGAAATTTTAGATACAATAGTTTGACGTCAGATGTAGGTTGAGAAGGACTTGCCCCCGTGGAAGATCCTTCCTTAAAGTTCACCTTGTGGAATCCCTCAACCATTCTGGTGTATGATCTTTCTGATGAAGTATCAGAGAAACGTTCCTCTAAAATGGCTTCTAGCGGTTGCAATGAATTTTGATTCACACTACCTTCAGTTGAGTGGTTGCTCACTTGATCTTTTACGCTGGGATTCCTATTTTGGAACAATCTTCCTTATCGCAAATACATGAAGAGATGATCTTACAAAATCAAAACCTTGTTACCTCATTGGCTAACTTGTATTCTCCAGTTTGTCTTACTTGCTGGGTCGTACTCTCTAGCACTTGCAACCTGTCAAAAAATGCTTGATGGCTACGAGTTTATGGTCGCTCTTATAATCGACAAAATTTTATCTGACACTTTCAATAACTTCACAATTTTTCTCGTAACATCCACAATACAAATCCAATTTCAATTTTGAAAAGCCCACCAGGGTCTTGGAGACTATCTCTATCTGTGGTGAAATTTTGCTCTTATTATGTCTCAGAGGAACATGGATTGCAATCCATGTTGGGAGGCCAAACTGAATTTTCTTGGTACTAGCAGAATCAGAATGATTAGTAGGTCCTTTGGTACTAATGTTTTTTAGAATGGATTTCTAGATTGGAGTTTAGGTCAGTTTTGTTACTTGCTTTGAATGCTTGGCAAGTCTGGGCTTTTGATTTGGTTTTTGATATCCCAATTTAGTTTTGAAAAGACCACTAGGCTCCCTGTGATGTGCTCTAGCTATGGTGCAGGTTTGGTATCAATCTGTGATAGAGAAGCATGGATCGTGATCCATGTACCTAAGTGTGAGTTTGCATTGAAACTTGGCACACAGCTTCCCCTTGGTCCACTAATGTCTGCTATATGGTTTTTGTGGGATTTTGACTCTTTGAGGCCAACCGAAAGTCAATCCTTAGGTCTGTTTCAGGGTTTTCACCTTGAACTATTTTTTGCCCTTTTGATCCACTTTTTGAACTTTTTTTGGCAATAGTTGTTTTGGGAAATGTTCTTCAAATCTTACTAGTTATCCACCTGTCAAATATTAGCTCAAAATCCAAATGAGATACATGGATCGCGATCCATGTTGGGTTTCATTTTGACATGAGATTTGGTCATCTTACAATCTTGGGTATGGTGATACTCTTCCCCAAATCTTATTGGATTTGAACCACTTTTGCCCAGCCAAAGGCAAGATTTTGTGTCTAATTTGTGGTTTTTGGCTATCAACTATTTTTTGGTGTTTTGATTAGGCTTTTGCACTATTTTGTTGTGAAATCTTTTGCAAAAGTTTTTCCCTCAATTCTCAAGAGTGTACTGGTCAATTATCATGTCCAAATGTCATCTTGGTACATGGATCACGATCCACGTTGGGTAACATCTGGTCATGAAATTTGTCCTGCTGGTTCCTTGCCTCTTGTTGAACCCATCTCACCCCTTTTTGAAGTTGGACAACTACAAGTTCAATTCCCCAAATTTTACTTAATTTTCAAGGTTTTGTATAGATTTGCCCAATTTCTTGATTTGGATGTTCTTTTAGCAACCTATTTTTAGCCAAACTCAGGACTTTGGTGTCTGAGAGTCAGTTTGAACAAATGAGGGTATTTTTTAGTCAATTGGCCATAAAGGTACATGGATCACGATCCATGTTGGGCAGGCATCTGAGAAAAAAACTGTTTAGTTTTCCTCTTGCAAGGTTGTATATCCCTTTTTTCCAGGTTTTGTTGAGTTTAATTCAGCTTTGAAGCTCTGACCATCAATTTTGCAAATTTTTAGAGTGGTACCCAAATAAGGTTTCGAACAGTTTTTGCCCTGACCTTTTTAACCCCAATTGATGGTCGAGATTGTTAGGAAATAAGACGTAGCTAAATAGATATTTGAGTAGATTACTTAATGGAGAGAGATAGATTTCACACACAAGAGATCATAGAGTAGAGAGAGAGAGAGAGAGAGTACACACGATATACGTGGTTCACCCAATGTGGGCTACGTCCACGGGAAAGCAGCCACTCAATGGCTTTAGTACTTCAAAACAAGAAGTAGTTTACAAAGGGATTATACCCTTAATAGAGCTCCCACCTTGCTTCACTCTCACCACCTCACAGTCACCTTGTTGCATCAACTTCACACTATGAAATGTGTGTAGAAATGGCCTCCTTTTATAGGCCAAAAGAGTTGCCCTCTCTCATGAGAGGCAACCATGTGTAGCCGCCCTTGTGTAGATAAATCCAAATTGGACCCTCCAATCCGCCCATGTGTGGCCGCCCTTGAGAAGACAAGTTCGCTTTTGAATTTGGCCATCGGCCATTGACTTACGACCACCGACCAACCGATCGGTCATTTTCTGACCACTTTCCGGCCACCCTCCGGCCATAATATTCTGGTGAAAAGCAATATTCCGGCAAATGGCCATGAAAATTTTGGTTTTCGGCGAGTGATTTTATTTTTCGGTGAGTTAGTTTTCTTCACGCACGATGGCTTCTCCTCATAATGGGGTCCTTACAAATGTGCATTTTTACCACAGAAAATTACAAGGGGTAAATCAGGCTCCATACTTAACAGAGATTGTTACTTAACCTAGTCCTATAAACTGAAATGTATTCACAAACGTAAATGAGTTTAACAGTGCAAAAATAACAACAGAATGTATGGTGAAACAATGCTTCTCAAGCATACAGAAAATCAGAGAACAAAATACTTATTGTACTTCACTCATAGCTCTTTTTGCTTATAAGGAGTAGAAATGACTGGTCCTTCACTCCAGTCTCTACTAAGCACTAAACCTACGTCTCACTGCTTTACTGTCTAGGTGTAAATGGAATGGGTATCAAAATCTCTGTAAATGATTTTTTTTTGTACAACTAGGTCACTCACCACCTAAGGATCGAGCTCCCCGGCAATGGTGCCAAAGTTAGCGGGTCGCCTCGATAGACATCTATATCATCATAGCTATTTGGCACTAACATAATGTCAATACGCAAGGAAGCGACTCGGGATGGGGCACGAAAACTCAATGAGATTGTTAATCTCAAAGAAGTAAACCTAAAGAATTGTCCATGCATCTACGATAGCAAATCAATCACTTCTTAGTCAAAAAATTACTCTATGTCCAGCCTCATCGCTCTAGGTCATCACACCTTTTCGACATCCAAACGGATTTGGAATGCAACGAAACTTAAGGAAAGGTGTTACCACACCTAAGGACATAATCCTACCAAGTTTTGCAATCATCTGGGGAGGTACAAAAATCACGATCCATCCCAAAAAAATGTATAGAAAACTGAAAGAGAACTACATGAAAAGGTTCCCTTCAGGCTTAAAAACACTCTCCCAGGTCAAAACATCAAAAAATAACCATTTGAGCCCTCAAATCAACACATTTAGCTCAGAGACATGACATTACAAACCACAACAAAATTGAGAATGGTTACACTTAGATTAAAGATCAAGAGACAAGAAACACAATGTGCTATTCGGAGTCGAATTTTGATTACCAGACAAGGAGAAAGGTTGATTACAAATTGTAGCAGAAATGTAGCTCTCAGTCGACGTCCAATAATTCTCAATGATAATGATAATTTTTTTTTCAAACTAAGGGTTTTGAATTAAAAACTTGGGACCCTTCCCATGGCCATTGGCCATTTTACAAGGCTTGTAGGTTCTGAGTGGGCAATAGAGAATAATATGCTAGATTACTCTTCAAGAATCATTAACAGCAAAACTACAAGTCTTCTTAAGGCAAAAAGGGATTGAATACATCGAAGTGTGGTGTGTATCCAGGTTTTTAGGTGACAATCCGCTGTATCCACCAAACACATAGCACATCCCTAGCTTGGTGCATAATCGGTGTAGCATGTGTTAGCCACTACTAATAGAGATGATTTACAAGAAGAAGAGGAACCTATGTATAGTTTGGATACCCCTCATTAAATTTATTGATAGTCATATTTACAAACTAATAAATCAAGATTATATCTTTTGAATATCAAACTATGGCTAGTCTTCCTTATCTGCTTGAGTTATGGATGTGGGACCAAGAGAAGGGCAATATTGATAGTAGATGAAGATGAAATTTGAGAGTTGGGGGGGGGGGGGGGGGGGGGGGAGACAGAGAGAAAGAATTTTTACTATGTACCTATCTTGAGGTGAGGTGTCTTTTAAGGTTATGTCAATGGATATTTTTGTTAGTAGGTTAGTAACTAGAAAGATGACTAAGTTATGCACACAAGGTACATTCTATGAGGATTTACAATGGATTGGGATGAGAAATCACATGGATTGTGTGAAAGCTATAAAAAAGCTAAGAAATTTTATCTATGTACACCAATGGATGAAGCGGTTAGTAAACATAGTCCCCCTTGTAGCTTGTGATTTCCGACAAAGTCGCGTTGAAAAGAAACCCCGAGAACTTGATGCTAAAAATATCCCATTTGCAAAGGTTAAACTTGAGCTTTTTTGGTGATTTTAAATTATTTTATGAAGGATGAAGAGAAATTGGTAAGATGAAAGTGATTATAGAGAGATATAGGAGCTATAGGTGTTTTGAAGCTATGGAAGTAAGGAGGGAGGGGGATGGTGAGGAAGGTGAGAGAGAATATAGAATTTGCAATTTTGGGTAAGAAATCAAGAGGATGAGTGGGTGTCTATATGTGGAAGTGTGTAAGGAGTAAAAGAAACTATGATGCCTCCTTGTGTAGGAGTGTGGAAAGACTACGGTCCGTCAAAAAAATCCTATCTCAGAACCAAGAGCTCCAAAATTCATGAAAAAATTTAAGGATTTTTTTCAGTTAGTTATAGGCCAATTTTTTTATATTGATCACTTCAAAACTGGAGTGAAAGTGGATGCCAAAAATTCCACTAAAGTACTTGTTTTCTCTCATTGCAATAGTCTTTTAGTGGTCTCCCTTTTGTTGAATTTTCATAAGGCTCCAAGAGTGAGTCCCTCTTTGCATGAGAGCATGACCTAGATTCTTAAGGGCTTCAAAACATACATAGATATGGATTATTCTCAAAATTAATATGAAACATATACATGATGGAAAAGACAAGTTAGTCCATAAACTACTCATGGATTATATTGTAAATATAAAATGGAAAAATAAAAGACATGAAAATATAGGAAAATCAAGTGAGAGGACCCCATTTTTATTTATTGATGTGATTTTATGTACTTGAAGTAAGAGAAAACACATGTAGAAAATATTTATCTATAATAAAAAAGAAATAACTAAGTGAAAAATAATTTTTGTATTTTTCTTGAAGTGGGTTCACACAAATCTTTAGGAGTCTTTCATAAATAGGTCTATTTAAAAAATAGGTGATATGACCAATGGTAAGGAAAAGTATGGTAGCGGTGTGTCAATGTATGTGGCATACTTAGGAAAATAATGCATACCTAAGTATAAATATTTAAATAAATACCAAAATAATAATTATAACAAACACTTATCTTTAGGCCCTTCATACAATGAGATAGTTACACACAAATGGGCCTAGCTGCTAGCTAGCTGAGGTTTTCCAAGGAGATATGGGAAAAATCTCCTAAATCACACATGTCTATGTATAATGAAAAAGTGAGGATAGCCATAGTGTTTGCATGATTTTTCTTGGGCAAGGTATCTCACTATGGCAAATATAGATAGCCAAAAAATGAGTATAGATAGGTTTAGCACCTCCTTAATTAGATCAAGGAGTTAGAAGGAGGGAGGAATTTTGTCATCATTATCATCATGTTTGTCTAAGGGCCCTTCTCTCCCTCCTCATCTTTTTGCTCTTAATCATTCTCATCATCATCAACATTTGTAGTGATGTGTTTCACAAGAGCTTGGTTGGACAAAGAACAGGTGTAGAGTGGGCTCTTTTCCTCTAGATCACCTTTTATGATGTTTACCAGGTTTTGCACGTCTACAAGATTCAAAGTCAATTTACCTTTAGAAAAACATATATCAAACAATAATACATATAATTGTCTTAGATGGACTATTCCATAATAGTGTGCACTTTGTTTAGATTGTTGGGGGTTGTAGTTTTCAAATCTAGTTGCATCTTTTGCATGATTATTTCCTTTATTAGCTTTCATTTGTCAACATTAAGGCTAGAGGTTTGTAGCGCTCACTTGTCCACTTTGCAAGGAATTTAGCATTTTGATATTTTTTAATAGATTATTTGGTATATTATATCACACTCATTGTTCGATAATAAATTCTCATAATTTCAAGTCTAATTCATGCATAATGTCAATACTATATATATATATATATATATATATATATATATATATATATATATATATATATATATATATATATATATATATATATATCTAGAGAGAGAGAGAGAGTAGAGGAGCACAAGCAAGTGCGCCTCCTAGAGCAGAGTGCTACACATTGAAATCAGTGCATTCCAAGAGTCCACATTCTTGATAGAAAGCTAAAAACAGCCTAGAGCTTTTTGGCCTTGCACTTGTTGTGTGTATCCCACACCCAGTGCATTCCAAGAGACGTCGTTCCAATTGATCCTTACATGAGGATATAGAGAGAGCTTGCTTTTCCTCTACTGAAAACATCCTACAACTTTCTGGCTGTGCTCTTGTTGCGTACATCCCACAATCAGTGCATTCCAAGAGACGACATTCCGGACAGGAAGCTCCTAAAGCACTAATTGTGCTTTCTCAAGCGCACCACATTTGGTATACATGTCGACCAAACACCATATTAGTAAATTTGGGAATTTTGCAATTCCCACTTTCGAAAACATCTTAAGATTTGACCACATGGTCAAATGTTAACCAAGGTTTTGAGAGCATGGCTCAAAAGATCTTTTCAAGTACTACCTTGTGGAAGGATTTGGTCTTAAAAAACAATTTGCGATTTGTCCATATGGCCAAATCTTCAAGACATTGACGATCCCAAATTGGCTCTAAAGTCTCAAACACTCTAATATGGTGTTAGGTCCAAGAAGGCAGTGTCAGGCACGACATCTTTTTTCAACAGCCTTTGACTCACAATATAATTGTGAATTTTTGTGGCCATATCATCATCTTGCGTAGAGCCACATGCCTTCAAGATGCATGCATAACTGATTGCATATGGAGAGAGTCCCTTGCTTTGCATTTGCTAAAACCAAACTGGAGCTTCCTCCTCTGGGGCCAATCCTATAACCAGTGCATTCCAAGGCTCCACACTCTGGATAGGAAGCTGAAAACATCCTGGAGCGTTCTTTCGCTGCTCCTGTTGTGTGTATCCTTCAACCAATGCATTCTAAGAGATGATGTTCCGAGTGATCCTTACATGAGGATATAGAGAGATCTTGCTTTGCATCCGCTAAAAATAACTTAGAGCTTTCTAGCCCTACTCTTGTTGGCACATCCCACAATCAGTGCATTCCAAGAGATGACATTCTGGATATGAAGCTCCTCAAACACTTTTTGTGCTTTCTCAAGCGCACCACATGTGGCATACATATCGACCAAGATAGTGACAAGAATGATATATTTATTCAACAACTTTTGACTAAAAATAGTACTTGTGAATTTTTGTGCCCATATCAACACCTTCCATGGAGCCACATTCCTTCAAGATGCATGCGTAGGTGATTGCATCTAGAGAGAGGCCCTCGCTTCGCATCTACTGAAAATAGACTAGAGCTTTCTCTTATGGGGCATATCCTGCAATTAGTGCATTCCAAGAGTCCACGCTCCAGATAGGAAACTGAAAACAGCCTAGAGCTTTTCAGCCATGCTCCTGTATGTGTATCCCCCGACTAGTGCATTCCAAGAGACGCCGTTCCAAGTCATCCTTAAATGAGGATATAGAGAGAGCTTGCTATGCATCCGTTGAAAACATCCTAGAGCTTTCTGGCCCTGCTCTTGTTGCACACATCCCGCAAATCATTGCATTCCAAGAGACGACATTTTGGATAGGAATCTCTTCAAGCACTTTTTGTGCTTTCTGAAGCACACCACAGTTCACATACATGTCGACCAAGACAGTGCCAACATGGCATCTTGAACTTTCTAAACAACCCTTAACTAGCACTCTCATCATGAATTCTCTCACCCAGGGAGAGGCCTTCAAAGTACTTGCAGGTCTTTGCTTCCCATCTCATGAAAAGAACCCAAAGATTCCTTGCCACAATCATGTTGAGCATATCTTGCAATCAACGCGCTGCAAGAGACATCCCAGAAAGGATGCCCATCAAGAACTTACGTGCTTTGGTGAGGGCACCACATTCGCCATACATACTCTCATCCATGTCAACTTCTTGTGGAAAAGTATAGGACTTCAAGGTGCAAGCTGCATTTGGAGACTTGTCTTCGCATCCTGTGAACTTCTACGAAAACTGCTACTATGTGGACTGAGAACCGATGACGCTTACAAGATATTTCATCCACCCCGCAAAGATAATCTTGGAAGGATACCATCAAGAATTTTTTGTGCTTTCGTGAGGGTACCACATTTGACATAGATATCAAAGCAACGTCGAGCACACAGTCTCATCATGAATTCTCTTTGAGTTGTTGTTGCCCTACTGCTAGGTCGATAGGTGTGTCAATTCAAGGAATTGCACTCTCCAACAAAGAGCTTCTTAGATTCAAGGAGCTTCTTAGTAGCATTTTGACTACGAGGGCCATCGCACATGGCCGTGACCATTTAGTAACTGTGTGTGCGCTTTCCTGTTGTTGTTTTCATGCACCTTGCCATCATGATGAGGAAAGGATGATGCAGGCTAGGGCCGGACAAGACGGAGGGAGACTAGTAACTACACAAGGTGGAGGTAGCCGTAGACAAATAGGGCCAGACTCTAGAGGATGATTCCGTAGCCTTGTCGAAAAGAGTACGTACTACGAACTAAATTAAACGACATAACAATCGACCCTGCCATTTGGAACTCTGCCACGTGGATTAATGAGAGGGTAAAATTTTGAATGGTGACGTATGCTAATAAGTTGCTAACGAGGAGACATCCGACCCCGAACTTTGCATGCAGGGTCTGCTAGCTTGGGGTTGGATCCTTAAGGTGTCTGGTAAACTCCCTCTCTCTCTCTCTTAGCTCCCTCTAAACTTCAGCCCATGATCAGGCAGAGGGGCTCTCGCTCTCCAGCACTGTCTGCTGACAATGGCTCTTTCTCCTTCTGATATCCTTTTGCATCTGCAAGAGGGTCAAGTCGAGGACTATGTTGGCCGTCTCTGCGGGACAGCAGACTGTCAAGGTACGTAACTCTCTCTCTCTCTCTCTCTCTCTCTCTCTCTCTCTCTCTCTCTCTCGCACACACACACATACACACCCACCCACACCGAGTTCTTTTTCTCAATTTTCGTGGTTGATGAATATCCTGTAAGCATCCACAGAGTGGCAGAAAATCCGCTAGCAAATCCAGGAAAGAAGCAGTATTTGCTACACAAGCCAACCAAAGACAGGAAGAGCAGGATGAGGAGTCAAAAGCAACCAGTTTTTCTCTTCTGACTGGACTAATTAGATCCTGTGCTCAGAAGAAGGATTTGTACCAAGTCAGTAGGATACACACTGAGCTTTTCAATAGTGGGCTACTTCAGAAAGAGGCATACCTAGGGAACACATTGGTGAGTGTGTATGCCAAATGTGGTGCCCTAACAAAAGCACGAGAAGTTCTTGATGGGCTTCCTGTCCGGAATGTCGTCTCTTGGAGCGCATTGATTGCAGGATATGCCCAACATGGCTGTGGCAAGGAAGCTCTGGGCTGTTTTCGCCAGATGCAAAGGGAAGGCCTTTCTCCAAATGCAATCACGTATGCTTGCACCTTGAAGGCGTGTGGCCTTACGCAAGACCTTCACATGGGTGAGAGAATTGACAATGAGATTGCTCGTCAAGGGTTGTTGGAGAAAGATGTTGTGCTTGGCAATGCTTTAGTGAATATGTATGCCAAATGTGGTGCTCTCACAAAGGCACAAAAAGTTCTTGATGGGCTTCCTGTCCGTAATGTCATCTCTTGGAATGCGTTGATTGCAGGATATGCCCAACATGGTTGTGGCAAGGAAGTTGTTTGCTGTTTTCACCAGATACGAAGGGAAGGCCTTTCTCCAAATGCAATCACCTATGCTTGCACCGTAAGTGCATGTGGCCTTACGCAAGACGTTGACATGGGCAAGAGAATCCATGATGAGATTGCTAGTCAGGGGCTGTTGGAGAAAAATGTTGTGCTTGGCGGTGCTTTGGTCGACATGTATGCCAAATGTGGTGCTCTCACGAAAGCACGAAAAAGTTCTTGATGGGCATCCTCTTCGGGATGTCGTCTCTTGGAGTTCGTTGATTGCAGGATATGCCCACCATGGCTGTGGCAAGGAAGCTTTGGGCTGTTTTTACCAGATGCGAAGGGAAGGCTTTTCTCCAAATGCAATCACCTATGCTTGCACCTTGAAAGCTTGTGGCCTTACGCAAGACCTTCACATGGGTGAGGGGATTCTCGACGAGATTGCTAGTCAGGGGTTGTTGGAGAAAAATGTCGAACTTCGCCTTGCTTTGATTGATATGTATGCCAAATGTGGTGCCCTAACAAAAGCACGAGCAGTTCTTGATGGGCATCCTCTCCGGGATGTCATCTCTTGGAACACGTTGATTGCAGGATATGCCCAACATGGCTGTGGCAAGGAAGCTCTGGGCTGTTTTTACCAGATGCGAAGGGAAGGCTTTTCTCCAAATGCAATCACCTATGCTTGCACCTTGAAGGCCTGTGCCCTTACGCAAGACCTTCCCATGGGTGAGAGAATTCATGATGAGATTGCCAGTTGGGGGCTGTTGGAGAAAAATGTCGTGCTTGGCGGTGCTTTGGTTGATATGTATGCCAAATGTGGTGTCCTTACGAAAGCACGAGATGTTTTTGATGAACTTTCTGTCCGGGATGTTGCCTCTTGGAATGCGTTGATTACAGGATATGCTCAACATGGCTGTGGCAAGGAGGCTTTGTGCTGTTTTCATCGGATGCGAAGTGAGGGTTTCTCGCCAGATGAAGTCTCCTGCAGTGCTCTTATAGGAGGATATGCCCAGCAGGGGCTGGCTGAGGAGGCTCTGAACTGTTTTTATTGGATGCAAGACGAGGGCACTTCCCCAACTGCAATCACTTTTCTTAGCGTGCTCAATGCATGTAGTCACTCAGGTCTACTGGATGAGGGCCAAATGGTTTTTGATAGCATGAGGGAAAAATATGGCATTATGCCAGAGAAAGAGCACTACACGTGCATGGTCGGTCTTTTTGGGCGGGCAAGGCATTTCGACAAAGCTATGAGAGTAATCAAAATCATGCCATCATCTGATTATTCTCCAGTTTGGGTGGCTCTTCTCGGTGCTTGTCAGAAGTGGGGAAATGTCCAGAGCTTGGAAGATTGGCCTTTGGGCGTGCAATAGAATTAGATGAATGTAATCTTGCATCATATGAGTTAATGAGTAACATTTATGCAACTGCTGGCAAGCAGGAGGCGGCACAAAACATTGAATGCATGATAATCAGGAATGATGCTTGGAAGCAGCTAGGATACCAAGCATCTGCAAAGCAGACAGGACACCAAGTATCCGCAAAGCAGCCAGGATACCAAGCAAACAAATCTTTTTGAAGCTACAAGATCTTGAACTTAAGTTGTCCCCAGATTTGCATTGGGTCTCACAAAATATTCCTCTTGATTTGAATTGGGTCCCACAAAATATTCCCCTTCATCGAAAAAAGTTTTTTTTGGGAAACTGGCAATTGCTTGTGCATCATCAATACGCCACAAAGGACTGAAGTATGCATCACCAAAAACATGCGGGCCCTAATTGGTACCCAAAATAGAGAAACATAAAATAGTGGTCAAAGACGCAAATAGTTTGCACATTTTTGTACGTGGAAAATGCTTTTATGGTGATTATCACTAGGGAAAAGCTTTGGAAATGTCAATGTGGGGAACTTGAAGTTTCATGGGTACTTTCACTCCAAGTGAAGAATCAATCACGACATCACCAAATAACCACTTTAAAACAATTCACAGATCACAATAGATTTGCATTGGCCCGACGGAATTCCGTGCCTAGACTCTATTGGCCCCAAAGACCGGTGCCCCTTTCGGTATTTCTTTATGTATTAATCAATGTCAAAGTACAAGAGAGCGGTTAGGGTTTTACTCTCAGACTCTGCGTCCAGATGCTCTGCAGAGTGAGACCCCTCTCCGCTTATTTGTTTGTTTACAAGGGATGCCAAAAGCAGAGCCCCAAAAGCTTCCAATTCAAAAGCAACTCTGTTTCTCTCTCAAACCCTCTTTAGGGCTTTCATTAAAATAAAGCAATGGAACTCTCTCTCTTCCATGCCCAAATTGCGTCGCCAAAAGCTGGCTCTTCTTTTTTGTAATTTCCGTCGCAAATCTCGGAATATCCGTACTGCTTCACCGTGGCATTTCGATCGCCCAAATCAGGGTTTCAGCCAACAGTTAGGGTTAGGGTTTTTAGAAAGTTCATAACCAAGATGGCAATGCAGTCATGCTAAATGATCGAATAATGAATGTCGCCGCCAAGATGTCATCCTTCCAGACCTGTGCATTTGCTATAGAGCGAGGAAACATTCCAAAGTTTTAACCCTGAATACATGGTGAACAACACTTGCACTAGAAATAATAAAGGCGTTTTGTGTGGTCCAATGATGCTAACAACCCCAATGATGAAGCATATAAAAAAGCAATTGAAAATGCCAAGGATGACATGCATGAGTGAGTTTTCCAAAACCAAGTCACCACGAGGAGAAAAAGATTCACGAGGAAAAACCGGCCCAATGAAACCAAGGCCCATATAATCTTGGCAAGAGGGCAAATAATAAAGTGATGTCTGGTGTCTTCTTTGAAAGTGGTTCCATTAGGTCTTCCCAATCTCGAAAAATTAAAAAGCCTTTCAAAACATCAAAAAGGAATAACTGAAGGGTGAGTTTAAGAAATGAAAAGATCCATGGAAGTGGAAAGTCAAAAGACTTTGTGTTTGGAGTGCACATTACTACATTTGTATTTTCCTTTGCTTAATTTCTCTTTCTAGTTTTTAATTTCTCTTTCTAGTTTTCTTCTCTTTAGAGTGTCCTTGCACTATGAAAGTAGTGAATATATTTATTTTTAAGCCATTAGGTATACCATTGGAAAGATGTTCACAAGAGTATAGTCCAAATGAGTGTCGTCCGTGATCCAACTGTTGGGTTTTTAAGCCCTTGTGGTCATAACCCGTGGGAAACGGTTCTTCTAGAGCATGCAAATTAATTTCAGTGTGCATGGCAAGTTTGTGGTTACATATATGTAATAGATTTTAATCAAAAGTGATATAGCGTATTATTTACTACTCAGTATCGTTTCTCTCTCTCTCTCTCTCTCTCTCTCTCTCTCTCTCTCTCTCTCTCGCCATGGCTCTTATTCCCCACCGGCAGCATCCCCCATAGCTGCAACCCCATCAACTGGTATCAGAGCCCAGGTGGCCCGCCAAAGTAAGGAGGACTGGAACTCGTGGCGCTGTCAAACACATGCGCCGTTGAAGAGTTGCAGGCGGTGGCCAGGAGTGTACCAAAACGCTGTTGGTAGGTGGTGCATACAAGAGCTCGCTTGGAGATGCAGTCTCAGACTCGCTAGGAGATACCTCTGCTCACGGTGCATGAGACAACCAGAATAAGCCCGCAACTGCTCAACCAGTGCACAGGGCTTGAGAGCCGGGGTTGATCTGCACACGGTGCTTCAGAGAGCCGACTTCAGAGCTGCCTAGAGAATGTTATTTTTGTTTTACAAACACAAAATAAATTGTTGATTAAAATCTCCTATTGAAGCTAGGGTTCACACATAAAGCCATTCACACCCCGTTATTCATTGTCATCGCCAAGTCGTGTTCAGCGATTTTGTAGAGCTTAAAGATTTCAAAAGGGTTTGCATATTGGCATTGTTCAATGCAGGATATTGAAATCAAGGTCAGTAAAAGAAGAGCAAATATGCAACTCCACAATCAAAGTTTATCAATAAAGAAAGCAAGTGAAGAACGTTTTGCTTCAAGCACTCGATACATCAACAACTGCTATACATCTCACATGAGTATCTGCTTCACGACTACAGTACAAGTTTTCGAAACCAATTTAGTGTCACGAAATTGTCATCTTTTGTCTATTGTCATAATAATCATACAAAGTCTTATTTCAGCATTTCATTTGTCAGTTATTGCAATGAAGTCAATAATTGTATGGGTTATAAACACTGCCACGAAAATAAAGTGGTAAGACCACCCCTTTTGTTGTTTGGTCGAGTTTTGGTATGTCTCAGATTGATGGTTGTTTGAGGAAAGTGCACACACACCTATGTTATTGTCAAGCTAGGGGGGGACTTCTACTCATGGTTGCAGGTGATTGGACTCTACCATGGTCTGTATCAAGTCCATTGTCAGTAGTTTGGGCTTGAGGGGGGGGGGATTTGTTGGGTTTTCAAGCCCTTGTGGTCATAACCCGTGGGAAACGGTTCTTCTATAGCATGGCAAGTTTGTGGTTACATATATGTAAAAGACTTTAATCAACAAAGTGATATAGCGTGTTATTTACTATTGAGTATCAAATCTCTCTCTCTCTCTCTCTCTCTCTCTCTCTCTCTCTCTCTCTCTCTCTCGTTTCTTTGCTAGCCGAGCTCCTCGCCATGGCTCTTATTTTCCACCGACGGCATCCCCCATTTCTGCAACCCCATCACCAACAAAGCTTTAGTTGATACAAGACAAACTTATGGTTGGAAGGACCATCCAATTTCACGAATTCAAGAAACCTAATGCTATTTTTGACCCTATTAGACCTATCAAAATTTGTAAAAAACATGCTAGACCTTTATATCTGTCTAGAAAAACCAAGGACATGCCAATCAGGGCTTGAGAAAATGATTTACGGAACCGTTTTGGATCTCTTCCACTCCATTAGAAGAAGGTGAAAACCATATTTGAGAAGGAAAATTCTATATAAAAGTGGACTTTTAAACTGAAAATCTTGAATTCTTGCCAAAACTTGAGATAACCATATTTTGATTTGAGTAGGTTTTGGATAAAGCAAACCTACCTTTCCCCGAGCCTTGATGCCAATTAACATACCTAGGGATGATGAGGGGTTTCTCGAGGATGTTATCAAGGAAGGATGAGGGGGTTTCTTCTAAGTTACCTTTGTTCAGGTAATTGTTATATATTGGAAAGATTAAAGTGATTTCTTTAAAAAAAATCGGTCACCCAAATCATAAAAATAAACATGTTGATACAATTTCGAATTTGTAATGAACCCATAAATAGGCAATGGCTACAAGTGTTGGAATGTTTGAACATTCGCCCTTGCCTAGATCTTTGTCGTCCCTAACAAAGCCATGGTGTGAATCTGAAATAGTGCCTAAGATGTTGGGTAGAAATAATGTGGTTGCAAAGCAAGCATAAGTGAGAGAAGCATGATAAACCAACACATAATGAACACAAATCATGATCTCATTGATTAAAAAGCAAGGTGAAGATGGATGTACATATGGTTTAGGACATGCCAATACCCAACTAACCATAGGTAAAAAATCATATGCATTTGGAAGAAATAAAGCATTAAAAAAGATGGATGTAGATATGGTTTAGGACATGCCAATACCCAACTAACCATAGGTAAAAAATCATATGCATTTGGAAGAAATAAAGCATTAAAAAATATGAATTTATCAGTAGTAAGCCACAAGCAAGAGAGCAATGAATCAAGTCTAAACCTAATTCACAACTTCACCAACTTAGAAAATAGAAGTCTTGACTTAATAGGACAACCAAAACCTAAACATGTTCTTTGTTTATAGCTAAAGCGAATGGCTACTAACAAAACATCACAAGCATCAAACGAAGCATATCAAAGAGAATATTCATCTAATTCATCGAAAAATTAAATCACATCACAAGGCGACCACCCCAAGGCAGGTGAAGCTACGAATCTCAGTTCCATGTACCCACACGGAGGGTCTTCAAAAGTCTTAATAACAATCCGATGTCTCGAAAATGCTTGCCAAGGTGGTCCCCCCCACCTATCACAAGGACCAATAAGGTGCTAAGCCACATTAACACTCACAAAACATAAAGATTGCGTTGCTTGGTGTCATGGTTTCCTTTTTTTAGCCCCTTTTTAGACACATCTTTCATTTATTTGCCTTTGATTTTTTTTAATTCATTTATTGATGTCTTGGTCTCTTCCTCAAGAATATGGTTCACATTTTATCAAGTTAAGAACTAGTCCTTACACCATAAGCTTGGAGCATGCTAAATCTCGGTTATACTATGAAGAAAAGTCTCCTATCAACCAAGTTAGTTAGGCCATGGATTTGATTTAGCCAAAAGTCATCACTAGCTACTCATGTTTACAAAAAACAAGGTAAAAATTTTAACACATGAATACCTACAAAAGCTTAGAATACTAAACCTATAGAGAGGAAGATATGGCATGCAGAAAACTATGTAACAAAGCATCTCACATGGAAAGAAAATACATATACTCAATGAGAATTATGTAAGAAAGTCATGGAAGTAGTACAACTATGTAGATTATATAGATGTCTTGATAATCGTAGTAGAAACATGTGATGCTCAACCTCCATGTATCTCAAGCTCTGTGAAAGCTCTTGTCCATTTATGCTGCACAAAACCAAAAGGCAAAACACTACCACCTAAAAAGGTGTGTCAGCATAGAAGTGAGAGTTTTATTGGCCAAAAAAATTTAAAATTCTATACTAAGGTCTCAAACATGGATATCTAAAGGGAAAAAACCTTAAGGAAAAAGTGCCTCTAGTATGCGTGCATGTGTCTAGTGCACCATAGTCAATTCAGAAGTCAATGATCTAGTGCAACTAGGAGGGGTAAGTGAGCTCTCACCAAATAACAAAAAAGCATGAAATATCCTAGCTCTCTGACTAATGGTCAATGGTTGGCTAAAACCTAGCTCCACATGGGTAGTAGAATATGTAGGATATATGATGGGTCTAGGGATGCAATCAGCTTGTGATTGTGTAGTCAATGAATGATGTGGCTTATGATCCCTCAATGGCCGACTTCTATCTAGCTCTAAGTCAATAGCATGGTCAATAGAAGTCCGAGGTGAGCTATGGCTCATGCCAACCGGGTCAGCTCTTTCGTATCCAAATTTGCAATTTGTGTGGTAGTGAAATAGACTAACGACTTTTCAATAGACAAATCTGCAATGTCCTTGGTCTCTCGATGAAAAATGTCTCCTTGCATGTGTTCATTAAGGTCTAGCTCAAATTGCTACTCATCATGGTGTAGGCATCTCTATAGGTCATGAACCTAGTTTAGATCTCTGTAGCATGGGTATGGTCAAAGAAATTGTCGGATATCTATGAGGATGTGCTAGAGTGTGTGGTTTAGGAATGATGGGATAAACCTCGTGCCTCTAGTGACTATCTAGATGTGAGAAAACCATGGGATAAACCATCATGTGTATTGTGTCTCTCAATCCAAAATGACATATTAGCACTAGACATTGGTCTAGTCTGTGTCACTGTGTGGGACACATTATAGTGTCTACTAAAGGGGTGCCCTATTCATAATCCCCTATATAACATGCATTCTGGGGTAATTAAAAAACCCCTGTTTTAACATATTTGAATGAATAAAATGACCCCTTGTTTTAAACTTTTTACATTTGGCAAATTCTCAAAAATTTGGGTATTTTTATTCTAAATGTGCCTACTCAAGCATAAGTGTGTGTGAATGGCATGTATTTAAGGTGTGACAGAGTGTGTGAGATGTCCCCAACCCACCGACACCAAAGTCGAGATGGGGTCCTTGACAGGTCTCTAAGCTTATTAAAAGTCAGAGTCTCTAAGTAAGAAGGGTCCAGGGAGTAGACCTTTACCATTGACAATAGCTTGGGTAAATAGCCCTAGAAGAAGACCTAATCCTATCTCACAGTGAAAACGGGACAACATCTCAAAAGTCCAAAACTCTTTCAACCCTATAGCTCCCACAAATTGGGTTAAGGTATCCTCAACCAATGCTTCCCCCCCTAAGAGATGTGAGGGCACAACCGCTGGTGGACTGAGGTTCCAAGTGAAGAAGTTTTCTAAAAGTTTTTTTTTTAATGCGCGAGGATGGATAGTTACCTGACTAATCAGGTCCACTCATCCAATGATTGACAACCTTAGTCAATCCCCACTTACTACCCCGCACTCACACATGATTCTCTGTTTCCTAATTACTATCACATTATTTTGACATGTAAAATAATGGTTTCCTTTTTTTGTTTTTCCCGTACAATAATCATAAAACAGGTCTTGAAAACCAGTATTTAAAAACACCCTTTCAAAAAACAAACATCTTTAGACTTAAGACAATGTACGATCACTTAAAATATTTCTTGACAACCCTGATCCGTACTCCACTTGTCTCAAGCACACCTATACATGGGTGAGACAATGGCACCCTTCCTTATTCATAATTCGGTGTGAAAATCCATCACCCAAGTTCGGGGTGCCCATACGCCAAACCAGTTGCCTATACAAATCGGGCGGTTCCCCTACGATACAAACGATATCCTAAGTAGTATCCACAAACATACACATGTACGAGGTAAAAACTCCTCATACATGGGACAACTGACTCATCCGATGCCAACAAGCCATCATTACTCATCACCTGAAGTGAAAATATTCTAAGGAATCAGAGGTGTCTTGAGACAAGTTGTCTTAAGGATGACCAATCATTCTTTCCTAAGTCAGACAACCTTAGCCCAAACAATTCTTTCCTAATCTATAATCAATGCAGGCGGGTTTCTTAGAAGATGCCTTCCGTTTTCAGCCAGTTCACCTTTCCTACTTCCTTACATCCTCTTTTATGTGTGCAATGTTAATACTTAAAGAAGAACTTGAATTGCTTAAATTTTAATGAAGACCCACGTAGGACTAGTCGGGCATCTACTGAAGTCCTGGGGCTTGAATGCTCTCATATGTAGGCCTACTACTAGGCCCGACATCGTGGTCGTGTGACACTCTAGCCCTCTTGAGAACAGTATCTTCCTCATTATATTGAGGATTTTCTTGGGTCCTCTTTGAAGCCATTGACTTCTATTCTTATAAAAACGGATGTCTATTTATTAGGTAAACAATAAAAGTCTTGATCCTTACGAGGAATCCCAAACTTCGAGCAAACTTTTTCAAGCAATGATAAAATCGAGCAAGTCAATGAGAGACACTTTATCAAAACACACATAGCGAATAGTTCTTGTAGACCACTCATTTATGTAAGTCACTCATTTCTTTACTTGAGATACTAAATAAATTGGCCCTTGACCTCCTAAAGATGGCACTTTAATTTAAGAATGGATATGCTAAGCAAGAGGTAGGTGCTAGCAAGACTGACATTGGATAACTCTTAAGCTTCTTCTTTCTTGTGTCTTTTGCTGGCAAGTAGAAGAAACTTTTCCATTTCCCATAGAAATTTTGTAAGTTTGTGAAAACAATTTTCCCCAAAACTGGTGTAACTTTGTTGACATGTTGTCTCTAGGTCTTCCTATGTAGGCAAACCTTCCCCTCCCCCTACTTTTGCACTATATTTGAGTATTTTTCAACTCTTTGCGTAATTACAAGCAGCCTTATTTTTCAACTCTTTGCTCATGGGGAAACTTTTTTACTATCCGACTATTGTGAATATTTTGGGGTGTTGCAAATTGAGATTCTCACCTATTCGTCGCTATTTGTTGACCAATATATGTATCCTTGTTGAGTTTTATTTATCTTTTATGAGGAATCTACCAAGATCCCAAAAGACAAGACTGAAGCTCAATTGTAGGCAAGAAGGTTGTGTTGCATTGACTACTGCATGTTTGCCTCCCCGCCTTTCTTAAAAGGGAGAATCTTAATAAAATCCATTCAAATTTTGTTTCCCACTTTTTCTAATCCCCCCTGCTCCCCCTCCCCCTCTCTCTCTCATCATGAATGCAATAAACAAAGACTATAGAGTGATATCCCTTTGTCTCTCTCATGTGATTCTCTCTCTCTCTCTCTCTCTCTCTCTCTCTCTCTCTCTCTCTCTCTCTCTTACTTTGAGACTCTATCACAATTCATATGATGTAGCGTACACACAAAAAGACCCACCTCCTTCTCACCAAGGCTACCCACCACCACATCCACATCCAATGTGCCACCACCATCCAAGTGCAAAGATTGTCGGGGACAAGGGCTGTAGTTTTTTGTTTTGAGAGGCAACTCTCTCTCTCTCTCTC
Source organism: Adiantum capillus-veneris (assembly GCF_014529385.1). Lineage (NCBI taxonomy): Eukaryota > Viridiplantae > Streptophyta > Polypodiopsida > Polypodiales > Pteridaceae > Adiantum > Adiantum capillus-veneris. The sequence goes on along the minus strand of NC_140934.1, from coordinate 158,872,820 downwards.
TCTCTCTCTCTCTCTCTCTCTCTCTCTCTAAGCTTACTTCTAGAAAACATGTGATGAGTAGGTAGCAAGAAGTGTTTCTACCAAACTCTTAATGGTGTGTAGCCTTAGTGGAGAGGTAGGGCGAGCTTTTTGTTGTGTATGTAGCACATCGAGGCCTTGCTAGTCATGAGCTACTATTGGATGATGAAAGACAGGGTGAGAATCAAAATTTATAATAAAAAATTTTCATTGCAATTATTTCGTTCAACTCTCTCTCTCTCTCTCTCTCTCTCTCTCTCTCTCTCTCTCTCTCTCTCTCTCTCTCTCTCATCCTCATCGTATAGTAAACAAAATTCCCTCAAAGGGTCAACACCGATGCATACCCTTTGAGGGATTTTTTTTTTGGCAAAACTCACGAATGTGAGTATATTGAATTAATGCCAAAAATAATTACAAAATATCATGCTCATGCCGAGCCAAGGTTCAACAAGTACATCCATCACATAGCTTCCATAACTACAACTAGATTCGTACGGCTTACATGGATCCACCCTAAAAAAATACAAAGCTAATATAATTATTCGGCTTGGCTACCATGCAAGGCAAGCCCCTTGCCACAGGACAAGTAGCCTCCTAAGAAGAAGAACCACAACTCAACAAACCAAGGCTTTGGCCATAACAAACTACATATGCATAAACCAACACACCTATTACCGCAAAGAGGGAGCAGAGCGAACACTCCGTCACTAGTTGCCAAAGAGCCATCCACCAAAAATAAACCTAGAATCAAGATCAACAACATCACCCAAAGGATGGAACACTTCAAAGGAACAATAAAAAACACCATTAGAGCAAATCGTGTCGAGGGTAGTGCCATCGAGGAGTCACCCCTTTCAAGAGGAAACCCACCTGCAATCTGAGCATAGCCAAGAGCATAGCCAAGTACCTGTATCCTGAACGGAGACACAATGGAGCAACGAGCATGAGAAAGACTTGCCAATCCCAACATCTTTGAAACCACCACAGCGTGTACTAGAACCGAGTCCACAAACCGAAGATACCTCCATTTCCTCCCCTTGGAGAGGTGGGAAGTGAGGTCTCCCCCAAGGCCAAAAATAGAGTGCCCCCACTCTAAACCTCTCGCAAACAAGGCGTTGGGAGCTATCATTGCTACAACATTCGTAATCCTTTTTTTTTCTTTTTTCTTTTTTTTTGGGGGGGGGGGGGGGGGGGGGGGGGGGGGGGGGTTGTTTAACACATTTAAGAACTTTCAAAATGAAAAAAAATTCACTTTTTGCATTTAGTACAAAACCCCACTCACTTTGCATTCACTACAAGAAGAGAGAGTCTTTTTTTTTTTCGGGGGGGGGGGGTACTCGCAAGTGTGAGCAGTATATATATTAGCATAGGAAAAATAATTACAATAAAAGTCATACTCAAAATGAGCCATGAAATCCCAGCAACCACATGAGACAATACATAGCAAACTGATAGAGGCAACCAAGAGGCTCCCACTCACTATGCATGAGTTGCCACCCCAAACAACAGTCACCCTCCATTTACCACACCTCAAAACAGACCCATTACACTGGCTATTATGGGAGCCACCCAAAAAAATACAACGAGTACATAACCCTTATAGGAGCAGAAGAAGGAAAGCATATCAAACGTGCGAGGCCCAATGTCCCCATCACCACTAGTAGCCTCCCAAGGTGCCACCATGAATGTGTTGTTACCACCAGCACACAACATGTAAAGAGAAATCACCAAATAAAGCTGAGGTAGAATAAGACGACTGCCATAACCAACCAGAGCTATATGCACCACCCTAAGAACCTTGTCATGAGGCTCACTGCAAAGAAGGAGATGGCTGCAGGACAAGATGAAGCAAGGGGAGATACGACAGAGGACCCCCCATCGAGGCTCACTCCCGTAGCTCATTCCATAGAGGATCCAAGCCCACCCTCGCGCACGGCTCCATAGAGTGCAGAGACCCATCCCCTATCGTAGATAAAACCTTGGAGCCCTCTTGCTCTACTTTGCTCTCATGCTGAGCAAAACCCTTACAATCCATAGACCCTGCTCCTTGCTCTCCCTTATCGATACTTTTAGAGAGAGTTTTTTTGGAGAAAAAAAAGCCTCCCTAATCTGCGCCAATGCAGATCCATTAGGGAGCCTTTTTTTATAAAAAAAACTCTCTCTTTACGTCTTTAAATGTTTAAGGAGTCCTTCAGGGAGGTTTATTAAAGAGATACTTTTTTTTTAATGAAAACAAAAGCCTCCCTAATGGATCTGTGCCGGCACCCTCGTGCACAGCTCCATAGAGCGCAGAGACCCATCCCCTATTGTAGAGAAAACCTTGCAACCCTCTTGCTCTACTTTGCTCGCACGCTTAGCAAAACCCTAACAATCCACAGGCCCTGCTCCTCGCTCTCCCTTATGGATACTTTTAGAGAGATTTTTTTTGGGAAAAAAAAGCTCCCTAATGGATCTCCGTTGGCGCAGATCCATTAGGGAGCTTTTTTTTTTTTTTTTTAACTCTCTCTTTAAGTCTTTCAGTGTTTAAGGAGTCCTTTAGGGAGGTTTATTAAAGAGAGACCGTGTTTTTTAATGAAAACAAAAGCCTCCCTAATGGATCTGTGCCGGCGCAGATCCATTAGGGAGGCTTTTATTAATTTAAAAGAAAACTCTCTTTAAGTCTTTAAGTAGTCCTAAATGCTTACGAATGGTCTATTGTGATGGCTCCTCCCCTCTTCTGTGGGCGTCGAGATGTGCGGCTCTAGCAATTTTACGCAGGTTGCAGAGCCCTTAGGTGAGTGGTCTTGAGGCATAGGTCGGCTCTCATGCATACATCTGAACAAGTTGCAGGTTTGGATGGTGCCATTAAGGGGGTTGTGGGGATCAGGGTCAGGAGATCTCTAGGGAAGGGACCTCCGACTACTCTTGCTTGCCTTGGCGGTCCGGGGAGGTTCAACATCAGACGTTTTTTGCAAAATGGTTTGGTGACTGTTTGTCCTTCCTTTGAAGGAAAATCGCTTGCTTGACCTATGGGGGTTCTGTTCCAATTGTTTAGTTGCAAGTAGATGTGGTGGATCGAAAGACTGAGCTACTTTGGACTGGTTGTATTGTTGCTCTGTTCTTGTTTTTTACGGGTAGTTGTGCTGGCTTTTTTTTATGAAGTATGGCCCTCCACAACAGCCTTGATGGTGTCAATCCGACGGTGGTGTTGTCCAAGGTTTGGAGTTTGGATGGAGGAATCATCGTTGGGCTGTGGTTGCATGGCCTCTCCATATGGTGAGGTCTTGCGTCACTTTGTGATTATGATTGGTGCTCTGGTTGGTTTCCTTCGGGCGTGTGGTCTACCGGTGCCAGTGGTGGCCACATGGTGGCACTCAGAGTGGAATAGTCTTTGGTGATGGGGACTCGGGCCCCGACCCTTTCGACATGCATTTATTTTTTTGTTAGTGTTGTTGATGGGCTTTTGTAGCGGGTTAGAGCTCCCTGTAAAAGCCCGTACTTTTTGGTATGTAGGATTGTTGGTCTATGGTGTGGGTTTGGGCTCCCTGTAAAGGCCCGGTATGTTTAGGATTGTCTTGGTCTCATGGCACAGTATGTACATAGGCCGGTCTTGTAATTTTTTGGCTTTCTTAATTCATTTTCACTCACCTTTGATGAGTTTTGCAAAAAAAAAGTTCAAGTAGTCCTTTAGGAGGTTTATTAAAAGACTTCTTAAAGTTTTATAGGAATATTGAAAGATCTTAATATAAGCTTTGAAATTAAAATCAAATCAAAAGATGGCACGAGGAGGGGGGGGGGGGGGGGGGGGGGGGAGATAGAGTGCGTGCTCATCATCGATAGCATAAGGATTTAAGAGATGAAGAAAACAAATCACGACATCCACACAATCGCAGTCATACGTCAATCCTTAGGATCTTTGGTAGGAGGAAACAATTGCAGGACACTTGGCACGCAAACAAACGAAGGCATATATTCATGCACTTATTTATATCATAAGGGGAAAATGGTAGGCAATGTGAGCAGTACAATCAAACGGTTTACATTGCAAGGCTATGTACTTGGCCGCCATGGTGATGGGTTTGATTCATGGTGAATGACTCCATGGTTTTAGAATCTCTCTTATGTATAGCAAGGCGACGATCACTAGAATCCTAAGAAGATTCCATCTAAACAGAGTAGAGCAAGTAGGAGCAATATGTATTCCATCTAAAGTGAGTAGGGGAGGACCCATTTTATTGAGCAAGACTCTTGATGGATGCTTTGGGAATTAAAAGAGGAAAAGAAAATCGAGGTGGCAAGTGGCGAGCCAAGATCAAAACTACAGGTGGTGGATTGAGAATTTTCCAAGTGTTTTTGAGTGCTGGAACATGGCCGTGCATAGTGGGAGGCAACAACAAAGGCTTTTTTTTAAATATAAACGAGTTCAAATAGTTAGCAACTAGGTTGTTGTTTGCAATGGCATGTCTCAGCCCAACAATTTCTCCTTAGTGAACACAATGTCTTGTGATCAATTGTCGATGGCAAATTGTTGCGTGTCTTTTAAAGTGGTGAGGCAGCCAGCCAGTTCTGAATGGGATCTTGAGAGATTCTATGTTTTCGATAAGTGTATAGAGTTCGCTTTTAACTATCTCTCTCTTTGTACTAAATGCATTTATAAAGCTCTTCAATGCATTTTTTTTAAAAAAATCTCCCTCAAAGGTATTGCAAGTGGGGCACACCCTTTAAGGAAAAACAAATTTCTACTACAAAAAGAGAGAGAGAGAGAGAGAGAGAGAGAGAGAGAAAGAGAGAGAAGAGGGCTAGAAAATATATTTTCCCTAACCGGTGAAAATAATGGCAAAATTGGATTTCTCCCAGTTCTTAGGTCAAAATTTGAAGCTTTTTCCAACAATGACACTAAATTTTGTGTAAATTTTTTGGTTTTATTAAAGGCAAGCTCAAAATCTACCTGAGATTTTACAATTTCAAGTGGTTAAAATACACTAGATGTGGGTTTTTTCTAATAATAAGAGAGAGTCTCACTTTTATCTTTTTAACTTTTATACACATCAAAAAGTTTCCCAAAAAAAAAGTTCCATTCACTTTCATATTTTAGAATGGCTTCTAAGTCCCTTGTCACACTAGGACTCTTGTCCCACCCTCCTTTTGTAAATGGCCGTTAACGCTTATGTCACACCATACTTGAAAACCAAAGCTGCACATTTTTCTTAGTGAAGGGGAGTAGCCCAAGTGGTTAAACCTCCAACTTAGATGTTGTCTATTAGGGTTCGTTGCCTCTGAAATGAACTCCCACATGCACTTTTTTAGTTGGCCTCTACCTTGAGAACTTGGTCGAGGGTACGAGGCCATCCCTTTGACAAGGGGTGGAGTCCAGCTTTTTCCTTTTCATCTACAAATGACTGGCTACCACCTCCACAACTCGCTCTTCTCAAGCTGCCATTCTCTCTTCTCAATGTCCTCATTATCTGTATCTCTCAATTATAAGAGTTAGATACTATACATACTATAAAGATTCTCTCCTGATCATTTTTTTTCCTAAATAATAACCCTCACCCACACATACGCCTTATCTAGCCAATGCATCATTGCACCTTGGGGCTTGCTCTGCTCCTCTAGTAGCTTCCACCTTAGAACTACTCTATTAGGCTTTGAAGGTGGTTCTCCATATGCTATGGATGGATGGAGAGAGAGAGAGAGAGAGAGAGAGAGAGAGAGAGAGAGAGAGAGAGAGAGAGAGAGAGAAAGAGAGAGAGAGAGATAGAGAGAGAGAGAGAGAGAGAGAATATAGAAGAAAACTATAGGCATGGTCCCTAGGTAGCATGTCCCCCTTTGGTTCATCCTTCATATTGAGGATGGGGTTTAAATTGCACCACATAAGACAACATGGGTCCATGTCATATAGCTATTCGCTCGGATTTTGTTTCGCTCGAAAAATGTCGCTCGGTGTATGGTAAGACTCGATTCTTACCATTCTATAACGTATCTCCATTTCTTAGCATAATAGCTTAGATCCTGGAGTAGTTTAGTTGTTTATAGAAGATTTCTAGGTTTTAAATATCTTTTCCGTAATTCCTTATATCTTGGTATTGCCTAGGAAACTCCCTAATTAACTTTGACAACTTCCCTATTGGCGTTTTTTCAAATTGTACTAGAAAACAATAGATTCTTAGTATAAGATTTTTCTAATTACTCATATAGCTAAGACATTTTTATTCTAGATTCCTTTTAGGTATTCAAGACCTTGCTAATTATTTTATAAATTTTTGTACCTTTTTTCTCATTTTTCCTTCTTTACAAAGCCTAAAATTTGCATATTTCTGGTTTAATATTTATTAGATTCATCAATCATGATTTTTGTTTATCTTAGTTAGATTTTAACTTAAAATAAGGTTTTTGATCTATTATAATTACTTAAACTAACTAACTAATTATGATATAATTATCTTAACTTACTAATGATGTTTCTTAACTTTCATAATTACCTTGTAATTATTTAAGCTATCTAACTAGTTTTCCCCTTTAATTTATAACTAAAATGAGTCAATTTTAGCTTACTTAAATAGCTAAATGAATTTTTTATTAGTGAGCTGATTATTCCTACTTGCTAATGATTCTAACTTTGAAAATTACCTTGTAACTATCAAAGCTAGTTAACTAATTCCTCTCTTTTAATTTATATCTAAAATAAATCAATTTTAGTTTAATTAAATAGCTAATCTAATTTTTTATTAATGGTATAATTATCACATCTTCATAATAATGTTTCTAACTTTGATAATTATCTTGTAATTATCTAAGCTACTTAACTAATTTCTCCCTTTAATTTACAACTAAATCAATCAATTTTAGCTTAAATAAATAGCTAAACTAATTATTTATTAATGATCTAATTATCCTAGATTGATAATGATGTTTACTAACTCTAAAAATTACCTTGTAATTATCTAAGCTAGTTAACTAATTTTTTCCTTTAATTTACATTAGAATCAATCAATTTTAGATTAATTAAAAAGATACCTAATTTTTTGCTAATAATCTAATTATCCTGGCTTGGTAATGATGTTTTCTACCTCTAATATTTACCTTGTAACAATCTAAGCTAATTTTAAGAAAATTCTATTTAATTTATAAATAAAATCTGATAATTTTAGCTTAATTAAATAGCTAAACTAATTTTCTATTAGTAAGATAATGATCCCAGCTTACTAATGATGTTTTATAACTTTGATATGTACCTTGTAATTATCTAAGCCAAATAACTTTTTTTCCTCTTTTATTTATAGCTAAAATTAGATAATTAGATAATTTTAGCTTAATTAAATAGCTAAACTAATTTTTTGATAATGAGATAATTACCCCGTGTTTCTAACAATATTTTCTAACTTTGATATTTATCTTATAGTTTATTAAGCTAATTTTTATCTAATAAATTACAAAAATTACTCAAAAAATTATGATATAATTTCCCTAGCTTTCTAGCAATATAATCAAGATTTAATAATTATGTTGTAATTATCTAAGTCCAATTGGTATAATTTATTTTAATTAAGATAAAAATGATTAATTTCAATCTTGATAGAGCTTAATAATAAATTAGATTATTAATCTTAGGTAAGATTACATAATTAGCATCTCGTTAATATATAAGAGAGTAATTATTAGTAGATAATGGTCTAATCTTTTCTAGTTAATTGATTAATTACAAAAATTAGATAATGGTCTAATCTTTTCTAGTTAATTTATTAATTACAAAAATTAGATATAAATTAATATAAAATACTAATTACCTAAGATTAACACTAATTACCTCGCTTAATCACTTAGACTTTTCTCTCTTAGTGAATTCTGTGAAGTATCTCTCTTGTATGAGAGGTTTTTGGCCAATACTCGGAGTCTAAATGAAGGTAGGCTGTCACAAGCTAAAACTGGCAGCTACTTGCAGCTCAAGCAGTCCCCACACTCAAGAAGGCTCCATCTTCTGCTAGAATTCAGCTTGGGCAAGTACATATATTCTCTCCCAGTACCTGTCTACTTTGAAAATGAAGCCTGCTAATTTTTTGTGCTATCTTGATAAATATCTAGAAAAATATCTAAGGGTTATAATGAAAGTCCTAAGCTTTAATTATTACTGAAAAAAATTCAATTATTTTTGCAATTGAAAGTGGTAGTGAATCTTCCAAAGAGGATAGCGGTGTCAGTTTTTACCCAAATTTAGTTCTGAGAGTGAGTCTAGCTATAGATTTGTCGTGCTTAAGATTTTTACAATACCAATTTTAATTGCTTTTGAGATAGTGCTTTACCTATTTGTACACCCAATGCTTTCACCTAAAGCTTTGGGTTTATTTTTTTGTAGCTAGAAAGGTGGAAACCTTATAGATCACCCCAACTTAAGAATTTGAGATGCCCTCATCTCAACCGAAATTGGGAAATTCTTTGAGAAGAGAGGTTTCATCTTCCCAAGTGGAATCTTTGGTGGGATAATATTTTCACTTTACCAAATGTTCCCTAATTACTCTATTTCTAAGAGTTCTTTCTCTAATTTCAAGGATACAAGCACTCCTTGTTGTTGCATTACAATCTGCTCTTCATCCAATGTATGATTGGGATTTGGAATGTAGGGTTTTAGTAGGCTGATGTGAAATACATCATGAACTTTGATACGTTCATGCAGCTTCAATTTGTAGGCTTGATCATTGAGGACCTTGATTATTTCATAAGGACCACAATACCTCGGGCTAAGCTTTTTGAACTTTCCCATAGATAGGTTGCTTCTTTTTTGACGCACTCAAAGAAAGACCTTGTCTGCTTGCTTGAAGATTCGATTGGATTGTCTTTGGTCTACATAATGCTTTTGACGATCTTTAGCAGCCTAAATATCTTGTTGTATGGCTTTGGTCTAGGATTCTATTTCTTCCAGCATTTTTTTTCAGGCCTCTACCCTTATAGTAGGGTTAGAAAAGTTCAATGGTGATATGCATTCATGCCCATATAGAGCATTGAAAGGTGACATCCCAATGCTTTTATGACAAGAGGAGTTATATGAAAACTCTACCAAGGGAAGAAATTGAATCCACTTGCAGGGCTCTCTTCTGCAATAAGCTCAAAGGAATCTTCAATTACTTGGTTTACTCGTTCTGTTTGTCCGTCCGTCTAAGGATGATATGCCAAGCTAAAGCGTAGTTGTGTTCCTAAAGCTTCAAATAGAGCCTTCCAAAACTTGGAAGTGAACTTTACATCCCTATCACTGATGATTCTCTTTGGAAGCCCATGCAACCTAAAGATCTCTTTAACAAAGATTCCACTTATATTTGATGTGGTGTAAGTGGTTTTCACTAGTATTAGGTGAGATGCTTTGGTGAGCATATCCACAACTACCATTAGAGAGTCATACCCACCCTAAATAGTGGAAAGACCCGTGAAAAAATCCATGCTAATGAATTCCCAATTCATTTGAGGTATGTCCAAGGGTTACAACTTTCCTGGCATCATCACTCGTTCAGCCTTGTTTCTTTGACAAGAAAGGCATTGTTTGATATATTGAAGTACATCCCCCTTCATTCGGGTCCAGAAGTAACTTTTCCTTAAGGCATTAAGAGTTTTTTCATATCCCAAGTTTCCTGCTACAGGGGTATCATGACCTCCATGAAGAATTAATTGATTTAGGGAGGTATCCTTAGGAAGTTAAGTCAATGTCTGTAGTAAAGAAGGTGATCCTCCATAGACCGGTCCTTAACTAGGGTGTTTTCTTTTTCTGTTGTGTCTACCTGGCTGAGAATTTATATGATTTTAAGATAGACTTCATCTTCCTATGAGCATTCCCTTACCTTATCCAATATTGGATTGTTGGCCATGGAGATGGCTCCAAGGAAGGGCATCATCAACCACATTTTCCTTGTTGGGTCTGTACTTTATTTGAAGATTGTATTTTTGAAGAAATTATATCTAGCGTCTTTGTCTCATGTTAAAAGTTGATTGGAAAAGATCCATTTTAGACTCTAGTGATCAATTTTCAGCTAAACTGGCGTCCCAAGAGATAATGTCTCCATAGCAGCTTGAGGGCATGAATAAAAACTAATAATTCCAGGTCATGAGTTGGATAGTTCGACTCATGAAGCCTTAATTTTTTGGAAGTATAGGCAATTTCTTGGCCCTCGTGCGTTAAGACTCCTCCTACTGCAAGTCCACTTGCATCTATTGCCACCTCAAAATTTTGAGTAAAATTGGGTAGCTTGAGTATGGGAGCAGAGGTAAGATATTGTTTCAATTGCTAAAAACAATCTTCTCTTTCTCTCTCCCATGTAAGCTTGGAGGATTTCTTGAGTAGTTGGGTCAAGGGTGCATCAATGAGTGCATAATCCTTGATTAATATTCTATACCATCCTTTAATACCTAGAAAACCTGAAATTTCACTGATAATAGTGGTTGTGGCCATTCTACTATGTCCTTAACTTTTGCATGATCGATTAAGATACCTTTAAAAGATATGATAAACCCAAGATAATTGACTTCACGAGTACAAAAGATACATATGCTCATCTTGGCATATAGTTGATGTTGTCAAAGGATACTCAAGACCTTGCATACATGTTCCTCATGTTCCTTAGCATCTTTAGAATAGACCAATATATGATCAAAGACTACCCGAACAAAATCATCTAGTTATTCTTGAAATATATCCTGCATGAGCCGATAAAAGTTTTTGAAGAATTTGTAAGGCCAAAGGGCATGACTATGAACTCATAGTCCCCATATTGAGTGTTGAATGCGGTCTTGTATATGTCTGCTTCTTTGATACTGATTTGATGATATCCCAATCTGAGATCGATTTTGGTGAGCACCTCTGTCTCGTTCAATCTATCCAAAAGTTTGTATATGCAAGGGATACGATACTTTTCCTTTATGGATACTTGATTAAGGCCTCAGTACTCTATGCAGAGGTGTAGGATCCATCCTTCTTTTTTTGAAACAAAACAGATGCTCCGTACTGAGAAATACTTGGTTGGATGAACCCCTTCTCAATTAGTTGAAGTTGTCCTTTGAGTTCTATGGCTTCTAGTAGACACATCTTGTAAGGTCTTTTGGAAATAGGTTCACTACTTGGAAATGTTTCTATATCATGATCTATGTCCCTTGGGGGAAGTAAATTTAAGAGATCCTCTAGAAAAATCTTTTTTTTTTTTTTTAGCCACTCTAGAAGCTGGTTGGCCTCTGAATCTTTGGTCTTGTTTAGTTTGACCATGAAGATTTGTTGTCCCTTACGTAAACCTTTAATAAGTCTACTAGCCTTAACTAGATGAGCTCTTGTTTTCCCATTACATCAGACTTCCTCCCCTGACTCAATCTTAAAGGATAAACTACCCTCTACACAATGGATGTGAGCTTGATATTTTATTAGCCAATCCATTCCTAAAATACCATCGTAGATTCCTACAAGTAGGATGCGAAAGTAGGATGAGGTGGAATTTCCTCCCAATTCAAATTCCATTTTACCGACTGAATATTGAGAAAGGACTTCTTTTCCATTTGCTAGTTTGACTACCATTTTTTTGATGGGATACTGATTTAACTTGAGTTTCCTTAAGCATTTTGGCAAAAGAAAAGAATGGGTACTACCACAATCTATAAGTAGTTCAAACTTTTCACCTTGTCGGTTTGAAATAGTTTGAATGACCGCATACTGTTGACGTGCTCCATGATTGTCAATCGCGGCAAGTAGGGTTGCTCTTTCCTCTTGTTCATCCATTAGGGTAGGCTCTCCTACTGCTACATATGTTTGGGATCTTCTTCCTCTATAGGTTACCTTGGTTGACTTGAGGTTGTCACTTAGGCTTGGCCATAGCTCTAGGATTTAACTCTTGAGGAGAGTTATGCCTATAGTGTCCCATCTGATCACATCCATAACATCTTACATCAGGGAAGGTTTGGTTCAAGGTTGTTGCAGTGGTTATTGTACACCGTGGACTTCCTTGATTGAAATTTCCTCTAGCTCTCACCCTATAACTGTTATAATTATTATAGCTCCTGGTAGGGTGGTTTCTTCAGCTGCACAAGGCTTGGCCCTAAGAAGGTCATCCTAAATTGATATAGGTCTCATGGCTTGGAGATGTGTACTCAGAGGTTTGTTGAGGACTTGAAAGAATTGGGCAATTTGTTGCTCCATGGTCATCTGAGGAGCGTAACATCGTAAAGACACAAAGTTGGTTTAATACTCCTCCAATAAAAGTCCCAACTGGCGTAGACCAAAGAAATCATTCATCTTAATGGCTTGATGAGCAAGAGGGAGATGGTGTTCTATGATGGCCTACCTCATCTTCTCCCAAGTTGGGTTACTATTGGCATTATCTCTGCAGTGTTGTTTCCACCACAGCTTGGCATCTTCGTTGAGGTGGAACATACCCAACATTGTTTGGTTTTCCTAAGCAAATCTTACGGCTATGAAATGATCATCCATAGCCTCTAACCATGCTTCTGCATACCGCTCTAGATTGGGCCCTTCTCCCTTGAAGATAGGGAGTTGGAATTGCTTTAATAGTAATTTATTCTCTTGTGTAACAGTGTAGAGGCTATTTATGCGTGGGTTACCCTGGGATTAATTTATGGATCCACTAGTCTTTATTCAAACATGACATACATTATTCCAGGAAAACCCATGGCATATACAAGTACTAATACAAGAAAACTTATATGTACAAGGATATCAATACTCCTATATAGAAAGCCTATGCACCATGGGTGGGTCGGTTATAGGATCACAAAATACAACATCTCTTGGCCCTCTAAAACTAGGGCCTACACCCATGGGCCTAATATTTCCTAGGTAGACAATGGTAGTTACTTGGTCAAATACCCATTGGTTTTGTGACACTAGAATACCATCTACTACCAAGGTATCATTTGGATCCTCTATTCCTATGAAAAAGTACACTTCAATTACTCGAAGCTCCTTAGCCCACTTAAGTCTTTTGAGATTAAAAGCAAAACCTTCCAACTCTTCCGCATCTATGAGAAAGACTCCACAGATCCTCCCCAGCTAATTCCCCAAGTGGGTGGGGAAAACATGTATAGCTTCATTACACTCTTTTGTATTGTGTATCTTCGAGCCGTACATGCTCCCATATGATGTTGAAGATCATAAACTTGTGGAAGTCCTCATGGAATTCTTCCTACATAGATGGGGACAATATTTATCTTTTCTCTTTCTCTCTCTCATCTCAATTACACACATTTTTATTCTCTTTAGTCAAAACCCACATTTTTTTTATAAAAAAAAATCCCATAAAATTTTGTCTAGGTCCAAGACCTGAACTAACACATGCTCTAATACCAAGTGGGAGGTCCCCAACCTGCCGACACCAAAGTTGAGATGGGGTCCTTGACAGGTCTCTAGGCCTATTAAAAATCAGAGTCTCTAAGTAAGAAGGATCCATGGAAAAGACCGTTACCATTGACAATGTCTTGGGTCTAATAACCCTCGAAGAAGACCTAGTCCTATCTCACAGCGGAAACGGGACAACATCTTAAAATTCCAAAAGTCTTTCGGCCCTATAACTTCCACAAATTTGGTTAAGGTATTCTCAACTACTGAATTTTTTCCCCTAATAGATGTGAGGGCATAGCCGCTGGTGGACTCCTCTTCGAAGTGAAGAAGTTTTCTAAACATTTTTTTATTTATTATGCGGGGATGGATAGTTACATGACTAATAACGTCCATCCGTCCAATGATTGAGAACCTTAGTCAATCCCCACTTACCACCCCACACTCACACATGATTCTCTGCTTCCTAATTACTACCATATTATTTTGATATGTAAAATAATGGTTTCCTTTATTAGTTTTTCTCGTACAGTAATTTGTTAAAACAAGTCTTGAAAACCAAAATTTAACAGTCTTTTAGAAAACAAGCATCTTTAGACTTAAGACAAGGTACGGTCACTTATAATATTTCTTGACAACCCTGACATGTACTCCACTTGTCTCAAGCACACCTATTTATGGGTGAAACAACGAAACCCTTCCTTATTCATAATTTGGGGTGAAAATCAATCATTCAAGTCAGGGCGCACGTACGCCAAACCAATTGTCCATACAACCGGGTGGTTCCCCTAAGATACAAATGGTATCCTAAGTAGTATCCATAAATAGACACATATACGAGATAAAGACTCCTCATACATGGGGCAACCGACTCATCCGTGGCCGACAAGCCATCATTACTCATCACCTGAAGTGAAAATACTCCAAGGAATTAGAGGTGTCTTGAGAAAAGTTTTCTTAAGGATGACCAATCATTCTTTCCTAATTCAAACAACCTTAGCCTGAACAATTCTTTCCTAATCTACAAACAATGCAGGTAGGTTTCTTGGAAGATGCCTTCCATTTTCAACCAATTCACCTTTCCTACTTCCTTACATCATCTTTTATGTGTGCAATGTTAATACTTAAAGAAGAACTTGAATTTCTTAAATTATAATGAAGACCCACCTGGGACTGGTGGGGCATCTGTTGCACACCTAGGGCATGAATTCTCTCATATGTAGGCCTACTGCTATGCCCGGCCTTGTGGTCGTGTGACACTCTAGCCCTCTTGGGAACAGTATCTTCCTCGTCATATTGAGGATTTTTTGGGTCCTCTTTGAAGCCCTTGACTTCTATTCTTGTAAAAAAGAATGTCTATTTATTAGGTAAATAATAAAAGTCCCGATTGTTATTATTCTATAAGGTATTTTCATTCCTTAGCATAATAGCTTAGATCTTGGAGTAGTTTAGTTGTTTATAGAAGATTTTTGGGTTTTAAATATCTTTTCCATAATTCCTTAAACCTTTGTATTTCCTAGGGAGCTCCCTAATTACTTTGATAACTTCCCTATTGGCATTTTCTTCAAATTGTACTAGGAAATGGTAGATTCTTAGTATAAGAATTTTCTAATTACTCATATAATGAAAACATTTTTATCCTAGATTCCTTTTGGGTATTCAAGGTCTCCCTAATTAGTTTATAAATTTCCATATCTTTTTTTAAAATTTTTCCTTCTTTATTAAGCCAAAAATTTGCTTATTTTTGGCTTAATATTTATTAGACTCATTATCTCCTAAAGATTTAATTTTCCCAACTTCTTATCAGTGGTTTATACTTCCAATAATTTTCTTAGAAATTTTCAACTGTGATTTCTATTTATTCTGGTTAAATTTTAACTTAGAATAGGATTTTTTTATCTAGTATAACTACTTAAACTAATTAACTACTTATAGTATAATTATCTTAACTTACTAATGATATTTTTTAACTCTAATAATTATCTTGTAATTATCTAAGCCATTGTGGTGTGCACTGCTATAGGAGGCTAGAGAGAGAGAGAGAGAGAGAGAGAGAGACTCAGAGTCCTTGAACTGGACATGCCTCTTCCAGTCAGCATCCCCTGCTTATATTAACCACCCTTAGTATCTACCAAGATGGGGTCTTCTGCAAGAACCCCACACGACTACAACTACCCATCACACGTCCCCCCTTAGGGAAAAAAGAGGTGGACTACTGTGTTAGAGCTGGTCTCTTCCAATGCCTCATTTGGGGAGAAGGACGTACATTTTGAGGGACTGAACAATTAGGGGCTTGAAGCTACAGAGAAGTAAGGTTTCATCCGAATCACATGGGCTGTTGTTACTGAGTGATTACTATCGCGTCGAAGGTGATATGTGTTCTGCCTGAGTCTTTGAAGGACGGTGTAGGGGCCAATCCATCGATGCATGAAAGATTCTGAGAGGCCCTTTCTTCTCACAGGGTAGTATAGGCTCACCTTATCATGCTCGTTGTAGACTTGAACATGTCGACCCTCGTTGTAAAGCTTATTTTTTCGCCTTTGGGCTTGTAAAGGTTTACTTGCATGGCGCTTCGGAGAAGAGGCTGAGTGGTAGATAGGAATTCCATCCAATCAATGTCATCTTGTTTGGTGGGAGCAATGTGGACTGTTCAGGTCTGGTGGAAACTGCGGATCTCGGCCATACAGAGCTTTGAAGGGACTAACTCTAGTGGAGGCTTGTACTGTTGTATTGTATGCATGCACGACGAATGGGAGGGTTAGATCCCAATGTTGGTGCATAGGGTCGACATATGCTGCCAGCATCTGCTTGATTGTTTTGTTCAGTTGCTTTGTTAGACCATTTGTTTGGGGATGATAGGGTGAGGTAAACACCTGTGTGATTCCTAAACTTTTAGAGAGTACTTGCATAACCTCACTTTTGAACTGCCTTCCTGATCTAACAAGAGTTGTCGAGGACAACCGTGGCGAAAGATCACGTTGTGGAGAAGGGTTGTTGCAACCATGGAGGTTGAGGCATCTAGTAGAGCTTGAGCTTCACACCACCTAGTGAGATAATCTATGATTACCAAAATAAATTTATTACCTAAGATTGATGTCGGGAAAGGGCCAATAAGATCCCATCCAATCAAGTCGAATGGTGATGAGACTGTTATAGGTGATAAGTAGTCAGGCCTTTGATTTGGAGTTTTGATTTCTTGACAGGTAGTGCATTGTTGAAGCCTCTTCAAAAGAGTTTGTCGCATGCTGGGCCAATAATGCTTCAGCCGAGGGTTATGGAGTACTTTGTGAAATCCAAGATGCCCAAATAGTGGATATGTATGAAAATAATCCACATAATGATGTTGCAACTGTGTTGGTATGTACAGTCGTGGTTGACAGCCTGTCTGCACATAATACAGTAATCCATCGATTATCATAAAGCGAAGCTGATGTGGGTGGAATGTGGATGATTTTATGTGATGAACAATTTCCTGAACCCTGGGGTCCTGTTGTTGGAGAGGTCTAAGTGTGTCAAGATGAAGGGGCTGATCTTCTTCTAGGCTTTGAGCATGATGAATGTGGATAGTAGGGGGGGTTCTAGACAGGCCATCTTCAATATAGTTTGTGGATCCTTTTCTGTACCTGATTTTGAAGTGATATTCCTGTAGGGCGAGAGCCCACCTGAGAAGACGCCTTAGGGGATGTGATTTTTGAAGAAGAGGAATAATAGGCTGATGATCTATTTCTACTGTGACTTGGGTTCCATGCAGGTATGGATGAAATTTTGCAAAGGCCCAGACGACCGCAAGTAGTTCATGCTGATGAAGGAAATAGGCTGCCAGCAACCATGATTATCCTGTTGTAGAAGAGCAACTCCTAATCCCAACTTTGAAGTATCTGTTTGAAGTAGGAAGGGGCGCTGAAAATTGGGATGGGCTAGCATAGCTGATTGCTGAATGGCTTGCTTCAACTAATCAAAACTTGTTTGGCATGATTAAGTCCACTTGAAACGGGTCCCTTTTTTGAGGAGTAGACGTAATGGCTGGGTGATCTGGGCTAGGTGTGGGACAAAACGGAAGGAAAAGGTTGCCATCCCCAAAAAACTTTGCAGTGTTTTGACATTAGTTGGAGGAGGGTAAGAAGAGATAGACAAGACCTTGGCTGGATCAACTTGGACTCCCTCTGTAGAGACCATATACCCTAGAAATTTTAATTTTGTAGAACTCCACCTGCATTTGTGGAACTGTAATTGCAGGTTGTACTTGTGGATAAGTATGAGAACTTCATGTAGCATAGTTAGATGTTCAGCCCTTGATTTGGTATGTATTAAGATGTCATCTAGGTAGACGATGATGACCTTCCGTTGTATGAGGTCATAAAAGATGTGGTTTGTTGTCCGTTGGAAAGTACTACCTGCGTCTAACAGGCCAAAGGGCATACGGGTGAACTGAAACAAACCCCTAGGTGTACGAAAGGCTGTTTTATGAGCATCTTGAGGATTGATAGGTATCTGCCAATATCCAGATGCTAAATCGAGAGACATGAAGTATTGTGACTGACCAAGCTGATCCAAGCGATCATCGAAGACGAGGCAAAGGATATATGTCATGCTAAGTTACCTTGTTTAATGGCCTGAAATCGATGCAAAAACGATAGGACCCATCATCCTTCCTGACAAGGTGAGGTTCAGATGCCCAATCACTGTGTGAAGGTATTATCACTTCTTGAGCTAGCATACCATCAACAGCATTGTTAATGCATTCTATCTCAATAGGAGATCTTCTACGCATAGGAATTTTAACAGGAAATGCGTCTCGTGTTCGGATTGAGTGTGTGGCTGAGAGATTAATGGTTGAAGGAGTTTTGGATTTCTTGAATATTGCAAGAAAATTGTGCAGCAGATTGCGGATGTCTTGGGTTCGGTTTAAGGTGTCTACAATGTGATGTTGCGTGTGGACAAAGTTTGGACCATTGTGAGATGAAATAAATAGAATGGGAAGAGTGTTAGGAAAACTGAGTGTGTGAGTATCAAAATTTAGACGTGCTCGTGTGTGAACAAACCAATCACACCCCAATGTTAAAGGAAACAATTGACGAGGTAAAACATAAAACTCATTATGAAATTGCAAATGCCCTATGGTGAATGACAACATTGCTACAATTTGAGAATAATAAAGTGTTCGGCTATCTCCAAAGAGAACAGATATTGGTGTGGTTGATCTGGTGGGAAGGTCTAATTTTTGAACTACGGCTTCAGTAATAGATGAAATAGTGCTTCCTGAATCTAAAAGAGCTTCATGAGATGTGTTCATTATTTGGACTAGGGTTGAACACACTATGCGGCTAGAAGAGGTGACGGCTTGAATATGACGTGAATGGTGTCCTTCCACCAACCATTCACTCATATGTTTCCCAGAAGCTCGGCCAAAGATGTTGCATCATTGAGTTGTATTTGAGCATTCTGGATTTGTCATTGACCATTAAGAGCTTTCAATTTCTTGCAGTGTTTCCTTACATGGCCATAGTTATTGTAGTAGAAACATTTTGGTCTACCTTGTGCGTCCTTCTCAGGTAGAGTCCGTCGAGATGTGTATTGTGCATTCTGAATGTCGATGTCCATTGGAGTTGGAGCATCATTGCGGAGACATCCCTGATGAACTGGTTGTGTCGTTGGACCTAGAAGAGATGCAGACAGAGCATTGCCTTCGATTCGTTGGGCAATTTGAATCGGTTCGTGGAAAGTTGTTGGGCCTTGATCTTTGACCCTTCGTGCTATGTCATGCTGCAAGCATGGCCATAAAAATTACAACTTCATGTCTTCCAACATGGAGGGGTCAGCGCGCAGCAACAATTGATTCAACTTAACAACGAATTGAGCAACTGGTTCATGCAATTGTTGCTGTAGGACATTTAATTGTTATAATGCAGACTAAGTGATGTTTTGATGAGCAAATCTTTGTATTAATTGTTGTTTTAAGTGTGACCAATTACCCTTGACCTCCACAGGCTATTCCAAGAACCAAGTGGCGGCTACTCCTTCTAGCAGCGTCCGTAGCTCAGGAGCTATCTGGTGATCATCCATTGATGATATTCGGTGACGTTTTCCAGATGATCTAGCCATGTTAGAGAACATCTTTCATAGGCAATCGAGAAAACGATCGTGGTCGCACCTTGGTGTCTATGTGATGATTTAGGGTATGGGCAGATGACAGGTATCCTACAAGAGATTGGTTTGTATGGTTTACTTGTTGAAGAATGTGCGATACTACAGCTAACATGTGTTCCAATGGTTCCTGCAGAGGTGTTGTAAACTCTGGGTTCATGGGAGCATCCTCGTATAGAGGAGATCCGGGTGTTTGACGAGGTGATGTTTCCCGACTCATAGCGTGCTGTGAAGAAGTCTTGGCTTAAACAAGAATAGAGGGGACTATGCGTGCAAGAGCAGGAGCTAAGAGGACCTTGGTGATCTGCCCATCAACTCCACCAATGTGGTGTGCACTGCTACAGGAGGCTAGAGAGAGAGAGAGACTTAGAGTGCTCGAACTAGACATGCCTCTTCCAGTTGGCAGCCCCTGCTTATATTAACCACCCTTAGTATCTGCCAAGATGGGGTCTTTTGCGAGAACCCCACACGACTACAACTACCCATCACACTATCTAACTAATTTTCCCCTTTAATTTATAGCTAAAATCAATTAATTTTAGCTTACTTAATTATCTAAACTATTTTTCTATTAATGAGATAATTATCATGGCTTACTAATGATGTTTTCTAACTTTGAAGCTAGTTAACTCATTTCTAAAGTAGTTTACTAATTTCTTTCTATAATTTACAATAAAAATCAGTCAATTATAGCTTAATTAAATAGCTACTAGTTTTTTTGTTAACTATCTAATTATCCTCTTTAATTAAAAAAATTTGTAGCTCTCATAATTACCTTGTACTTATCTAATCTAGCTAACTAATTTTCTCCTATAAATTACAGCCAAAATCAATCAATTTTAGCTTAAGTAAAGAGCTAAACTAATTTTTTGCTAATGAGCTAATTATCTCGGCTTACTAATGACAATTTCTAGCTCTGATAATTACCTTGTAATTATCTAAGCTAGTCAACTAAGTTCTCCCTTTAATTTATAACTAAAATTAGTCAATTTTAGCATAACTAAATAGCTAAACTAATTTTCTACTTATAAGCTAACTAGATCAGGTTTTTAATGATGTTTTCTCACTTTGATATTTACCTTGTAATTATCTAAGCTAACTAACTAATTTTCCCTTTTAATTTACAGCTAAAATTTAATAATTTTAGCTTAATTAAATAGCTAAAATAGTTTTCTATTATTGAGCTAATTATCCCAACTTACTAATGATGTTTTCTAACTTTAATAGTTTCCTTGTAATAAACTAAGCTAAATAACTAGTTTGTTCCTTTAATTTACAACAAAAATTAGACAATATTAGCTTAGATAAAAAAGAGCTAAACTAGTTTTTGGTTAACGAGATAATCACCTCATGTTTCTAACAATATTTTCTAGCTCTAAATATTTTCTTTTATAGTTTATTAAGTTATTTTACTAAGTTTTCCATTAGTTTTTTGGTTAAAGATAGCTAATTTTTATCTAATTAATTAAAAAAATATGATATAAATTTCCTAGGTTTCTAATAGTATGATCAAGCTTTAATAATTATGCTATAATTATCTAAGTTTAATTTGTATAATTTCTCTTAATTAAGGCAAAAAATGATTAATTTCAATCCTAATAGAGTTTGATAATAAACTAAATTATTAATCTTACTTAAGATTACATAATCAACATTTCAATAATATATAAGATTATGATTATTAGTAGATAATGGTTTAATATTTTTTTATTAATAGATAATTAGAAAAAAATCAACATAAATTAATATAAATTATTAATTAATTAAGATTAGCACTAATTACCTCGCTTAATCACTTAGATTTTTTCTCTTAGTGATTTTTGTGAAGTATCTCTTTTGCACGAGAGATTTCTGGCCAAGACTCTGATTCTAAATGTATTGTGAGGTAGCAGGTCCTATTTATAGCTTTTCTAGGCACTCATAGGCTCTTACAAGCTGAAACTGGCAGCTGCTTACAACTCAAGTTTCCCCCAGGCTCAAGAAGGCACCATCTACTGCTAGAATCCAGCTTGGGCAAGTTTAGTATTATCTCCCAGTACCTGCCTACTTTGAAAATCAAGCCTGCTAATTTTTTGTGCTATTTTGATAAATATCTAGGAAAATATCTAAGGGTTATAATGAAAGTCCTAAGCTTTAATTATTGCTGAAAATCATCCGATTATTATTGCAATTTAAAGTGGAAGTGAATCTTCCAAAGAGGATACCGGTGTCAGTTTTTACCTGCATTTAGTTGTGAGAGTTACTAGCTACATGTTTGTCGTACTTAAGATTTTAAAAATACCAATTTCAATTGCTTTTGAGATAGTGCTTACCTATTAGTATGCCCAATGCTTTCACCTTAAGCTTTGGGTTCATTTCCCTGCAGCTAGAAAGGTGAAAACCTTACAGGGTGGCAGAGCACAAGTAAACAAACGAGACAACAAAATGCACAAAAAAAAAAAAAAAGCAAACTAATAAATGCAAAGATAAAAGGAGATGAATAAAACAACAAAAACCAAAAAAAGTAGAATTATGCACAAAAGAAAAAATCAAGAAAAAGAAAAGCAAATTTTTTGACATTTATAAATCTTTATATTCCTTAATTTTTTAGAATTTTTTAATATTTTTTGTGTTTTTGTCTCTCTTAATCTTTTTTGTGATTTTATCTAAATTTTTTGGATTTTTAAAATGTTTTTAATGATTTTTTGGTCGATTATTTGTGGATTTGTTTATTATTTATTTTTAATTGAATTTTATTTGGATTAAAAAAATATTTGGTGAGTTTTTTAGCAAAGTTTATTTTTTTGTTTTTTTTTGTTTTCTTTTTAGAAATATTCTTGTGTTTTTGTTTAATCTATTGGTTAAAAAATGCCAATTCTTAATGTGTATATGCATAAAAATTGATCATTGTGCATGCTTGATTGGATTTTGATTACAAAGTGATGTGTGTAATGGATGGATAATCGACACATGTCTGGGCTAAAAACAAAGATTTTTATACTCTAATTGCACAAAATGACCTCAATTTAATTGCTTAGCCTTGAATTTCATTGATGAATTAATATTTATTAATCACACGCATACGGTTTGCAAGAGATTCAAAATTCATGTCACTTTGCTCGGCTAAATTGCAGATTTTTGACTAGGTTTTGAGCTTGCCTTGACGTGAACTGGCAAAATTTTACAATTTTTTGTGTAACTACTGGTGATTCCTTTGGTAAATGGACCTTCTCCTTTCTTTGAGTGAGAATATGCATTTGACGAGCTAGTTGGTGGGAATTGCATTCATGGTTAAAAATAATGAAGAAAAAAATAAAAAATAAAAAATAAGCGAGCAAATATAATCGCTCATTCCCCTTCCACACTCATCTTCCACTCTCTCGTCCCTCCCTCTCTCTCTCTCTCCCTTTCTCTCTCTCTAGCATTGGTCAAACTGTCCCACACTCACACACACAGTTCCTTGCGGTGCTTGAATCACACACACACACACACACACACACACACAATGCCTTTTGACACTACACATACCATGTTCACATGCACACACACACAATGACCCTCTCTCTCTCTCTCTCTCTCTCTCTCTCTCTCTCTCTCTCTCTCTCTCTCTCTAGCATTGGTCAAACTGTCCCACACTCACACACACAGTGCCTTGCAGTGCTTGAATCACACACACACACACACACACAATTCCTTTTGACACTACACATTAACTACACATACCATGTTCACAAGCACACACACACACCATGACCCTCCCTCCCCCCCCCCCCCCCCCCCCCCCCCCCCCCCCCCCCCCCCCCCCCCCCCTCTCTCTCTCTCTCTCTCTCTCTCTCTCTCTCTCTCTCTCTCTCTCTCTCTCAATCGCACACCTCTGAGCGATCCCATCCGCGCCTATTTCTCTGTGTGGCCCTACATGAAGGCTCTACATCACCTTTTTTAGTTGACTTTTTTTATTTATTTATTTAAGTTAATTTTATTTCAATAATTTGGTTCATTTTATTTGTTCTTTTTTAAGTTTGATTTTGATTTCATTTAATTTCAATTTTCATTTTCTTTTAATTTCATTTTATATTTTAAACCAAGACCAGACATATCATATGACTTGACTATTGTAAGACAATTCATGGAGATTCCAAGGCAATCACATTGGATGGCAAAGCCAAGAGGATTCTTAGGTACATCAAAGGCACGATTGATCATGCTCTCTTTTATGAAGCTAACTCTCCTTTATAGCTACTTGCTTACATAGATGAGGACTCAGCCAAAAACATTGAAGATAGAAGGTCTACTTTAGATTATTGTTTCTCACTTAAAATTGGCTTGATCAATTGGTCAAGCAACAAGCAGTCCCGAATTGCTCTTTCATCAACCGAAGCCAAGTATATAGGAGCAACCAATGTCACTTGTGAAGTCATAAGGCTAAGGAGAATGCTCGAGTGCATAGGACTTGATATCTTAGATCCTATAGAGAGATTTTGTGAAAACCTCTCAAGCATCTATCTTGCCACCAACCCAATTCTCCATGCTAGAGCTAAGCACATAGAAGTTCAATACCATTTCACTCGGGAGAAGGTTCAAGAAGGAGTTCTTCATTGCTCTACAAGCAACTTGATGATATCTTTACAAAGCCCCTTAGCTTTGAAATTTTCATATGTTCAAGAATAAGTGATTGACGAGTGAAATCATGTTCAATCTTGCACTTGAGGGGGCATGTTGAAGAATCAATGTCACATGCATACTTGAGGGGGCCTGTTGAAGAATCAATGTCACATGCATACTTAGGATAGGTTGTATATACTTCATATTATGGTATAGAATTAGAATTCTAAGTCAGAGTAACCTTGATTGATCACCCTTAGTCACGATTCAATCAATCATGCCATGATTGGTAAGAAAAAAATCACTTTTTCTAAAATTAAGGCAAGAAAATTGGAGTTTTCCACCTATCAACAACGTCGTTTTACATAGTTGACTTCTCTCAATCTTGGACAAATTTGGAAGAGCTCAAAAGGAAATTTGTAGTCCATAATGTCATTTATCAAAATTTCAAATCTCATGGAAAACTTATCTAACCTCCTAACATTATGGTCCCTACAAACAGACCCTACAATGCTACTTTTATGCAGTAGCACCTACTAGCTACCAACCTATGAAGCTCTATATAAAGAGCTATGTAATACCTGCTCATATGTTAGCAGATTATTACGATGGATGTCTATATCATAGCTTTCTAGCACTACACACTCTTATCAATACTCACAGAAGTGATTTAAATGGGGCACAAAGTCTCTTTGAGGGTGTCAACCTCAAGAAGTATCAACCTAATAAGCAAGGATTTCAATCTCTATAAGCAAATCAACAACTCAAAACCAAAAATTTGTCTATGTCCTATCTCACCGCTCTTAGTCATCATTCTATATATCACTACAAGAGGCTATTCATATTAGCGACGCTCACACAGCGACGCTCAAAAAAAAAATTCCCGGCGTCGCTATGAGCGTCGCAAATTTACAAAGAAATTTGCGACGCTCATAGCGACGCCAGCTAGGCTAAAAAAATAACCGAGCGCGCCCAAAAACTCAGATCTCAGATCTGAGTTTTTCGGCGCCCTCAAGCAAGGAGCAGGTAACGCTCTTCCTCTCTCTCTCTCTCTCTCTCTCTCTCTCTCTCTCTCTCTCTCTCTCTCTCTCTTTTTCTTCTCCACACACACACACACGAGGAGAGGAAGGAGAGCCAGGTATGCTCCTTCCCTCTCCTCATTCTCATGTTCCCTTCCCCTCTTTCTCTCTCCCTCTCTCTCTCTCACACACACACATATGCACACACACATAGTGTTTTTGAGAGAGAGAGAGAGAGAGAGAGAGAGAGAGAGAGAGAGAGTACAAACATAAACAAAAATGCACACACACATACATAAACAAAGAATGCACACACACATTGAGAGAGGAAAAGAGAGAGAGAGCATGCATAAACAAAAAACGCACGCATTGAGAGAGGAAAAGAGAGAGAGAACATGCATAAACAAAAAACGCACACATTGAGAGAGGAAAAGAGAGAGAAAACATGCATACGATCCTAAAAAACGCACACACATTGAGAGAGAAAGAGAGAGAAACTAATTTAACGTCGTAGGAAACTAATTAAAATTAAAAGACCTAAAGATCTAGCCGACGAGGAGTTGAACTCAAGACCTATTATTCAAGAGGGAAATGGCATAATCAATCTATCATACTTGGCATGGGTGATAGAAATTTTATACCATTTATCTCTTTTTATTGGCACACACATCCACACACGCGCACACACACAAGAAGAAGAGAGTTATAACGTCGTAGGAAACTATCCTAAAAGACGTTAAAGATTAGGTTAGATGTAGACTTACGTTAAATTAGATTTAGGTTTATTAAGTTAAATTAGATTAGATTTAGGTTTATTTTTAACTAGATTTACGTTTATTTACGCTAGATTTAGATTTACGTTATATTAGATTAGATTTAGGTCTCCATAGACTGCGATGCCTGCATGAAGCGAGTGAAGAAAGCCCTCAATGGAATATAGGGTATTGCTGCCTTCACTCATGGTGGGCTCCGTCGATCCAAAAGTACTGGTGAAATGTCTTCAGGAGATAGGGAAGAAGGTGGATCTTCAGGGCGGCAAGAGTCACTACATCCCCGACACAATGACCATCTAGACAACCTCTAGTCATTCAACAGCAACTTCAAAGTTAGTAACAAGAGCAAGAACGGTCTAAAGGGCCAATTGCTGTCGTCAGATGTGGATGGAGATGAGGCAGCGTCACCGCCGGAAGTTAACTCTCACATCTTTAGTGATGAGAATGCCAACTCTTGCCGAGTTATGTGAAAAATTATGTGTTAAATTAGTTTTAAGGTTCTTATAATCCCTGTTAGTTTAGTTCTTTGTTTTTAATATAACATAATTTACGTTAGATTTAGATTTATGTTATATTAGATTAGACTTAGGTTTATTTAGGTTTACCCACACACACACACACACACACACACACACACACACACACACAAAAGAAGAAGAGAGTTTTAACGTCGTAGGAAACTATCCCAAAAGACGTTAAAGATTAGGTTAGATGTAGACTTACGTTAAATTAGATTTAGGTTTATTTTTAGTTAGATTTATGTTTATTTAGATTTACGCTTATTTACGTTAGATCGAGTCCACGCAAGAATTACTTACGGTTTAGGGTTTAGAGTTAGACGAACAGTGAAAAGATCTACTGTGAAAAGATGTTAAGATGCTGTGAAGTGCTACAGCTAGAGAAGAGGCAAAGGGGTTTTGTCCACTACATGCAGTATCATGTAGACGTGGGTGTGTAGATTTCTTGTACCCACAAATATAGGTATTGACCAATAAAGACGTGATTATAACCCGGTGGTTCTGATCTTCGTGCACCTCTAGACCGAGGTGTGCGGGGATTGGACATGACTAGAGAATGTGAGGTAAAGAGAGAGAGAGAGAGAGAGAGAGAGAGAGAGAGAGAGAGAGAGATAAGACGAAGAATGCCAATAGAATATTAAATTTGTTGTCCAGGTTATAAGATTTTTATCCTCATTATGAGTAGTGACGAGGATGTGGGACCGTCCAACCGAAACACCTATCTCTCAACGAGGGTCTTATGTCCTTGTAATCAATGCAAGCATGTTGTGCGACGGACAAGACATGTTTCTTTGCAGCACGTTCGCGAATTTGGCGAGTTCGATCCATCTATTATAGATCGAGTTGTTGCCAATTATAACTCGTCGGACTCTGACGCTGGCCAACAAGCAGCAATCTTGCAACCCAATAGACGTGTTCGCAGGCGCTTTGGTCAAGCAGCATATGTGAGGCCACAAGATGTAGCCTCTGATAGCTCGGGGGATGATCATGCAGAGCACATTCCCAACGAGGCAATGTTTGAGCCCGAGATTGATGAAATGATCGAGACGATCATGGATTCAGAAAGGCTTATCTATGATGATATGAAAAGTGAAGCCGATACGCCATTGTATAATGGAGCACATATGTCTCGACATGCAGACAAAGTTTGGATGGAGTGACACTAGCGTCACAGCGCTTTTCAGGTGATCTATTACAATTAGTTTACTTTAAAAAAACTCTAAATGTATAATGATCTGATAGATTTTTACACGACTGTATCGTATTTTTATGTTGTGTAGATTGCTTAAAGAGCACATACTACCAGCTGACAATGTGATGCCAGATTCCCGAGATGAAGCAAGAAAGATTTTGCGAAACTTGGGGATGGATTACAATTCTATCCACGCTTGTCCTAATGACTGCATTCTTTTCAGAGGGGAATACATAGACATGGAGAAGTGTCCGAAATGTGATTCCGAAAGATATCGAGTAGATCTCCACGGGACAAAAATTCCACAAAAGGTTTTGCGACATTTTCCTCTGCTTCCTCGCATCAAGCATTTCTTCGAATGTAAGTCCATGGCCGCCCTAGCATCATGGCATGAGGAGAATAAATCTTCGGATGGTGTGCTACGAATTCCTGCAGATTGCGCAGCCTGGAAACATATAGATGGAACATGGTCGGATTTTGCCAGGGAAGCTCAAAATTTGCGCTTAGGCCTGGCTATGGATGGCGTAAATCCATTTGGTCAAAGATCAACATCTTACAGTGTATGGTCCGTTGTCATCGTCAACTACAACATTCCCCCGTGGTTGACTACGAAGAAGGGGCACCTATGGCTAAGCTTGATTGTGCCAGGGCGATATAAAGTGGGGAATATGGATGTGTATCTTCGTCCACTATTGGAAGAGCTACAAAAATTGTGGATTGGCATAGAGGTGGTGGATATGAGCCGACACACAGGACGACGGAATGCTTTGATCAGAGGCATTCTAATGTGGACCATGCATGACTATCCCGGGCTAACAGAATGCTCAGGTGATCTATTGACACTCCTCACTCAGACACTGTAAATCTTGTTTTTTCCCATAGTTGATCTATTATCATGTGTATACATGCAGGGCTTCAAACAAGCGGATACAGAGCATGTGTCACATGTGGACCTAGACTGAATGCACGTAGGGCACCCTCACTGAAGAAGAAAATCTACGAAGGTCATCAAGCGTATCTTCCAGAGAATCATGTGTTACGCGACGGCTTTTTGGGAAGAGAGCCACCAAGGATGTCTGCACAAGCATGGTTAGAGCAGAAGGAGATGTGCGATGACGGATTGCCTCCAGGGATGAAGAGACTAGGTTTTGCATGGCTGACTGTTCCTAGAAGCTACACACCTCTACCTACTCCGCCAGGAGCCACCCCACTCGACACTCCTCGCATCGGGGCCCAGACGCCGGTGGAGACACCTGATGTCCGTACCCCCATCGACACGCCGCTAGAGACCCCTGCCGGGACACCCAGGTTCACGCGTCACCCGCCAGAGGGCTTGTCTTACTCCGTCGACTTCAGCGGCGGCATCATCATGGATGATGACGGCAAGAAGGTGATCTCGCGCATGCGTGGTCTTTGCTCTCAGCTGTTTAGACACTACATACTAAACAAATGGAGTGAAGTACCAAGTGATTTAAAAAACAGAGTCATCAGCATACTTCATGATGAGTTTCCCGTTCCAACACGGGATCAGCGCTTCAATGAAGACCTGATGAAGATTCGAATGCGCGAATACTGCAAACACAAGCGTTCCGAAGTGCAAAAAGCAATCAAGAATGGGTGGAACATGCCAGATTGGCTGGCCAAAGAAGATTGGAAGAATGCGAAGAAAGCAGCGCGCGAGAATCCCGACAAGTGGAAGCAACAAAAGGATGCAGCCAGAGCGCGAGTAGAGGCAGGGAGCTCGCACCACTTGGGGAGCGGTGGATGGGCATCCTTTGAGGCCGATTTTGTAAGTGTTTTCGCATTGCTCTTTATGTTCGATAGTTTAGGGTTTATGAGTTTTTTAATTCTAACATAATGAAATCTTTGTATGTTTTGACAGTGATCGATGACAGGACGTGATCCCACACCGTACGAGCGCGAGTACGCAGGCAGGAAGGGCTTAAACGCCCTGATGGAAATTCTCAGTTCTCGCGGCGGCATGGTTAGTATTAGGGTTTACTCTTTTCTATTTTTTGTATTGTTTTATAAATGTCGTTATATGTTTATACTTACTGAAAGCTGTCTTATTGTCTTTTTTTGCAGAATCCGACAGATACGCCGCTTGGACGCGATGAGACGTCTGACTAGACGATGTCAGTTTAGCCGTAGCTAGATAGCATTAGTTTAGGGTTTCTCATAGCTTATGTATCATGAGACGGATTTTATACGTCTTTTTGAACCATGTATATTATTACATTTGTCACCGCAGTTCCTTTTGCCAATCAATTCTTTATGCCTATGATGTTGTACAATTGTCATTATTACATTTGCCAATCAATTCATTTTGCCTATGATGTGTACAATTGTCTATTTTGCAAACAATGCGTCTTGTGGGTGACTATTTTAGGTCTATTATCTACCCTTGCACTTTTTAAAAAAAGTGAATCAAGTACAATATGGTTGATGGGTGGCAGCGCATTCAATGCCCTGCCACCAAAAAAAAAATCTCTCGGGCGTCGCTATAACCGTCGCTATTTCTGGCTCTGTAGCGTCGCTATGAGCATCGCTATAGTCTTCTGTGTAAACGTCGCTATAACCGTCGCTATGAGCATCTCTATATAGCGACGCTCTCGTAGCGACGCTCGTAGCGACGGTTTTAGCGACGCCGGGGGTTATAAAAACCCAGTGTATTTCCGTCGCTAATAGCGTCACAAGAGCACACAACCTCTTGTATTTCATGGATTTGGATACAAAACTTTAGGGGAAGCTATACTAGGTCTAAGGGGACAAGCCTACAAAGTCTAGCATCATTTTGACAAGGTGCAAAAATCACAATCCATCATTAACCCGATCATAAAAATTGTAACAAGACTATTCAAACAGGTCCCTAAGGTCTAACTCTCTCCTATAGTCAATATTTCAAAGTTTTAAGCACAAGGCTCACAGACACTTTGTCACAAACCACAACAAAATTTGAGATGCTTACATACTTGAATGGAAGAGCAAGAGAAGAGGAACACGATGCACGGTTTGAAATTATAAATAGATTACCCGATCAAGATTTATGTTGATTACAAAGTAGAGTTGAGAAGCAGCTTGATAGCATGTACGACACATGTCCTTTTTTTCCAAAATTTGTCTCTCTTTCAAACTAGAGCTATTGTCTTATATACCTTGGGATTTTAAAAATGGTCATCAGCCAGCTACTTTGGGCCTTCATACATGATAAGACATTTACAACTAAGAAACACTCTCCCTTGCTATTTGATGCACATCCTTGTGCATGCTGTAGAAGATCTATTTGTAGTTTTTGAAGTGTTTCTTCTCAAGGGACTTTAGTACTTTGTTGAACTTTGCTACCCTTGCCATGATGTCGACTGCATTGGTGGAGAGATCTTAGAGAGGATTGTTGAGAAAGGTACTTTGATAGGCCACATGTCTAGCTTGAAGTTTCTTTGTCAATAGATTAAAGATGTTCAAATCCATTT
Source organism: Adiantum capillus-veneris (assembly GCF_014529385.1). NCBI lineage: Eukaryota > Viridiplantae > Streptophyta > Polypodiopsida > Polypodiales > Pteridaceae > Adiantum > Adiantum capillus-veneris. Next base: position 158,841,811 of record NC_140934.1, on the reverse strand, counting down.
CAAAGAACCCTATCATAAATGCCTCTTTGAAGGGCTGCCTGTAGTGTGATGGCAAGAACAGGATGTGGGTGTATATGCCCATGAAAACATTTTGGGGTGGAGCCTCCTAGAGATCCTAGCTGATGCCACTTGTACCCTCAAGAAAAACATTCCAAGGGTGCTTCGCTTTGTTGATGTTGTTGAAAGCTCTTATACATGTGATAATCATGTTTGCTATTTTGCATGTCATTTGATATGTCAGACCCAAGACATCTCTCAACATTGCTATTGTTGCTTGAAGGGTTTGGAGCATGTATGCGTCTATGGGTTTGGCATTCTGTTTATGATTGGAGAGGACAAGATAGTTCAACATCATCTTCCTCCTCCTTCTCCGTGCTTCATGGATATTCCAAGATATCCTTCTAAGAATAGGGTAGTAGGTCAAGTCAATCTAAAGGTGTTGTAGTGCATTCTTGTAGATGGTTTCATCCAAAGACTGCTTCTCAAACCATCTCTTTCTCCATAGGGCCTGGCTCTCTCAAGTATACATAGAACTTGTTGTTTGGTTACTGTCACTCCCTCATAATCACCATGGACATTTGGATCTAAAGTAGGGAGAAATTTCTTTGTCCATAGGACAACTTTGTGCTTCATTAATGGTAGAGCTAGCATATTGTGGTTGAAATTTTTGGATATGTTCATATGGTTGGATCATCAATAATGTTGCATATTCTAAGACTTTGAGCTCATCCAAGGGGATTCACTCTCCATATAAAAGTTAAACCCCTATTTTTTACTTATGTGAGATAAAAATGACCCCCCTTTCTACGCTTATACGGCATATAGTTTATGCCCCTAACTTATATATAAGGTTATGTATATTTTCTCACCTTCAAGGTTTAAAAAACCAAACTTGTTGGCATACAAATTACATTTTTAAAGTCCGTACCTTAATCATATTGGGTTGTATTCTATTTATAGGGGGATATAATGTGGTAACCACATGTAATTCAATAGCAATATTTGGCTTGTTTAGTATTAAAAGACCTTGATTTGTATGTCTACATGTATGTTATCAATCTCTTCCACTTCCCCCAAACACCCCTCATTTCCCCTTTGAAGCCTTATATCACAAATCCCCTCCCTTATGTTTTAGTAATGAAGGAGAAATTTTATCCCCTAACCTATACACTTATCTAGCCTCCCAAAGAACCCCCTTCCCTTTCACTTTTGTGGTGTGATAAGTTTCTCATGGTGAATCCCCCAGGGAACTCATACTCCATATACTCTTTAGCTATGCCATTTGCTGGCATTTCTACTATCCACCACTTTAGCTCATCTCAAGCATCCACTTCTAGTCTATCCTCAACTAGATCCTAAATACATCCACAGGTGATGTATATTGGGTATGTCTATTAGTGGCATTTTCTCGACACTTTCAAACTCTATGTGTGTGGTTGGGAATATTGGCACATGTTTAGGTACTTGAGAGGTACCACCCAAGTCTATAACTTTTGTCCTTAGCTCCCTAGCATGCATCTCTTTTTGTGATTCCAAATTTTCTTTAGACTTTGCAAGATATTCTTGCATCTCTTTAACCTCTTGCTCCTTTGGGGGATTTTTAGTGAGCATTCCAGCCATCAATAGTTGTCTCTATAGCCTCTCTTGTTCTAGTTTTGCTCTAAGTGCTTTGGTTTCTATTGAATTTGCAATAGAAGGAAGGAAAATTGAGGTTGTTGGTGCCGCATCTTGATTATCTAGTAGAGTGGAGAGATTATGTTTTACAACATTATATCAATCACATAATTTTGAGTACTACTTGCGCTCCTTGTCTAGATTCTCTTCCACTTTGTTGTGCTGCACTTGAAACTGGCTATTTGCATCAATTTCCTTTTCAAGATCTCTGTAAATATCTTTAACATATTTCTTTTCTTTCTCTAACCCTTCCACCAGCTGCTTGAGATCTATCACTTCTTGATTTTCTTTAGTTGTGGGCACCCTAGCCTCTTTTTTCCTGAGCTCTAGTCATGATTTTATGATAGTTGAACTGGAGTTTAGCATGTGAAGAGTCTCTTGGAGATCAATTTTTTTAAAACTATTCTCCTTGCCACTGTTGGTTGCAATGGAGGGATATATCTTTTCAATATATCTTTCTTTTTTTGTGATAAATCAACATGTCCTTTAGACTATGGAGGAGACTAGGGTATGTCGATAGCCTCGTCTTATGCTAATGGTGTTGTTCTTTAGTATGTAGCGGTTCCACATTTGGTTGATCTTGCATAATTTCTCCATAACCTTTGGTTTGTAGTTCCAAATTTTGCTACTGTGAAAAATTCTCTTGGGCAGCATTGATTGTGACTACAACCACTTGAGAATGAGGCTATGATGTGTTGGAATTAGGGTTGCAGGAAAACACACACAGCTTGGAGAAGATGAAGGAAGCTCAAGGCACACAACAAAGAGTGTACTACTTATTTTGCAATGGAAAGATATATAGCCCTAGAATGAATGGACATATATAGAATGCACGGGAGAAAAAACCTCTTAAAGAGGGAAAAAATGCCCCGGTGGTCCTAGTGTGTTCACACACATCACTACCACATGTATATGGTAACAAATCCCCCTAGAGTGATGCAGAGAATGAGAGCTAGCACATGAGTAAAGGGAAGTGCCATGCCCTAAGGACATGATCAGACCACAAAGGGGATTAAGCCCACAGCTTTGCAAAAAGCTTTGTTCTTCTCACGAGACAATGCCTTTGTGAAAAGATTTGCAAGGTTGTCCTGTGTTGGCACATAAGCGAGCTGATGTCTCTTGTTGAGAGCCTCTCCTTGACATGGTGGTAATGCACCTCAATGTGCTTTGTGCAAGCATGAAAAATTGAGTTCCTCACAATTGCCAATGCACTCTAATTTTCAATGTAGATAGAGTTGCCAATGTCCTGTCCAGCACCCAAATCAACCGTAAGGCGTCTAAGCCATACACACTCAACCGTAGCTGTGAAGACTACCCTGTACTCAGCCTCACAACTAGAAGTGGCCATAGTAGGTTGCTTCGTGCTCAACCATGATATACATGAACTACCAAGCATGAAACAAAAACCATTTTTTGACACTCGCGTGGAAAAACAACCAACCCAATCTAAGTCCAAAAAAGCATGTAAGTCTGGCAGCAATGATCCCCCCTTGGGATAAAACAAGCCAAGATATAAAGTGCCACTCAAGTACTAAAAAATCCTCTTGACAGCCTACCAATGCTTAGACCCTGGGCTATAAATAAATTTTCTCACATGTGAGACTGCAAACTGAATATCCAGACTCATGTTGCATACATAAATGAGGCAGCCAACAGTAGTTTGGTAAAGAGTGACATTAGCAGGATCACTAGCATCATGTAGAATTAACTTCAAGCCTATTTCCATGGGAGTGGCAATAAGTCTGCAATCCTCAAGTCCAAACTTACATAGCAATGTCTCTATGTAACTTTTCTAACATAAGGCAATACCACCATCACATTGCTTAAACTGTATGCCCAAGTAATGATGCAACAGCCCCAAATCTTTCATCTTGAAAGTAGCATTCAAATCAGCCTTAAATTCAGCAATATGTGCCTCATTGGGACCAGTGATCAGCAAATCATCCACATAAAGAACAACAATGAGAAGTACATCGCCCTCACACTTAGCATACTCTTTGTCAGCCTTCTCATACCAAGCACAAGGAGATTGCTTCAACCCATATACATCTTTGTTACATTTGCACACCGTATCTTCTTGTCCTTTCTTGACAAAACCATGAGGTTGTGTTACATAAACTTCCTCAAATATGTCACCATTCAAGAAAGCAGTAACATTGTCTTATTGATGTACATCCCAACCAAAATGAGTTGCCAATGCACATATAAAACGCACAGTATTCATACAACAAGTGGGAGCAAAAGTCTCTTCTTAATCTATGCCTTTTTGTTGTGCATAACCCTTTGCAACAAGTCAAGCCTTATAGCAATCAATCTCACCATCTGGCTTGCATTTCAACTTGTAAACCCACTTCCTACCAATGGCCTTTTTTCCAGGAGGCAAATCACATAGAGTCCATGTTTCATTTTCTATAAGTGCATCATATTCTGATTGCATGGCAGTCATCCAATTTTTTGAAATCTATGCTTCATCAAAAGAAAGAGGTTCCTCGACATCATGTAGGCTAGACACAGCCAAAGCATAACAATCTGATGCATAAGATGCATGGTGAGAGCCTGAACAAGTACGACTTGACAACGGTGCATCCCAATTTACTGTCATGCAATGTATGCACCAGTCATTTTGGCATACCTCTAGCCTGCTCATTTTCAATCCTTTCCTCATCAAGTACATCATGTACATCTGCATCAGTAATAGGCTGATCTGTAACATTTTTAGAAACCACCATAGGTTGTATATTTGTCTCATTGGAATTTACATTTGTACTTCCACCACTGAAAATAGGTAACAAAGTGTCATAAATGTTGTGTGAGCTTACATTACTGTCTATAGTACATGACAACAAGGGCTGAACAGAATCTTCCACAAACACAACATCTCGTGAGACCAAAATACAATTTGTTTGTGGATGATACAACTTGTAGCCTTTTCTTTCAGCACTCTAACCAAAAAAATAACATTTGACAGCCTTATCATCCATTTTTTTGCATTCTATTTGTGGCACCAAAGCATATGCCAAATAGCCAAAAACATGCATGTGCTCAATAGAAGACTTTTTATCATGCCATGCTTCATATGGAGTAATAGACTGCAAAGATTTTGTAGGACACTTGTTTAGTACATAAGTGACGCACATGATGGCCTCAAGCCAAAACGTATGTGGCAAAGCTTGACTTTTGACCATACATCATGCCATTTTCGTAAGTGACCTATTTTTCCTATCACAGCAACACCATTTTGCCGAGTCGTATAAGGCACTGTCCATTGGTTTTTTATCCCACGACTAGCCAGAAATGCATTAAGTTCATGAGACATATATTCCCCCCCTCGATCGGAATGGAGGGTGCCCATAGTATATTTTGAGACATTTTCATCCATAGCCAAAAATTGTTTGAAGCACATAAAAACTTTGGACTTCGCTTTAAGCAGAAATACCCATGCATGCCTGGAATAATCATCAACGAAAGTCATGAAGTAAACGTTCTTATTTTTTTATAGTGGTAGATAATGGAGAAGGTGGTCTGGGAGATGTGGCCTCCATAGGTTTCTATGAAACAATTGCAATGGTAGCAGTAACCTGAGCACTCTTCACGAGGTGTAGCTACTATGAGGAGAATCTAGAATTGAGTCAATCTCTATAGTCTTTTGCCTTTTGGATTTTGTGTCTCTTTGTTCAGCTTTACACTTCAGCTCCTTATGGATTCTTTGTCTTTATGCATCAACCTACTTGAGGGTGCCTCTTGTGGTTTGTCTTCTTTCTTCCTTAAGCTTTTGCAATCTAGCATCTAATTCTCAGTCGTTTGAATCTGAGGAGGATGAAACTTCCTAGGTCTTAACAACTTTCCTTTTTTCTTCAACCCTCTTTGCAAGCCTTTTTGCTTGAATCCTTTGTGCTTCTTCCATGGACCTTTGTACTTGTGTTCTTAGAATGTGTTCTCCTGATTGTGGTTTTATCAGGAGATAAGGGGAATCTCGATCTCTTCTTCCTTCTTAGTTGAGTCTTGCAATTAGGGACATTCACTACTGGAGTAGAGTGATTAAGAGTTACCTTGAGGTCCAACCCATGGTTAGGTAAAGCACAACACTATTTTCTATTTTGTAATAACAACCTTGTTTTGGATCACCCAAAATAATAGCCTATGTTTGTCTCTAGATTTGAGTTTGATTGTTTGATTCTCTCTAGTATATCCAACCTACATCATCAATAAACCCAGTGATTAGCATCCTTAATATAATAAAATCTCAATTAATTGTGTCTGATGAACATGGCCTAAAGATTCAAATTAGATCCAAATGAGCACATTGTGATGCACTCTTCCTTGAAGGTATATCTTCTTTTTTAATCTTCCCTTAGAGATCTATATTTAATTATGTGGATTCATTGTCTATGATAGGTGCTTTTGAGATCGAGCCACATGTCTTTTGTTTTGTAGGAGTAGTTGAAGAACTCCTTATAGACACTGTGTTTGATTCCGTGGCTTCACTATCTATGATAGGTGCTTTTGAGATCGAGCCACTTGTCTTTTGATTTGTAGTAGTAGTTGAAGAACTACTCACAACTTGGACACTTTGTTTGACTTATGTAATAAATCCAATTGGGAATCTATCTCTAGGAGGTCTTTGATCATACCAAGAGCATGGTATGCAATTGGTGCCAAAATTTGGATGCCCCTCTTTACACTTAGTTCCACTTTAGTCTTTGTGTGGTGGCTACCACTTAATGCATGACCCTCTTAAGGGTGAGTTCTCAAAATACCTTGAAGTCAAAAGGCTTCTCATCTATATACTCTTCTCAAAAAATTTATGAAGTGCTCTGAGAGCCTCCTGAAGCTCCTATGGTAGGAGAGGACTTTTCGCATCTCCTCTGTGACGAGGCAAGGCATCCATGCCCCCACCTACTCTCTACATGCATCCCTGCGATCTACTAACTACGGTTGAGCTAAGAGCAACTCTCGGTAGAAGTTAGTAACTACTACCCGTATGTACTAAATCTTTGTGGCAATTGTCCCATCCTGTCTCCTTAACTGGCGAACACTTGTCTGTGCATAGCAAGGAGCCAAGACCCACCATCTCAAAAACCTCTCCAGTAACTCTCGCTCGCGTGGGTTCACTAGGATACCTATCGATGGTAGGAAAACTCATGGCACTGTTTCATGTGGTCCTCTATCCAAGGACTACCTGGGTGTTTCTCTTGCATCCTCTATAAGGAGGGAATGCCCCGATGTGGTCCTCTATCCAAGGACTACTTGGGTGCCACTCTTGCATCCTTTGTAAGGAGGTAATGCCTCGATGTAGTCGCTTTTCCTTTTGGGCCGCAGCTCTTTTCAAGTTGTGCTTTAGCTGTTGGCTAAGTTTTGTTTTAAATCCAAGCAAGTGGGGCATGGATTGCAATTCATGCTTGATCATCTTTTTCTATTGTTTTTGTTATAGATTAGTTGTGCACTTGTGGGGATTCCCTTGGAGCAAACCTTTTGGATTTTGGGTGTTGGGGGCCATGGATCACGATCCATGTTCCTCATTAATTTGGAAACTGACCATGAAACCTTGAAGTACATATCTTGTTGACAATTTTTCCCAATTTCTTTTGAGTTTGTATCACTTTTGATCCTCTTGTTAGAACTAGCATCTTGCAAAAATCTATTTGATTTTGATTTGTGTAATTTTGGTGTTTTTTTAGTTGTGTAGACCATATGGAGATGTTGGGTAAGGTATATAGATAGTATCTATAGAATCTGGTGAAGTGTGGTGGCCTTGGTGGTGCGTATCAAGCAAAAATGCGGCATGTGTTCTAGGTCGCCAAATTCTCTCTCTCTCTCTCTCTCTCTCTCTCTCTCTCTCTCTCTCTCTCTCTCTCTCTCTCTCTCTCTCTCTCTCTCTCTCTCTCTCTCTCTCTCTCTCTCTCTCTCTCTCTCTCTCTCTCTCTCTCTCTCTCTCTCTATGACAAATGAGGCCTAAGCCAACCTATCTTGGGTATAACTATCTGACTTAGCTAGAACCCCGTGTATTTTTCTTGCTCATGTCATATCACCTACATCGCCTCAAAGGCGTGCAAGTGTGGATGTCTCCCAGAAAGTGAAGATGTTGTCAAGGATATTGTGCTCCTTGACAAAACCTGTCTGAGTCCCATGTATAATGCTCTCTAGAAATGTTTGAATCCTCAAGCTCAGAGCCTTGGCTAGAATTTTTTAGGCTAAGTTGAGGATGGTGATGGGTCGCCACTAGTGAATCTCATCCAAGGAGCTTCCCTCCTTGAGGATGAGGTAGATCAAGCCCTCACTCATATTGTCTAGGAATCTCTCCTGTGTGCAAGATGTACTTAAATGTGGTGCATAGATTTGAGCCAAGCAAGTCCCATTACTCCAAGAAAAAACCGAGAGTCAAACCATCCTCCCTTGGACAACTACCTCTAGGAAGTGCTCTAAGGGCCTCATGGAGCTCCTCTAGCTGAAGGGGGAGCTCAAGTCTCTGGCACATCTTCTCATTCCAAGATAGGGAATCTATGCCGAAACCTACTCTCTGCATGCATCTTGATGCTCTGACTGAGGCTCAACTATCAACAAGTCACAATATAAGTTAGTAGCAACTACATGCATATCCTCAGGCTCTAAAGCAATTGACCCATCAATGGGTCTCCTCAATTGGCTGACACTAGTGTGCACATGGTGAGGTCTCACTATCTCAAATAAAGCCCTAGTCACTTTGTCACCCACCTGGGTCCACTGAGATGCCTATCTATGGAAAAAAACTCATGGTGCCGATCCTCTATGTTGGACAGTAGCTCCTGGAAGGCCTGTTGCAATTGCTCCTCCAACCAAGGATTGTTTGGGTGCTTCTCTCGCATCCTCTACAAGGAAACAATGCCCCATTAGAGCCGCTTCTCCTCCTCTCGTGCTGCAGCCAAGCAAGCCACAGACTCCTGGAGGAAGAAGCGACTAAGCTCAGTGAGTCGGAGTCCAGAGGCCACTCTGTCAGCAGGAGGGTATTGCGTGCCCAAGCCTTCTTTCCAAAGATCCACCACTTGCTCTCTAATCTCTAAGTCCAAGAAGATCCTCTCAAGGATGCATAGAATTGTGATCCCCCTCCTCTGTCTGTTTGTCATAGTGAGGATCATTGGTGCATGGTCCAAGAAAGATGTCCTAGATAGAATGCAAACAGATCCACCCATGTCACAGATGCAGTCACTGGTGTAGAAGCAATCTATCCAAGATAAACTCACTTCTCCTACTCTACGATTCAAGCAAGAAAATTCCAAGCTGTTTGGGGGCCTCACAAAGCGTGAATGATGCCAAACATCCAAAACCCTCGAGGTCATACATAGACTCTCCTTGTCGTAGGGTAACATAGGGATCCTCTACCCGCTAAGAAAAGGACTCATGCATATGCTTTATCTTCTCTACACCATAGTCGAGGACGACTATGATTTCAAGAGAGAGGTAATGTCATAATAATCAATATCTAATTCTCCTAAATGATTTTCTCATATTAAACTGATCATTTAATGTGGGGAAGTGCCAAGGGAGAAAAAGCTAGAATATTGGTTAAGTTAGCAGACCGGCCACAGTAGGGATCCAAAGGAGGGAAAATAGGGATCCAAAGGGGGGGCCATCTGCAAAAGAGCCATGTGAAACAATGGGCCAAAAAGACCCTAAGGTTCAGCCCATTAAGACTTCCAAAATGCTAAGGTTCCAAAATTCAAAGGTTGTGTCCAAAGGTCAACCCTAGGGAAAATTGGATGCTTAGTGTGTGCCCAAAAAGTCTTTCTACATCCCTACATGGGAGGGGGCGAGCCCCAAAGCTAGGGGATGAGAGAGAAAGCCACACACACACACACACAGGCTCCCTTTACACAAAGGGAATGAGGGACACATGTCAGCTCCCTAGGCCAGATGCCCACAAGGTGTGCCCAATTCCTATTGGAAGACCCTTGAAGTGGACCAATGAGAATTAAGCTAGAGTAAATCTAGTTTAATTAACTTAAAAACATTTAATAAAAGAAACCAATGAGAATTAAGTCTCCTAGAAGACTATTGGGCAGTCTCCCAAGGGGTCCAATGAGCATTCAGGAGCCCCATGGCTTGCCTGATTCCTATTGGCCAGGAGGCAAAGGGGTCCAATGAGAGTTTAGTTTAATTATTTAATTACCTAAAGCTCTCACAAAAGGGGAAAGGGGGACACATGTCAAAGGCTATCACTTATGCTGCTTAATTCCTATTGGCTTGACCTGGGGAGGTCCAATGAGGCAAAAGCCAGACCTATTTAGCAGCTAGGGCTCGCCCAAGAGAGAGGGGGGGCTGATTTTTGCTTGGCATTGACACACACACACTCACACTTGACCATGTGTGAAGGAAGAATACTCTATCTCCTCCCAAGCTTTAATGGAGAGCTCATCACCTACTCCAAGCTTGTGAGATAGAAGCCTACATCAACACTCTCTTGGCATGTGGATGCAAATCCAACCAAGAGCCAAGCTTCAATGCATGCTCATCTTCTCTACCAAGCTAATTACTAAGCTAAGCTATGCTAATATGAGTGATTATGTGAGGAGATGTACTTCTTTCTCGTAAGTTACTTCTTTTTCCTCTCAATCTACTCTCATACCCTGCTAGCTCTCACCATCTTCGAAGGTGTGTGAGGTCTTGGGTCTGAGAACGGGGATAATTCAAGTTGTGTTTGATTAAGTGTTTTGCTTGGTGTATGAAGCTTCCATCTTCATTGCACTAGCTAGTCTTGAAGGAACACAAAGAATTGTATTGTACAATGTCTCTCTTGATGGGAGAAACCATAATACAAAGCCTTTTGGAGGGGGGACCGGCTCCATGCAAATCCGGTCCTCAACTGTTGTCAATAGCTTAATTGCTCTCTCTTTTGAAAGTATTGTCGATGCTATCTAACTAGGTGTTATGCTTTTTGTTGCTCTCTCCACCCAAGCACTCTTGTAATTCTCATTAGGAATCAACTCTAATGAAATGCTCACTATGTTCATGCTAATTTCCGCTACACATAAGATTTTAGGCCATTAAATGTTACATTGGTATCAGAGCTCAAGGTTTCTCTTTTCTTGCTCAAGAAGGGAGGTCCTCAAGCTAGCTACAAATGGTTGGTATTATTAATTGCCTGTGAGTAAGTAGAATAGGGATTTTTCAGCCTTGCAGTGCGCCTGCCTTTGTGCAGTTAACGGGGCATCACCGTCGAGAGCTATGGTCTTAATAGTGGAGTCCTACGGGGCTTGCCTACGGCTTAACCACTATTGAGCTATTAGAAGCTTGACAGGAGCCGGTGCTGTTTTGGTGTCGAAAGACCCTCTCTTCTATTCCTTGCAATTAATGGTATTCGAGCCGCGGGTACAGTAGCTTGAGTGCTTTTTCTAAAGGGGTAAAGAGGAGTAGCAACTAGGGCTTGAAGTGCCAAAGTACACCTAAAAAGTTTACACCTAAAAGTTGTTAGAATGGCTGACAATAGTAAAGAGAGTGAAATTAATGTTGATAACTTTGATTTTGCTCATGAGCAAGCTACTAATGATGCTTCAATGCTTGTTAACTATCTTGTTTCTAAGCTTCAACAAGCCATGGGCAATCCATCTCTCCAAAGTGAAGTGCAACGGCAGCTCCGTGCTCACGGGATTCTCCAAGCTCATCACCATGACGAGAGAACACCTAGGAAGCCTCCTTGTGAGACTACCAAAAGAGGTCTCTCTCCGATTCGGGAAGAAGAAGAGAATCCATATGAAGGGCTCAAGAACTTACTTCTTGATGATGCATCTCCTTCCCAAAGGAGAACTCAAGAGCCTCCACCGAAGGAACGAGAAAGAAGCGAGTCTCCCGCCACCTCGGCGGAGATGGCTCCACGAAGACGGCGGGCTAAACGCTCTCCATCACCACCAAAGCGGAGAAGACCATCACACTCTTCTCCACGCCATAATTCAAAGAGGGATGATAAAAAGCAAGAGAAGAAAAAGGCGAGAAAGAGGACACCCTCTTCTCCATCTTCTTCATCCTCTTCCTCTTATGAAAGCTATGGTGAAGACGACAAAGATCAAGACAAGAAAAAGGCGAGAAAGAGGTCACCCTCTTCTCCACCTTCTTCAAATTCTTCATCTTCTGAAGAAAGTGATGGTGCAACTTTTGAACCATCAAAAAGAAGAGGCCATAGGAAATCCTATGCCGCATGGAAGAGGTCGTCCAAGCTGAAGAAATTCAAAGAGGGAGGGAAGAGCATCTCTTTCCTTACCTATGATGGCACCTTCGGTGCTACAGACAAAGTTTTGGCCTTTATCCAGCAATTCGATGCGGCGTTTGGAGATGAGGGCTTCACGGAGTCCTCTAAGCTACGCCATGTAGCTATGCACTTTCAAAAGTCCGCCAGACAATGGTGGTCTAGCCTACGAGCCAACGGTGAAGCTCCACGAACATGGAAGGCTTTAAGAGCTTCCATTATGAAGCAGTTTTTGGCCACCGATGCCAAAGACAAAGTACTCACCGAATGGCGAAGCTTAAAGCTCTCTCCCAATGAATCCATCCACAAATATGTAGACAAGTTTTGGGACCTACAACTCAAAGCCACTGTCTTCAAAAAGTTGGATTTTGGAGAGCAAAAGCAACAATTTTGTGCGGGCTTAACCGAAGAAATGGCGGAGTATGTCAACTCCCAAAGGCCACGTACCATATCGGCGGTAATACACCATACTATGGTGGCCTCGCGAATCAATTTCCAAACGGGGGGTAAAAGAAATAATAAGCCCCCGGAAAACAAGGGTTCCAATGAGCCTAAGGGGAAGGACAATGTCCAAAAGTCTCCTAAGGGCAATTCCAACAAAGCTAAAGAGAAGGGAGTTTACAAAGGAAAGAATAAACTCTCTCCTGAAGAGCTTGAGCGTTATCGTAAAGATAACCGGTGTTTCAAGTGCGGCGAACAAGGGCATGCGTACCGCGCTTGTCCCCAAAAGAACAACCGCCAAGATCCTCCTAGAGCTTCTTTGGTTGAAATCCAAGAGGAGGAGATTCATCAAACTCACCACAAAGGATCTCCTCTATGCCATGCTTGGGGAAAGGTAAGAGAACATGATGCTTTTATTCTCTTTGACCCTGGTTCTACTCACAATTTCATATCTATGGAGTTAGCCACCAAGCTAGGCATACAATCCTACGAGATGGGAGATATCCTACCCGCAGACAGTGCCTTCAAGGGGCAAGAAGCTTCAGTCACTCCCTTAATCGGGAAATTGAGGCTTCATGTCCAAGGCTATGTGGACAAAGAGGACTTCTTTATCTCTCCTCTCAAGCATGAGGATGTAATCCTAGGGGCACCATGGTTTGACCGCCTGGCTGCCCATGTTAAATTTCCTGAAAGGAGAATCTCCTTTAAGTTCAGGGAAAAGGACATGTATATAGATGCTAAGGAGATGGGTAACACCATCCCCATTGTACATACACCAGCTTTCAACAAGTCAATAAAGAGCTCTATTTCCGTGTACATGATTTTTGTTAAAGATTCTCAAAATGAACCTAATGCTTTAGCAAAAGAAAATAAAAGCAACCAAAAGGAATTAGAGTTATCCAATTTTCTCAAGGGGTTTCAAGATGTCTTTATTGACGACATCCCTTGTGAGCTACCTCCTAAACGAGGTAATGACGACCATGCAATTGAACTTCTTCCAGGAAGTTCACCGCCTAACAAACCTCCTTATAGAGTTTCTCAAGCTCAACAAGAGGAGATTATGCGGCAAGTGCATGAGTTAATTGAGAAGGGCATGGTTAGGCCTAGCTCATCTCCATTTTGCTCACCTGTGCTATTAGTGCAAAAGAAAGACGGCACATATCGTATGTGTGTCGACTATAGAGCACTAAATAGGATCACTATCAAGAATAGGTTTCCCGTTCCACGGGTAGAAGACCTATTTGATAAGCTACAAGGATCGACCTACTTCAGTAGGATTGACCTAAAAAGTGGCTATCATCAAATAAGGATAGTTGATCAAGACATTGTAAAGACCGCATTTCGTACTACATTTGGTCTTTACGAATACATTGTCATGCCTTTTGGCTTGACTAATGCACCAGCCACATTCAACCGCTTGATGGAGAAGCTGTTCAGGCCTCATCGAACCTTCACTGGAGTGTTCTTTGATGATATTATCATCTACTCTAATTCATTGGAGGAACACAAGCAACACCTCCAGGTAATATTTCAAGTTTTAAGAGAGAATAAATTTATGTTAATCGAAAGAAAAGTGAATTTTTCTTGCAAGAGATTCAATATTTAGGTCACATTATCTCTCAAGATGGAATCCAAATGGATCCATCCAAGTTAGAGGTAATAAAAGGATGGCCTAAACCAAGGAATCTTCATGAACTAAGAAGCTTTATAGGTATGTGTGCATACTATAGACGCTTCATAGAAAAGTTCTCACAAATTGCGGGACCATTACATGACCTAACAAAGAAAAATGTTAGGTATACGTGGTCTGCTAAGGAGAACAATGCTTTCGAAAAGCTTAAAGAAAAGCTTATCTCTCAACCTGTGCTTACACTACCGAATCTCTCAAAACCATTTGAGGTCCAATGTGATGCTTGTGGTGATTGCCTTGGGGCTGTTCTGCTCCAAGAAGGGCACGCCATAGGCTATGAGAGTCGAAGGCTCGACCCTGTTGAGCAAGCTCTAGGCATATACGAAAAAGAACTCCTTGCAGTTCTACATGCCTTAGACTCATGGAAGCACTATTTATTGGGGACTCCTTTCATTCTGCGAACGGATCACCAAAGTCTTAAGTACTTCATGACGCAGACCAAGCTCTCCGACAAACAAATGAGGTGGGCAAATTTCCTTTCGCAATTTCATTTTCATATTGCTCACATTGCTGGCAAGCATAATCAAGTAGCCGATGCACTCTCAAGACGACCGAGAGTGAATGCGGTTTCCATAGCAACTCACAATGATCTATCTTCAATGATAGATGAGTATGCTATTGATCCCGATTTTAGAGATGTGATTTCAGCCCTTGCATTAGGGAAGAAAGAAGAACCATTTACTTTACAAGATGGTTATCTTCTCTATGGCAATAGACTATGCGTTACTAACTCACTACGTGAGAAAGTAATGTATGAATCTCATGCTCCCCCATATGCGGGGCATAGAGGGATTCAGTCTACCCTAAAGGGAATTGAAACATATTTCTATTGGCCTACCATGAAAGTGAACATACACGAGTATGTTTCCAAATGTGTGGTATGTCAAAAGACAAAATTTGATAGAGGGAAGCAACTTGGATTGCTTCAACCCTTGCCAATCCCTAATTCACCTTGGGAGAGCATATCCATGGATTTTATCTTTGGATTGCCTAAGTCTATCCATGGGAATACGGGAATATGGACAATAGTAGACAGGTTCAGTAAACAAGCTCATTTTATACCTGTCAAAAAGACTATCAAAGCCCATCAAATGGCAACCCTCTTCATTTCACAAATTTTCAAGTACCGTGGCTTGCCAATGTCCATAGTGTCGGATAGAGATCCTAGAATGACCAGTAATTTCTGGAAGGGTCTCTTTGAGAATTTAGGAACAAGGCTAAACTTCTCTTCGGCCTATCATCCACAAACTGATGGCCAAAGTGAAATAGCTAACCTAACCATTCTCGATCTACTAAAAGCCTATGTAACGGAAGTAGATCAAAGATCCCAATGGGAGAAGTACTTACCCTTAGTAGAGTATGCTTACAATAACACTGTACATACTTCTACAGGAAAAGCACCTTTCGAGGTAATTGAGGGAAGATCAAAAAGTCCCTTGCTACTTAAGGTACATGGGAAGATCTTCGCTGCAGATGAGTATAGCCGAGACCTACAAGAATCTTTCCAAAAGATTAAGGATGCTATCTCTATCTCACAGCAAAGGCAAAAGGCTGCTGCTGACAAGCACAGAAAAGCCCAAGCCTTTAAAGAAAACGATTGGGTCTTGTTAAAGTTTCCCAAGGCTCGATTAAGGCACACGACGGGCAAGAATCCTACGGGCCACCAAAAGTACTATGCTAAACTAGCAAAAAGGTATTATGGTCCCTTCCAGATTCTTAGGCCAATCAATGAGATGGCCTATCAACTTAAGTTGCCCAATCATTGGCTCATACACAATGCTTTTCACGTGAGCCTCTTAAAGCCTTATAAAGGAGAGCCACCTCAAGAACCAACTATTGAAGACCCACCGGAGATCGAGGACCACGAGGAGGTGCTGCAGCCCGAGTCCATTCTCCGACATGAAGACAAGGTATTAAGAGGCGGTAAGACTATCAGACGATATCTTATTAAGTTTAAGAATTATCCTTTTGAAGATGCTAGATGGATGCAAGGCATACAATTAAAGGATAACCTAAACCTTGTCAATGCTTACAATGTTTCCCAAGAGTAAGCAAATGTACAAAATGATAAAAATGAACAAAAATTTTTGTCTTATAAGACTCTCTTTTTCTTTATTTGTGCACAAAAATGAAGTAGTATGCATGCTTAGATCAAGTTTGCGGGGACGACGTCTCCCAAACACCAAAGTAGAGCTTGTCACTCTACTATGGAAGACTGATAGGACTAATGTGCAGACATGCTTGCGGCAGCCTCAGGCTCTCAAGCGCCAAATGGACTAGTCATCCATTATGGAATGATGTCGTAGGGTAACATAGGGATCCTCTACCCGCTAAGAAAAGGACTCATGCATATGCTTTATCTTCTCTACACCATAGTCGAGGACGACTATGATTTCAAGAGAGAGGTAATGTCATAATAATCAATATCTAATTCTCCTAAATGATTTTCTCATATTAAACTGATCATTTAATGTGGGGAAGTGCCAAGGGAGAAAAAGCTAGAATATTGGTTAAGTTAGCAGACCGGCCACAGTAGGGATCCAAAGGAGGGAAAATAGGGATCCAAAGGGGGGGCCATCTGCAAAAGATCCATGTGAAACAATGGGCCAAAAAGACCCTAAGGTTCAGCCCATTAAGACTTCCAAAATGCTAAGGTTCCAAAATTCAAAGGTTGTGTCCAAAGGTCAACCCTAGGGAAAATTGGATGCTTAGTGTGTGCCCAAAAAGTCTTTCTACATCCCTACATGGGAGGGGGCGAGCCCCAAAGCTAGGGATGAGGGAGAAAGCCACACACACACACAGGCTCCCTTTACACAAAGGGAATGAGGGACACATGTCAGCTCCCTAGGCCAGATGCCCACAAGGTGTGCCCAATTCCTATTGGAAGACCCTTGAAGTGGACCAATGAGAATTAAGCTAGAGTAAATCTAGTTTAATTAACTTAAAAACATTTAATAAAAGAAACCAATGAGAATTAAGTCTCCTAGAAGACTATTGGGCAGTCTCCCAAGGGGTCCAATGAGCATTCAGGAGCCCCATGGCTTGCCTGATTCCTATTGGCCAGGAGGCAAAGGGGTCCAATGAGAGTTTAGTTTAATTATTTAATTACCTAAAGCTCTCACAAAAGGGGAAAGGGGGACACATGTCTAAAGGCTATCACTTATGCTGCTTAATTCCTATTGGCTTGACCTGGGGAGGTCCAATGAGGCAAAAGCCAGACCTATTTAGCAGCTAGGGCTCGCCCAAGAGAGAGGGGGGGCTGATTTTTGCTTGGCATTGACACACACACACTCACACTTGACCATGTGTGAAGGAAGAATACTCTATCTCCTCCCAAGCTTTAATGGAGAGCTCATCACCTACTCCAAGCTTGTGAGATAGAAGCCTACATCAACACTCTCTTGGCATGTGGATGCAAATCCAACCAAGAGCCAAGCTTCAATGCATGCTCATCTTCTCTACCAAGCTAATTACTAAGCTAAGCTATGCTAATATGAGTGATTATGTGAGGAGATGTACTTCTTTCTCGTAAGTTACTTCTTTTTCCTCTCAATCTACTCTCATACCCTGCTAGCTCTCACCATCTTCGAAGGTGTGTGAGGTCTTGGGTCTGAGAACGGGGATAATTCAAGTTGTGTTTGATTAAGTGTTTTGCTTGGTGTATGAAGCTTCCATCTTCATTGCACTAGCTAGTATTGAAGGAACACAAAGAATTGTATTGTACAATGTCTCTCTTGATGGGAGAAACCATAATACAAAGCCTTTTGGAGGGGGGACCGGCTCCATGCAAATCCGGTCCTCAACTGTTGTCAATAGCTTAATTGCTCTCTCTTTTGAAAGTATTGTCGATGCTATCTAACTAGGTGTTATGCTTTTTGTTGCTCTCTCCACCCAAGCACTCTTGTAATTCTCATTAGGAATCAACTCTAATGAAATGCTCACTATGTTCATGCTAATTTCCGCTACACATAAGATTTTAGGCCATTAAATGTTACACCTTGTCACAAAGCATACAATAATGGCTTTTGTCTATGACCTTTCAGAGAACCTTCATCCCCAAATACACAATTGATATCCAACAGCAGACATCGATATCTGCATAGGAAGCACTCATACACTCGCACTAAAAGCTCACACATACACAACACATACATATAGGCATAAGAGTGAGAGGGAAAGTGATGACGTTTGCTCAAATACCAAGAATAGGGAGACTACGACAATGCCGACTCGACTAGTTTCATTTAGAGAGTATAAAGTGATGAATGTTTTTTGGACAAACAGCCCCTTCCTTTAGCAATGCTTTCACTGGTGCTTGATGATTCATAAGCTTCATTGTAGGTGGTAACTCTTTCTCTATGCAAGATGATGGTTGCTTAATCCTCTATTATCCGAGGCTTTGGACGACCCATCCTTTTTGTCTTGTGGCTACCCCCTTCGTCGCTTGAACTGTTCATGGCCCTTTCCAACATGCAGTGCTCCCTTTGTAAGCAGCTTTAATATCCCCTCCGCTCATGACCCTCTCTCTGTAAAATAGTACTCCTCTTCAAAAACTAGCCCCTCTCATCCTTCCTCAGCCCCTTCTCATTCCCCTATCTACCTCCCTCCTTTGTAGGGCTCGCCCCCTCATTAGTAGCAAGTACTTTGAACTTGGTAAGCACAGCCCTAGCTTAAGCAAGCTGCCCCCTTGCCTGCTTGGACCTTAGTGACTTAAAGAGTAAAAATTCAAAGACTATGCCTTAAGGCTTTTAACACTTACCTTTGGAGGCTTTAATAAATACAACCCTAAGGTCTTTTGCTCCATTGGTTAACCTTGCTCTTTGATAGACCTTTTCTCATTTGGGGCCCTTTACTATTGGCCCCATGGTGAAATAGATCTATAAGCACATCTATATCTTAACCCTTGTTCCCATTTATTCTCCCACATTAAGTGATCAGTTTAATATGAGAAAATCATTTGGATTGGTCAGATATTAGATTTTATGACATTACCTCTCTCTTGAAATCATAGTCATCCTCGACTATGAGGTAGAAGAGATAAAGTCGTAGTCATTAGTCAATTTTACTTAGCGGGTAGAGGATCCCTTTTTACCCTATGATATTTTTCCAAGATGTAGGACTAATCTATTTGGTGCTTGGGAGACATAGCTGCTGCAAGCATGTCTTCTCTTTAGTCCATTTCATTCTCCCAAAGTAGAGTGAAAAATTCTACTTGGTGTTTGAGAGACGTTGTCCTCACAAACATGATTCTAAGCATGCATACTATTTAAATTTGTGCACAATAAAAAGATAATTAGTCTTATAAGACAAAAACATGAGTCATTTAAAGGAAATTTGTACATTTTCTTATTGTAATGTAGCATTGTAAACACTGACAAGGTTCATACTATCCTTAAGCTGTATTCCTTGCATCCATCTAGCATCTTCAAAAGGATAATTTTTTGAATTTAATAAGATACCGTCGGATAATCTTGCCATGTCTTAGTACCTTGTCTTCATGCCGAAGGATAGCTTCGGGTTGTAGCACCTCTTCTTGGTATTCAACTTTGGATGGATCTTCAATAATTGGTTCACTTGGTGGCTCTCCTTTGTAGGGCTTAAGTAGGCTCATTGTGTATCAGCCAATGGTTGGGCAATTTGAGTTTGTAAGCCGTCTCATTGATAGGCTTCAATATTTGAAAAGGACCATAGTATCTTTTTGCTAGCTTAGGGTAATACTTTTGATGGCCCATAGGATTTTTGCTCGTCGTTTGCCTTAATCGAGCCTTAGGAAACTTAAGTAAGACCCAATCATTTTCCTAGAATGTTAAGGCCCTTTTGTGCTTGTCAGCAGCAACTTTTTGCCTATGATACCAATGTAATGGAATTAACCTTTTAACTTGAGTTGGAGCGGAAAGTGAATAACATATTGAGCATTTCCTTGAGCATTCCTTTGTGTTAAGGCGGTTACGCCGCTAGCGGAAGCTAAATAGCGAGAACTCAACCAACAACAGAATTTGTCAGACGAGGACGGAGCTTGACCCGCAGGCACATGGAAACAACTAGGTGGGTGTCAAATCACCTACTCGACCTTCTAATGACAATCACTACTAAGGAAATCAAATCTAAGTTCTAGAATATGCAAGTGACTGAAATCCGTACTACGAACGAATGCTATACGAAACAGGATCTAGAATCATTGAATCGATCTCAAACTCAAGGGGAAGTCTATACACTAGGTAAGAACAACACCCTAAAGACTTGAACTGCAAAATCAACCTATAACCACTCCGTGCGGCAAACGCGTATGAAGACAGGCCAAAAAATACAGGTGACCGAAACTTGACCCCGATGGTACTAATGTGTAGCTCTACTCGTTGTGGTTCTATAGATATGCTGCACGCTCTATTCCGACACACGAGTTGGAAGAAAACTCACACCGAAGCTCGTAGGAACTTACCACACGTAGAAGCCGATAGCGCGCACTCTTGGTATCTGTGTGTAGCTCTCACCGTTGCTAACACAATGGCGGTGTCACTTCTCCAATGGCGGCCCCGTAGCTCGCATAGCAAGAAGATAAGACTCTCTCTCTCTCTCTCTCTCTCTCTCTCTCTCTCTCTCTCTCTCTCTCTCTCTCTCTCTCTCTCTCAGACACAGTCACGGCCCTCAAAAACTCCCTTTGATTAATAATTGAATCTCCTTTAGGTTACAAAACTTTGGCTTATATACCTCAGCCTTGGAGGTGAGAACATCTCTAAATATTTACATCAACAGGTGAAATTACTTCGGGATTACAAGCTGGAAACTCAATTGAGTCTCGTTACTTAATGAATGGCTCAAATCAAAATTAATGTCGGAAAGACATTTATTACAATCAATGGTTACAAAATGATGGGTGTGAGCAAAAATGTGGGTGTGATCCTCTGCTGGCTCAACACTCCCCCCCTCCGCGTTCATGTCGTCCCTGACATGACTTTTAGGCTTGGTCAATAGAGTCCTGTCGTCTTGAGCATCTGCAAATGTGATTCGTAGCGTAGGTTGCCGATGGTCAAGGTTGGGCCGAATATTTTGCTTTCGTGAGTGAAAAAGCCGGTGTAGAAAGCTTCTTCGAATGTTTGCATGTGGAAGCTAGGCAAAAACATAATCCTCTGGTATAGGAGGTGTAACACCTTTGGTGATGGCTGCAATGAAAGATCATACATCATATCCGTCACTGTGTCGGCCGTCGATAGTAGACTCGAGGTCGTGGCTTTATCTGGCGCGAACACTTCAATGCATGCTAAGAGAGTCCTGCAGATTTTCTTTAGCATCTGACACGAAAGGTCAGGAGAGCCAGTAAAGAGTTTGATGGTGCCCGTTAGGGTTTTCACCATGTAGGCTTTACCTATTCTCTCTCCTTCCTTTGGTCCTGGCATCCTGGGATAATTAAGCCAATTTGGCTTCTTTTCTGCAATCCTGCCATGCTCTTTCCAGTTTCTGACTCTTGGCACCGGGCAGAAGGTTGCATCCTCCCGAATCTCCTTTGGAGCCTCTACCAAGTAGATGAGGTAGGCTGGGTATTTGTTCAGCCAACCTTTCCTCCATCTAGGTTGAGAATCTACAATCTTCTTTGATTGTTCATCCTTTGTGATGTCGCCTTCGTAAAGAGCGACATACTGCTCCTCCTCTATTCTCTGTTTCGTCTTTATCACTTCAAATTTCATCAGAGGGAAAGGCAGGCTGGGTTGCATCCACTCTTCATGGAGCACTTTTGTGTCTAAACCTTGAAGTCTAATGGAGATGAGGAGTCTCCTTTCCCATTCCATTTCCGCCTTGGCACTTTTCTCTGTTGACTTTTCTATGTGGTCCTGGAGCCTTTGTTCTTCTTCTTCAGAGATTCCTGAAGTTGAGGCCACTTCTTGAACTGGGGCTGGATCTTCAATTGTGGTTGCCTCTCCAGTTTCTGGTAGCTCTATGGCTGCTCCCCCTGCTTCTTCTTGTGGTGTCTCTGTTTCTCTTCTTTGTTGCTCTTGGAGGTCTTGGAGCTGTTTGCGGAGGGCCTCATTTTCTGTCCTTAGTGTTTGGTTTTCTGATGTGAGCCTCTCCTCTACAGCCAATGATCCCTCCGCCATGTGCAATCTTTGCACTTGCTCTAACCTTAGCTCTCTTTGCAAACTTCTGACCTGATCTTCTAGAGCTGGTACGAGGGCTCCCTCTTGTTCTGTTCCTGCTCTGCTAGCTCTAGGGGTGGTCCTGAGTCTTGTGATTGTCCTTTCTTGAATTTCGACTCTTTCCCTTAGCTCAATGAGCTCATCCTTGGCTGCCTCCAGCTCATCTTCTATTCGCTCCTTTGCTTCCTGTGAACTTGTTACCTCTCTTGAAGCTTCGGCTAGTTGGAGTATCAAGCCGTCTCTCTCGTTTTCTGCGTCGTAGAGTGATGCTTTATGACTTTCAGATTCAGTCATAGCATTCTCTAACTTCTTCTGCAACTCTGCTTCCTTTTGTTTTGCTGTCTCAATTGCTACTTCCTTTGCTCTGGATCTTTCTTTAATCTTGCTGAGCAGTTCATGCACCATGTGCATGTCTTTTTCATCTTCATCTGTCAACTTGACAGCTCTTTCTGCCACCACCTCCAATGGCTTCGGCTCTTCTAGTATGTTCTGTTCGTCCATTTTCTCTTCACTCTCCATTGTACCCTTTGTCTTTTCCTTTGTCCCTTTCCGATCATCTTGTTTTCATAGGGATATCCCATAAACTGCCTCCAGGGCCTCTTCTTCACTGTATCCGATCGCTACCAGATCCTCATAATCATCTTTCTTTTGCTGAACTGGATCTATCTCCTTTTCCTTGGTCCCGGCCTGCGGCTTTTCCATAACTTCTGTTTCTATTTCTATTGTGGTCTCCTCCACAATAATTTCCGTCTTCTTCGGGCTTGGTACATCAGTAAAGGAGGGCTGATTGTCCTCAGTCATCTTGGCTTTCCCTTTGTTTGCTTGCCCGTCTTTCTCTCGAAGTTCAGTAGACTCATCTACTTCCTTCTTCTCCTTGTCGTCCTTTTCCAGCTCAGCTTTTAAAAGCTGTACTTCCTCTTCAGTATAAGGCTCGACAGGTTGCTGCTCAATTATGGCCTCCGACTCCTCATAAGCTCTAATATATTGATCATATTGATCAACATGTGGCCTGGCTGAGCTGGTTCCGACTTTAGTGGGGTCTGGCACCCACATTTCTTCAAAGTCCCCCTTTAGAGCTCTTTCCGCTCTGAACTGCTCCACCAGCCTTTCCATTCTTGCGGCTTTTTGACTTTTGGTTTGCTTGGGATCAGCCTTCTTCTTCGCTTTCTTCTTGAGCGGCTCGTCCACAGCCTCTTCAGGTTCTGAAACTATTTCTAGTTTTCGGCGTGCTCTTGTGGACGCCCTCTTGGATACTTCTTGCTGTTCTTCCTCTTCATCGGCTTCTCTAAGCCACTCATTCTGGGAGGGAACCCGTGGCCCTTGATCTCTGGCTCCAATAGCTTCATAAGCTATTCTTGTCAGAACTTCAGCTCCTCCTATATACTTTGGCTTCTCGTTGTGCATGGCAATTACTTGCTCGTGGATGTATTGAGCATAATTCACCTCTTTTGGCATGTTGCTCTTCAGTGCCCATGTGATGGTAGTTGCAATGGCATGGGGCGGTGTCGTATACTTTTGCGGTCTTTTACTGCAAATATGGAGAAATTGGTTGTACAATCGGCAAAGGGTTGCCGCTCTTTGGTCTGCCATATCTCCATAAGTTGCATTCTGTTTCTTGGACCCATAAACCTCTATAGCCTCCCTTCTTTCCCTGACAGAGCTCCCTTTGTTGTTCAACTTCAATGCATCTGCAATGAGCTGTGGAGTGATCTGTACTTCTACTTTCTCTCCATCCATGGCTGTCAATGTGGCTTTCCCATCCTTCTGAATGGATGTTGCCAACTCGTACACTCTTCTTGTATCCACACCTGATGGTCTCGAGGTGAAGAACCTGTGTAAGTCAGCCCTTTCCAGGTATCTGCTGATGTTCTCTGATCTGCTATAATCCACTAATTCTCGTGGGATCATAGGTACATCGACCGATTGCCCTTGAGGATCTCTGAAAGTCCCCTGGTAGATCTTTATTCCCTCTTTTTCTAGTACTGCTTCCTCCACCCAAGTCTTGGTTGGCTTGAGGGTTTCTGTTGGAATATCAAAAGGTTCTGCTTCTGCAAGAGCATCCTTGATGGTTGGTCTTTTTCTCTTACTTGCCGATGACTTAGCGGAATCCATGGATCCTGTAACTCCAATTTCAGAAGTTAGCGTCTTTTTAGTACTGAAAGCCGAAATGAAGCTTTTAACTATTCAAATGACTTGAAAATTGAAACATGAGCTATTCAGGGCCTAAGGGTGCAATGTAGGTGAAAAAATATGCAAACTGGGCTCAAAAACATGCTTGAGACATCATACGCGTATGATGTCTTTTGTGTCAGAATGACTTCATATTGGTTGTGCTTGTAACTGATAGTGTATACATGAGTATCATATGCTTGGATTTGAGTTTGGATCCCATTTGGTCAAGTTTTGGCCAGTTTAGTCCGGTTCAGGCTCTTGGCAAAATTTTGAAAGGGAATTGGATTTTATGATCCAAATTGGGTAAAACTTGGTGGATTACTTTCAAATGGCATGTAGAACACTTCTGTTTGGTGGTTGAAGCCCTGAGGTGCCAAAATCACATAGTGAGACATCATACGCGTATGATGTCTATTAGTGCATTTTTGGACCAATTTTCTCTATAAGCTTGGTTTTGGCTTTAGATAGGCTTATTCAGTGGATTTATCAAGTGGATAGAATTTGGACTAAAAATGGCTCTGGAGACATCATACGCGTATGATGTCTTTTTCATCAATTTTTCATGGGATTGGTTCTGTGGACTCTCCATGTGCTAGTGAAGGACTGTTTATACTCAAATCTTGGTTTGGACTTGAATATGTTGGATTTGGGACAAAAACAGGCTTTGTATGAAGGATTTTCTCTTAATTGGGCTAATGGGGTGATCCACTTGACCAAATGGTTCCAAACTTCATATGTAGCATGTATTAGATATATATAATGGATGTATGATGACAAATGAGCATTTTTGGCTCTGTAAGTGCAAATAGACATCATACGCGTATGATGTCTTTTGTGTCAAAATGGTGCTCTTTGGTTCCAGATAGCTTGTAGATGTGTTAATTAACAATCCTACAAAGTTTCAATGAGTTTGGAGTTATTTTGACAAAATTAGGACCAAAAATCAATTTTATGGCCTACTTTGCGTCTTTTTGGTTTTCCTTGGGTTTTCTAACTCCAATTCTCATGATACTTGGTTCATAGGATGTGATTAACATGTGGAATGAGGCTATGCACTCAAATGTTGAAATGGATGTGAAAATCATGCTGTGAGACATCATACGCGTATGATGTCTTTTCTTGAAATGTCGGTCTTTTTATGCAAAGAATGCTTTATGCTAGTGCCCTAAGCCCTGCTAACTAGTTTTCAACTTAAAAAGTCATCAGTTTAGCTAAAAAGCCCCCTTATAGGCATTTCAGTCTCCGAAGTCGTCTTTTTGCCTTGGAGTTGAATTTCTTCAACTTTTCTTCTCGAGAGTTGCATTTCCCGCTCATTGGATATGTTGTGAAGCCACCTATTTGGGTGAACTTGACTTTGGCTCCCCGTTCTCCATCTTTCTCCATTTGGTTGCCCGAAAGCTTCTTTTTCACCATCGGTAAGTGAATCAGCTTTCTTTTGGGTTTTGCTTGCAAACATAAGTCATCCATGTATATTTGAAGCTGCTTGTGAAGTTTCATGTAATTTGGTCGTCAATTTTAGCCGTTATGCCAAAATGACGCTTTGTGTGTCCGCCGCCGAATCGGTTGTTCCGACCTACTTTTGGTGATCCAAACCCGGAGATACTCCAAGGTTGCATTGCCCTCGATGTTGTTAAGCTTCCTGAGAAGTTTTGTGTCGTTCCGACAACTTTTTTCTGTTTGCCTCTTGCAGGCTCTGTTGACCTAGGGTTTTTCCAGTCGTTCTTTCTCGAGCTTTGAGTGCTAGAAAATCATCTCCTATACTAGGGTAACCCACCTCTAAGTTCTTGCAAGGTTTGGTTAGGCGGTTGTGCCCCTACCTAGCGTTCCTCCCCATTCCCCGTCTGCTCTTGTTTCTTGGTTTTGGTGAGTTTTCGCGACAAAAGTTAACGATAAGCATCAAAAGCTTATGGCAACGAGTCTACCTCTCATGTCTGGTGTCCTCTGAGCTCTCGTAGCAGTCGTAGAAGGCGGTAGAAGGTCGGATGCTCCTGTGTGCTCTTTGCTCTCTCCAAGAAGGTAATAGTGGAAATGAGCTTGATAGTGAAGTGAAAAATACTTAACTTCGGGCTTCCCGGATCACTTGTTACCAAATTTGACATGTGCTCCTATCTCGTCGTGAAATGCACTTTAGGATTTGAAATTTCTCAATTTGGACTCCGTTTGACCTGTTTCTGAGAAATCTGTCAACTTTGGCAAAATTCTGTCATTTCGGGCTTTCCGCAACTTTTTCAGAATTGTACCCCATTTTTACCATGGGTTGCCCTTGTCATTAGGATCATCACCGTCTATTCTTTTCTTTTTTTCGATCTCATTTCACCTGCTTTTTTATTTTTCTTTTATTTTTATTAAGAAAATCATAAAAAATAAGTACACATACACCTAAACTATGACATCACACACACACACATAAGCTTGATAATGAAAGAGTGTAAGAGAGTAAGAGAGGAGATGTAGACTTGAGTAGGGAGTACACATCATAGCATAACATAGTATAAGAGAGAGAAGGGGAAAAATGAGAGCATCTACACAAGAAAGCCCTAAATATTGTAGTCCCAAACTCCATGACACCTCTTGTGGAGTTTGGTATCTATAATTTAAGATTATTTGTTGGTGTGAAAAAATGGAGGCCCCTCTTTTACACTTATACCACTTTAGTTATGAGTGGAGCATATCACTTATTGCATGACCCTCTTAGGGTGAGCTCTCACTATTCTATTTACAAAGCAGCCATAATGGCTTATTGATAAAAGATCTAAAACACTATGCAAATATAAAATGGCCGATGAATTTATTTATCGTCGACGCCTTCTCCTCAACTCCCAGAACTCCAATCTACAATTTATTAACTCACCATTAGTAAAAATAAAAGGATAGCACATTAATTATCCACCATTACGCCCAGATATCCCAATTATAGTTAACCACATACAAAAGGAGGGTTCCCAGTCTCGTAACACGTTGCATGAAGTGTTAGATAAGCAATAGTTGCTTGAGTTGCACTTGAAATGGATGCAAGCTTTTGTGGCGTGCGTTATACCGTTCAATGCTATGCACAATCTCATATTTTAAGATGCTTTGATGAACACATTCAAAAAGCGCCTGTGCTTCCTAATTACAACAAGATGCGCACTGAGTATCTACATAAAATGAAAGACAATACTGAAGCCATCCTCAAACGCACATTAGTAGACTTTGTTCTTGCATATGGTTGCACCATAGCATTAGATGGATGGACTAATTGTCAGAAGAAGCCGATGCTCAATCTGATGCTTATCAACCCTAGAGGGTCCATGTTCATAAAAGCTATTGACAGCTCATTGAAAGAGAAGATGAGCAACTATGTGGCAAGGGTGTACGAGCGTGCAATAGCAAGGGTAGGTTACCAAAGCATGTAACTACTATCATCACAGAAAATGCATCCAACTATAAGGTTGTAGAAAAGGCTATCCAAGCTAAGTATCCAGAAACTACTTGGGTGCCATGTGCTTTGCTTCCAAAGGACATTGGTAAAATGGCTTGCATAAAACAAACTCTATTGGATGCAAACCAATTGGTAAAATTTATCAAAAAGTATCAATTTTTGTATGCTCTTTTTCGAACAGTCACCCAATAAAACTTTACATATATTTTGTGTGACAAGGTTTGCTACCGCATTCTATGTTCTTGTCACCTTTCAAGAAGTGAAGTCTACATTGATTGAAACTATAGATGATAAATGATCGGATGCATGGCTCAGTTATAAGTATCCTAGCTATCAAGATGCATCTACAAGATGTGCACAGCTTTGTAATGTGGAGAAGATTGTCACTTTGGCAAAATCATTTGTAGATCTTTTGCAAACTATTGATAAAGACTCCTTTATCTTTGGCCGAATTTATTGGTATATATTAGAGGCACCTTACACAAGGTAAGAGAGTATGTTGGCTTTGGTGCAAAGGACAGACCTGCCATAATCATAGCTGCCAACAAGCGATGGGTGTAGTATCAGAGGTCATTGCATGGCGCAACATTTGTATTGGATCCTAAATTCCAAAGGCATCAACATTTTGTCAATAAAGAGGTCATGACCAACTTCAAAACAGTGTGATCCCAACTCGTGGGACATGAGGATGTTGATTATGCTAACAGTTTCAGGATCCATGGCATATAGATGCCATTACCAAAACAAGTGCACCTCTATGGTGGAAGGAGTATGGCAGGGACAAGGTAAAGCTACAACACATTACAGTAGGGGTAATCAGTTGCTACATCAAGTGGAAGCTGTGAGAGGAATTGACCGGCATTTGACTTTATGCATACCAAAAAATAAAATCGGCTACATTCTAAATGGGCTGCTAATTTGGTGTATGTTGTCTGCAATATGAGACTTATTCATAAGCCCCAAAACATTGCAACAAGAGCAACACAAAATCACTACGGTGTCTTCCAAACCCATGAACCTATCACTTGGCTATCTCTACAGAAGTTGATGACGATGATGATATGGAATGGGAGATAGCCTCAGAATGCTCATATATGGATGAAATAGATGATATGGTTGGTGTGTTTGACGACGACGATGATTTGTGACTTAAGCCTTGTAACTTTTGCTCATTCTATTCTATGCTACTTGATGTTCTCTCTCTCTCTCTCTCTCTCTCTCTCTCTCTCTCTCTCTCTCTCTCTCTCTCTCTCTCTCTCTCTCTCTCTCTCTCTCTCTCTCTCTCTCTCTCTCAAGTTTTACAAACAATTTTGTAAAAAGATTCGCAATTATAGTGTGCGCATCTATCGCACGTGTCAATGCAAGGGTCTTGTTGTACACTATGTGCAAGCCACAAATGGCTGCAAGTGCACAACCAGAATAATCTAGCAAGCTCAAGAGAGCAAGGTTGTGTCACTCACTGCCCTATGCTCGTCTTCGTGGAGTATTCTTCTCCCTAAAGAAGAGGGAGCTACCGATGTGTCGCGCTCAACCACCTCGCCATCGTCGTGCCTTAATAATGCTCTCTCTCTCTCTCTCTCTCTCTCTCTCTCTCTCTCTCTCTCTCTCTCTCTCTCTCTCTCTCTCTCTCTCTCTCTCAAGTTTCACAAACAATTTTGTAATAAGATTCGCAATTATAGTGTGAGCATATGTCGCACGTGTCAGTGCAAGGGTCATGCCATACACTACGTGCGAACCACAAATGGCTACAAGCGCACAACTAGACTAATCTAGCAAGCTCAAGAAAGCAAGGGTGTGTCATTCACCGCCCTACGCTCCCCTTCGTGGAGGATTCCTCGCCGCGAAGAAGAGGGACCTACCGCAGTGTCACACTCAACTGCCTCGCCACCTTCATGCCTTCGTAATGCTCTCTCTCTCTCTCTCTCTCGTATACATGTTAAGTATGGAGCCTGATTTACCCTTGTAATTTTTTGTGGTAAAAGCGCACATTTGTAAGGCCCCCATTATGAGGAGAATCCATCGTGCGTGAAGGAAAATCACTCACCGAAAACCAAAATTTTCACAGCCAAGAATCAGGGGCAACTTTACGGGGCCCTGAGACTTTTTTTTCCCTCGCCGGAATATTCCTTTTTGCCGGAATATTATGGCCGGACGGCGGCCGGAAAGTGGTCGGAAAACAACCGTCGGTTGGCCGGTAGCCGAATTCAATGGCCGATGGCCGAATTCAAAACCGGACTTGTCTTCTCAAGGGTGGCCACACATGGGTGGATTGGAGGGTCCGATTTGGACTTATTCGCACAAGGGCAGCTACACATGGCTGCCTCTCATAAGAGAGGGCAGCCCTTTTGGCCTATAAAAGGAGGCCATTTCTACACACATTTCATAGTGTGAAGTTGATGCATCAAGGTGAGTGTGAGGTGGTGAGAGTGAAGCAAGGCGGGAGCTCTATTAAGGGTTTAATCCCTTTGTAAACTACTTCTTCTTTTGAAGTGCTAAAGCCATTGAGTGGCTGCTTTTCCGTGGACGTAGCCCACATTGGGTGAACCACGTATATCATGTGTACTCTCTCTCTCTCTCTCTCTCTCTCTCTCTCTCTCTCTCTACTCTATAATCTCTTGTGTGTGAAATCTATCTCTCTCCATTAAGTAATCTACTCAAATATCTATTTAGCTACGTCTTATTTCCTAACAATTGGTATCAGAGCAAGGTTTGCTCGTAGCTAAGTTATCTCAAGGAAAGGATTCCTTGAATTGAGTGGAAGTTATGGCAGAGGAAGGGAAGCTCAAGATTGAGAAGTTCAACGGCAAGAACTACCAACATTGGAAGATGCAGATTGAAGACTATCTCTACCAGAAGGACCTCTATTTGCCACTAGGCGGTCTTGCAAAGAAGCCCGCAACGATGGCAGATGAAGCATGGATTTTCCTTGATCGAAAGGCACTAGGAACAATCCGATTAAGCTTAGCGTCAATGGTGGCCTTCAATGTTTCGGAGATGAAGACCACGGAGGACTTGATGAAGTCACTTGACGACTTCTACGAGAAACCATCAGCATCCAATAAGGTATTTCTTATGAAGCGCTTGTTCAATCTAAAGATGGCAGAGAATGGTTCAGTTGCAGGACACCTAAATGAATTTAACACAAACATAAGTCAACTTCGATCGATGAAAATCAATTTCGATGACGAAGTGTGAGCTCTCCTTATACTATCATCTCTACCGGATAGTTGGGACAGCCTTGTGATGGCTGTCAGTAATTCTATTTCTGGCACAAATACTCTTAAGTTTGATGATGTTGTGGGTGTTCTCCTAAGTGAGGAAATACAAAGGAGAATCACAGGAGAATCATCAAGTGCTGCACTATCAGTAGAAACAAGAGGAAGGCCTAAGGAGAGGTTCAAAAACCAAAAGGGTCGTGATCGCTCAAGACGGAGCAAGTCACGCACAAAGTCAGTTCTTGAATGTTGGAACTGCGACAAGAAGGGCCATGTCAAGAAGGATTGTTGGTCCAAGAAGAAGAAGGAGACAAAGTCTCAAGACAACAAGCCAACATCGGAGGCGAATGTGGCAGGTAAAGTAGAGCAAGATGCTCTAATTCTCTCATTAGACAATGTGTCTAATTCTTGGATAGTAGATTCTGGGGCTTCATTCCATGCGACACCACACAAGCAACATTTCCAAGACTACACCAAAGGTAATTTTGGGTATTTATTCTTGGGAGATGATGAAGCTTGTGAGATTGTTGGCAAAGGAACAATTTCTATCAAAACTGTTAACGGAAATGAATGGAAGCTTAAAGATGTTAAGCATGTTTCTTCTCTTCGCAAAAATTTGATCTCGGATGATGAAGGTCACAACATTGCATTCGGAAACAAATGGTGGAAGATCTCAAAGGGATCTTTGGTGGTTTCCAAGGGAGAAAAGGTCGGTACACTTTACTTGTGTACTGTTAGCACGCAACCTTCAGCTTGTGCAGCAAGTACAGAAGTTGACAGTGCGGTGTGGCACTACCGGCTTGGGCATATGAGTGCCAAAGGAATGCAAATCCTTCAAACAAAGAAGCTTCTACCAGGTTTGAAAGAAGTGGACTTAGAGTTCTGTGAAGATTGTGTTTATGGTAAACAAAAGAGGGTAAAATTTCAAAAATCAGGAAATGAAAGAAAAAATAAAAAACTTAAGTTGGTTCATTCTGATGTTTGGGGTCCTTCAAGTACGCCATCACTTGGTGACTCATTGTACTATGTAACATTCATAGACGATGCGACTAGAAAAACATGGGTTTATGTCATGAAGAATAAATCCGATGTATTTTCCGTATTTCAAAGGTGGAAAGCCTTTGTGGACAATGAAACAGGTACCAAGGTTAAATGCTTCACATCCGACAATGGAGGTGAATATTGCAGCCAAGCTTTTGAAAGCTTTTGTGCTAGCAATGGCATTCGGAGGCAAAGGACAACCCCAAGGACACCTCAACAAAATGGGATTTTGGAAAGCATGAACAGGACAATCATGGAGCGAGCACGAAGCATGCGGCTACATGCTAGCCTACCGCTTGAGCTTTGGGCGGAAGTTGTAAGTACGTCTGTGTACTTAATCAATCGGTCACCCTCAACGGCATTGGATGGGGGAGTTCCAGAAGAGGCATGGACAGGTAAACAGGTGAATTATGCATTTCTCAAAGTGTTTGGGTGTGAGGCTTTCATGCACATAGATAGAAGCCTAAGATCAAAGCTAGATGCAAAGTCCAAAAAGTGTTTCTTCATTGGCTATGGAGAAGGTGACTTTGGGTATCGCCTATGGAATCCTGAAGATGATAAAATCTTAAGGAGTAGGGATGTAATTTTTAACGAACAAAATATGTACAAAGATTACTTGGAAAGAAATCAAACAAAAGAAACAGGTGATGAGTACATGGAGCTTGAGGACGGTTAAGACTCAAGGACTGCAAACGGTGACAATGTGCAACAACGCCAACCAAATGAGGAGCCTCAACCTATTCCCCAAAGATCTACAAAAGCAAGTAGACCTCCAGAAAGGTTTGTTCCTTCCTTCAACCATCTCTTGATCTCAAATTCTGGAGAGCGGAAATCATACGAAGAAGCTATGCAACATGAATCCAAAGAAGAATGGACGAAGAGCATGCAAGTGGAGATGGACTCACTATATCGCAACCAAACATGGGAATTGGTTGAGTTGCCTAAAGGTAAGCGGGCACTTCAAAACAAATGGGTGTACAAGGTGAAGGAAGAAGAAGGTGGGAAGAAAAGGTACAAGTCTAGGCTTGTGGTAAAAGGTTTTTCTCAAAAGAAAGGTATTGACTTCAATGAAATATTTTCTCCTGTTGTAAAAATGAACTCAATTAGGCTTGTCTTAAGCCTTGTGGCTGCTCATGATCTAAATCTTAAGTAAATGGATGTAAATACAGCATTCCCTCACGGTGACTTAGAGGAGGAAATCTACATGCTTCAACCAAAGGGGTATGAAGTAAAAGGTAAGGAGAAAATGGTTTGCAGATTAAAGAAGAGCTTGTATGGTTTAAAGCAAGCATCAAGACAATGGTACTTGAAGTTTGATCGATGGATGTTGGATCATGGATTCACAAGATGCAACTCGGATCACTACATCTACACGAGGAATTTGGGAGATGGGAAATTCATCATCCTAATGTTGTATGTTGATGACATGCTGATTGCAAGTGCTAACATGCAGGACATCAAAGACCTAAAAGAGGAGCTGTCTAAATCTTTTTCAATGAAAGATTTAGGTGCTGCAAAGAGGATACTTGGTATGAAAATATCAAGGGACAGGATGAAGAAGACAATAAAGCTATCTCAAGAAGATTACATCAAGAAGGTACTAGAAAGGTTTGCAATGCAAAATGCAAAACCAGTTTCTACACCTTTGGCTGGTCATTTTAAACTAACGAAGGATATGTGTACAAAGACACAAGAGGAGATAGCCTATATGTCTAAAGTTCCATATGCTGCAGCGGTAGGTTCTCTAATGTATGCTATGGTCTAGACAAGGCCAAACATTGCACATGCAGTGGGAGTTGTGAGTAGGTTCATGGACAACTCAGGTAAAGAGCATTGGCAAGCTGTGAAGTGGATGCTTAGGTATCTAAAAGGGACAACAACAAATGCTTTGTATTTTGGAGGAACTGATATTTTTCTAGAAGGGTATGCTGATGCAGATATGGCAGGTGACAAAGATACTCGAAGGAGCACTACTGTCTATGTGTTCACGGTTGGAGGCACAGCAGTAAGCTGGGCTTCAAAGCTGCAAAAAGTGGTTTCACTTTCTACCACGGAAGCAGAGTATGTAGCAATGACGGAGGCAAGCAAAGAAATTATGTGGCTTCACAGATTCTTAGAAGAGCTTGGATTCAAACAAGACAATTGTGTCTTGTACAGTGATAGCCAAAGCGCTATCCATCTTGTGAAGAACTCAACCTTTCATTCAAGGACAAAGCACATTGAGGTGAGATATCACTTCATACGCACTCTTTTGGAAGAGGGACAGCTAAAGCTAGGAAAGGTGCATACAAGTGAAAATCCTGCAGACATGTTTACAAAGGTGGTCAACAAGGAGAAGTTGAGCTTTTGCTCATCTTCAATCGGCATTCAAGGATAAGAAGCCGGAATGGAAAGCAGTCACAGGTTTGGTTTGGAGATCAGTCTCCAAGTGGGAGATTGTTAAGTATGGAGCCTGATTTACCCTTGTAATTTTCTATCGTAAAAGCGCACATTTGTAAGTCCCCCATTATGAGGAGAAGCCATCGTGCGTGAAGGAAAATCACTCACCGGAAACCAAAATTTTCACGGCCAAGAATTAGGGGTAACTTTAGGGGCCTCGGGGGCGAAAGCCCCCGATACTTTTTTTTTTTTTCCTCGCCGGAATATTATGGCCGGCGGACGGTAGTCGGAAAACAACCGTCGGTTGGCCGGTGGCCGTAGTCAATGGCCGGTGGCCGGTGGTTGGAAGTCAATGGCCGGTGTCCGGTGGCCGAATTCAAAAGCGGACTTGTCTTCTCAAGGGCGGACACACATGGGCGGATTGGAGGGTCCGATTTGGACTTATTTGCACAAGGGCAGCTACACATGGCTGTCTCTCATAAGAGAGGGCAGCCCTTTTGGCCTATAAAAGGAGGCCATTTCTACACACATTTCATAGTGTGAAGTTGATGCAACAAGATGAGTGTGAGGTTGTTGGAGGATCGACTCACACACCCATGTAGTGCATGCAAACACTACCTAGATCAACATAATGTCAATCGAGGACACAGATGACACGATAGGTACACGGAGGAAATCTCTTTAGCTTGTCAGGCTGAGACCATCCTACACATACAACACTCTGGAAGGCCAACTATACCACAATCAAGAACCTCACTACTCTCAACTACACCACCTAGCCACATACACACATACATTAGGTAACTCACCTAATCATGCCAGATTCGTACGAAACTTAAGGAACACCATCCCCTTACTAGGATACACCTGTCCCTAAGCTTCTACACTCAAAACCCTCACTCTAAACCCATCTGCGGAAAACGCGTAGGATGACAGCTGAATTTTGAAAGTGCCCGAAACTGAAATTTATGAGTACCTATGCGTAGCTTATGTCGCCACGATTCTATAGACTACTAGCACGCAGAAAACAAACATCGTTTGATACACTTATTGCCACAAATAGCTCGTAGATGCGTCGGCGTGTGCGCTTCGTCTCGCATGGAATGCTTGGCGTTGTCGCGTAGCTCTCCTCGAGCCTACAGCAATGGTGTAGTCGGATCTCCAATATGTTGAGCGAGCCGGGCATAGCGAGAGGATGAAGCTCACGCTCACTCTCTTTCTCTCTCACACACAGTAGACGGCAGCGCTCAAGTTTTGATTATGATTAAAGTCTTTTTCTTTACAAAATGACCTAGGTACCTTATATACTTAGGCTACCTTAGGTTTAACCAAAAATGGGGTTGAAAGGTTCAAATGGCTTTGTATTTACAATCTGGAAGTGCCATTGCACCCCGGCTTCTGAAACTAGAATAACTACTCATTACAAATGACGTTTATAGCCATAATCCGCAGCATTTCATAACTCGCAAAAGATAAGACTTTGGTACGAAACTTGAGTTATGTTGTGTTGTTGACCCAGCGGTCAACAGAGGTGGTGAGAATGAAGCAAGGCTGGAGCTCTATTAAGGGTTTAATCCCTTTGTAAACTACTTTTTCTTTTGAAGTGCTAAAGCCATTGAGTGGCTGCTTTCCCGTGGACGTAGCCCACATTGGGTGAACCACGTATATCGTGTGTACTCTCTCTCTCTCTCTCTCTCTCTCTCTCTCTCTCTCTCTCTCTCTCTCTCTCTCTAATCTCTTATGTGTGAAATCTATCTCTCTCCATTAAGTAATCTACTCAAATATCTATTTAGCTACGTCTTATTTCCTAACAATACACACACACAAGGAGAAGAAGAAGAAGATGGAGATGGAGCAAGAGCACTCTTCAATTGCACAAATGAGAGAATGAGTGATTTTTAGGTTTAGGTGACTTTTATATGAGCTCGCCCATTCACACTTGGGTGCCCATGCTTAGCCAACTAACCTTTGAATGTTCCACTTAGAGTGCAACTCTCATCGGCGATCACTCTTACCTTTTTCCTATTGGATCGACAAGACCTGTCCCTGACTCAACACAATGTAATGTCCGTGGATGTTTATTGGGCCGATGCCCATTTGCCAAGGTCAGTACCAAGCGATAGGTGGCGTTGGGTAGTCCCCAAGCCTCATATTCGCCTGATGTTGACTTCACTCTCGCATCAAGGTCAACACCAAGCGATAGGTGGCATTGGACAGTCCCCAAGCCTCCTATTCGCCTAGTATTGACTCAACTGCCTCTTGTAATGACTTTAACACCAAGGTCAGCACTAAGCGATAGGGAGCATTGGGCAATCCCCAAGCTTCCTATTTGCCCACTATTGACTCCTCTGCATGAAATATAGTCACATCACCAAAAGGGTCTCCATCATCCAGTTACACCAAGGTCAACACCAAGCAA
This sequence comes from Adiantum capillus-veneris, assembly GCF_014529385.1. Lineage (NCBI taxonomy): Eukaryota > Viridiplantae > Streptophyta > Polypodiopsida > Polypodiales > Pteridaceae > Adiantum > Adiantum capillus-veneris. Next base: position 158,805,017 of record NC_140934.1, on the reverse strand, counting down.
TAGGGAGCGTTGGGCAGTCCCCAAGCTTCCTATTTGCCCAGTGCTGACTCCGATGTCTGACTTGTCGGTTAACATGCCCCCTTTCTGATGTAGATTCCATCCTCGAAATCTATTGTGTTGAAGCTCGGTCTTCAAGGTGGAAGAGCATTTGAGATGAATGTCCTTAGCCTTCTTCAGTCACTACAAAATCAAACAACATTGGCATAGTAATTGCATTTTCATATACAATTAAAAAGCATATGCAGTTGTAGGCAGACAAATTGACTGGTAACAAAATTTTAAACAATTTGTCAGCCATAACATTAAATCGTAATATAATCAAACGCCTAAACAGTTGTAAAGGTCAAAAACTAAACAAGTCTGGGTCGCTAATTTAACAATCGAAAGGCACTAGAGATCAACTATTAATACCATGGGCAAGCTTCTCAATTTTCTCTGGTCAATTAAGTTGTTTAATCGCGAGAGCCAAGTTTTTCATGTCTGAGGGCTGACTAGAGGCTATACCTAGAAGACCTTGACAGTGATTCAATTTTGATGTGTGTACTTATTTTGTATGCCTTGGGTTTTTTGCTTTTCAAGGAAAAGCACCCACATTGGGAAGCTCTAGGGCTCTAGTAGCATAGTCGATACATGTGAGTGAAGTACCAAATCAAGCTGAGATTTCTCTTCTCGCTTAAGATTTTACATTGTGGCACTTTAATTTTTTTGTTTGTTCATTTTCAGCATTTTAATTTTGTAACTTTGGGGGGTCATATAACAATGTTACCCTCCCCATGCTCATCACATTCATCAAAATTCCTCTCACATGCTAGCGTACCTACCAAATCCCATTCACAGGCAAGCACGGAAAGACCAAGTGAAATACTTGTGAAAAGTAACGAGGGTATCTCTCACCCAAGGCAGGAGTGGATGACTCTAGCATACTAGCCGTATCTGTACACATAGATAGATAATGATTAGAGTGCAAATATTATATGGGTCGTGTCTAAAGGCCGTTGCCAGAACTCATAGGTTTCCAGATTTTTGTTTGGTGGCTCTTGCTCTTTTACTTTTTTATATTGTTTTTGTGAGTATAAGGCTTTATATATACATTCCCTAAGATTGGAGATTAAGAGGTCAGGGAGGAAGGTTGAGAGGGAAGCAAGTGAATGATGGATGTCAGCAAACACTCCCCCTTCCTTGGATAGATCATACCTTTTGGAATGATGTCATCATCTTTTGAAACCAATTATTCCAAGTTGTATGGGTGAAGACTTTGACCAATAGTTTTCGACCACCCTAGGCATTTCATCTAGTTGCAAGGGTGGTAAGGTACTCTCCCATGATTTTATTTGCAACATTGTTGTAGGTGGTGAACTTACAATGGGAGGTGCAAATTCTTCCTTGTTTGTATGGATATGTACAATGGTAGGTGGAGGTTGTATCGAAGCTTTTATTTTTATATACGAACTACATGAAGAGCAAGAAGCTTCATTTGACTTCCTTGTTCCTGAGCTAGGTGGAACAAATCGTTCTTTCTTCGGTACCCAAACTAACTCTGGAGCGGGTGTGTAGCATTCCGTGATTTTTTCCATTCCGCAATCTTCAATTTGTTTTGGAGCTACAAGATTGGGCTCACATGGGCCAGGTGACAAGTAAGAGCACAATTTACGTTTTGGCACCCAAATTTGATCATTTCCTTCATAGTAGCCTTGGGCTTCCAACAGTTTTTTAGGAATCCAACGCAACGTTTCTTTACATTTCTTGGGGAAAGTGGACGTCTCTTACCAGGCTCCCGTCTTTTAGCACTAGCTATGGTCGCTAAAGAAGCTTTAGGGACCCACTAGTATGTTTTCTTTGTTATATTAGGATGGGTCTTATGTGTCTCAATCTTTATTTCAACTACAGCAATTGAAGCTCTAGAGAGTTGGGCTATGGAGACATTTGGTTCAACCTCTTAGACATGCAATGTTTTGGGTTTTATTTTGTTAAGAGGCAATATCTCAGGGACTATGGCTTGAGTGACAGAGCTAAGATTTGTTTTCTGCATTGTGACACCCCCAGTCTCCCAATCAACAGTGCATTTAGTGGCTATCACTGTTAGCAGCAAGCTAACGCGGACACCATTTTTCGGAGTTCTCCTTGTAAAACATTTCTTATTTTGATGAATCGGGCATATTGTAACTCCTATTTTCTCGAATAAACCTTGTAATTAATGAGCCGGGGCTACAAGCTTCCAGATTGTATCAGCCAGTCATTTTCCAGCTTGGTAGAACTCCATATTTTTAGTTTTGACCACCCAAAAACCTTGGCAAAGGTATAAAAGACAATTTTTTGTAAGTTTTTTATAAGCTTTTGGATAATAAATACACAGTGTGAGCTAATGGTGCTCACTTCTCTCCTTCTCGCGCTTCCTACTTCCTCTCCGGTTGTCACATTGCGATTGTGTTTGTTGCATTGCAACTGCAGGTAAGAGCTCTACGCATTGACGTAAGTCATTCACAATATTTCGTAGCTTTTGGCATCGCCGACCCGGGGCCTAATTTCATCATAACTAAGAATTTACACTTTTAAATCGAAAACTAAACATAGGCGGGGTATTGGGGCATCATTGCTAAGCATTTAGATGCATTCTGGGTCGAAAACTACTAGGTCAAAAATCCACACTGCTGTTAATAATCGCGATTTTGGAACTTGACCTAAAGTGGGGTTTGAGATCTTAGGCATGCGTGCTTAGGTCTTATAAACTTGTCTTAGAAGTTTTGCTACATCTAGATGTCATTTGATGCTGTAACGGATGTGATTTGCTTGCCGAAGAGCGATTGGCTTTTGGTGATTTCAATCACGTGAGTGTAGCTTTGTTGTTTTTTGAGAGATTGACAACCTCTTGTAGCCTCTATGCACTAGTCGAGTCAGCTTCGTCCCATGGTTTGACAAATTAATCGTGGTTCTCGCTAATACTGCAATAAGATAGGATGGTGAGGTTAGACATGCGTTCCACATTTGGCGCCGCTGTCGGGGATCGAAGAGACCTAAACTAGGGAAAAACACGAGCATCTTGTGTAGTTGTCCTTTAACTTCCTCTAGGTTTGCTTAGAGTTCAAAAGTTTCTTTTGATAACCGCATAGCTTAAGATTGTCGTCTTTTGCTGTGTAGAGGTAGCTTGGAAGTAATCGTACTTGCTGAGTACCTTTAGGACTGTAGGATTGTAGATTTAGATTAGGATTTGGAGAATGATTGGTAGACGAGACAAGTCTTAAGATCAAGACTCTGAAAAACATAAAAAACACAAGAAAACGAGTGTTTGTGGACACTTTCCACAACCCCATTGCATGAGAATCTAGGAGTAGGGTAAGTAGGATCCGAGGTGGATTTCAGAACATTGCTCTCTCTGAAAGAATCAAGTGTGAGTTGTTATTGGAAGTTGTAGAATTTCAGGTCTACGGCTAGAAATAGCTCGAAAAGACTCAAATCCACTCAATCCGACTGGAGAGTAAGCATAAGAGTTGTCTGAACCAGTTGGTAATCTCAAAGACACTTCGAGGTAAAAAATTTCATGAGTTGACCAAAACTCAGATTATTTACTTGTTCTTGACATTTTAAGTTTTGGCTTGATTCATAGGCTTAAAATAGCTCATATGAAGACTGTCCTTGAGAAAATTGCAAAAAATTGCTCATTTCAAGCCTAAAGTTAATAATCGTGATTATTAACTTTCTGCTCTAAATTAGCCAAGATTCATACCATTGACTCATTGCATGTATACAAACAACTTTTGTAAAGGCCCAAAAGATTTGGATCACTAAATTAGCAAAAAATTGGGTAAAAACTAAAGTTTGTACTGACTTTTTGAATCTTGAGTATAAATTGAGGGAAAATTTATCCAAACTTGTTGAAATTTGATTCATAGGCTTATGTTGATGTAGACCTCACAAATCCATTTTGGTGAAATTTGGATCCCAAAAGTGAGACTTAACCTAGATTCTCGAAATCAGAGTCTATGGACACAAAACTGTTGATAAACTTGATTCAAATTTGTCCAAACTTGTTGAAACTTGTCCAAAGACTCTAACAAGTTGTATACTTGCCAAACCTATCAAAAAAGTGAAAGAAACTGACAAAAGTAAATAATCGTGATTATTTACTTCTGTTATCCAGACACATCAATTTTGACATTTGAACTTATACAGTGAGATAGACCAACATAATATAGAGCCACGGGGCAATTTTGGGGTTCAATCGGATTGAAATTGATACATGTACACATAGTTTTCAGGTTGCAGATCAAACCTTTGATTTTTGCTAAAGTCAAATCTAAAAGTCAAATTTTTTACTCTCGTAGCTCGATTTGAAGTGATACACAGAGACCAATCACGAGAATAGCAAAAACTCTACTGTCTTTATATAAGAATAGCTAACTTGGTCAATTTTGTACAGGAATCAGGTTGCAGACGAGGAATCCGTGGCTTGACAGAAAGTTGCAATTGACTCAAGTGGACATTGACGACAAGTCGATCCAAAGGTGAGTCTCTATACAGGGCTTCATAAGTCTACACGAACCTAGATCTGGTCGTATACTAGGAAATCAAGGCATACTCGGACAAACCTCCAATAGAGTATCTACCGAAGAAAGCGTGAATCAAGGCAATTCCTTGCACACAATTCCTAAAGAAGTCTCGGACACTTTTTCAGATTCAACATCCAAAATGTCTTCTAACTCGACTCACGCGAAAATCGGAACGACAGTGCGCTATAAGCATATACTATCTTTTTACAAGACTAACCGTCATGGAGCCCATGTTTACTTGGACCCTAATGAGGAGTATGCTATTTGCATTGATGACCATGGTATTGAGTTCGAAGAAGAGGTTAGGGCAAACAAACAAGGAAAAATGTACATGGATCGAAATGGAACTCAATATTTACAGGTCGAAAACCCTGATGTGAGAGACAAATGGGGGTTAGAAGTAAAGCTATAATCCCAGATATGACAGCAAAAGAAGGACCACCAACTTTAGAATTCGAGGGATATGATCAGGTAGACTTGAAGCCTTTGAAATGGCTTAGAACGGATAATCCTAGGATCGGAGTTTATTGTTGGAAAGATAGAACATAAAAGATCTTCTATGGACTTCTCATGCCAAACCAGGACAATTAACGGCCATGAAGATCGTCTATATCTTTAAGATCAAAGATAAGGGATCAGTAGACCTACCAACCTACCTGTTTAGGGATTTTTATAACAACAACTTTGTTATGATGACTCCTGAGGAGGTAGAACAAACCAAATACCAAGGGTGTTCCATCCGAGATTGGATATTAGGGCAAGGACCAGAAACAATTCCAAGGGATGAACACCGTGAGAGATCATCTGAGAGTAATGTGAAGAAACCAGAAACCACCTCATCACGTAGAAAACCGGGTGATACTAAGGCTAGTCCAGGGCTACATGAGTCACCATTTCCAACAGACTAGTTTGAAGGACTTAGAACAGGACCAAGTCCCAGAAGACCTGGAGTTGAACCAAAAAGACGTGTCAGACCATCTGATTTTCAAAAATGGGTCAAAAAATACAGTGGATCAGGGGATCCATACAACCACTTAGCAAGCTTTAAGCAAGTGCTAAGAGCAGAGCGTATATTCGATTTCCATACTCAATTAGAAGGGTTTGGAATGACATTAGAAGAAAAAGCTTTGACATGGTTCCAAAACATTCCACCAAGGTCAATCATGGACTTGAACACATTAGCTCAAGGATTTGTAGCTGCTTGTTCCAAAACGGGGATCAAACATAATACGGTAGCTCAAATCTACAGCTTTAAACAGAAACATGGTGAGTCTGTTAGGGATTGTGCAACTCGAATGAAACAATACATTGCCAGATGCCCAGAGAAGGAGATACCTACAGAAGAACGACTAGTATCTTTGTTTCCGGAGGGACTCCTAAACAAAGAACTTCATGCTATACTCTATAGTAAAAAGCATACAACCCTAGAAGCGTGTGTCTGATGCTATTGACCTAGGAGACAATTGCAAAATTTTCAACGAAGAAGATGTACCTAAGGATAACCAAAGTGAGAAAACAGCATCCACAAAACCAACACAAGTGGGAACGGCTACTGCGGCACCACTCTCAGCCATAGAATATATGCTAAAAAGGATGAACGACATGATGAACAATATGCAAAAAGCACCTATGAGAGGACCAGGACAAGGGATACCTCCACAGGGACAACCAATTAGGCCACAAAAATGGTGTGCAATCGAGGGTAAATGGACCAACCATGAGACCCATGAGTGCTACTTCAGACCAAAGTATGATGGGAATGTTCAGTACGTGTCCATGAGGCCACAAGGACACAACCCATGTACAGACATCAGCCTAATATGGCCCAAGCTCAAAGACCACCAATGGGTATGGAAAGACCTCAACCTGTGTTGGGACAACAACTTCCGTATCCATGACATAATGCAGTGCCTGTAAAGTACATGCACTCTGAAGGAGTCATAGATGAACAAGCATTACTGCCTGTTACACCCTATGCAGAGCCTAGTCCATCTACAATAATGGTAGAAGGGGATTGGTATAGTCCACATCCACCACCAATGGAAGAAACCGTGACTTATACTCCACTAGAGCTCGCACCAATGTATTATGTAGCTAATCAAGGTGTCAGACCTCCCATGGGAAGACCCATGATGAAGCCTAGAGCAAAAAATTGTCATAAATGTGGTGTTGATGACCATTGGAAAAACGAATGTCCAGAGCCTGACAAAAACCTCAAACCAATTGAAGCCTATTGCATACAATGTTGCAAAAAGGGGGGACACTTTTCGGAATATTGTCCAAAAAATCCTTTGAACAAGGGTAAAACCGTATTAAACGTAGTTCAAGTGATGCCTAGTAGCTCATCAAAGAGTGAACCGATTGTTCCAATCAAGGTAATCACTAGAGCCCAGGCAAAGAAAAAGAAACACAACTCCTTTGATGATTCAAAAAACACAAAAATTTCTTTTCAAAGAATCAAAAGGAGCAGAAGCAAAAGATATGAGATGAGAAAACAAAAACAATGGGTTGAAATCGAAGAGAAATAAAAAATGCTAGCCCAGGACAAGTTGAAAGAAACTGGCAGTGAATTCAAGGAAACAACCGTGAAATCTGGAGGATCCATTCTGGTTGATAAAATTTTTGAGCCTATTAATGCCACCTTGGAAGCCTACCAAGCAGGACTTAAAGTAGGCCAAAACATGGAAAACAAGTGGAAAAACTATCCATTTCCAGACATGGAAGCAGCTAAGCTGGAAGCTTATCAAAATTTGGTAAGAATCACGCAAGAAATGCTGGAAAAACAAAAATCCAAGCTTGAAAGAATTGCAAAACCTGAAGAGCTTGTGGTAGAAGAAACGAAAGCAAAATCCGATGTGATGGCAGAACCCCACCTTGAAACAAATGAACCAGAGCTTATAGTGCCGGACAGTGAAGATGCCTTGGACGGAATTCCATTTGTAGAGGAAGACTGGCTAGGACACTTATGGTAAAAAGTGAGAGAGATCAATGATGGGAGCCTAACTTTAAAGTCAACTCCTATAGAGGAAGTCTGGTTGGATAACCTACCTTCTGATATGAACATGGATTTACAATCCTTGTACGAGGATTGCGGAACGGAAGCTTCAGGAATGTCGAAACCATTGACATTAAAAACATTACCTTCTTACTTGGGAGATAACGAAGATGAATCCATCGTGTGCAAGACCGCTCAAGTAAAAAGAGTTGATCAGACCCTAGAAGTAGATAACATTCATTCAATCATGTCTACACCCATCCAATGCACTCTTACCTTGGGAGAACTGTTAAAATTCAGACCATACTTGTGGAATGATTTACAGAAAACCGTAGAGAAGGTGGGGATAACGGGGTTAATCTCGAAGAATTTGGAAAATTTGAAAAATGAAATGGAAAACAAAGAGATTCGATCAGTTTCATGAACAAAGTCGGAGAATATTATGAAGGGGAAGAAGGAAACACCACCCTCCTAGTGAAATATAATGACATTGAAACCATGGCGATATTGTATAGTGGAGCTGGCATAGCCATAGCCACTAAAGAAGTATGGGAATCCTGGGGACAACCAACCATCAGACAAACTCGAATGAAATTGCAGTTGGCTGACAGACACATTGAGAGACCATTAGGGCTGCTTGAAAAAGTGATAGTCAATTCCTGTGGAATTGAATATCAACACACCTTTGTCATAGTAGACTTTGGAAAAAAACTCAACTATGAAATCATATTGGGAAGACCTTTCATGCGACAGGTACAGCTTATCCAAAATTGGGGAAACAACTATCTGTACTTCAAGTAAGTGGGATCTATAACAAGAGTCAATCTAAAAGATCACACTTATAGAGATGTCTTGAAAACACCCATCCAAGAGTTTGATTCAGTCTCTTCGGTTGAAATTAAACTCGCATCCTGGTTAAACAAAGACACTCCTATTTGGATGTGCGGAGCTTCAGAAAACGAAAGCTTAAGACGAGAAGAATGTATCCTAGAAAGGGACTGCACATACGAAGCCTACGTACCTGAACCCTTTCTAGAGCATTTATTTGTGCCATTCGAGTGGACTCAAATTTTAGCGGCAATGGATGTATGCGTGAATATGTCTATGCCTACTCAATTTTACAATGAGGATGGCTACGACATAATTCCCATCCAAATGATTTCAATCCTTAACATTGAAAATGAAGATGAGGAACCCAAGGACTTAATGAAAGCTCAACAAGTCTTTTCAGACCTCTATTATGACGCAAGTGATGAGTTAGATGAATACTCAACTACCTCAGAGGATTCGGGGTCAGAAAAAGAGCATACGAGAGCTAAGTTACTCTTAAAGGGAGGGGAGGAAAAGTTTTTTGACTTTCCAAACCAAAAATCAAGAAGACAAAAATGGTATAGACAAAAGAGGGACACCGGAATTGAGAAAACATGACCTATGCCATCAGTCTCCAGTAAAACACAATTCCTGATGCAGATAGATGCTAATGATTGTGTCAAGGACAAAATAACTGGCAGATATCCTTCAAACAACAACTCAAAAATGTCTCAGACATCGAGAAAAACAAGGAAGGGTACTCAAGAAAAATCACACGATAAGAAACCACTCATGACCAGAGTCGAGCGAAAAAAGAAATATCAAGAGTTGAAAAAATCTCTAAAGAAGGTATACACAACCGAAATGGAAACCATGGAAGAAGATGGTAAGGATGCAATGCATGTTCCATCCCATTACAAAAAGTATACTCTCCAAGATCGGAATATCATAATTGAACAACCTGTTAGGATACGATGGAAAGAAGGTGAATCTTACGAAGGGCCTGAAAACGCTAAAAGGGTAGACTTGGCTGAACCACGAGAAGAGCCTAGACCTACTTACATTGCGAATGACCTAACAAAAGAAGAAGAAAAGCTTTTGCTGAGCTTGTTAAAGGAATATCGAGATATCTTCGCTTGGTCTTACAAGGATCTCAAGGGTGTTGATCCAGAAATCTGTCAACATACTATACCCATGAGAGATGATGCGAAACCAAGTAGACAGAGACCATACACGTATAATGAAACAATTGCCAGAAAGATAAAAGAAGAGATTAAAAAACTAAAGAAAGTCGAGTTCATTTACAAAATTGAACACACAGATTAGGTGTCCCCAATTGTGGTAGTACCCAAGAAGAATGGGAAATTACGAGTGTGCGTTAATCTAAAAAAGGTGAATGCAGCTACCATTAAAGACAACTTTTCTCTTCCAATAACTGAGCATGTATTAGAACAAGTTGCAAGAAAAGAAGCTTACAGCTTCTTAGACAGCTTTTCGGGATACAATCAACTTTTGGCTGACCCAAAAGATCAGCATAAAACTGCTTTTGCAACAGAATGGGGTATATTTGCCTATCGGGTTATGCCGTTTTGGTTAACTAATACTCCAACCACGTTTCAATATCTTAGGAACTTCTTAGAAGTATATATGGATGATCTATGTGTACATTCATCAATCCAGGTTGATCATTTTGAACACCTCAAAAAGGTATTCGAAAAATGTAGACTTTATAGGATTTTCTTAAATCTTGAAAAGTGCACATTCATGGGAAGACAAGGAAAAACTCTTGGACATATAGTGTCTAAAAATGGCATAGCTACTTATATTGAGAAGATTCATGTCATTGCTGATTTGCCTAGACCAACAACAGTCAAGGGGTACAAGCCTTCATGGGACATTGTGGATATTACCGACGATTCATCTACATATATGCTATAATTGCAAAACCCATGTATAGCTTGATTACGCACTTTGAATGGACCGAGGCATGTGAAGAATCCTTCATGAAGCTTAAGCAAGCTCTCACCTCAGGTCCAATATTGAAGGCACCAAATTGGGATAAGGTATTCCATGTACATGTAGATGCTTCTATTTTTGCTATCGTTTGTATACTAGCTCAACCAGGAGACAGGAAAATTGACTTTCCTATTTCTTATGCTAGCCGACAATTGAACATGGCAGAAAATAATTACACCACCACAGAAAGACAAGGAATAGGAATGATCTATGCCGTTAAAAAGTATAGACATTACCTATTAACCAACAAGTTTGTGTTTTTTGTGGACAACCAAGCTTTGTTGTATTTGGTCAACAAGCCATGCATCACAGGGAGAATAGTGAGATGGTTCATCATTCTTCTCGAATTTGATTTCAATGTGGTTGTAAAAAAAGGCACTACACATCAACAAGCAGATCATTTGTCAAGGATTGTTTCAGGGGAATTACCTAAGGGGGTAGACGATGACTTACCAGATGCCTATTTGTTCTCCGTGGAAATGATACCTAGATGGTCGGAAAACATTGTGTCATTGATGACAATAGCTCAAGTGGATTCACAAATACCACTTCCTATCACAATCGGATTAATCGAGCAATTGGCTATGTATCAATTACTAGCTGGAAGGCTATACAAAAGAAATCAAGACGGGATATTGCTCTTATGCATTAACCCAGAAGAAAAATAACAGTATCTAAGTCAAGCACGTGTTACCATAGTAGGACTTCACTTTGCGGAAGACCAAACTATGCAACGAATCTTGAGACTTGGAGTATTTTGGCTGACTATGAGGAGAGATGTTAGATCTTTTGTAAAGGATTGCCCTCAATGTCAAAAACAAACACCCATTCCTCATGTAACATTGTTTCAAATGTCACTTGTTCCTAAGTGGAGTAATTATCTGGTTACTTACTTATCGAGCCGAACATTTCTTGAGGATATGAGTAAACGTCGTCAAAGAGAAATTGAAACTGAAGCAAGAGACTATGCTCTTATTGGGAACCAATTGTATTGGAGAGGTAAAGATCAATATTTGCATCTTTGTGCAAATGAAAACGAGTATATTCCGATTATAGAACAAGCACATGCTGGATTAGCTGGAGGTCAATTTTCTAGTGAGACCACTACAAGAGCAATCTTGATGGCAGGCATATGGTGGCTAACACTTTTTGCAGATGCCAAAGAATATGTTCGAAGGTGTGATGCTTGTCAATGAGCAAAAATGCCAACACGAGTAGATAGCATGCCCTTAAGACCAATGCTTAATGAGTTTATGGTCATCCATAACAAATCAGCTCCCTATCACCCACAAGCAAGCGGACAAGCTGAGCATACGAATAAAATTCTTAGCTCGGTGCTGACTAAAGTGGTTATTTCAGGGAGGATGGACTGGGAAATGGATCTCTATGCTGCTCTATGGGCTTATCGAGTTTCATACAAAACAGCTCTAAATGTTACACCGTTTAGCCTTGTTTATGGTCTTGATGCCATACTGTCAATAGAATTTCTATTGCCAACATTAAGGGTAGCACATAGTCTTGAGTGGACTGGACATGAATTGTCAAAAAGACTTGAAGATTTGGAAAAGCTAGACGAGCAAAGGCTAACTGTTGTAGCTCATATCTATGCACAAAAGCGAAAACAAAAACATTTTTTTGATTCCCACTTAATCACAAAAATCTTCAAGAAAGGGGACTTAGTTCTAGTCTATTCCCTTAAGCAACACATTCCCAGGTTTAAGAAAAAGAGAACGGACCATTTATCATTGAAGATGTATCTCCAAGTGGAGCAGTAAAATTGTCCACCCTAGATGGTGAACCAATGGCTAATTGGATTAGTGGATGTCGTTTAAAGAAATATAATTTTCCATTAACCAATAAATTTCTAGAAAGAGTGCATGCAGCCAAACAAAGGAAGATCAAACGACAGCAGGTTATTGATGAAGCCCAAGAGGAAGCTAGGCTTTGGGTACTCAAGCGGAAAGCTGCTCTCAAGAATCAGCAGATACCGATTCCCATCAACACTTTGGAAATAGATGATCGACATTGGGAGTTACCTAAATACGCAGTTTCAACAGATGATGATTGGTTAGATGGAATGGACCTGCGCATCAAGGTACAGCTCAACAATCATAGCACCAATGCTTTGGTCGACACAGGAGCTAGAGTAAATGCAATCAGCTATTCCACATACAAGAAGGAAACAAGTCAAGCATTGACGGCAGGAATAGCGACAATCAAAGGATGCAACAAGAAGGATGTTCATGTCCTCATCATTTTGTATGCTTGCCAGATGAACACATGAATGGACGATGATTCTTGGAATTCCCTAGATACGTACATACAAAGCAATACCAGATTGGGATACGAATCAGCTAAAGTTGTCACCTAAAGGAGGGCAACTCACTGTTCCAATTGCACCAAGCAGGGAGGAATGGAAAAGAAGCAATCAGCAGACCAATCCACATAGTCAATTTTCTCCATCCCCTCGACAATCAAATGCTACATGTCGCATGCAAGGAGTCATGAAAATTTGGGTACCAAAAGCACAGCTTAAGGATAAACCGATTCAGATCTGGGTGCCTAAAACTTCACCGACGAAACAAAAGAAGGTTCCACGGGTTCGAACACCAAGACGAGCATCTTCGAGCAAGGAACCTAACATGAAAATGGTTTGGAAGAAAAGGGAGCACTTATCTTCTCCACGACCCGCGAAACCAATCAGGCAATGGCGAGTTAAGTCTCAACAGACTCCACCACACCATGTAGCACCAAGCCGACCGAGCTACCAATGGAGAGAAAAAGCTCGACAACATACGAAAGTTCTACCAACAATTCAAGCAATTAGTGTGCTAAAGCACCCTGATGATATAATCAAACAGAGCACACAAGCTACAAGATTTGCTCTTTGGAAGACATCAGCAGCAAACCTCGACATCGGAAACCCTTGAGTTAATTACTCAAGACCCAGCTCTTGCACAGAGTATTGGTTGAAGTGCATTGATCTTCATATCATGGTAGAGCCAACCAGAGATATGCATAGACATTGTTGTTCAACCCATGCACATAGTCGTCCTCGAGTACGCCATCTAGGAGGGGTGGAAGGGCACTAAGTACTAATAATTAAGGGCAATGTTTGAAGGAGAGGAAAAAGTTTGATGTTAACATGTGATTTTTTTGCAAAGTTACCTAATAATTCCCTTATAATTCATCATCAAGGGAAAATTTCACTGATAATATCTTCCCGATGAGTATAAATAGTATATATACGATCAGAAAATCATCAAAAATAGTCCTTTTTTGAGTATTTTTCATCATTTTTGTTGATAATGAAGCTTAAAAATGGAGAAATCCAACAAAAAACAATAAAGATGTGTTTTTCAAGGGATTTTCTTAATTATTGGATTTTTACTTTATTGTTTTATAATATTTTGCTATTTTCTTTTATTTTTTCAAATAAACAGGTCAAAATTAATAATAAATAGCAGGGAAGCTCATATAGAAAAATGGAAGACACGATGGTGATCAGAAAGACAAGGTGGACAAGCACAAAAATTTTCAATGAAACCAGAAGATGGAAGCGGAGAGCCTAAATTAAGCGGCCAAGCCTACTTTTGCAAAATTCTTGCAGAATGAGCTACAGGAATCCGATCAGGGAAATTTTTGAGTCTAACATAGATTTCATAGCCTAGTAGGACTAACGGGGTATTTGGGGAAAATTGGTTCGGGAAGTCCGGGTATAGATATCCATGCTAGGCTAAAACCACCTCATTTCCACTTGGAGCCTTTGCAAAGAGAGATTTCGGCCTCTTTCGCGGGACTTTTCCGGAGCCCACAGTTAACTATTTTCAGCGCCGTCTCACACGAGACATGAGGGGTAAGTTCTTTACTCGACGATGATCCATTTTGTACATACGGTAGCTAATCTAAAGCCCTAGAAAAAACCCTAGAAACCGAGCAGTGCACGAAGACCTACGACCTAAAACTGACCATAGTGACCTACCAGCTTGACCAAATCGGATGGGATTTGAACCATAGCATGCTCTAACATAATAGAACCTTTCTATACCATCAGATGACCATTCAACTGGGGTAAAGGGGGTCCCCAGTAGAAAAGTTAGGTTTTTGGCAAATGCCAGACTTCCGACTTGACTCCACAAATGGCTTGCTTATGAGGTCCATATACAATGTATATGATTGGTTTGGTGAAATCCATAAAGCAAAGCCCTCGAAAAGCAGAAAATGGCTCGAAGGTTACATACTGTCAAATTCAACATACGAGGTCAAACTGACTCCAAATGGGCCAGAATTGGACAGGTTGCTTCACGACTATGTTACAGACAAGTCCAAAGCCTCAAAGTTGACCGACCAACCCAACAGACAAAGTAGTCACAAAAAACGGTGATTTCAGAGTCAACAGAGCACAAAGTGATGCCGGCATGACCAAACTTCACCAAATTCAATTCAGGACTTGTATTTGGTGTACGAAACATGTCTAGGTCAGAATTTGTAGGTTTTGCAAAGTTTTTGTCACTGTTGTAAATAATCGTGATTATTTACTTTTGCATCAATTTTGCTTGGAAATTGCCAAATCACCTCACCTATCATGTGTACACACCTATTACATGCCAAAAATCAAATATGAGCCAAAATGACCACCCATTACTTGTAAAATTGCCAAAAAAATGCAAAGAAGTCTTTGCAAGCCAAAATTTGGATTATGGACAACATTTCTTGATCCAAATCACTTCATATCTCGTATACAAGGTCTATACAATACGTAGAACCAATCTGTACCAAAAAATGTCAATTTTGGAAGAAAAGTTAATAATCGCAATTATTTACTTTTAGGTCAAAATTGGGGAATTTGGATATCTTGTCATCATACATCCAAAGTACATGAAGTGTTAAGCCCACTAGCCAATTTTGAATCAATTTGGAGTTCAAAATCTCAAATTTCCTTTATATCTACTGTTTCAGAGACCTAAAGCCAAAATCTGGTACCATTTTCACCCCGTGCATCCAAATGAGCCTATATTTCACTCAAAGCATGTATTTGGTATATACTTCAAGCTTACAAAGCCAAGTTTGCAAAAAGTTAGAAATTTTCCTCAGCTGTAAATCATCACGATTATTTACTTTGGTTGCAAATTTTTGTTTTGACCATACAGTTTTGTTCCTTGCATGTTTTTATACATCTTTGCTTATTCAAAAATTGATTTGAAGCAAAGTGGACCAAATTGTCAGCATTTCAGTCCAAAAGGACATTCCAGAGAAAAATCCGACAAATTTGCTGACTTTGCACTCTATTCACTGAACAGGAGCAATGCAAGCAGCGGAGAGGGCCAAGAAGAAGCTAAACCAAAAAGAGAAACTACAAGAACTACCCACGTATCAACTAGACCCCGAGTCGGTCAAAGCAAGGCATCCTACCTTTCTAGAGAATAGTTGGAAGAGCACCACACAGCGGTCTTCACTGGCAGGTTCAAGACCCGTTCAAGAGTGAAGAGGGGTATCAGGTGGAGTAGCAACTCCTGCCCAAAGAGGTCTATGATGTAGCTGCCAAGCCAGAGACAAAAGAGGCTAATCGCAGGTTGGGGCTCAGGCATTTCTACGAACAAGAGCCTTGCGGAGTGGACTTTCAAAAAGCTTACAAGCTTCCATCCACCATCAAAGAAGACAGAACCGCACAGATATCAGATACCCAAGGGAACAAGGTCGAGGTAGTGATCACAAAAGAGATAGTGGCAAAGACACTCAGACTGCCCACTAAAGGAATGACCATGCGGGCAAGAGACAGAAAAACCACAGGCACATTTACCAAAGAGACAACCGTGGCTACATTCGTTGATCTTATCCACAAACAAGTGGAAGATCCAGCCCATTTGTACCATCAACACTTCCATTTTCTGGCAAAAAGGCCACCAAGGTACACTACACCAAATCATGTCGTGGCCACCATCTTCACTCAGGTTCTCAAGTCGACGACAAGGAAACTAGTGGACCACGCGTAGTATGTCTTGACAACCTTGAAGGACACCAAGAAGGAAGTCAAAATCACGTGCTTGGGTGCACCAGAGGTGTTGACTAGAATAGCATATCATGCCATCGGCATAGCCGACAACCTACTGCTTGCCCCTGATCAAAATACATGGATCTTGGCAGCACAACCCTCTCCACGAGCTACAAGGTCAGGTAAAATGTCACATAAATCAGATGATGAGTTAGTTGACAGCTCGCCGGAATGGCATAGCAGTGAGAGCTCTGACAACGAAGAAAAGAGAGCTCGGAGAGAAGAGATGAAAAGGAAAGTTGTGGCCGCACACCAAGAAGAGCCAACTCAAAAACAAGCACGATTTGAAAGAGAGAAACAGGCTTACCAACACAATAGGCAAGCACAAGGGAAGGACCCAGAAAGTGGGTACCTGCAAGACTTAAAGGCCCTCGAACAAAGCATCATACAAGAAAGGAGGCGGATGATCCAACAAAATATTTAGAAAGAATGTACCAAGAGGCTAAAGCCCTAAAGCTGAAAGAGGCAGAGGAAGCTGCAAAGAAAGCCAAGGAAGCGGAAGCCGATGAGATGGCTAGCCAAGAGCAATGTCATGGATCTCCCTGACCCATCTCACCACCTCCAGAACAACAAGACCATCCCATGCCTAGCCCACCACCATCACTTGCAGGCAAAGACACCAATGAAGAAGCAGAGTCTGACAAAGAGAAACATTCTGAGTCCACCCAACAAACAGAATCTGCACAAGAAGCTGACCACCTCGACGGACAAAAAGAAAAAGAAGCCTAGCCGGAATAGGAGAAGGCAGATGAAGAGACTCAAAAGCCAAAAGAGGAACAGGTAAGTAGATCTGAACAAGAGACTAATAAGAAAGAAGATGCAGAAAAAGAGCCTACCACTGCACATGAGATAGAACCTGAGCCAGAAAAAGAAGAAAGGCCGGCACCTGAAGAGACAGCAAGGTTAGAGACAACACCATCCACTTCTACTCAGCCATAAACTACCAAGGCATCAAAGCCTCGGGATGGCCAAGAAGAAGACCGACCATCTACCTCCACACAAGAACCCCCAGCAATTACGACGCAGCAAGAAGCAATACACGAGGCTGCATGCACATCCCAACTAGCACAACAGGAGGAGTGGCAGACAAATGATGAAGTAATATTACAGGTCAATGAATATGCACGGCAGATGTAGGAAATGACGGAGAGACTCCGTTCAGCAGCTTTAAACCGCAGCCAAAAAGGCCAAGGAACTGCAAATGGTGATCGACGCTCTTCAAGGAGAGCTAGAAGACAGGATGAATGTCATCACTGATGTCCAAAGACAAGTGCAAGAGCTGAAGGCAGAAGCAGAACAACATCAGTTAGCCAGAGATAGGCAACAAAAAGAAATGGGGGAGTTAGGTGATTTACTCACCAAATTATCTGATTCTTGCAAAGCAAAAGACGAGCAGCTGACAGAAGTTACAAATGAACTTCTTACGACCTCTCTATCAGCTCAAAAAATTTAGGTGCAGTTAGATGTTGAGAATGCTTCTCTGCAATATTCTGAACAGAGGATCAATGATCAGGCCATTTTCTTACGGCAAATCAGAGAAAACCTAGCCGTGGCCTCGATCAAAGGAACTGATGAAGTGTACAAGGCACTTGAAAAGAAAAACAAAGACCTAGAATTGGAATTAAAGTTAGAACAATCACAGTGTAGGGACCTGGCACTGATGCGGGTTCAAAGAGAGGAGGAGCTCCTAAAGGAGATAGCATAACTCAAACGGATAAATCAACTCCTCAGAGATGGAAAACCAGACACGCAGGAAGAGGCACGCACTTCAGAGCCGCCACAGATAGACATACCCTCGGTCTCTTTTGCTAAGTTTGAGACGCAGTCCACAGCAGAGCCGAGTGGTGATGAAGATTTTCAGGTTCACATCACAGATGCAGACACAGTGCCAATGGTCCAACTGTCAAAAGCTGAAGAAGACGCACTGAAGGAGAAGATCACCCTAGGCGTTGTGAGCAGTGGAAAGCCGCTATGGATTGGGAGTTGAGAGTCTTACACTCTGTCAACATCACTCAACTCACTCCCAATCAGATCAATGCCACCAGTCCCTGTCGTACCCTCTCATCAAAGTAGAACTATTACATGTAAAAGAAAGGTTGTACAAGGATATGCAAGAAGATGGTGCAGATAAAGACCACCCAAAGTGGAGGTTAAGCTGGCTGAACAAGAATCCAAGATACCTGATTTTGTTCACAAGAGCACCTGCAACCCTACAAAGAGATCCAAAATTTTGTCATGTACCCAAGCGCATGAAGCACTACAAAAGAAGAGGCCAACTTGGCTCAACTTCCCCAGGCTACCAGCTCCAGAGAGAGGCCAAGCGACAGAGGAATACATGGTGAAAACCCTAACGGGTGCCATGTCTTTCTTCAAGAGTCTGCCAGATCTCTCCTGTGCCATGTTATGTAAGATCTGCAGAATGCTGCTCACATGTATACAAGTTTTTAATGAGCCTGAGCAAACAGGATCCCCATGGCTATCATTCTTGGAAGGAAACAAAGGCTTATGCTTCGATGTGAGTGGGCAACCTTCAGAGGAGGTCCTTTACGGATTCTATGCCAGATGCAAGTTCCTGCCATCGAATAATATGCTAGCCTTTGAAGAAGCATTCTACACTGGATTCTTCACCTAGCGAACGAAGGTATTTGCACCGGTGATCAGCAACCTAACATCCAGGTTTGTAGGCTACTCAGTGGTGGAGCTAAAGAATCAAGTCACAATGCAATTTCTGCAAGTACCCGACAAAGAACGAAGAATCAGATACCAGAAGGCATTGGACACACTTAAAGACCGCCTCGCCAGTCGTCAACCCGAAGACTATTTCAGCCCATAAAGTTGTGTCAAGGGACGACACAGGCGAGGAGGTGGGGAATGTTAGCAGCAAGCTAATGCGGACACCATTTTTCGCAGTTCTCCTTGTAAAACATTTATTATTTTGATGAATCGAGAATATTCTAACTCCTATTTTCTCGGATAAACCTTGTAATTAATGAGCCGGGGCTACAAGCTTCCAGATTGGATCAACCAGTCATTTCCCAGCTTTGGTAGAACTCCAGATTATTAGTTTTGACCACCCAAAAACCTTGGTAAAGGTATAAAAGCCAATTTTTTGTAAGTTTTTTATAAGTTTTTGGATAAGAAATACACAGCGTGAGCTAACGGCGCTCACTTCTCTTCTTCTCGCGCTTCCTACTCCCTCTCCGGTTGTCACATTGCGATTGCGTTTGTTGCATTGCAACTGCAGGTAAGAGCTCTACGCATTGACATAAGCCATTCACAGTATTTTGTAGCTTTTGGCGTCGCCGATCCGTGGCCTATGATCCGTGGCCTAATTTCATCATAACTAAGAATTTACACTTTTAAATCAAAAACTAAGCATAGGCACGGTATTGGGGCATCATTGCTAAGCATTTAGATGCATTCTGGGTCAAAAACAACTAGGTCAAAAATCCACAGCTGTTAATAATAGCGATTTTGGAACTTGATCTAAAGTGGGGTTTGAGACCTTAGGCATGCGTGCTTAGGTCTTATAAGCTTGTCCTAGAAGTTTCGTTACGTTTGGATGTCATTTGATGCTGTAACATATGTGATTTGCTTGCCGATGAGCGATTGGCTTTTGGTGATTTCAGTCACTTGAGTGTAGCGTGAGTTAGATGTGAGTTGTTAGTTGTTTTCCGAGAGATTGACAACCTCTTGTAGCCTCTATGCACTAGTCGAGTCAGCTTCGTCCCATGGTTTGACAAATTAATTGTGGTTCTCGCTAATACTGCAATAAGATAGAATGGTGAGCTTAGACATGCGTCCCACAATCATCCATGTGCATCCTAGGTTTATATTACCCTACATACTTCCAGCAGGCATGACTAAAAAGTCTTGAGCTACAACCCCACTGTCATAACCGATAGAAGTGTGCCAAATTTCAAAAACTGTAATTTTTTTCTTGTTGACACCCCTCACTTGGATAATACTCTCAGATAGAGATCGCTTTCCTAACTGACACCACACCCCATATGATAGTAGATTATACTTAGCACCCGTGTCCAATAAGGCATTATATAGCACTTTCCATAGGTTCTATTTAGCTCAATAGGGTATTGTAGAGTTGTGTCAGAGTCAAACCAATCATCCTCTATTTCAAAGTGGAATGCATGTGTAACTCCAAGGTTGGCCTCTCGTTGGCGTCTTATGTGTTGTTGTCGCTCTTTAGCCTCAGCTTGAGCTTGTATCTTCTTCAATTCTGTTTGTGCCTTGGCTGCCTTTTTTTAATGGATGGCACGTAGCTCCTCTTGGCTTAAAGGATCATAATATCTTTTAAATTTCTACCATTGAGGAATTCGATGGTTTCAACTCCATCAAAAGTCTCCTCATGAATGGTTCCTTGTAGGGTGATTTCACATACTTTATATGGTCCTTTTCCCGCATATTTTAACTTTTTCTTTTCGTTACGCACTCCATACATAAGGACTTTATCACCAACATTGATATCCTTGTTCTTTAGATGACGTTCAAACAATTTCTTCATTCTATCTCCACAAGTGCATTTTGCATAGCCAATTGTCTTTCTTCATCTAACCTCTCAAGGATGTATAAGCACTCAACTAAAGGGTTACCATCCCAACCTTCTTGTGAAGCTACATGCAGACTAGGAATTACAAACTCCCATGGCATAACTGCTTCTTGGCCATATATCATTTTGAATGGTGTACAATTAATAGCCACTTTGTAAGAAGTACAATAAGCCCATAGGGCTGAAGTCAGCTTCAAATCCCAATCTGTGCGATGAGCTTCCACTGTTTTGGTCAAGATAGAGATTAAGGTCTTGTTGGTGCTCTCAGCTTGGCCATTTGCTTGTGGATAACAAGGTGTGGACTTATAGTGAGCTATCATGAAGTTGGTAGTGAGTTCTTTTATCACTCCATTTATAAAATGAGTACCATTGTCATTCACAATCTCAAAGGGACAACCAAATCTTGTAATAATGTTCTCAAAGAGAAACTTGGTAGTTGATCTTGCATCAGCCTTATGTGTTGCCCTGGCTTCCGCCGACTTTGTCACATAGTCAGTGGCAACGATAATATATCAAGATTGAGTGCTACGAGCTGCCGGACTAATTGGCCCTACAAAGTCTAAACCCCATTTTTCAAATGGTTGAGTCACTTTAACAGGATGTAAGGGCATCTTATCCTTTCGTTGTGTGATCTTGTAACGTTGGCATTCATCACAATCTTTTGCAAAAAGTGATGCATCCTTGAATAAGGTAGGCCACCAATAGCCTGATTGCAACACCTTTCTAGCTGTTAGTTTCCGTGAGAAATGTCCTCCGGCTATACCCATGTGGGCTTCTTGCAGTATGTATAAATACTCATTCTCACGGGCACAACGTCTAAGAATATCATCCTTCCCTAGCCTCTAGAGAGTTCTTGTGATGAGAGAATAAGGTTCACACTCTTTTAACAGTTTTCGAGCTATGGTCCTTACGAAGCTCTTTGGGTGGAAAACCGTTAACTAAAAAGTTCGCAATCTTCTCACTCCATTCAAGTATGGTCTCGACTAGGAATAGAGAAGTATCAGGCAATTCATCATCGACTCTAGTAGGGGCTTCACCATTGGGTATGCGAGACAAATGATTTGCCATGACATATCTTTTACCAGGTCTCACCACAACGGTAAAATCAAACTCAAGGAGAATTAACAACCATCGTGTAATTCTTCCCATGGAACAAGGTTTATTTACTAGATACAACAAGGCTTGATGATCCACATAGAAAACAAACTTGTTAGCAAGAAGGTAGTACGGAATTTCTTTGCTGCATAAATCATAGCTAAACCTTCTTGCTCTGTAGTGGTGTATTTTCTCTCGGCATCATTCAATTGACGACTTGTAAAGCTAATGGGGTAGTACAGTTTATGTTCTCCTAGTTGAGCTAGAACACACCCAATAGCAAAGTTCGATGCATCAATATGCACATGGAAAATTACATTCCAATCGGGCACTCATAAAATGGGAGCGCTTGCCAAGGTCTTTTTCAATGACTCATAAGCATGGTCACACTCTGTGGTCTAGTCGAACTCAATAAGAAGCTGTACAAAGGACGAGCTATCTCGACAAAGTTTAAAATAAATCATCGGTAATAACCAACATGGTCCATGAACCTTTGAACTCCTTTATAGTTTGTAGGTGGTGGAAATTCAGCAATGGCTTTAATTTTGCTCTCATTTGTGGAAATCCCCTTTTTGGACACTATGTGCCCTAAAATGACTCCATGTTTAACCCAAAATTGGCATTTGAAAGGGTTTAAAAAGATGCGATACAATCTGCACTTCTCAAACAGTTTTTGTAAGCATGATAGATGTTCTTTTCAAGAGGAATAAACACAAAGGTAATCTAACAAAGCTTCGCAAAACTCCCTCAAATATTCGCTAAAATTAATCTTTGAAAGGTAGCAGGGGCATTGGTTAAGCCAAAATCCATAACACGAAATGCGAACACTCCAAATTCGGTTATAAAGGCTATTTTAGCTTGGTCTTCTAACGCAATTGTGATTTGATTGTATCCAAAGTACCCATCTAAAAAGCTATAAGCTTCCTACCCTGCAACTCTTTCAAGCACATGTTTTGAATATGGCAACGGGTAATGGTCCCTCCTAGTGGTGGCATTGACCTTCTTGAGATCCACGCACACTTTGAGTTTCCCATTCTTTTTTGGTACAATCACTATTGGAGACACCCATTCTGATGCTCAATAGTGTATATGAATCCGCATTCCACAAGCTTTTCAATCTCTTCTTGAATGATCTTTGCATATTTAGGATTCATTGGGTAGGGTCATTGCTGAACTGGTTTAGCCATGCTATTCATGGGGATTGTGTGTTGCACCACGAAAGGTGGAACACCTGTCATATCATGATATGTCCAAGCAAATATATCCCTAATTCCTTGAGAATTTCTTTAAGTACACACTCCTCAATCTCTGTCAGATCTTGGGCAATGAAGACAGGTTTGGACTCTTCTCCTAGTCTGCTAACTCTATTTCCTTAACTATCGCGTGACCGTCATAAACTCCATTTCTTCCATCGATAGATTTTCTTTGAGCCTTTGTATACACAACCTTACGTTCCTCTGTGGTGTAGGATTTGAAATGTTTAGGTGCAGGGTGTAAGTCTGTGGGGTCATGTTGTTCTGTTGACTGTGATTTCACTTCCGATTTCTTTTGTTGTTGAGCTAACTCTCAATTTTGTCGTCTCCTTACGATACGGCTCAACTTTGGCTTCTCTGTAGCCTCTAGTTGTGCGATGTCAATGGGTTGTGGACTACACCAGCATCCAATATAATTTTGAACAAACTGCAACGCTCATGGCCACCTGTTGCAAAGAGCGTGTGCTGAATGCTCTGGATAGCCAGCTCGCGAAGGTTTTAGTGGCACGTAGGTACTGAAAACCACGCAGTTCTGAAGTTCGTGCATGGTGGTCGTAGGTGGCACCGCGGGGCCACACAATGGCAAGAGGTGGTGTTGCACAACGACAATGGGCTGCACAACAGCGGGTGGGGCTGCACAGTGGTAGGGGATGTATAACGCTTTGAAGGTATTCACCCCAGTTATCTACCAACTTCTAATGAGCATCATAAGCCCCTTTCTTTTCCTTTATTCTTGTACACACATTTTCTCGATCTCTTTGCCTCTTATATCTCTTACTCTTTTTGTATAGTTTTTTATTACGACAGATCTCTAGTGAAGAGTCACTGGATGAATCGCTACTTGTGTCTTTTGATCCCTTGGATAGATTGTCATCTAGAGTACCACTGGGCCCTGAATGATTTGTCCCCACATTTGCACTAAGATTTTAACTCAGATTCTTCGTCCTCAAAGTTAATTTCAATTGATGATTCTGACCCTAAATTGTGTGGGCTATAGCCTTCTGAGACGTTAGTGGTTCCAATGCCATTCAGACCTTCATCTTGTAGGTCATCAGAAGCTACATGCATTGCTTCTAGCATATTTAAGGGTACGAGTGGTGGCATTTCATCCCCCTCGGGTGTTACCCAGTTCGTCCCCCTGTTCCCCAAGTGTCTATGGTTGCTGCTAGGTGGACCCAATCCACATTGTCCAACTCAATCATCCCAGGTAGTACATCCATATAAAGAGAATCTTCCCCAACATCAGTGTCTGCTTTACACGTGTAACAATAATGCAATGGGGCCGAGTGAACTGTGGTGTCAGATCTATGATCAATTATAAACCTGTTTCCTAGAGGATGTGTTCAACCAGTTACAAGATCCACTCGAATGACAGAATCTTGGAACTGCAAGTAGACATGGTTTTTAGACCAATCATGCACCATTTTTGCTTCCCTCATGAAAGGACGTCCTAAGATCATCTCAAATGCTATAGTGTGCTTGGAGAAATCCATAACTTGAAAGTAATTCTTATTTTATGTCCAAAGACCTTGATCTTGAGATCTTCTAGCATCCCAATAGCCCAAAAGGTTTAACAATAGACCCATTGGCCATCTTTACTACTATGGTTGTGGTCCCAAGGTGAGGTCTTTCCATAGTTCCCCAGCAATTTTTAGTCACAATGCTAACCCCAGCACCACCACAAGGATTCTCTTCACAGTTAATCCCTTGGTAGTGATTGGTATGGTTGCATTGGATTCATCGCCCTCAAAGTATTGTCCCAACTTGATAACATGTATTTCTACAATAAGGTTCTTATCTAGGTCGGGTTGTGGATCTAAGTGTCCCTCCTCTATTGGCATCTCCCTAGCTCCAACCATCTATGCAAATTGTGGTAGCCCGACCTTCAGTTCTCCATTGAGGAAAGCTCGAAGAGCTAAGAATAGCTCAAGGTCTCCATATAGTTTGGACATGATGGTGGTTCTAACCTCTGAAGCCATGAAATCCATCAATTTGGTAATATTTAACGACACCTTTTGGACTTCAATCCCTTGACGTGGGGAAGATGGGATCTCCATTTCTTTGATAGGATCGGGTAGTCCCTCTGTAAACATTCTTTTCAACAAGAAGTGAGTATGCCCACTTTCCCATGACTTTAACTCACTTTCTTCTTGGATGACACTAGGTATGGCTAGGGGTCAATGGACTTTCTGAGGTTGTTATTGCGTAGGGAACACTGTGTCTATAATATGGATCTACCTAGGTGCTGGTTCTAGATCCCTTTGGGTATCTTCTACCAAACTCCTTAATTTCTTAACTCGCTCGATCTCCTCTATAGGGTTTGGATAAGTTCCTATCTTTTTCTTGGATCCTGGCCATTGTGGCTCATGACGATCTTCCTTGCTCGTTTCTTTCTTAGTGGTTGTTTTAGTCTCACGGTTTCACCTGAATCAGAATCCTCTTCAATGTCGTTCATATATACAGGGTCGTCATCAGTCCCTATGTTGGTTTTTGAATTGGGGTCTGACTTCGCTGCTTTTTGCGATCTCTTCCTTCGTGTTTTCTTCTTCTTCTGAGATTGGGCAATTGATGTCGTGTCTCTTTCCTCAAGAATATAATTTTGTTTTTGGAGCATTGATCGTGTGAGTACGTTTACTGGTACCGCACATACGTACTTTGTGATGGCTCCTCGGTAACCTCAATCAAGTTTAATGGCATGATCTTCGGTGCATTTGGATTATTCGGACATTGGGCAATCAAATGATCTATGCCACATCGATTACACATGAGTATCGGCATTCTAGACGTGCTCGCTTGATTGGTTTGCATTAGTGTGGTGTTCTTTTGTAGCCTAATAGGACACTCGTCCACACAATGTGTACCTCCACACTCATAGCATTGAAGAGGTGGTCTCTTGGTAGTGTAATTGATATTTTGGCCTCTTGCAACAAGAGCAGCTACTTGATAGACAGGTTTGACTTGTCCCCAATAGTCCTCCATGTAGTATTGTGGACTTTCTTCAAGCGCATCAATCCCATAGGCAATATTAGGGCCTATATCCTCCTCACAGCCTTCCAAACAAGCAATAGATGACTCACAACCCACTTGATTCACATAATTGATTCTTAGATGTGGTGGTTGCGGTCCTAGCACTGGAGGTGGTAAGGGTGTTGTTTGAACAACATTTTGGGCCCTAGGGACCATGTGTTGTGATGTTTGTTCAAGAGGTGGAGCCGGCATCACTGCAGGCACTCGCGGTGTGTGTCCATGCTAAGGTTGGTCTATTGGTCATCGCGAGCTTAAATACTATGCAATCCTTAGCTTGATGACCATACCTCCCATAGGAATTGCAATTCCCATTGAATTTTACTCTAAAAGTAGGGCATTCACTGGTACTATGCAGACCATAGCATACTGAGCTCCATTGTTGCTCCCTTCTTGGATACATACGATTGTTTTGCGGAGCATGATTGTCTCTAAGACTCTCTTGAATGGCATTGGTGAAATCTGCTAAAGTCATCTCAGATATCTTTGGCTCCTTAGCAATAGGCTTTAGGATCATCAACTGATGTCCCAATGCTTGCGAGCTAGTAGATTTAGGCTCAACAGACACTCTTTCTCCTTGAATCATTAAATTATCCTCCAATTGGATCGCATTGGTGGTGACTGCTTCCCAAGTGGTGATACCTCTAATGACTAGGCCATTGTAGATATCCTCATGTCGTAATTCCCTAATGAATATATCAAGAAATTGATTATTATTGAAGCGCTCATTTGGATTACAACAAGAATTCAAATGCTTTAAGCGACTGATAAAGTCTCTCACCGACTCTCCTTCCTCTCGTTGGGCTTTCTGGAGCTGAGAGGCTACACCCCAAAGCACTCACTCTCGTATGTATTCTTTTAAGAACATTCTCCTAAGAGTAGGGTAAATCATTTTTCTTCCACCGTTAGGGTTCTATACCAATCCCCAGCCTTCTCACTTAAGGTTAGGCTTAAAGCATTACTCTTATGCAGGTCATTGTGTTCTCCTAGAGAATCGCATATTTGTTCAAACACTTCGATATGCTTTCTCACATCCCCGTCTCCACTAAATTTTTGTGTGAGCTTGTCTATTTGTACTTCCTTACTTCTAGGTTCTCTATCAGTAATGTTATGCATATTCTTAGCAATAGATCGACCGATAGCTTGAGCAAATGTTGCCAAGTCACCTAAGTGAGCAGGCACAGTGGGTGAAGGTGCTCCAGAGACTACATGTGGAGTAGGTATTGGCATTGGGCTTGGCACATAGGAAGCCCTTGGGTTCCACGTTTGGTACGGTGTTGTTCCATGTGGCAGACCAAAGTTCATATGTGTGGCCCTAGGCATAGCAAACATCGGATGTGACATGCTAATGCTAGCCGGTATGGTCCCATGGAAATAAGAGCCTTGGATGTTGTGGTTGTGGAGCATAAGTTGTTGAAACAATGGGAGGGGTAGGGGCTACATGAGCACGAGGACCCATAGGTGTATACGATTGGTACACACTTGTAGGTATTGTTGCAGACATTGAGCTACCATGTAGTGGTGCGTTACTAACAAATGGGGTCCATGGTGTGTTTCTTGGCATGCCCATCATTGGGGTAGGCATGGTAGTTGTGGTGTCATCAAGGGAAAGAGGAGCTAGACTTGGAAAGGTAAAGCTATCACTTGTGAGCTCAGATTGCACTTAGACCCCTAGCGAAACAACATATGGAGGATCCATCAGACTTACCAAGGGAGTCTCTATTCGCGATAAGGTTGGTTGTTTAGTCTTCCTTGTATCCAAGAATCTCATGAGACCCGTCGAAAGCATGTGGATCCCCTTGTTCTGTCTCTCTAGCTCAATAACCCTATGGATGACCTCACAAACTCTTTGTTGTTGATCCTCTACACTAGTAGCACCCGTTGTGGATTGTAGGACATCTAATCAACCCACGTGATAGGTGTGACATGTGTATACTTCGTTTAGAGTTTTCGTTTGTGGTTCGTACTCCCAGTTCTCATTTAGGATTGCTCCATCTAGGATTGAGGTGCTAGGGGTGTCCTTTGAACTAGATGCAATGTGGCTCTCTATGGGTTGACCCTTAGTGGTCACTAATTCAGGAGCACTTGATTGCTCTCCTAGCAAGGATATTGACATAGGGGATTTCGCTTTTAACTCTCTTTGTTGCTCTGCCTTGTGTAAGCTCTCGATTTCCTTTTCCCTAGCTGCAATGATATATCACTCAACCTCTTGCACTTGGGCAAGGCTTCTACCATCAGGTAATATAACCTCAGAGGGGAATAGCTCTGAAGAGTCAGAGGGTGCAATGAATGAAGTATTCACGTGCGCACTCTCTAAGAGTATGGGATCTACGTTGGTCATGAATGGCAAATTTGCTTCCCCACCCCCCTCATTTACATCGTTAGCTCCATGTTCGGAGCGAGTGGCTCTACTAAAGGTTTCCTTCAAGCGGCTAAGCACGCTCTGCCCGGACCGTGGGCCCAATGCATGCATATCTTGGCTTGAGCTATCAAGATTAGGAATTGGGTAACCCTCCATGATGTCGTAGTCAGAGGAAGAGTCATTGGATGCAATATGTGGGTCCTGAGTGGTACTACCTTGGGTCCCTGCCGAGGGCCCGGAACCTAAGGTAGGCGGGTATTGAGAACCCGCGTAAGTCAAAGTACTCGCTAGTTGCTCGGCCTCTAGCACACGACTAGAGTGCAGATGCATGTGCCTTTGGCACCCTATAAGCGTTGGCGAATACCCTCGAAGTTTAACCGCTTTATTTTTTAGGCGTTTTGCACCCCATTTTCACTCGTTTTTGGATGTTTTTTAATGTCTTTTTACGATTGGTTTTTGGATTAGAGCGCGTGATAGCTCGAAATGAGCGTATCGTTCAAGGGATCGTGGTGTGCTTTATAGCACAGCGTTTGGTTACCCAAAGCTCCGTTGGTCCTCAAAAGGGTCGATTTTTACTTAGGCGTGAGGCTAAAATAAGTAATTCTAAAGGGTAACTGAGGTCTGAGCCTAAGCGTGAGCTTGGGCTTGGGCCTAGGAAATATTCCCGATCCTAGTCCTACCTTTATTTTATATATATATATATATTTTTGGATAAGGTCGCCGCGGCCGCGCGCGCGAGCGCACACACACACCTAACCTACCTACTTACAACTACAAAGCTACTGCTACATACTAACATAATACTACAGTAACTAATTAATTAACAGATCTACTTATTGTACCTTACAAAACTAACATTATAGATCTACTACCTTAATTCTAACACCTTATGAACAGAAAACACAGTACATTGCAACACCTTATTAACAAAAATAGTACGCTGCAGCAAAACAAAGGTCACAAATCCTTCTCAACAAGCCACACTCCTTCTTTCTCTACCTTTCCTACATTTCATAATGCACCACAAAGCAACATAGAGTGCTATTCAAGCTTAGTGCACGGAATTTCCCCGGCAGCGGCACCAAAAATGTGCACATTTGTCGCACGTATCAATGCAAGGGACTTGTCGTACACTGTGTGCGAGCCACAAATGACTGCAAGCACACCTAGACTAATCTAGCAAGCTCAAGAGAGCAAGGGTGTGACACGCATGGCCCTACGCTCGCCTTCATGGAGGATTCCTCGCCGCGAAGAAGAGGGAGCTACCGTCGTGCCATGCTCAACTGCCTCGCCATCGTAGTGCCTTTGTAATGCTCTCTCTCTCTCTCTCTCTCTCTCTCTCTCTCTCTCTCTCGCATACACACACACGCACACACAAAGAGAAGAAGAAGAAGATGGAGATGGAGCAAGAGCACTCTTCAATTGCACAAATGAGAGAATGAGTGATTTTTAAGTTTAGGTGACTTTTATATGAGCTCGCCCATTCACACTTGGGCGCCCATGCTTAGCCAACTAACCCTTGAATGTTCCAGTTAGAGTGCGCCTCTCATTGGCGATCACTCTTACCCTTTTCCTATTGGACCGACAAGCCCGGTCCCTGACTCAACACAATATAATGTCCGTGGATGTTTACTGGGTCGACGCCCATTTGCCAAGGTCAGTACCAAGCTGTAGGTGGCGTTGGGCAGTCCCCAAGTCTCATATTCACCTGGTGTTGACTTCATTGTCGTACCAAGGTAAACACCAAGCGATAGGTGGCGTTGGGCAGTCCCCAAGCCTCCTATTCGCCCAGTATTGACTCAACTGCCTCTTGTAATGACTTTAACATTAAGGTCAACACCAAGCGATAGGGAGCGTTGGGCAATCCCCAAGCTTCTTATTTGCCCAGTATTAACTCCTCTGCATGAATTGTAATCACATCACCAAAAGGGTCTCCATCGTCCGGTTACACCAAGGTCAACACCAAGCAATAGGGAGCGTTGGGCAGTCCCCAAGCTTCCTATTGGCCCAGTGCTGACTCCATTGTCTGACTTGTCGGTTAACATATAGTTTAATATAACACAATGTATCTCCGAAAATACAAATAGGGGGAGATGACAAGGCAAAGTGTAGTTTTGAGATTACAAAAAAATTGATACAACACATTGGCTTCTTGAGAAAATAGACAAGTTGAAGTGAGGGGATGACTTAAGCTAATAATTGCACCAGTTCGTCCAATAGGTCATCTGTCTGGAAGGAGTATGGCGAGGAGAAGGTGGAGCTTTTTGGTTTCTATCTGCAAATCATGGAGAGGGGGAAAGTGGACTGTTGTTTTTGTTTTGTACATGAACCCCAATCCACAATGCATGCGGAGACGCACTTCTACCCAAAATGGATCTTCATGTTGCGAGAGTGTAGATCATTATGGAGGTAGTCATGCACATGCAAATACTTCAGGGTTTGAAGAAGAGCTAAATAATTTGCAAAATGCTATTTTGGAATAGCTCTATTGTTTTGTTAGTAATTACGTAATCGCAATTGGCTTGACTACCATTTGCATTGTAGTATTTTATCCACTACTCTACATGGCCGCCATTTGCATTGCACTCTTTTCTCCACTACTCTACATGGATAAAAGAGTGCTATTTGCATTGCACTCTTTTATCCACTGCTCTACATGGCCGCCATTCCAAAAATTTGAAATGAGAATTGGACGCTCCACATGACGAACCATGGCAAGTGGATAAATATTCCACAGTGGGCGATGTCCAAAATTGTAGCTTCTTCTTTGACTTGTTGATCCACCACGGGTCCATGCAAAGTGGACTATGAAATTTTTTGTAGCATACAGAAGGATCTTTAAAGGTAGGATGGGTGACACCCACATGCTTCACGCGTGCCCATCTTCCCTCTCCCAACTGCAGAGCCTATATGTTGAAGATATCAGTATTTGTGTAGCCAAAAATACTCTGCTATGATTGCAAACCAAACATTATACAATGAATCATTAAAAGTCTAAAGACAGCAAAGCATGCGACGCGCACATAGACACACACACACACACACACACACACACACACACTTTGTTACTTGCCTTTATGTTTTCAGCATATTAGAAAAGCTATACGAACCCCTAAATGTTGTCATTTTGGCTATATATCTCCACTATAGCCCTACACTTTTCCTTGTTACACTGAGTCGGTATCTACCATGGGATAGAACCCTTGACACTAGGTTGGTAATGGGACACTTTTATGTCCTGTTAAGTGACCATTTTCCTTGAATTATGTCAAGAGTTTCAAAATGGATTTTGAGGTGCTATCTATCTAGAAAGTTGTCTCATGAGCTGAAAAAAACTCGACATTTTTTTGGAATATCAATTCCATCTTTAACCTTGTCCTTGCACAACATTTCACAACCTAAACTGTGTGAAAAAATGGGTCCTGTTTTTGGCTTTTTTCAACTTTTTGCAACTATACCACTCTAGAATTCATGTTTGTGAAGTCTATAATGCTAGAGAACTATCTTTAGTAGTCCTCAACATGTCCTGATGCTTCTAGGGAGAAATAAATGTTAAAGTTGTAAGTTATGACCAAATTACAAAAATAGTCGAATCCTGTTTTTTAGCCAATTTTAGCTCTTCTATGATTTTTTTGGTGGCTTTCATGATATCCAAATGCAGTTTTGATTTTCTATGTCGCATATTGTGACATAAAGCTAATATTCCTTGAGTTTTGGGGCCCCTAATACCCTATTTTGCATAGTAGACAACAATGGTTGATTTTTTCAATTATAGAAGAAAACGAAACATTCTAGTATATCAGGTATAGCTTTTTCAATATTGTTAGTTTCTTGTGACAACTACATGCATTTTGTAGGTAGTAACCATATCTAGTCATAAGGATCAAATTTGGCTAGATATTGAATAGTTTCTATGGGATTATACAACTCATAATGTTGAACCCAGTTTTTTCATGTTTGCTGTATTTAGCACTTCATCTTTGTCGCCAAGATTCCCCTTGGTAAGAGATGTATTATTCTTTTGACATGCTCCATGGCTCCTTATGAACCCAAAGGACAATAGGGAACTAAGAAAACATGCATATATTATTTGTATTGAGCGTGGCTATAGAAACTTTGATGATAGGTTTGCAGAATGGTGAAAATTCAACTTTTTTGTACCTATTTCTTTTGGAAAAACAAAAAATAGTGAGTGAGAAGCAATCATATGTTCTGATCACCAACCCATTGAAGTTAACTAGGGAATTTATCTCAAGTCCTACAAAAATCCCTAATCTTAGTTTTATGCAACAAAACGTAAGAAATGACTGTTTTGATGAAAATGTACTGGTCCATCAACTTTGGAGGCTTGGTGTGACCAAAAGACGAGAAATTTTACAAGTTTCTTATTTTTTCCATGTGTAGTAGGCCTTGAACTATAACCTCATGAAAGGATTTTACAAAATGAGTGGATCTACTATGGTTTTGGAGGTTTTTTTCAAAACCCTGAAAGGACACTTTTATGTCCTGTTAGGTTACCAACCTAGTGTTAAAGGGTCATAATGGTCGCAAGACCCTAGTTGGCAACTAAATAACGTGGTTAAGAAAATTTTGGGCCTCATCTACCATGTCGTGAGGCACAGTGATGGCTCTGCTCTACTGTGTTGGACCGCATCAGAGGCGGCTACTCGTTTTTGGTTCCCTAGGAGGAGCGTGCTCTACTCAGTGCTCTCTACACGCTACACGCCATGAGTAATGGTGGTCTTCCTTCTTCTATTTAAAGAGGTGAGGGCGTATTCTGCCCCACTTAGCCTTGTCTGTGTTCTACTTGCATAAAGAGATAGGACTATGTGTTTGTTTAT
Organism: Adiantum capillus-veneris; assembly: GCF_014529385.1. NCBI lineage: Eukaryota > Viridiplantae > Streptophyta > Polypodiopsida > Polypodiales > Pteridaceae > Adiantum > Adiantum capillus-veneris. Next base: position 158,771,458 of record NC_140934.1, on the reverse strand, counting down.
TCTTTGTTGCACCAAACAAACGGCTATGGTAATCACTGTCGCTCAAAGCCTGGTAAGGCCCAAATGTATGGGTTGGCTATACCTAACAATACATTGGATTGTTTAATACACATGTGGCAAACTAATGATCCCGCTACTGGGTTTCGGTTCTGAGTAACCCTACGTAATACAGTTCAATGGTTTAAGATACTCCTTAAATAATTGGGATGTGGCTTAAGGATTGTCGACCGCTTGACTTATCAAAACTCTGATTTTTGGCTACTCTGCGTTAACTGTTCATTTGGTTTAAAAATATTGGGGTATGTTGTAAATAACCGTTGCCACTCGGCTTGGCAATGTAGGGCTCTGTTGTTGATGGACGTACTAATGGTGCATAAAAATCTATGGGATGGGGGGTATACCCCGCGTGTTTACTGGTTTTTTGACTTGTTACTGTTAGAGGTTGCAGGTCACGCAAAATTACTAGCCAAATTGAGTAGTGGGCTTTTGGCCCGACTGCGTACTGTTATTGGATTTTTTATACATAATGATTGAGGGTTTTTTTTTGGGGATTGCCCCGACTGCATACAAACACTAAACTTGTTCAAATTAAATATTTTGGGATGGGGGGTATACCCCGGGTGTTTATTGGTTTTAGACTTGTTATTGGTAGTGGTTACAAATCGCATAAAATACTGGCTAATTGTATATTGGGGGTTTGGCTCGGTAGCCGACAAATGTTGGATTGTTTATAGTTGGTTGGGGTTTTTTTGGGGGTATGCCCTTGCTGCATAATGATACTGGACTTGTTCATTACTGGTTGTTTTGATAAGATGTTACAATACTTTTGCATTCACATGGTCGGGTATAGTTGGAAAATAAACCCATAAAGGCATATATTCCTTTTACTTCATGGTTTGACATTCGGTCTAGCTGGATACCGCAAGGGTTCTCTGCCACTTGGTTTGCTAAGAGATGTATAATTAAAGTAAGTGACATACAAACTGGGGAAAGGATTGGTTTCCATGAACCCTAATGGGCATAAAATCGTATCTGTCGTGAATAAACAAAAACAAGTTTGATATTCTTGAACTTTAAATGGAATTTTTAAGGCTTCTTTTATGGCTTCATGTGGTGGAGCTTCACTAATCAAGAAAAGTAAAAACTCAAAAAAGACTGATAAAGATGTTGATGGTGGAATAAGACACTTGGATTAGAAGGGGTTATGCCCTTCTAATCAGAATACTATTTCTGCTAAAATATCAACTTTGGGTTTTAAAAAAAGAACATTTGTTTTGGAACACTTAAATACTTTGGACTAAACTTGTAAGTTTAAAAAAAGTTGTAAGATGGACATGGATAACAACTGGTATAGTCCATTGGTACCTGTAAAACACATCCAAGGCTAACGTATCTATTGTCTTGTTTGGATGGATGCAGGTAAGAACTCTACCTTATCTTGGAAGTTTTTTTTGGCTTAAAGCGGTTGTTCACACATGATTATACATACACCTAATGCAGGGGAAGTACTTCTGATATCTATATACTGGAATGAGGCTTCATTCTTATAAATATTGTACAAAGATAATTCTAAGACTGAGTTGTTTTTGTACTTATCATTTCCCTTTCTCTAGAGCCAGCTGTCTTTTGAATATAAAAGTTCAATTATGTCTTATTATTTATGTTAAAACAGCTACACACACACACACACACACACACACACACACACACAGAGTAGAAGGCGAGGACAGTCCCAACAGGCGGAAACTGCTCCTTAGAAGGCCGACCAGTGGGAACAGCTACACCGGCAATAATTAGAGTAGTTACTACAGTAACTCTGTAAGCCTATAAATAGGAGCCGCTACATTGTATCTGGGGCTTTTTGGGCCTTTTTGGACTTTTGGCTTACGGGCTCTTGCTTCTAGACTTTTAGCTTCATAAGCTTTTGGATTTCAACTTTGTAATCACTTACTCTTGTAATCAATCCTCAGACTTTATCTGAGCTTAAGCCTATTGTACACTATATTGATTATCTTTGTACTATTGATCTGAATCTATAATACCATTCCTAGTCTTCTAGTTTTTCCATTTCAGTACATTATTCCAGTTCAGTTCTTTGTTTCAGTCCAATACTTAATTCCAATCCTCACTAACTGAACCGCCTAGATAATCAGTAGCTCTGAATTCTAACACTAGAATAGCTGTCTAAAGAGACCAGCTCTTGTTCCATTTTGGCAATCACGGTGGCTAGAGCTGATTGCTCTTAGACCGGTGAGCTCTGTCTCCCAATTAGAACTCTTAGCTACAAACATGCCACCCAGAGTCAGTGTGGTCAAAAATTGTCAACCCGATTTCGCCTTGATTCTACACGAGTCGAACCTATTCCAAAAGTGTCAACAAGAGAGTCTGATAATGAGAGGGACCTCGAGAGTGAGACTGAGGCTAAGGAGGAGCATAGTAATGCTGAAGAGGCGAGAGACTCTCGGCATTCCAGTGACTCAAGGAGGAGGAGGGCTGAGCATGAGGAACGTAAAACCAAGACTCAAGGTTCTCGGTCCACACACAAGACAGTTGAGGCCAAGGGTAGCAAAGGCAATCATCATAGTACAAGTAGAAAGGCCAAGGTAGAGACTGAGACGGAAACTAAAAAGGAAGGTCACTGGGCTGCCAACACTGATCATTACAGGAAGTCATCCAGATGCAGTCAGTCTACCAAGACCAGAGAAACCAAAGAGGATACAGTCAGGCATAATTACACTGCTTCCTTAAAGATCATTTTTCCAGTTTTCAAAGGTGTGAAAAAAGACGATGTTGATGTCCACATTCAACCCTTTCAGCAATATGCTGAATTAAAGCATATCGACGAAGATGAATGGGGAGAGTATTTTCCTCAAACACTGAAGGATGCGGCAAGAAAATGGTATTGATGAAATTAGCCGGACCAGACCACCTGTGAGGAAGATGGAAACCTGGTGCTCTAAATGTGAATCGAGAGATCATGTTTCCAACGAATGCCCACAATGCACATATTGCAAAGCGTATGGCCATATGTGGAATAACTATGGCATTCGAATCCATCATTTCAAGAAAGGTAAGGATCTGTCTCTAATTGCATTTACAAATGCTGAATCAGCTAAGGTAAAGACGACCAATGGACCTAAAGAGAAAATTTCAGGTACCAGTGGGACTGATACTGGGCACGACAGATATCAAGGAGGTACTGGCCGAGGCCGAGGTCGTGGTAATTTCCAGAAGCAAAGTATTAATTGCCATAGTTGTGGGAAATATGGGCACTTTGCAGCTCAGTATCCAGATGCACCCAGTACTGAGGCTACTGAGGCAAATGTGCCGAAACCAGTTCCAGTACGGGCAATCACTCGCAGTATGACAAACCAGTGTCGGTAACAGAGCCAATGGAGTTTCAAAATCAGTACCAATTTCTATGGGGAAAAGGGCCAATTGAAATAAATGTGTTAATCATTAAGGAGATTATTGAACAAAATGGCCAATGCATGTGTGCCACATCACCATCGGTGCACATAACTCTAGGAATGGTAAGTAGTGGAGCTTTTATGGTGCGTACACGTATAATAGTGAGGCATGTGGGCACTCTTCCTCACAAGTCTCTTGCGCGACGACTACCTGTTGTCACGCACTTGCCATTGCCAAGATCTGAGAACACTTCATTCCAACCTGAAACCTCCTCGTCGATAGATCTGCTTGTCCCTATCCGACACTACCTAATACACCTCGCTGCGGGTTAGGATACACAAGTAAGTCTTCTTCCTCTACAGATTCACAATCATCGAAGTGTATGGGTCCCAAGAAAATGTCAAAGAAGATGAAGGACACAATGGTTGAGATTGCAGTAGTCATTACTTCTATTCACATCTCCCTACCACTCATTCCATACAGCAAGATACACAGATATGTGTTTAATGAGCAGGCAGAATCGTTGCTGCAATTATGGGATCTGCATGTGGTAGTACAGGCTACAAAGTTTGATTTTGATGCAACCATTATTACACAGGTCCTCGATTCTTTTGATGTTGATGAAGGCAATGCCACGCTTAACGGAATTAAAATAACAGTGACACCTAAAGATACTGCTTATACCTTTAGATTGCCCAATGAGAAAAAGCCCAGCACAGCATCTGCATACCAGATCACTCTGGCTCTTAAGGAAGATGAAGCAGCTAGAAAGAAAAGGAAGATGAAGGACAATGCTGGCACTGGGACTTCTGAAGCACCAAAGAAGAAGAAGGGCAAGAGGAAGCGGGTTCAATGGAAGGATACTGGGTAGTTCCATCTCAGAATCAGACAGTGAATTTTCCTAGCTACCCAATAGGCACTGGAATCTCCTTGGATGGGTACCCTTGGAATTACAACCATATGGGTGTCAAGCACTCAACAAGCATGGAGTATGGCATAAAGCTGGCAAAACCAAAAGAGTACTATCATGAGGAACATCGGCCAACTCAAAAAACCAGACTGGTTTTCTCAACAACAAATCTGAATCAGGCGGTGGATTTTTTTTTCCAGTCAGAAGGAAATTTTGGTTTATACCAAAATTCAAGAAAGGAGGGAAGGTTGTAGAAGGCGAGGACAGTCCTAGCAGGCAGGAACTGCTCCTTAGAAGGCCGACCAATGGGAACAGCTACACCAAAAGTAATTACAATAGTTACTATAGTAACTTTGTAAGCCTATAAATAGGGCCCACTACATTGTATCTGGGGCTTTTTGGACTTTTGGCTTACGGGCTCTTGCTTCTAGACTTTTAGCTTCATAAGCTTTTGGCTTTCAACTCTGTAATCACTTACTCCTGTAATCAATCCTCAGACTTCATCTGAGCTTAAGCCTGTTGTACACTGTACCGATTATCTTTGTACTACTGATATGAATTTATAATACCATTCCCAGTCTTCCAGTTTGTGTCTTCCATTTCAGTACATTATTCTAGTTCAGTTCTCTGTTTCAGTCCAGTACTTAATTCTAGTCCTCACTAACTGAACCGCCTAGATAATCAGTAGCTTTGAACTCTAACACTCGAATAGCTGTCTGAAGTGACCAGCTCTCATTCCACCCACACACACACACACACACACACAAAGAGAGAGAGAGAGAGAGAGAGAGAGAGAGAGAGAGAGAGAGAGAGAGAGAGAGAGAGAGAGAGAGAGAGAGAGAGGTGAACATGCCAGGAGTGTGAGGTACACTCATCACAAGAACTGGACCCTGTTATGTGTGCAAGGGGAAGTAGAGTGATAGAGAATACACCTAAATGATCGACGGAGCGTACATGTAAACAACCTAGCTTATGTGAGGTACTCTCAACACAAGTCCTGGATGTCGCTGTAATGTTAATTGATAGTTTTATCAATCTAATCCATGATGAAGTGTGTGGAACTCACAATCACATCATCAAGGAATGGCTTAACAATTTCATATGTAGGACAACCATCACATGTATCCACATCCAAGACAACACCAAGTCATCTAGTGATGAACATTGGCGTCTCCACTCCCTGTTCGACGAGCGTCATCCTTGTGTTTCTATGTAGTACGAACGATGATGTGTTGTGATCTAAAACTGAGAACCCTATAGGTCACTCTAAAGTGAGAGGTGTGGGATCATGCCTACTGCACTCCACGAGTGGATCATTAAATTCTAACTTGGCTCTATGGTGAGAGATAAACTACTGCACCACACCAGTGAGAGAATCTAAGTTTGTCCTAAAACCCCTCCCTGGAGTGAGCCATATGGCTGCACACTACGAGAAGAGATACTAAATTCTACTCACTTCTGAAGTGAGCCGTATGGTTGCACACCACGAAGTGGCCTATAGTTTGCAAGCCAACTTTGTGGTGAGAGAGGAACTGCTACACCACACAAGTCTGGCACAACACACAAAAACAAGTTAGTACTCATAAAATCGAAGCAAAAAATTATACTTGAATATTTTTCTGGTTGCTGGTGGGCATTTGAAGCGGAGTGGGCTCTCCTGGTGGTAGTCTCTCTAAATCTCACAATGCAAGAGGCAGTTGCGGTTTCGATCAAAAGCGGCGACACCTTTTTTTTCAGTACTTCTTGATTGAAAGATCTTTCATTTGAAAGCTCTTTCGATTGATTTTTTTTTTTCCGAGTATTTGGAGATTATTTGGGATTACGACGTATAATAGCGTTTTATATGTATAATTTTTATGAAACGTACATATAAATGCAACTCAGTAACCAATAAACAACAAGCAACAAACGAAGAACAAAATACAAACAATGAACAAGATTTAGCCAATATTGAACATCAACCAGCTACCAACAACAAACAATAACAACATGGTGACAAAAAAAATATTGAACATCAACCAACTACGAACAAGACAAACAAGACAAACAACAACAAGTTCTTCATTTGTATGGGAAAGAAAATCCTTCAATCTAACAACAAAAAGAATCCCAAGCATGTGTGTGAAACACTCTTTTGCAACCTTATTACCCTCTTTGTGTGTATGGGAGGATTGTGTGTCCCTCCACCTACTCGTGTTCAAGGGAAGGATTGTGTGATAAAACCCTTTGTGTTGAGGAAGACTTGGGTGTGTACCTCACGCTTTGTGTGTTTTGAGGGGAGGTTTGTGTGAGTTCTCTATTTTCAACCAAACCCACAAGGGGAGGATTGTGTGTGCCTCTACCTACGTGTGCTAAGGGGAGCATTGTATGTCTACATCCTTTTTGCTAGGGGTGTACCCTTTTTGTGTTCCGAGGGGAGGATTGTGTGAGTGCTCTATGTTCTAGAGTGTGGGGCTTTGTTGCATTCGTGTGTAAACAACCTTTCCACCTAGATGCACCTATATGCTAAGACATGTGCTCCAACACATGTGAACAATGTATGTAAAATATGATGTATAAAGTGTCAAGTCACCTTAAGAGGTGAAAAATTAAGCACAAAGCACTGAATATGTTGTGAGAGTGTGACACATAGTTGTGCTCTCTCTTGGTCTACTTAAGAGCACACAATATACCCATAGTGGAATAATCAAGGTGTGTTGTGCATCCATCCATCTCTCGTGTATCGAGTCTCTATTAATCTGTAGATTAATCTCTATCAGTTATGCTCAAGCCATGAATGGCTCATTGAGATATCCTTCCTAATCAACCTACACTAGGCTACTTGAGGGATAGAATGTGATGGCAACTAGAGTGCTCCCGTGGGTATCAACCAATAAGAAAGAGAGTAGAGAATTTTGGTAAGAGTGGATTTTGTGGTAGAAAACAATGTTGTTAGAGTCAGTGTTGATAAGATGCAACCTGCAAAAGTCCAATACCACCACAATTGAGTGGGACTCAACTCTATAAAGAACACTCAAAGAACAAAATAATCTATATTATTATAGAAGGGAGAGGGATTCCGGTCCCCCCCCCCCCTTGGCCATGTGTCAATAGCTCCTCCATCTGGCTGCCCCTTAGGAGTGTGTGTTTTGCAACCGATGATCACACAAGAGGCAACATGCGACACACACACACACACACACACACACACACACACACACACACACACACACACACACACACACACACACACGATGATCACACAAGAGGCAACATGCGACACACACACACACACACACACATGGTCCCTCCCACTGAAGAAGTGAAGTCCTTGTAATGCCTTATGAGGTTGATTTAACTTGAGACTCGAGAGTGAGCATCCTTAGGACTAAAGGGCACGGGGTCTTTAATTAAGATCCCGTGATGGAATCTATGATAGAGAACTAGGTGTGTGCAATGCAAAGTTGGCTCAGTCGTCCGATTTTACCCAAGGTGTGCGAGTTTATCTTTTTTGTCCTAGTGTACTTCTACCCATGTCCAACTTTACTTATAATGCATTTGTTTCCCAACATGATCACCACACTCGCATGAGAGGGTTGGATAGGCCATACGCCTCGGACGTCGCCTGCCACACTGAGCGCCATATTTTTTTCAACCCTCCAACGCCTTTGAAATTCACGCATGCAGTTGCCCAGCCATCGATCCCACCGCTTCACTTTATTCAATAGCTTGTGGGCTTTAGTGTTGAGGAGTGTGCATGAGACTTGGGGTACATTCGCATGCCAAGCTGGAGGGGGTAAAGCCTATGTCAGCTGGTTTGGACGTTTCTGCCTGCAAAAGGTCCACTACCTTCTGCCATGGTGTCGCGTAAACGAAAACTCCTTGCGCTAACTTTGCCAAAAACGATAGAGTTGGCCTTGCAAAAGCTTCGTTTGGCAAATGATGACAAAAAGGCTGAGCGCATCATATCGCTGCCCTTCCCTCCGTGCGAATGTGCTCTTGAAAGTTGAGGCTAGGCTATGAGATGGAGAGAATGTTTGATTTTGCCCAAAGAGGAATCGAAAGGCTACAAGGATTTAGAGAGTCGAATAGAGAGTACACCGCAATGCGCATGAAGAGTTATGAATCTATGATGTTCGATAAACGGGTTGGCAGCAATCCTTTATTTCGATGCGTTTCGCCACTTTCCAAATTCCCTAGTTCGAACTTCGAATCCCTGCTTCAGCACTTCTGCTTCCGTCCTGTGGCTTGCTTTTGCCGCCATAGCCACCTGAAGGTTTCCGACTTACCCGCCTCGAGAGGGACTCCTTCGCGGTTTCTCATTTTGCAGGCCTCATACCAGCATCAATAAGCTCCAGATTACTTCTTGCGTCGACTTCACAGCTCGTCTCCATCCTTTCTGCTGAGTAGCTCGGCTTGGCCTGCATTGCGTTTTCTTGTGTGCGTTTTTATCAACTCTCTGCATTTCTGGCGGGGTGTAGCCTTCTGCTCGTTCAAGGTATGCTTGCCATTGGAACGACGAACATGCTTGTGGTTTTGCTTTGGGCTAAAGAAAGTGTGTGAGGTTTTGAAAGATTATGTGTGCATTGAAGCATACCGTTTCTCATGTTGACAACGCAGCTGTGCGCGTGCGCGCGCGCGTGTGTGTGTTAGAGAGAGAGAGAGAGAGAGAGAGAGAGAGAGAGAGAGAGAGAGAATTGTATGGCAGCCAAAGAAAACATGAGCGCGTACCATATTTTATTCGCTAAAGAAAGTCCACTCTCACATGCAGGGAGCAAGGGTTTGCACACATGAACTTCGACCTGCAACGAACTGGAGAAGATAGCGAAACTTGCTTCTTGCTACCACAGAATACTGGGGATAGCGGGAGCATGTCACCTAGCATATCCTTTTTTGCTGAAGGGAATGGCAACTCTGCTGTCTCCTCTACACCTGCTCAACATGTGCCCTCGAATGCCGACCTCTCCCTCAGTATTGTACCGTGCACCAGCCTTGATGTTGCTGAGTTTGCAAACATAGCTCGCAGTTGTATGCCTAGCACCACGCTTCCTGCTAGTGGATCAAGACTTATTCCTGCCACCACTGGGCCAAGTCAGTGTGCTTTTCCCATTGAGTCCTTGTCGCCTTACTCACAGCAAGGTATGCTGACGTCTTGGAGTTCAGCATTGTAGGATGTCGTTTTATAACCAGAAATCACAGGCATCTGTATGATCTGCAATGCAGATGATACGAATATGGCCAGACCTGGATCATGTAATCAGTTCGCTAGAGAGCAGGAATTTATTTTTTCAGCACCATTGCATAGTGTACGGCATAAGGTGAAAAAAAAGCAAGAAAGAAGAGGATTTCTATTACCAGATTCTTTTGCCAGAAGCTTTGATGCTTCAGAGATGGACAAGATTGCGCAGACAATTGTGAGGGTGAATAGATATGGATCATCCAATACGGAAAATGGGGTTCACAAGTCGGGGCACACCATGCCTAGGGTGTTACCTTCTGTTGGAGCTTTCACAGTACAATGTGCAAATTGCTTCAAGTGGAGGCTTATCCCTTCGAAGGAGCAATATGAGCAAATAAGGCAAAACGTTTTAGAAAAGCCATTCTTTTGCACTAGCTGGCGGCCAGGGGCTTCTTGTGATGACCCTCCTGAGCTCAGTGAAGACTCCAAACTTTTGTGGGCCATCGACAAGCCAAATATTCCCCTTCCTCCTGATGGTTGGGAGCGCTTGGTTGTAATCAGGGGGGAAGGTTGTTCCAAGTTTGCAGACATGTAAGTATGGACAGCTTGTTTGTTTCACATGTTTTGTAATTCTGCGGATAGATATCATAGAAGGGTATTGGCTTTGTCTTCACCTCACAGTTTTCTAGCATAGCCATTTTACCGAGCGTGACACTTTTGAATTGGATTTTCCAGATATTATGTGTCTCCCTTTGGCAAGAAACTGCGCTCCATGCCTGAAGTAGAGCGGTATGAAAAGTTGGCTTTTTGTAGCATAAATTTTACAGATGCCTTACTAAATGATATCGATGACCCTGTGGCAAGCTTTCGTAAGCGAAGCTAATAGTTTGTCTTACAGGTATCTGTTAGAGAATCCTGAGCTTGTCAATGGTGGAGCGAGTTTGAGTCAGTTTTCCTTCGCATCTCCAAGATCTCTGGATGAGAATTACTGTAGGAAAAGGCCTACTACTGTGATGAGGGGAAGCATAAGCATGATCTCAACAAACAATTCAGGGGTAAGCTTTCAGTCTACCCTCTTCAAGTTAATCTTCGAACAGAACACTTCAAGCTCGTCATGTCTGTTGCTCAGGTAGGGCAGCCTCAAGGCGAACAAAGGTTCGTGAGCTTTATTGAGAATGCTCCAATAGCTGTCGAACCTTTACGGGCATGGGATCCCAATTCTCATGCTTTGATGATATGCCACCATCCAGAGCTGGAGGGTTCAGGGAACATCTAAGGCAACTTCCTGGGTTCTATGTTGACAGAAACGCTGCGATGGTTAGCTCAGACTTGAGATGGACAGGCATTTTAGAGCTGGGCAAAGAGTGTTCCCTTTTCTGTTGAGCCTTTGAAGGCATGGGGCCTTCAACATTGTGCTCTGATGGGTGATAGGTCACAAAGTGGCAGAGCCTGTGGATTTAGTGTGCACGTGTAATTTTTTGTCGTACCTCTCTGATATGCCTCCATTTTGTGATTTTTGCCAAGTTCCCAAAAGAAGTTTATACGTGGATGACAGCGCTTCTTTCTGTCATTTGGAAGCCGCCAAAATTGTGGTTGAGGATGGAGTGCGCAGTTTACTTGCATTCATCATAAGGTCTCTACGAAACCTTAACCTGTACCTCATCCTTGAATTCGTTTGCAACCGGTCTCAACGATTCCAAACTTCTGATGTTCTACCCAACTGATGATCTACCCAACTTTATAGTTGTGAATGGGCATGTGATTGCTGCTGCACATTTCTAGCACTCTGCTTATGCTGTTTTGGAGTACCTTGTGCTCTGCATGTGCTAGGGGGATTTGCACTTGGTGCTTATGGTTAAGGGTTGAAGTTCCCTTGGCGGTATGGTTATGGTTGTGATAGCCGCCGGATGTGACTCTTGGAGACTGGCATGGATCAGGCTAACTTATAAGCCTTCTATCTTGCCATTTACAAGTGTATGCCTTCTCTTGCCGTCTACAAGTGTATCGTTTGTTGGGATCTTCACATGGATAACTATTCTGTTTATCAATCAAGGGAATTTGGGATTCTGCATAACACAAACACTTTTGCGCCACATTGAATTTATATGCAAAATGTGGCAAGCACTGCTGTGACAAACTTTTACTACTGTATTCTGTCTGCAGATTGTCTTTTCGTTAAACAATAAGGTTGCTTAATGGACAAGTGAGTATATGGTCCTTGAAAGTCAAAGGGCAAAGTTGGTTTTCCCTTGAAGTCTATCTACGGTCTTTTCTTTTTCCTTTCTGGCTCAATGTAGTAGTGAATGTTGAGACTACTGAGAATGATTGTGTAATGTCTGTCTTCTTGCCTTGTCTTTGTCTTTGAATGCTACCACTAAATTATCAATTCCTTTTTTAGCTCCAGAGCAACTGAATTGGATTAGTTTAAAACATTGTGAGTTTGTTAGGATGTGCCTTTTTTTAAATGGCAATGATGATTTTGCGTACACTTGTCTCATCATAGTCTCCTTGCTTTTCATTATGCTGGGGTCAGTATGAGAGTTGCTATTGTAGTGGCTATTATTGATTGTGATAGTACCACACATACTGACGATACATATTCATACATAACGATGTGCATATCGATGCTTGTAGGTGAAAAAAAATAGGGGTGGTAGAGCAAGCAATCAACCTTTACCTCAATAACATGCTTCGGTTGTTGCTACCATTACCCACCAAATCTTCATGTGTGAGCTTACAAGTACACTTGTTTTAGCTTCGTGAGTACTTTGGCTTTCTTTGTATAGAGATGGGTTATGTTTGCTATGTATTGTTTGATAGTTCGCTGCAAATTCTTTTGATTGTTTACCCTAGATTCTAGAGTGTGGTACTTGCTCGTAGCATTTTCGAGTCTGGGGCACAGGTGTTGTTACGTTGGTTACGATTGCATGTAATGTTTGTTTGTCTGTTTGTGGTTATGAGAAGCGAGGATTCCATTCTCTGGACTCGTAGGTAGCTCACTAAACATCGCATGTGTTGCACAAGCATGCGAAGTTTGATGCCTCAATGTATTATTGTAGAGCTCATAGCTGCATTCTCTTTTTGTTCTATCTTTATACAACTATAGGAGCATTCCAAGAGACGATCAATTTGCATCACTCTTTGGCCTGGAGCATTCAATGTCAAATGACCTTTTTCACAAAGTCATGGTTAATAACGGCTTTCCAAGCGCATATGACCCTCCATGTCTCATAAAAGAATCAAGTTTTTTTATTTTTGGTGCGCGTAAAGTATATGTTTGTAAGGTTAAACGTGTGTAAGATTGAATCTGCAGACAATAACTTCTATATTTTATTAGTTATCCGCATTGACTCAGAACATAGTGAGAACTCAGAATGGCCTTAGAAGACATAGGAGAAAAATGAGTTTGTGCTAAAAGGATACGAAGCTACCCTATGTAAAGAGGCCATGCCATGGGGACACGAGCCGAGAGTATTTGGCTTTTAAAAGAATCTAGTAACTCACACAATCAAATACTTGAAGGAGTCCACTTCTTTTTTATCAAGCTAGTTTTGTGAAGTGGCTAAGGAGGTCTTTCTGTTTCTAAGTTTCTTTGACGATGTCGTGGATAGGGATTTCATCGGCTTGTAGACCCTCAAGCAACAATCCAAGAGACCTATTTGTTTCCTCTTGCTTTTTAGTTGAAGGATGGTCATCATCCTCAATTATTTCGATTTCATCTACAATATGATCACATATGCCCTCTTGTATGCTCGTACTCATAGGCCTCTCTAGTTACACGTCCGTAAGTGGATTTTACCATTGGATTGTTCACGATTTCTGCCTCATGGCAATTCCTAGCAAAGTGTCCAATTTTGTGATATTTATAACATGTGTTGGCAAAGGATGTAAATGCTAGCTCTAATTCGTTGCAGTTTCGGTATGAAAAGAATCCGGCCCATCATAGAGGCTATGGAGTGGACATGATGATGAAGCCAAAGAAGGAGGTTTCTTAGCATCACTCCGACATGGCAGAAATCCATAAACTCTTCATTTGGACATCCACGGCATGGCGTATGTGAAGTAGGAAGCTCCCCATTTACCTCCTCTATAACCAAATCTTCGAATGTTTGCTCAAAGTATCACAACATAGAAGCCTTTACCCATTGCTGTAAAATGGCTTATCGCATTTCTTTTGCTCAACGCCGTGGTTGCCCACTCCCACAAGCCTTAGGTGGGTAAAGCAGCACCGATTTCACGCAACATGTCTATAGGCTCTAAAGAGCTATCTCTGGACTAAAATCAACATTAATTGCGTATCCATCCAGATTCTTATTTTGGCTAAACATGATAACCCCATGAAGTAAGTTTACATTGGTGCATTTCTTGCTGTATGTCGCGAACACAAAATCTAGCTGAGGCGGAGGAAAAGCATCCGAACCCAAGTTATTCGACCCCTCTCGAAGTAGGCTAAGATTCCATCTGTGTCCGGACTCGGGTTCCATGAGGGAAAGTTAATTTAGGAACATTCCTTAAGTTAGAGGGTTCCCCCATAGGCTCTCTATATTGGAGGGCCCTTAAAACTTTTAATAGTTGCATTTTAAGAATAACACTCCCCATAGGAAGCAAATCACGTTTTGAAGGGTCCAATTTGAGAAAAGGACAATGAGAAAACAAGTGTAGGAGGTCAAAAGGTAGAGTCACCTACAATAGCAAGTCATTTCTTGAAAACAAGGGCCCTTTTGTATCTAAGGGGTGTTTGAAAGACCCCCCAACCTAAAGGCCTTTTGCAAATCCCCTACATTTTTGGAAAAAATAAAGGGTGTATGGGTCTACCTGTAGGGATTTAAAGAGCCCCTCAAAAGCACCCTTTGAGCTCTAGGGATTTAAAGAGCCCCTCAAAAGCACCCTTTGAGCACCCTTAGAGGGTCTATGGGGGAGCCCTCTTACAAAGCAGCATTGATTAGTGATTTCTCTTGCCTCTCCCCCCCCCTCAGGACTATTCGACATGGGGTCTTGAATGAAGTGTAAGCGGTGGGATCTAGGGCGCTGAAGTGAAGCACATTTCCCACGAAGCATGGACGGTACATTTCCCACGAAGCATGGACGTAATCCGATTTGTCCATGTTTACTTTTGTTGTGGTTCGAGTTCACTTTATCATATAATAGCTTCGCCTTGGGACAAGCAAACCCACGCGGGCGCGTGGTTAGGGTGTCTGTTTGTCATCAACGAGGTGGTCCCGAGTTCGAGCTCCAACGCAGGTTAACAGATTGACTTTTTTTCTCTGTCCATTCTCCTCGAGATTCCCCTTGTTCGCCCGCGACCATTGATCCCACCGCCCCGGGGTCATCAAGTTACCTACCCAATCACAATACCCCTAAAAAAGATGCAGCACGCTTGCTTGCTCAAGAAAAAAATGCACCACGCTTACTTGCTCCAGACGGTTGGAACTTGGGAAGGACGTCCGCAAAAGGAAGCTCCTAAGCTGTACACTCACTGAGCTCCAGAAGAGAGTCGGGTCTCAGGAGCGCTCCAGACGGTTGGGAAGGACGTCCGCAAAAGGAAGCTCGTAAGCTGTACACTCACTGAGCTCCAAAAGAGAGTCGGGTCTCAGGAGCAAGTACTGGGCGCGTAGGCCCTCCTACTGATAGAGAGAGAGAGAGAAGGGGTCGTGAGCGTGTACTGGGTGGGCGCGTAGGCCCTCCTACTGAGAGAGAGAGAGAGAGAGAGAGAAAAGGGGTCGTGAGCGTGTACTGGGCGCGTAGGCCCTCCTACTGTGAGAGAGAGAGAGAGAGAGAGAGAGAGAAGAGGGGTCGTGAGCGTGAGGTGGGATCAATTGCTAGGCCACAACCCCCATTACCGAAATATCCCTCTAATTTGTGGAAATTCTCAAAATACCCCTCAAATTCCCAAAATACCCTCAATATTTTGTCATAAATTCCCAAAATGCCCATCAAATTTTTAAAATACCCTTGGTTGTGAGATTAAAATTTTCCAAAGATAAAAAAAATTGTAGCTTTTCATGAGAAGATTGATTATCTATCAATCTTAGAGTTGGTTATGTAGACTTTGGAGATGAATTGCTTCATTATTTTTAAACATAATTGCCCTTTTTTGTGAGGTAATTTATGACAAATCACATGCTAAGCACTCAAAAACGGATCTCAATTGTAAAAAAGGATAAAGATTAGAAAATCTTGAGCAATCCAACCAAAACATATAAAGGGTATTTTGAGAATTTTTAAAATTTGAGGAGTATTTTGATAATTTTCCCTTCATTTTATATGCTAAACATGGGAATAGGGGTTATAAAATTTTGAAAGGAGATAGAGGAGAAAGTGTCGTCATAAAAGCCATGTTTAGTTCCTTAAGCTTTATTGAATTTTCTTTGTTGAAATGCATCTCTTGCTATTATGTTAGGGTTTTGGAGTGGGTTCGGCCTCTGCATTGTGCACCTAGCGAGGGCACATGAGCAGGGAGGACTCATAGGTGCGCCCGTGGCACGACATTGGGCATGTTTACACGCAGCCCAAATGTCCACATTTGTGGCCATCAGCGTTCAAGCCTCCAAGTCCCATGCTCCCTACAAAAAAGGCCTCAAAGTAGGTGATTGGACGTGTCTTAAGTATTTATTTCACGCTTGCACTTTTCCCATTGTGGTTTCGGTGACAATGAGTAGATTTTAGTAGAAATTCTGCTTTGTTTTAGATAATTTTCACATCTTTTGAGAGGATCTTGTCTAATAAAAAAGTATTGCATTGCTTTTAAGGGCATATTTAAGAAAGGGTGCAGAAAAAGAGGACCTCCAGAACTCACGAAAATGTCTAGCTAGTCACACAAATGTGCACATTTGTGTAGCGTGGAAACATGCCCATTGTGAAGGATTGGATCAATTGGATGGTGCAAAGCTGGTGTTGCATGTAGCGGCTCCCTCTGGGGCGAGGGACCGGGCTGCTCCGCTCACTCTTGCGCTCACTACAATCTCGCTCCTCCCGTGCTAAGTCCACATTTTTTGGAGGAAGGGAGTGCCTACCCTTTCCACCTCCTCTTGGGGAGGGAAAATGGGAAGTTGGTGTGGGATCAATTCAAATGAGTTTCACAAGAGTCCAAATGCCATCCTAGTTAGCATGGCTTTTCCACATTTTATGGAGCCACTCT
Organism: Adiantum capillus-veneris; assembly: GCF_014529385.1. NCBI lineage: Eukaryota > Viridiplantae > Streptophyta > Polypodiopsida > Polypodiales > Pteridaceae > Adiantum > Adiantum capillus-veneris. The sequence goes on along the minus strand of NC_140934.1, from coordinate 158,754,841 downwards.
CGGACCTTGGAGAGTTGCCCCTTGACCTTTGGGAAAAGGCACTTGTGACCTTTGAGAGGTGCATCTAGCCATATGGGCTACTATTTAAGTGGCTTGTGAGTCTATACTCTCTCTCTCTCTCTCTCTCTCTCTCTCTCTCTCTCTCTCTCTCTAATTACTAGTGTAATCAACAATGCTATCAAGATGAATGCTAGTTTTGTTTGATCCACCCTAGCCCGACATGTGGTATCATAGCGTATGGTAGGATTCACATTCTCTCTTAGCTAATTGCATCTCTTACTAATCAAGCCCTAACCTATCTATGTGTGGGCACATCTTTGGTAGCAGACCCAAGAGGCCACTACCCTCATGGATTAGGCAAGCTTGATTAGAATGTGTTGGTTTTCATTAGGTTGCATTTTAGTATTGATTTGGCATGTTTTCTACTCCCATAACTTCTCTCTACCTAAGCTTCAAACCCTCACATTGATAGTTTATGGGATTAGCTCTCTTCTAGCTCTCTTCAAATGAGCCTTCAAGACCTTGATCCGACATCGATAACCCATTTAATTGATTTTGCTATTTTTGGGTGTGTGTGGGCATTTCCAGGGACCGTTTCCCACATTACAACACGAGAGAAGTTTTTCCAAAGAAAATAAGAAAAGCTTTAAGGCTTCAACTTCGAACTTCAAGGCCGATCTTAAGTAGCATTTGCTAGTCTCCAAAAGCTTCACGAAGAGTCAAAAGCACATCAAAGCTACCAAGGCTTCAAAGGGAATTTCAACAAGAATTCAAAGGCAACCTCAAGCTTCAAAGAGGAACTTCAAGGCCCCGATCTTCTCAAGCTTCAAAGAAATCTTTACTCTCACTAAATTATTGTAATTCAAAGTTAAATTATGCAACCGAGCACAATCACAAAAGCAATGTATGTACACATCCATCATCAAGGGTATCATCATGCAACATTTGTACAAAGTTCAAACAATGACATTGGGATTACTCCCAATTGAAAAGAGCACTCCAAAGCACTATGAGAGAAAAGAGAGAGCCATTTTCAAGAGGAGCATCAACATAATCCACTTCCACTGCATCTAGTTTTTTATGCACTGCATTTAGTCTTGAAAAAACTAGTAAAGAAAAAAATAGGCTTGAAAATTAGTAGAGTTGAAATTTAAAGTAGGACCTGGTAGGTGCTGGGAAGGGCCATCACTGACCCGCCAGGGACTATAATAGCACCAAGGGCGCCAGCTAAAGCTAAAGGCATGCTTGAGATGCAAGAAACTGCTAGAAATTGCGCCTATGTGCAAGGAAAAACTATAAATAGGCCCTTAAGCTTCACAATTTCACTCAAACTCGGAGTCCTTGCCAAAAATCTCTCGTGCTAGAGAAATACTTCACAAAAATCACTAAGAGCAAAAACTCTAGTGGTTAAGCGAGGTAATTAGTGCTAATCTCAACTAACTAGTAAACGACGTTAATTTATGTCTAATTTGTTATTTATCTTATTAATTAAAGAAGATTATATCTTTTTCTATTACTCTCTTATATATTATTAGACTGATGATTACTTAATGTTTAATTATGATTAGTAATCCAATTAATTATTAATCTATATTAGGACTAAAATTTAACCTTATTTAAAGAAAAATATATTGATTAGGCTTAGCTAATTAAAAATTAATTCTCAGAGCTGATGTAGAGTGATAAGAAGTTGTGAAAATTATGTCATAGATTTTTAATTAATTATATTATTTAATTAAGCAAAATTTGTCTGTCCTTGAGCTTAAAATTGATGAAAAAGAAAAAATATAGTATATTAATTCATGAAATAATTATCAAAGATAGATTATGATGTTCGTAATCCCAAAAAAATAGATTATAATCAGGTAATTAATTTTGGTAATTAGCTTGATCTAAAAACTCTATTTTTGATTGAAAATTAATAAAAATAATTAGCAAACATGTTTAAAAGTTAATGAGATATTTATCAGAGAAAGATCTAAGTGTAAATAACTTGTGAAAATTAGCTTAAAACTAGTTGATTATTTTTAGTGATTATCTTGACCTAAAAATCTATTTTTGATTAAAAAGTAATGGAGAAATAAGATATTTATTTAAAAAAAGATATAAGTGTAAATAATCAATGATAACTAGCTCATAATCATTTAATTAGTTTTTATCTTGATCTTCAAACCCTTTTTTTTGGCTAAAAATTAATCAAGATAATGTTTAAGAGTTAATGAGATATTTTTCCAAGAAAGATTTAAGTATAAATAACCCATGATAATCAGATCATAATTAGTTAATTAGCTTTAGTAATTATCTTTTTCCAAAAACTCTTTTCTGACTGAAAATTAATAAAGATAATTAGCAAACATGTTTAAAAGTTAACGAGATATTTATTTGAAAAAGATCTAAGTATAAATATTATGTGATAATTAGCTCATAGTTAGTTAATTAGTTATAATAATTATCTTGCCCTAAATATTCTATTTTTTGGTTGAAAATTAATGGGGATAAATAATAAATTCATTTAAAAGTTCTTTACATAATGTATAGAGGTATAATGCATTGTAAAGAAGTTGAGGTAAATATATCTATATAAGATAATTACTATAAAATATCAAGCAAAAAATAAGCAATTTTGGACTTAATTGAAAGGAAAAACTAGAGAAATAACTCATAAAATTAGAAGATAACTAGTAGAGTCTAAAACCCCGATAAGGAAGATAGGATAAAAATATCTTACATATGTAAACAAGTAGAAAATTACTATATCGAGAAGTTACTAATTTTGTCTACTTTCTAAAGAAAAAAGCTAGCAGGTTAGTTTTCAAAAATTAGCCATGAATTCTTATGGTTAAACTAAGGTATAAAGAGTTACGAGAATAAAATTAAGCGACAAGAATCTTTTATGACAAATAAAACCACGCCAAGGGCTAGAAATTAGGTTAAGTAATGGAAGTACATTATAAAATGGTAAAACCAGGTTTTGATAATTTACCTAATAATTAGAAGTTCTTTTTATAAGGATAAAAGTCATGGTTCCCAAGAGGACCCGGGCAAACCAACCAACTAAAGAAGATGATAGTATTACAAAGTGGACTAGGGCCTCACACGAT